>NW_027361939.1:12072500-12712500 GCF_039654945.1 Dendrobates tinctorius | reverse complement strand
AATTTAGTTCCTAAACTGTTTCCACGTACAAGGCACGGGGCAGCTTTCGAATGTGTGTACTAGTTCCAAAGGAGTGTCACTCCCATAGCAGGAAGTAAACCAGTCGACCAGGGATACTAGGTCCTATCCACTTTTCCACGTGGGACAAGTTATACACTAAGCAGCAAGATAAATTAAAAAAAAAAAAAAAAAAGAAGTTTTTGCTTTGATTAAATAGCTTTTACATCACAAAAGAAAAAAGTTGCCACATGAGCATGGTACTTAGCACGTCAGTTGGTAATCTGAAGTTCATGATGTTTTTTCCTCACACGGGGAACTATTCTCCTCCCTTTTCTTGGGATATTGTGTCACCCACTCAGAACTTTCTCACTGAAACGTTTCCGATTCGAAAGGAAACAGGAGCCTTAGTGACAGACAGAACACATGGATTGTTGCGTCCCTTGACGCTTTGGAGTAATAAGGTGTAGTTGAGAATGGTTTAAGCTATGAAACAAAATGAAATCTTGTGCTAAAGGTCAGTAAGAGCCACAAATACCCTGATGTTCAGCATTTTTGACTGCAAAGTACAAAATCTACCTGAAATATTATTGTCTGGAAAATACATTTCTGTCTTTGATTGTTGGCAGTAGTACAGTTAAAGGTGCGTTCCCATACCGGGAGTCGAACACGGGCCGCCTGGGTGAAAACCAGGAATCCTAACCGCTAGACCATATGGGAATGGATAGCTACACACTGAGGTATCTATTGAAAAAAATCAGCTCGGGGGCTTGCACAAGAAACGTCTGCAGATTGGCACGTGCATCTTGCCTCGTTAGCGCAGTAGGTAGCGCGTCAGTCTCATAATCTGAAGGTCGTGAGTTCGATACTCACACGGGGCAGCGGGCTCCTCTTTTCCGAAGAGATATTGTCAAAAACTTAGAACTTTCCCCTTCATTTCTAACACGTTTCTGATAAGTAAGGATTTGTGAACCCAAATGACACATGGGATGCTGGTTCTCTTGACCCGTTTGCTGTATAAAGAGGCAGATGAGAGTGATTTGAGCTATGACAAAAAATTAAATCTTGTGCCAAAGGTCGTCACAATGAATGTAACCAAAAGCTGGTGTTCAGAATGATTGACAGCTAAGCGCAAAATCTACCTGAAATACTTTTGTCTGAAAAACACCCGCGTCAGTCTCATAATCTGAAGGTCGTGAGTTCGATCCTCACACGGGGCAGCAGGCTCCTCTTTTCCGAAGAGATTTTGTCAAAAACTTAGAACTTTCCCTTTCAGTTCTAACACGTTTCTGATAAGTAAGGATTTGTGAACCCAAATGACAGATGGGACACATGGGTTGCTGTTTCTCTTGACCCGTTTGCTGTATAAAGAGGCAGATGAGAGTGATTTGAGCTGTTTGACAGCTAAGCGCAAAATCTACCTGAAATACTTTTGTCTGAAAAACACCCGTCAGTAGCGAGCGCGTCAGTCTCATATTCTGAAGTTCGTGAGTTCGATCCTCACACGGGGAAGCGGTCTCCTCTTTTCTGAAGAGATTCTGTCACCAAATTAGAACTTTCCCTTTCAGATTTAAAATGTTTCTGATAAGTAAGAATTTGCGAACCCAAATGACAGACAGGACACATGGGTTGTTGATTCTCTTGACACGTTTGCTGTAAAAGGGGCTAGTTGAGATTGATTTGAGCTATGAAACCAAATTAAATCTTGTGCCAAAGTTCATCACAACGAACGGACCAAAAGATGGCGTTCAGAATTTTCGACAGCTTAACGCAAATTCTACCTGAAATACTTTTGTCTGAAAAACACCTTTGTCTTTGAATGTTGGTGGCAGTACAGAAAAGTACATTCCCATACCGGGAGTTGAACCCGGGCCACCTGGGTGAGAACCAGGAATCCTAACCGCTAGACCATATGGGAAAAGTTGTGCTGTCTTATCAGTGACAATCTGAAAAAAAATAAGTTTTCTACTTGGCACAAGCAACTTCTGCAGTTCTATTTGCGCAGCTTGCCTCGTTAACACAGTTGTAAGCAAATCAGTCTCATAAGCTGAAAGATGAACGTTCGATTCTTAGACGGGGTACTGGTCCCTCGTTTTCTCAATCGATTCTGTCTCCATCTTGGCTACAGGGCCACAGATTTTTCCGATTCAGTACCAAAACATAACCAATTTAGTTCCTAAACTGTTTCCACGTACAAGGCATGGGGCAGCTTTTGAATGTGTGTACTAGTTCCAAAGGAGTGTCACTCCCATAGCAGGAAGTAAACCAGTCGGCCAGGGATACTAGGTCCTATCCACTTTTCCACGTGGGACAAGTTATACACTAAGCAGCAAGATAAATTAAAAAAAAAAAAAAAAAGAAGTTTTTGCTTTGATTAAATAGCTTTTACATCACAAAAGAAAAAAGTTGCCACATGAGCATGGTACTTAGCACGTCAGTTGGTAATCTGAAGTTCATGAGGTTTTTTCCTCACACGTGGAACTATTCTCCCCCCTTTTCTTGGGATATTGTGTCACCCACTCAGAACTTTCTCAATGAAACGTTTCCGATTCGAAAGGAAACAGGAGCCTTAGTGACAGAAAGAACACATGGATTGTTGCGTCCCTTGACGCTTTGGAGTAATAAGGTGTAGTTGAGAATGGTTTAAGCTATGAAACAAAATGAAATCTTGTGCTAAAGGTCAGTAAGAGCCACAAATACCCTGATGTTCAGCATTTTTGACTGCAAAGTAATAAATCTACCTGAAATATTATTGTCTGGAAAATACATTTCTGTCTTTGATTGTTGGCAGTAGTACAGTAAAAGGTGCGTTCCCATACCGGGAGTTGAACCCGGCCCGCCTGGGTGAGAACCAGGAATCCTAACCGCTAGACCATATGGGAAAAGATGTGCTGTCTTATCAGTGACAATCTGAAAAAAAATAAGTTTTCTACTTGGCACAAGCAACTTCTGCAGTTCTATTTGCGCAGCTTGCCTCGTTAACACAGTTGTAAGCAAATCAGTCTCATAAGCTGAAAGATGAACGTTCGATTCTTAGACGGGGTACTGGTCCCTCGTTTTCTCAATCGATTCTGTCTCCATCTTGGCTACAGGGCCACAGATTTTTCCGATTCAGTACCAAAACATAACCAATTTAGTTCCTAAACTGTTTCCACGTACAAGGCATGGGGCAGCTTTTGAATGTGTGTACTAGTTCCAAAGGAGTGTCACTCCCATAGCAGGAAGTAAACCAGTCGACCAGGGATACTAGGTCCTATCCACTTTTCCACGTGGGACAAGTTATACACTAAGCAGCAAGATAAATTAAAAAAAAAAAAAAAAAAAAAGAAGTTTTTGCTTTGATTAAATAGCTTTTACATCACAAAAGAAAAAAGTTGCCACATGAGCATGGTACTTAGCACGTCAGTTGGTAATCTGAAGTTCATGAGGTTTTTTCCTCACACGTGGAACTATTCTCCCCCCTTTTCTTGGGATATTGTGTCACCCACTCAGAACTTTCTCACTGAAACGTTTCCGATTCGAAAGGAAACAGGAGCCTTAGTGACAGAAAGAACACATGGATTGTTGCGTCCCTTGACGCTTTGGAGTAATAAGGTGTAGTTGAGAATGGTTTAAGCTATGAAACAAAATGAAATCTTGTGCTAAATGTCAGTAAGAGCCACAAATACCCTGATGTTCAGCATTTTTGACTGCAAAGTACAAAATCTACCTGAAATATTATTGTCTGGAAAATACATTTCTGTCTTTGATTGTTGGCAGTAGTACAGTAAAAGGTGCGTTCCCATACCGGGAGTCGAACGCGGGCCGCCTGGGTGAAAACCAGGAATCCTAACCGCTAGACCATATGGGAATGGATAGCTACACACTGAGGTATCTATTGAAAAAAATCAGCTCGGGGGCTTGCACAAGAAACGTCTGCAGATTGGCACGTGCATCTTGCCTCGTTAGCGCAGTAGGTAGCGCGTCAGTCTCATAATCTGAAGGTCGTGAGTTCGATCCTCACACGGGGCAGCAGGCTCCTCTTTTCCGAAGAGATTTTGTCAAAATCTTAGAACTTTCCCTTTCAGTTCTAACACGTTTCTGATAAGTAAGGATTTGTGAACCCAAATGACAGATGGGACACATGGGTTGCTGTTTCTCTTGACCCGTTTGCTGTATAAAGAGGCAGATGAGAGTGATTTGAGCTGTTTGACAGCTAAGCGCAAAATCTACCTGAAATACTTTTGTCTGAAAAACACCCGTCAGTAGCGAGCGCGTCAGTCTCATATTCTGAAGTTCGTGAGTTCGATCCTCACACGGGGAAGCGGTCTCCTCTTTTCTGAAGAGATTCTGTCACCAAATTAGAACTTTCCCTTTCAGATTTAAAATGTTTCTGATAAGTAAGAATTTGCGAACCCAAATGACAGACAGGACACATGGGTTGTTGATTCTCTTGACACGTTTGCTGTAAAAGGGGCTAGTTGAGATTGATTTGAGCTATGAAACCAAATTAAATCTTGTGCCAAAGTTCATCACAACGAACGGACCAAAAGATGGCGTTCAGAATTTTCGACAGCTTAACGCAAATTCTACCTGAAATACTTTTGTCTGAAAAACACCTTTGTCTTTGAATGTTGGTGGCAGTACAGAAAAGTACATTCCCATACCGGGAGTTGAACCCGGGTCGCCTGGGTGAGAACCAGGAATCCTAACCGCTAGACCATATGGGAAAAGATGTGCTGTCTTATCAGTGACAATCTGAAAAAAAATAAGTTTTCTACTTGGCACAAGCAACTTCTGCAGTTCTATTTGCGCAGCTTGCCTCGTTAACACAGTTGTAAGCAAATCAGTCTCATAAGCTGAAAGATGAACGTTCGATTGTTAGACGGGGTACTGGTCCCTCGTTTTCTCAATCGATTCTGTCTCCATCTTGGCTACAGGGCCACAGATTTTTCCGATTCAGTACCAAAACATAACCAATTTAGTTCCTAAACTGTTTCCACGTACAAGGCACGGGGCAGCTTTCGAATGTGTGTACTAGTTCCAAAGGAGTGTCACTCCCATAGCAGGAAGTAAACCAGTCGACCAGGGATACTAGGTCCTATCCACTTTTCCACGTGGGACAAGTTATACACTAAGCAGCAAGATAAATTTAAAAAAAAAAAAAAAAAAAAGAAGTTTTTGCTTTGATTAAATAGCTTTTACATCACAAAAGAAAAAAGTTGCCACATGAGCATGGTACTTAGCACGTCAGTTGGTAATCTGAAGTTCATGATGTTTTTTCCTCACACGGGGAACTATTCTCCTCCCTTTTCTTGGGATATTGTGTCACCCACTCAGAACTTTCTCACTGAAACGTTTCCGATTCGAAAGGAAACAGGAGCCTTAGTGACAGACAGAACACATGGATTGTTGCGTCCCTTGACGCTTTGGAGTAATAAGGTGTAGTTGAGAATGGTTTAAGCTATGAAACAAAATGAAATCTTGTGCTAAAGGTCAGTAAGAGCCACAAATACCCTGATGTTCAGCATTTTTGACTGCAAAGTACAAAATCTACCTGAAATATTATTGTCTGGAAAATACATTTCTGTCTTTGATTGTTGGCAGTAGTACAGTAAAAGGTGCGTTCCCATACCGGGAGTCGAACACGGGCCGCCTGGGTGAAAACCAGGAATCCTAACCGCTAGACCATATGGGAATGGATAGCTACACACTGAGGTATCTATTGAAAAAAATCAGCTCGGGGGCTTGCACAAGAAACGTCTGCAGATTGGCACGTGCATCTTGCCTCGTTAGCGCAGTAGGTAGCGCGTCGGTCTCATAATCTGAAGGTCGTGAGTTCGATACTCACACGGGGCAGCGGGCTCCTCTTTTCCGAAGAGATATTGTCAAAAACTTAGAACTTTCCCCTTCATTTCTAACACGTTTCTGATAAGTAAGGATTTGTGAACCCAAATGACACATGGGATGCTGGTTCTCTTGACCCGTTTGCTGTATAAAGAGGCAGATGAGAGTGATTTGAGCTATGACAAAAAATTAAATCTTATGCCAAAGGTCGTCACAATGAATGTAACCAAAAGCTGGTGTTCAGAATGATTGACAGCTAAGCGCAAAATCTACCTGAAATACTTTTGTCTGAAAAACACCCGCGTCAGTCTCATAATCTGAAGGTCGTGAGTTCGATCCTCACACGGGGCAGCAGGCTCCTCTTTTCCGAAGAGATTTTGTCAAAAACTTAGAACTTTCCCTTTCAGTTCTAACACGTTTCTGATAAGTAAGGATTTGTGAACCCAAATGACAGATGGGACACATGGGTTGCTGTTTCTCTTGACCCGTTTGCTGTATAAAGAGGCAGATGAGAGTGATTTGAGCTGTTTGACAGCTAAGCGCAAAATCTACCTGAAATACTTTTGTCTGAAAAACACCCGTCAGTAGCGAGCGCGTCAGTCTCATATTCTGAAGTTCGTGAGTTCGATCCTCACACGGGGAAGCGGTCTCCTCTTTTCTGAAGAGATTCTGTCACCAAATTAGAACTTTCCCTTTCAGATTTAAAATGTTTCTGATAAGTAAGAATTTGCGAACCCAAATGACAGACAGGACACATGGGTTGTTGATTCTCTTGACACGTTTGCTGTAAAAGGGGCTAGTTGAGATTGATTTGAGCTATGAAACCAAATTAAATCTTGTGCCAAAGTTCATCACAACGAACGGACCAAAAGATGGCGTTCAGAATTTTCGACAGCTTAACGCAAATTCTACCTGAAATACTTTTGTCTGAAAAACACCTTTGTCTTTGAATGTTGGTGGCAGTACAGAAAAGTACATTCCCATACCGGGAGTTGAACCCGGGCCACCTGGGTGAGAACCAGGAATCCTAACCGCTAGACCATATGGGAAAAGTTGTGCTGTCTTATCAGTGACAATCTGAAAAAAAATAAGTTTTCTACTTGGCACAAGCAACTTCTGCAGTTCTATTTGCGCAGCTTGCCTCGTTAACACAGTTGTAAGCAAATCAGTCTCATAAGCTGAAAGATGAACGTTCGATTCTTAGACGGGGTACTGGTCCCTCGTTTTCTCAATCGATTCTGTCTCCATCTTGGCTACAGGGCCACAGATTTTTCCGATTCAGTACCAAAACATAACCAATTTAGTTCCTAAACTGTTTCCACGTACAAGGCATGGGGCAGCTTTTGAATGTGTGTACTAGTTCCAAAGGAGTGTCACTCCCATAGCAGGAAGTAAACCAGTCGGCCAGGGATACTAGGTCCTATCCACTTTTCCACGTGGGACAAGTTATACACTAAGCAGCAAGATAAATTAAAAAAAAAAAAAAAAAGAAGTTTTTGCTTTGATTAAATAGCTTTTACATCACAAAAGAAAAAAGTTGCCACATGAGCATGGTACTTAGCACGTCAGTTGGTAATCTGAAGTTCATGAGGTTTTTTCCTCACACGTGGAACTATTCTCCCCCCTTTTCTTGGGATATTGTGTCACCCACTCAGAACTTTCTCAATGAAACGTTTCCGATTCGAAAGGAAACAGGAGCCTTAGTGACAGAAAGAACACATGGATTGTTGCGTCCCTTGACGCTTTGGAGTAATAAGGTGTAGTTGAGAATGGTTTAAGCTATGAAACAAAATGAAATCTTGTGCTAAAGGTCAGTAAGAGCCACAAATACCCTGATGTTCAGCATTTTTGACTGCAAAGTAATAAATCTACCTGAAATATTATTGTCTGGAAAATACATTTCTGTCTTTGATTGTTGGCAGTAGTACAGTAAAAGGTGCGTTCCCATACCGGGAGTTGAACCCGGCCCGCCTGGGTGAGAACCAGGAATCCTAACCGCTAGACCATATGGGAAAAGATGTGCTGTCTTATCAGTGACAATCTGAAAAAAAATAAGTTTTCTACTTGGCACAAGCAACTTCTGCAGTTCTATTTGCGCAGCTTGCCTCGTTAACACAGTTGTAAGCAAATCAGTCTCATAAGCTGAAAGATGAACGTTCGATTCTTAGACGGGGTACTGGTCCCTCGTTTTCTCAATCGATTCTGTCTCCATCTTGGCTACAGGGCCACAGATTTTTCCGATTCAGTACCAAAACATAACCAATTTAGTTCCTAAACTGTTTCCACGTACAAGGCATGGGGCAGCTTTTGAATGTGTGTACTAGTTCCAAAGGAGTGTCACTCCCATAGCAGGAAGTAAACCAGTCGACCAGGGATACTAGGTCCTATCCACTTTTCCACGTGGGACAAGTTATACACTAAGCAGCAAGATAAATTAAAAAAAAAAAAAAAAAAAAAAGAAGTTTTTGCTTTGATTAAATAGCTTTTACATCACAAAAGAAAAAAGTTGCCACATGAGCATGGTACTTAGCACGTCAGTTGGTAATCTGAAGTTCATGAGGTTTTTTCCTCACACGTGGAACTATTCTCCCCCCTTTTCTTGGGATATTGTGTCACCCACTCAGAACTTTCTCACTGAAACGTTTCCGATTCGAAAGGAAACAGGAGCCTTAGTGACAGAAAGAACACATGGATTGTTGCGTCCCTTGACGCTTTGGAGTAATAAGGTGTAGTTGAGAATGGTTTAAGCTATGAAACAAAATGAAATCTTGTGCTAAATGTCAGTAAGAGCCACAAATACCCTGATGTTCAGCATTTTTGACTGCAAAGTACAAAATCTACCTGAAATATTATTGTCTGGAAAATACATTTCTGTCTTTGATTGTTGGCAGTAGTACAGTAAAAGGTGCGTTCCCATACCGGGAGTCGAACGCGGGCCGCCTGGGTGAAAACCAGGAATCCTAACCGCTAGACCATATGGGAATGGATAGCTACACACTGAGGTATCTATTGAAAAAAATCAGCTCGGGGGCTTGCACAAGAAACGTCTGCAGATTGGCACGTGCATCTTGCCTCGTTAGCGCAGTAGGTAGCGCGTCAGTCTCATAATCTGAAGGTCGTGAGTTCGATCCTCACACGGGGCAGCAGGCTCCTCTTTTCCGAAGAGATTTTGTCAAAATCTTAGAACTTTCCCTTTCAGTTCTAACACGTTTCTGATAAGTAAGGATTTGTGAACCCAAATGACAGATGGGACACATGGGTTGCTGTTTCTCTTGACCCGTTTGCTGTATAAAGAGGCAGATGAGAGTGATTTGAGCTGTTTGACAGCTAAGCGCAAAATCTACCTGAAATACTTTTGTCTGAAAAACACCCGTCAGTAGCGAGCGCGTCAGTCTCATATTCTGAAGTTCGTGAGTTCGATCCTCACACGGGGAAGCGGTCTCCTCTTTTCTGAAGAGATTCTGTCACCAAATTAGAACTTTCCCTTTCAGATTTAAAATGTTTCTGATAAGTAAGAATTTGCGAACCCAAATGACAGACAGGACACATGGGTTGTTGATTCTCTTGACACGTTTGCTGTAAAAGGGGCTAGTTGAGATTGATTTGAGCTATGAAACCAAATTAAATCTTGTGCCAAAGTTCATCACAACGAACGGACCAAAAGATGGCGTTCAGAATTTTCGACAGCTTAACGCAAATTCTACCTGAAATACTTTTGTCTGAAAAACACCTTTGTCTTTGAATGTTGGTGGCAGTACAGAAAAGTACATTCCCATACCGGGAGTTGAACCCGGGTCGCCTGGGTGAGAACCAGGAATCCTAACCGCTAGACCATATGGGAAAAGATGTGCTGTCTTATCAGTGACAATCTGAAAAAAAATAAGTTTTCTACTTGGCACAAGCAACTTCTGCAGTTCTATTTGCGCAGCTTGCCTCGTTAACACAGTTGTAAGCAAATCAGTCTCATAAGCTGAAAGATGAACGTTCGATTGTTAGACGGGGTACTGGTCCCTCGTTTTCTCAATCGATTCTGTCTCCATCTTGGCTACAGGGCCACAGATTTTTCCGATTCAGTACCAAAACATAACCAATTTAGTTCCTAAACTGTTTCCACGTACAAGGCACGGGGCAGCTTTCGAATGTGTGTACTAGTTCCAAAGGAGTGTCACTCCCATAGCAGGAAGTAAACCAGTCGACCAGGGATACTAGGTCCTATCCACTTTTCCACGTGGGACAAGTTATACACTAAGCAGCAAGATAAATTTAAAAAAAAAAAAAAAAAAAAGAAGTTTTTGCTTTGATTAAATAGCTTTTACATCACAAAAGAAAAAAGTTGCCACATGAGCATGGTACTTAGCACGTCAGTTGGTAATCTGAAGTTCATGATGTTTTTTCCTCACACGGGGAACTATTCTCCTCCCTTTTCTTGGGATATTGTGTCACCCACTCAGAACTTTCTCACTGAAACGTTTCCGATTCGAAAGGAAACAGGAGCCTTAGTGACAGACAGAACACATGGATTGTTGCGTCCCTTGACGCTTTGGAGTAATAAGGTGTAGTTGAGAATGGTTTAAGCTATGAAACAAAATGAAATCTTGTGCTAAAGGTCAGTAAGAGCCACAAATACCCTGATGTTCAGCATTTTTGACTGCAAAGTACAAAATCTACCTGAAAAATTATTGTCTGGAAAATACATTTCTGTCTTTGATTGTTGGCAGTAGTACAGTAAAAGGTGCGTTCCCATACCGGGAGTCGAACACGGGCCGCCTGGGTGAAAACCAGGAATCCTAACCGCTAGACCATATGGGAATGGATAGCTACACACTGAGGTATCTATTGAAAAAAATCAGCTCGGGGGCTTGCACAAGAAACGTCTGCAGATTGGCACGTGCATCTTGCCTCGTTAGCGCAGTAGGTAGCGCGTCAGTCTCATAATCTGAAGGTCGTGAGTTCGATACTCACACGGGGCAGCGGGCTCCTCTTTTCCGAAGAGATATTGTCAAAAACTTAGAACTTTCCCCTTCATTTCTAACACGTTTCTGATAAGTAAGGATTTGTGAACCCAAATGACACATGGGATGCTGGTTCTCTTGACCCGTTTGCTGTATAAAGAGGCAGATGAGAGTGATTTGAGCTATGACAAAAAATTAAATCTTGTGCCAAAGGTCGTCACAATGAATGTAACCAAAAGCTGGTGTTCAGAATGATTGACAGCTAAGCGCAAAATCTACCTGAAATACTTTTGTCTGAAAAACACCCGCGTCAGTCTCATAATCTGAAGGTCGTGAGTTCGATCCTCACACGGGGCAGCAGGCTCCTCTTTTCCGAAGAGATTTTGTCAAAAACTTAGAACTTTCCCTTTCAGTTCTAACACGTTTCTGATAAGTAAGGATTTGTGAACCCAAATGACAGATGGGACACATGGGTTGCTGTTTCTCTTGACCCGTTTGCTGTATAAAGAGGCAGATGAGAGTGATTTGAGCTGTTTGACAGCTAAGCGCAAAATCTACCTGAAATACTTTTGTCTGAAAAACACCCGTCAGTAGCGAGCGCGTCAGTCTCATATTCTGAAGTTCGTGAGTTCGATCCTCACACGGGGAAGCGGTCTCCTCTTTTCTGAAGAGATTCTGTCACCAAATTAGAACTTTCCCTTTCAGATTTAAAATGTTTCTGATAAGTAAGAATTTGCGAACCCAAATGACAGACAGGACACATGGGTTGTTGATTCTCTTGACACGTTTGCTGTAAAAGGGGCTAGTTGAGATTGATTTGAGCTATGAAACCAAATTAAATCTTGTGCCAAAGTTCATCACAACGAACGGACCAAAAGATGGCGTTCAGAATTTTCGACAGCTTAACGCAAATTCTACCTGAAATACTTTTGTCTGAAAAACACCTTTGTCTTTGAATGTTGGTGGCAGTACAGAAAAGTACATTCCCATACCGGGAGTTGAACCCGGGCCACCTGGGTGAGAACCAGGAATCCTAACCGCTAGACCATATGGGAAAAGTTGTGCTGTCTTATCAGTGACAATCTGAAAAAAAATAAGTTTTCTACTTGGCACAAGCAACTTCTGCAGTTCTATTTGCGCAGCTTGCCTCGTTAACACAGTTGTAAGCAAATCAGTCTCATAAGCTGAAAGATGAACGTTCGATTCTTAGACGGGGTACTGGTCCCTCGTTTTCTCAATCGATTCTGTCTCCATCTTGGCTACAGGGCCACAGATTTTTCCGATTCAGTACCAAAACATAACCAATTTAGTTCCTAAACTGTTTCCACGTACAAGGCATGGGGCAGCTTTTGAATGTGTGTACTAGTTCCAAAGGAGTGTCACTCCCATAGCAGGAAGTAAACCAGTCGGCCAGGGATACTAGGTCCTATCCACTTTTCCACGTGGGACAAGTTATACACTAAGCAGCAAGATAAATTAAAAAAAAAAAAAAAAAAAAAAAGAAGTTTTTGCTTTGATTAAATAGCTTTTACATCACAAAAGAAAAAAGTTGCCACATGAGCATGGTACTTAGCACGTCAGTTGGTAATCTGAAGTTCATGAGGTTTTTTCCTCACACGTGGAACTATTCTCCCCCCTTTTCTTGGGATATTGTGTCACCCACTCAGAACTTTCTCAATGAAACGTTTCCGATTCGAAAGGAAACAGGAGCCTTAGTGACAGAAAGAACACATGGATTGTTGCGTCCCTTGACGCTTTGGAGTAATAAGGTGTAGTTGAGAATGGTTTAAGCTATGAAACAAAATGAAATCTTGTGCTAAAGGTCAGTAAGAGCCACAAATACCCTGATGTTCAGCATTTTTGACTGCAAAGTAATAAATCTACCTGAAATATTATTGTCTGGAAAATACATTTCTGTCTTTGATTGTTGGCAGTAGTACAGTAAAAGGTGCGTTCCCATACCGGGAGTTGAACCCGGCCCGCCTGGGTGAGAACCAGGAATCCTAACCGCTAGACCATATGGGAAAAGATGTGCTGTCTTATCAGTGACAATCTGAAAAAAAATAAGTTTTCTACTTGGCACAAGCAACTTCTGCAGTTCTATTTGCGCAGCTTGCCTCGTTAACACAGTTGTAAGCAAATCAGTCTCATAAGCTGAAAGATGAACGTTCGATTCTTAGACGGGGTACTGGTCCCTCGTTTTCTCAATCGATTCTGTCTCCATCTTGGCTACAGGGCCACAGATTTTTCCGATTCAGTACCAAAACATAACCAATTTAGTTCCTAAACTGTTTCCACGTACAAGGCATGGGGCAGCTTTTGAATGTGTGTACTAGTTCCAAAGGAGTGTCACTCCCATAGCAGGAAGTAAACCAGTCGACCAGGGATACTAGGTCCTATCCACTTTTCCACGTGGGACAAGTTATACACTAAGCAGCAAGATAAATTAAAAAAAAAAAAAAAAAAAAAAGAAGTTTTTGCTTTGATTAAATAGCTTTTACATCACAAAAGAAAAAAGTTGCCACATGAGCATGGTACTTAGCACGTCAGTTGGTAATCTGAAGTTCATGAGGTTTTTTCCTCACACGTGGAACTATTCTCCCCCCTTTTCTTGGGATATTGTGTCACCCACTCAGAACTTTCTCACTGAAACGTTTCCGATTCGAAAGGAAACAGGAGCCTTAGTGACAGAAAGAACACATGGATTGTTGCGTCCCTTGACGCTTTGGAGTAATAAGGTGTAGTTGAGAATGGTTTAAGCTATGAAACAAAATGAAATCTTGTGCTAAATGTCAGTAAGAGCCACAAATACCCTGATGTTCAGCATTTTTGACTGCAAAGTACAAAATCTACCTGAAA
This sequence comes from Dendrobates tinctorius, assembly GCF_039654945.1. Classification (NCBI taxonomy): domain Eukaryota; kingdom Metazoa; phylum Chordata; class Amphibia; order Anura; family Dendrobatidae; genus Dendrobates; species Dendrobates tinctorius. The sequence goes on along the minus strand of NW_027361939.1, from coordinate 12,698,866 downwards.
TATTATTGTCTGGAAAATACATTTCTGTCTTTGATTGTTGGCAGTAGTACAGTAAAAGGTGCGTTCCCATACCGGGAGTCGAACGCGGGCCGCCTGGGTGAAAACCAGGAATCCTAACCGCTAGACCATATGGGAATGGATAGCTACACACTGAGGTATCTATTGAAAAAAATCAGCTCGGGGGCTTGCACAAGAAACGTCTGCAGATTGGCACGTGCATCTTGCCTCGTTAGCGCAGTAGGTAGCGCGTCAGTCTCATAATCTGAAGGTCGTGAGTTCGATCCTCACACGGGGCAGCAGGCTCCTCTTTTCCGAAGAGATTTTGTCAAAATCTTAGAACTTTCCCTTTCAGTTCTAACACGTTTCTGATAAGTAAGGATTTGTGAACCCAAATGACAGATGGGACACATGGGTTGCTGTTTCTCTTGACCCGTTTGCTGTATAAAGAGGCAGATGAGAGTGATTTGAGCTGTTTGACAGCTAAGCGCAAAATCTACCTGAAATACTTTTGTCTGAAAAACACCCGTCAGTAGCGAGCGCGTCAGTCTCATATTCTGAAGTTCGTGAGTTCGATCCTCACACGGGGAAGCGGTCTCCTCTTTTCTGAAGAGATTCTGTCACCAAATTAGAACTTTCCCTTTCAGATTTAAAATGTTTCTGATAAGTAAGAATTTGCGAACCCAAATGACAGACAGGACACATGGGTTGTTGATTCTCTTGACACGTTTGCTGTAAAAGGGGCTAGTTGAGATTGATTTGAGCTATGAAACCAAATTAAATCTTGTGCCAAAGTTCATCACAACGAACGGACCAAAAGATGGCGTTCAGAATTTTCGACAGCTTAACGCAAATTCTACCTGAAATACTTTTGTCTGAAAAACACCTTTGTCTTTGAATGTTGGTGGCAGTACAGAAAAGTACATTCCCATACCGGGAGTTGAACCCGGGTCGCCTGGGTGAGAACCAGGAATCCTAACCGCTAGACCATATGGGAAAAGATGTGCTGTCTTATCAGTGACAATCTGAAAAAAAATAAGTTTTCTACTTGGCACAAGCAACTTCTGCAGTTCTATTTGCGCAGCTTGCCTCGTTAACACAGTTGTAAGCAAATCAGTCTCATAAGCTGAAAGATGAACATTCGATTGTTAGACGGGGTACTGGTCCCTCGTTTTCTCAATCGATTCTGTCTCCATCTTGGCTACAGGGCCACAGATTTTTCCGATTCAGTACCAAAACATAACCAATTTAGTTCCTAAACTGTTTCCACGTACAAGGCACGGGGCAGCTTTCGAATGTGTGTACTAGTTCCAAAGGAGTGTCACTCCCATAGCAGGAAGTAAACCAGTCGACCAGGGATACTAGGTCCTATCCACTTTTCCACGTGGGACAAGTTATACACTAAGCAGCAAGATAAATTAAAAAAAAAAAAAAAAAAGAAGTTTTTGCTTTGATTAAATAGCTTTTACATCACAAAAGAAAAAAGTTGCCACATGAGCATGGTACTTAGCACGTCAGTTGGTAATCTGAAGTTCATGATGTTTTTTCCTCACACGGGGAACTATTCTCCTCCCTTTTCTTGGGATATTGTGTCACCCACTCAGAACTTTCTCACTGAAACGTTTCCGATTCGAAAGGAAACAGGAGCCTTAGTGACAGACAGAACACATGGATTGTTGCGTCCCTTGACGCTTTGGAGTAATAAGGTGTAGTTGAGAATGGTTTAAGCTATGAAACAAAATGAAATCTTGTGCTAAAGGTCAGTAAGAGCCACAAATACCCTGATGTTCAGCATTTTTGACTGCAAAGTACAAAATCTACCTGAAATATTATTGTCTGGAAAATACATTTCTGTCTTTGATTGTTGGCAGTAGTACAGTAAAAGGTGCGTTCCCATACCGGGAGTCGAACACGGGCCGCCTGGGTGAAAACCAGGAATCCTAACCGCTAGACCATATGGGAATGGATAGCTACACACTGAGGTATCTATTGAAAAAAATCAGCTCGGGGGCTTGCACAAGAAACGTCTGCAGATTGGCACGTGCATCTTGCCTCGTTAGCGCAGTAGGTAGCGCGTCAGTCTCATAATCTGAAGGTCGTGAGTTCGATACTCACACGGGGCAGCGGGCTCCTCTTTTCCGAAGAGATATTGTCAAAAACTTAGAACTTTCCCCTTCATTTCTAACACGTTTCTGATAAGTAAGGATTTGTGAACCCAAATGACACATGGGATGCTGGTTCTCTTGACCCGTTTGCTGTATAAAGAGGCAGATGAGAGTGATTTGAGCTATGACAAAAAATTAAATCTTGTGCCAAAGGTCGTCACAATGAATGTAACCAAAAGCTGGTGTTCAGAATGATTGACAGCTAAGCGCAAAATCTACCTGAAATACTTTTGTCTGAAAAACACCCGCGTCAGTCTCATAATCTGAAGGTCGTGAGTTCGATCCTCACACGGGGCAGCAGGCTCCTCTTTTCCGAAGAGATTTTGTCAAAAACTTAGAACTTTCCCTTTCAGTTCTAACACGTTTCTGATAAGTAAGGATTTGTGAACCCAAATGACAGATGGGACACATGGGTTGCTGTTTCTCTTGACCCGTTTGCTGTATAAAGAGGCAGATGAGAGTGATTTGAGCTGTTTGACAGCTAAGCGCAAAATCTACCTGAAATACTTTTGTCTGAAAAACACCCGTCAGTAGCGAGCGCGTCAGTCTCATATTCTGAAGTTCGTGAGTTCGATCCTCACACGGGGAAGCGGTCTCCTCTTTTCTGAAGAGATTCTGTCACCAAATTAGAACTTTCCCTTTCAGATTTAAAATGTTTCTGATAAGTAAGAATTTGCGAACCCAAATGACAGACAGGACACATGGGTTGTTGATTCTCTTGACACGTTTGCTGTAAAAGGGGCTAGTTGAGATTGATTTGAGCTATGAAACCAAATTAAATCTTGTGCCAAAGTTCATCACAACGAACGGACCAAAAGATGGCGTTCAGAATTTTCGACAGCTTAACGCAAATTCTACCTGAAATACTTTTGTCTGAAAAACACCTTTGTCTTTGAATGTTGGTGGCAGTACAGAAAAGTACATTCCCATACCGGGAGTTGAACCCGGGCCACCTGGGTGAGAACCAGGAATCCTAACCGCTAGACCATATGGGAAAAGTTGTGCTGTCTTATCAGTGACAATCTGAAAAAAAATAAGTTTTCTACTTGGCACAAGCAACTTCTGCAGTTCTATTTGCGCAGCTTGCCTCGTTAACACAGTTGTAAGCAAATCAGTCTCATAAGCTGAAAGATGAACGTTCGATTCTTAGACGGGGTACTGGTCCCTCGTTTTCTCAATCGATTCTGTCTCCATCTTGGCTACAGGGCCACAGATTTTTCCGATTCAGTACCAAAACATAACCAATTTAGTTCCTAAACTGTTTCCACGTACAAGGCATGGGGCAGCTTTTGAATGTGTGTACTAGTTCCAAAGGAGTGTCACTCCCATAGCAGGAAGTAAACCAGTCGGCCAGGGATACTAGGTCCTATCCACTTTTCCACGTGGGACAAGTTATACACTAAGCAGCAAGATAAATTAAAAAAAAAAAAAAAAAGAAGTTTTTGCTTTGATTAAATAGCTTTTACATCACAAAAGAAAAAAGTTGCCACATGAGCATGGTACTTAGCACGTCAGTTGGTAATCTGAAGTTCATGAGGTTTTTTCCTCACACGTGGAACTATTCTCCTCCCTTTTCTTGGGATATTGTGTCACCCACTCAGAACTTTCTCACTGAAACGTTTCCGATTCGAAAGGAAACAGGAGCCTTAGTGACAGAAAGAACACATGGATTGTTGCGTCCCTTGACGCTTTGGAGTAATAAGGTGTAGTTGAGAATGGTTTAAGCTATGAAACAAAATGAAATCTTGTGCTAAATGTCAGTAAGAGCCACAAATACCCTGATGTTCAGCATTTTTGACTGCAAAGTACAAAATCTACCTGAAATATTATTGTCTGGAAAATACATTTCTGTCTTTGATTGTTGGCAGTAGTACAGTAAAAGGTGCGTTCCCATACCGGGAGTCGAACGCGGGCCGCCTGGGTGAAAACCAGGAATCCTAACCGCTAGACCATATGGGAATGGATAGCTACACACTGAGGTATCTATTGAAAAAAATCAGCTCGGGGGCTTGCACAAGAAACGTCTGCAGATTGGCACGTGCATCTTGCCTCGTTAGCGCAGTAGGTAGCGCGTCAGTCTCATAATCTGAAGGTCGTGAGTTCGATCCTCACACGGGGCAGCAGGCTCCTCTTTTCCGAAGAGATTTTGTCAAAATCTTAGAACTTTCCCTTTCAGTTCTAACACGTTTCTGATAAGTAAGGATTTGTGAACCCAAATGACAGATGGGACACATGGGTTGCTGTTTCTCTTGACCCGTTTGCTGTATAAAGAGGCAGATGAGAGTGATTTGAGCTGTTTGACAGCTAAGCGCAAAATCTACCTGAAATACTTTTGTCTGAAAAACACCCGTCAGTAGCGAGCGCGTCAGTCTCATATTCTGAAGTTCGTGAGTTCGATCCTCACACGGGGAAGCGGTCTCCTCTTTTCTGAAGAGATTCTGTCACCAAATTAGAACTTTCCCTTTCAGATTTAAAATGTTTCTGATAAGTAAGAATTTGCGAACCCAAATGACAGACAGGACACATGGGTTGTTGATTCTCTTGACACGTTTGCTCTAAAAGGGGCTAGTTGAGATTGATTTGAGCTATGAAACCAAATTAAATCTTGTGCCAAAGTTCATCACAACGAACGGACCAAAAGATGGCGTTCAGAATTTTCGACAGCTTAACGCAAATTCTACCTGAAATACTTTTGTCTGAAAAACACCTTTGTCTTTGAATGTTGGTGGCAGTACAGAAAAGTACATTCCCATACCGGGAGTTGAACCCGGGTCGCCTGGGTGAGAACCAGGAATCCTAACCGCTAGACCATATGGGAAAAGATGTGCTGTCTTATCAGTGACAATCTGAAAAAAAATAAGTTTTCTACTTGGCACAAGCAACTTCTGCAGTTCTATTTGCGCAGCTTGCCTCGTTAACACAGTTGTAAGCAAATCAGTCTCATAAGCTGAAAGATGAACGTTCGATTGTTAGACGGGGTACTGGTCCCTCGTTTTCTCAATCGATTCTGTCTCCATCTTGGCTACAGGGCCACAGATTTTTCCGATTCAGTACCAAAACATAACCAATTTAGTTCCTAAACTGTTTCCACGTACAAGGCACGGGGCAGCTTTCGAATGTGTGTACTAGTTCCAAAGGAGTGTCACTCCCATAGCAGGAAGTAAACCAGTCGACCAGGGATACTAGGTCCTATCCACTTTTCCACGTGGGACAAGTTATACACTAAGCAGCAAGATAAATTAAAAAAAAAAAAAAAAAAGAAGTTTTTGCTTTGATTAAATAGCTTTTACATCACAAAAGAAAAAAGTTGCCACATGAGCATGGTACTTAGCACGTCAGTTGGTAATCTGAAGTTCATGATGTTTTTTCCTCACACGGGGAACTATTCTCCTCCCTTTTCTTGGGATATTGTGTCACCCACTCAGAACTTTCTCACTGAAACGTTTCCGATTCGAAAGGAAACAGGAGCCTTAGTGACAGACAGAACACATGGATTGTTGCGTCCCTTGACGCTTTGGAGTAATAAGGTGTAGTTGAGAATGGTTTAAGCTATGAAACAAAATGAAATCTTGTGCTAAAGGTCAGTAAGAGCCACAAATACCCTGATGTTCAGCATTTTTGACTGCAAAGTACAAAATCTACCTGAAATATTATTGTCTGGAAAATACATTTCTGTCTTTGATTGTTGGCAGTAGTACAGTAAAAGGTGCGTTCCCATACCGGGAGTCGAACACGGGCCGCCTGGGTGAAAACCAGGAATCCTAACAGCTAGACCATATGGGAATGGATAGCTACACACTGAGGTATCTATTGAAAAAAATCAGCTCGGGGGCTTGCACAAGAAACGTCTGCAGATTGGCACGTGCATCTTGCCTCGTTAGCGCAGTAGGTAGCGCGTCAGTCTCATAATCTGAAGGTCGTGAGTTCGATACTCACACGGGGCAGCGGGCTCCTCTTTTCCGAAGAGATATTGTCAAAAACTTAGAACTTTCCCCTTCATTTCTAACACGTTTCTGATAAGTAAGGATTTGTGAACCCAAATGACACATGGGATGCTGGTTCTCTTGACCCGTTTGCTGTATAAAGAGGCAGATGAGAGTGATTTGAGCTATGACAAAAAATTAAATCTTGTGCCAAAGGTCGTCACAATGAATGTAACCAAAAGCTGGTGTTCAGAATGATTGACAGCTAAGCGCAAAATCTACCTGAAATACTTTTGTCTGAAAAACACCCGCGTCAGTCTCATAATCTGAAGGTCGTGAGTTCGATCCTCACACGGGGCAGCAGGCTCCTCTTTTCCGAAGAGATTTTGTCAAAAACTTAGAACTTTCCCTTTCAGTTCTAACACGTTTCTGATAAGTAAGGATTTGTGAACCCAAATGACAGATGGGACACATGGGTTGCTGTTTCTCTTGACCCGTTTGCTGTATAAAGAGGCAGATGAGAGTGATTTGAGCTGTTTGACAGCTAAGCGCAAAATCTACCTGAAATACTTTTGTCTGAAAAACACCCGTCAGTAGCGAGCGCGTCAGTCTCATATTCTGAAGTTCGTGAGTTCGATCCTCACACGGGGAAGCGGTCTCCTCTTTTCTGAAGAGATTCTGTCACCAAATTAGAACTTTCCCTTTCAGATTTAAAATGTTTCTGATAAGTAAGAATTTGCGAACCCAAATGACAGACAGGACACATGGGTTGTTGATTCTCTTGACACGTTTGCTGTAAAAGGGGCTAGTTGAGATTGATTTGAGCTATGAAACCAAATTAAATCTTGTGCCAAAGTTCATCACAACGAACGGACCAAAAGATGGCGTTCAGAATTTTCGACAGCTTAACGCAAATTCTACCTGAAATACTTTTGTCTGAAAAACACCTTTGTCTTTGAATGTTGGTGGCAGTACAGAAAAGTACATTCCCATACCGGGAGTTGAACCCGGGCCACCTGGGTGAGAACCAGGAATCCTAACCGCTAGACCATATGGGAAAAGTTGTGCTGTCTTATCAGTGACAATCTGAAAAAAAATAAGTTTTCTACTTGGCACAAGCAACTTCTGCAGTTCTATTTGCGCAGCTTGCCTCGTTAACACAGTTGTAAGCAAATCAGTCTCATAAGCTGAAAGATGAACGTTCGATTCTTAGACGGGGTACTGGTCCCTCGTTTTCTCAATCGATTCTGTCTCCATCTTGGCTACAGGGCCACAGATTTTTCCGATTCAGTACCAAAACATAACCAATTTAGTTCCTAAACTGTTTCCACGTACAAGGCATGGGGCAGCTTTTGAATGTGTGTACTAGTTCCAAAGGAGTGTCACTCCCATAGCAGGAAGTAAACCAGTCGGCCAGGGATACTAGGTCCTATCCACTTTTCCACGTGGGACAAGTTATACACTAAGCAGCAAGATAAATTTAAAAAAAAAAAAAAAAAAAAGAAGTTTTTGCTTTGATTAAATAGCTTTTACATCACAAAAGAAAAAAGTTGCCACATGAGCATGGTACTTAGCACGTCAGTTGGTAATCTGAAGTTCATGAGGTTTTTTCCTCACACGTGGAACTATTCTCCCCCCTTTTCTTGGGATATTGTGTCACCCACTCAGAACTTTCTCAATGAAACGTTTCCGATTCGAAAGGAAACAGGAGCCTTAGTGACAGAAAGAACACATGGATTGTTGCGTCCCTTGACGCTTTGGAGTAATAAGGTGTAGTTGAGAATGGTTTAAGCTATGAAACAAAATGAAATCTTGTGCTAAAGGTCAGTAAGAGCCACAAATACCCTGATGTTCAGCATTTTTGACTGCAAAGTACAAAATCTACCTGAAATATTATTGTCTGGAAAATACATTTCTGTCTTTGATTGTTGGCAGTAGTACAGTAAAAGGTGCGTTCCCATACCGGGAGTCGAACACGGGCCGCCTGGGTGAAAACCAGGAATCCTAACAGCTAGACCATATGGGAATGGATAGCTACACACTGAGGTATCTATTGAAAAAAATCAGCTCGGGGGCTTGCACAAGAAACGTCTGCAGATTGGCACGTGCATCTTGCCTCGTTAGCGCAGTAGGTAGCGCGTCAGTCTCATAATCTGAAGGTCGTGAGTTCGATACTCACACGGGGCAGCGGGCTCCTCTTTTCCGAAGAGATATTGTCAAAAACTTAGAACTTTCCCCTTCATTTCTAACACGTTTCTGATAAGTAAGGATTTGTGAACCCAAATGACACATGGGATGCTGGTTCTCTTGACCCGTTTGCTGTATAAAGAGGCAGATGAGAGTGATTTGAGCTATGACAAAAAATTAAATCTTGTGCCAAAGGTCGTCACAATGAATGTAACCAAAAGCTGGTGTTCAGAATGATTGACAGCTAAGCGCAAAATCTACCTGAAATACTTTTGTCTGAAAAACACCCGCGTCAGTCTCATAATCTGAAGGTCGTGAGTTCGATCCTCACACGGGGCAGCAGGCTCCTCTTTTCCGAAGAGATTTTGTCAAAAACTTAGAACTTTCCCTTTCAGTTCTAACACGTTTCTGATAAGTAAGGATTTGTGAACCCAAATGACAGATGGGACACATGGGTTGCTGTTTCTCTTGACCCGTTTGCTGTATAAAGAGGCAGATGAGAGTGATTTGAGCTGTTTGACAGCTAAGCGCAAAATCTACCTGAAATACTTTTGTCTGAAAAACACCCGTCAGTAGCGAGCGCGTCAGTCTCATATTCTGAAGTTCGTGAGTTCGATCCTCACACGGGGAAATGGTCTCCTCTTTTCTGAAGAGATTCTGTCACCAAATTAGAACTTTCCCTTTCAGATTTAAAATGTTTCTGATAAGTAAGAATTTGCGAACCCAAATGACAGACAGGACACATGGGTTGTTGATTCTCTTGACACGTTTGCTGTAAAAGGGGCTAGTTGAGATTGATTTGAGCTATGAAACCAAATTAAATCTTGTGCCAAAGTTCATCACAACGAACGGACCAAAAGATGGCGTTCAGAATTTTCGACAGCTTAACGCAAATTCTACCTGAAATACTTTTGTCTGAAAAACACCTTTGTCTTTGAATGTTGGTGGCAGTACAGAAAAGTACATTCCCATACCGGGAGTTGAACCCGGGCCACCTGGGTGAGAACCAGGAATCCTAACCGCTAGACCATATGGGAAAAGTTGTGCTGTCTTATCAGTGACAATCTGAAAAAAAATAAGTTTTCTACTTGGCACAAGCAACTTCTGCAGTTCTATTTGCGCAGCTTGCCTCGTTAACACAGTTGTAAGCAAATCAGTCTCATAAGCTGAAAGATGAACGTTCGATTCTTAGACGGGGTACTGGTCCCTCGTTTTCTCAATCGATTCTGTCTCCATCTTGGCTACAGGGCCACAGATTTTTCCGATTCAGTACCAAAACATAACCAATTTAGTTCCTAAACTGTTTCCACGTACAAGGCATGGGGCAGCTTTTGAATGTGTGTACTAGTTCCAAAGGAGTGTCACTCCCATAGCAGGAAGTAAACCAGTCGGCCAGGGATACTAGGTCCTATCCACTTTTCCACGTGGGACAAGTTATACACTAAGCAGCAAGATAAATTAAAAAAAAAAAAAAAAAGAAGTTTTTGCTTTGATTAAATAGCTTTTACATCACAAAAGAAAAAAGTTGCCACATGAGCATGGTACTTAGCACGTCAGTTGGTAATCTGAAGTTCATGAGGTTTTTTCCTCACACGTGGAACTATTCTCCTCCCTTTTCTTGGGATATTGTGTCACCCACTCAGAACTTTCTCACTGAAACGTTTCCGATTCGAAAGGAAACAGGAGCCTTAGTGACAGAAAGAACACATGGATTGTTGCGTCCCTTGACGCTTTGGAGTAATAAGGTGTAGTTGAGAATGGTTTAAGCTATGAAACAAAATGAAATCTTGTGCTAAATGTCAGTAAGAGCCACAAATACCCTGATGTTCAGCATTTTTGACTGCAAAGTACAAAATCTACCTGAAATATTATTGTCTGGAAAATACATTTCTGTCTTTGATTGTTGGCAGTAGTACAGTAAAAGGTGCGTTCCCATACCGGGAGTCGAACGCGGGCCGCCTGGGTGAAAACCAGGAATCCTAACCGCTAGACCATATGGGAATGGATAGCTACACACTGAGGTATCTATTGAAAAAAATCAGCTCGGGGGCTTGCACAAGAAACGTCTGCAGATTGGCACGTGCATCTTGCCTCGTTAGCGCAGTAGGTAGCGCGTCAGTCTCATAATCTGAAGGTCGTGAGTTCGATCCTCACACGGGGCAGCAGGCTCCTCTTTTCCGAAGAGATTTTGTCAAAATCTTAGAACTTTCCCTTTCAGTTCTAACACGTTTCTGATAAGTAAGGATTTGTGAACCCAAATGACAGATGGGACACATGGGTTGCTGTTTCTCTTGACCCGTTTGCTGTATAAAGAGGCAGATGAGAGTGATTTGAGCTGTTTGACAGCTAAGCGCAAAATCTACCTGAAATACTTTTGTCTGAAAAACACCCGTCAGTAGCGAGCGCGTCAGTCTCATATTCTGAAGTTCGTGAGTTCGATCCTCACACGGGGAAGCGGTCTCCTCTTTTCTGAAGAGATTCTGTCACCAAATTAGAACTTTCCCTTTCAGATTTAAAATGTTTCTGATAAGTAAGAATTTGCGAACCCAAATGACAGACAGGACACATGGGTTGTTGATTCTCTTGACACGTTTGCTCTAAAAGGGGCTAGTTGAGATTGATTTGAGCTATGAAACCAAATTAAATCTTGTGCCAAAGTTCATCACAACGAACGGACCAAAAGATGGCGTTCAGAATTTTCGACAGCTTAACGCAAATTCTACCTGAAATACTTTTGTCTGAAAAACACCTTTGTCTTTGAATGTTGGTGGCAGTACAGAAAAGTACATTCCCATACCGGGAGTTGAACCCGGGTCGCCTGGGTGAGAACCAGGAATCCTAACCGCTAGACCATATGGGAAAAGATGTGCTGTCTTATCAGTGACAATCTGAAAAAAAATAAGTTTTCTACTTGGCACAAGCAACTTCTGCAGTTCTATTTGCGCAGCTTGCCTCGTTAACACAGTTGTAAGCAAATCAGTCTCATAAGCTGAAAGATGAACGTTCGATTGTTAGACGGGGTACTGGTCCCTCGTTTTCTCAATCGATTCTGTCTCCATCTTGGCTACAGGGCCACAGATTTTTCCGATTCAGTACCAAAACATAACCAATTTAGTTCCTAAACTGTTTCCACGTACAAGGCACGGGGCAGCTTTCGAATGTGTGTACTAGTTCCAAAGGAGTGTCACTCCCATAGCAGGAAGTAAACCAGTCGACCAGGGATACTAGGTCCTATCCACTTTTCCACGTGGGACAAGTTATACACTAAGCAGCAAGATAAATTAAAAAAAAAAAAAAAAAAGAAGTTTTTGCTTTGATTAAATAGCTTTTACATCACAAAAGAAAAAAGTTGCCACATGAGCATGGTACTTAGCACGTCAGTTGGTAATCTGAAGTTCATGATGTTTTTTCCTCACACGGGGAACTATTCTCCTCCCTTTTCTTGGGATATTGTGTCACCCACTCAGAACTTTCTCACTGAAACGTTTCCGATTCGAAAGGAAACAGGAGCCTTAGTGACAGACAGAACACATGGATTGTTGCGTCCCTTGACGCTTTGGAGTAATAAGGTGTAGTTGAGAATGGTTTAAGCTATGAAACAAAATGAAATCTTGTGCTAAAGGTCAGTAAGAGCCACAAATACCCTGATGTTCAGCATTTTTGACTGCAAAGTACAAAATCTACCTGAAATATTATTGTCTGGAAAATACATTTCTGTCTTTGATTGTTGGCAGTAGTACAGTAAAAGGTGCGTTCCCATACCGGGAGTCGAACACGGGCCGCCTGGGTGAAAACCAGGAATCCTAACAGCTAGACCATATGGGAATGGATAGCTACACACTGAGGTATCTATTGAAAAAAATCAGCTCGGGGGCTTGCACAAGAAACGTCTGCAGATTGGCACGTGCATCTTGCCTCGTTAGCGCAGTAGGTAGCGCGTCAGTCTCATAATCTGAAGGTCGTGAGTTCGATACTCACACGGGGCAGCGGGCTCCTCTTTTCCGAAGAGATATTGTCAAAAACTTAGAACTTTCCCCTTCATTTCTAACACGTTTCTGATAAGTAAGGATTTGTGAACCCAAATGACACATGGGATGCTGGTTCTCTTGACCCGTTTGCTGTATAAAGAGGCAGATGAGAGTGATTTGAGCTATGACAAAAAATTAAATCTTGTGCCAAAGGTCGTCACAATGAATGTAACCAAAAGCTGGTGTTCAGAATGATTGACAGCTAAGCGCAAAATCTACCTGAAATACTTTTGTCTGAAAAACACCCGCGTCAGTCTCATAATCTGAAGGTCGTGAGTTCGATCCTCACACGGGGCAGCAGGCTCCTCTTTTCCGAAGAGATTTTGTCAAAAACTTAGAACTTTCCCTTTCAGTTCTAACACGTTTCTGATAAGTAAGGATTTGTGAACCCAAATGACAGATGGGACACATGGGTTGCTGTTTCTCTTGACCCGTTTGCTGTATAAAGAGGCAGATGAGAGTGATTTGAGCTGTTTGACAGCTAAGCGCAAAATCTACCTGAAATACTTTTGTCTGAAAAACACCCGTCAGTAGCGAGCGCGTCAGTCTCATATTCTGAAGTTCGTGAGTTCGATCCTCACACGGGGAAGCGGTCTCCTCTTTTCTGAAGAGATTCTGTCACCAAATTAGAACTTTCCCTTTCAGATTTAAAATGTTTCTGATAAGTAAGAATTTGCGAACCCAAATGACAGACAGGACACATGGGTTGTTGATTCTCTTGACACGTTTGCTGTAAAAGGGGCTAGTTGAGATTGATTTGAGCTATGAAACCAAATTAAATCTTGTGCCAAAGTTCATCACAACGAACGGACCAAAAGATGGCGTTCAGAATTTTCGACAGCTTAACGCAAATTCTACCTGAAATACTTTTGTCTGAAAAACACCTTTGTCTTTGAATGTTGGTGGCAGTACAGAAAAGTACATTCCCATACCGGGAGTTGAACCCGGGCCACCTGGGTGAGAACCAGGAATCCTAACCGCTAGACCATATGGGAAAAGTTGTGCTGTCTTATCAGTGACAATCTGAAAAAAAATAAGTTTTCTACTTGGCACAAGCAACTTCTGCAGTTCTATTTGCGCAGCTTGCCTCGTTAACACAGTTGTAAGCAAATCAGTCTCATAAGCTGAAAGATGAACGTTCGATTCTTAGACGGGGTACTGGTCCCTCGTTTTCTCAATCGATTCTGTCTCCATCTTGGCTACAGGGCCACAGATTTTTCCGATTCAGTACCAAAACATAACCAATTTAGTTCCTAAACTGTTTCCACGTACAAGGCATGGGGCAGCTTTTGAATGTGTGTACTAGTTCCAAAGGAGTGTCACTCCCATAGCAGGAAGTAAACCAGTCGGCCAGGGATACTAGGTCCTATCCACTTTTCCACGTGGGACAAGTTATACACTAAGCAGCAAGATAAATTTAAAAAAAAAAAAAAAAAAAAGAAGTTTTTGCTTTGATTAAATAGCTTTTACATCACAAAAGAAAAAAGTTGCCACATGAGCATGGTACTTAGCACGTCAGTTGGTAATCTGAAGTTCATGAGGTTTTTTCCTCACACGTGGAACTATTCTCCCCCCTTTTCTTGGGATATTGTGTCACCCACTCAGAACTTTCTCAATGAAACGTTTCCGATTCGAAAGGAAACAGGAGCCTTAGTGACAGAAAGAACACATGGATTGTTGCGTCCCTTGACGCTTTGGAGTAATAAGGTGTAGTTGAGAATGGTTTAAGCTATGAAACAAAATGAAATCTTGTGCTAAAGGTCAGTAAGAGCCACAAATACCCTGATGTTCAGCATTTTTGACTGCAAAGTACAAAATCTACCTGAAATATTATTGTCTGGAAAATACATTTCTGTCTTTGATTGTTGGCAGTAGTACAGTAAAAGGTGCGTTCCCATACCGGGAGTCGAACACGGGCCGCCTGGGTGAAAACCAGGAATCCTAACAGCTAGACCATATGGGAATGGATAGCTACACACTGAGGTATCTATTGAAAAAAATCAGCTCGGGGGCTTGCACAAGAAACGTCTGCAGATTGGCACGTGCATCTTGCCTCGTTAGCGCAGTAGGTAGCGCGTCAGTCTCATAATCTGAAGGTCGTGAGTTCGATACTCACACGGGGCAGCGGGCTCCTCTTTTCCGAAGAGATATTGTCAAAAACTTAGAACTTTCCCCTTCATTTCTAACACGTTTCTGATAAGTAAGGATTTGTGAACCCAAATGACACATGGGATGCTGGTTCTCTTGACCCGTTTGCTGTATAAAGAGGCAGATGAGAGTGATTTGAGCTATGACAAAAAATTAAATCTTGTGCCAAAGGTCGTCACAATGAATGTAACCAAAAGCTGGTGTTCAGAATGATTGACAGCTAAGCGCAAAATCTACCTGAAATACTTTTGTCTGAAAAACACCCGCGTCAGTCTCATAATCTGAAGGTCGTGAGTTCGATCCTCACACGGGGCAGCAGGCTCCTCTTTTCCGAAGAGATTTTGTCAAAAACTTAGAACTTTCCCTTTCAGTTCTAACACGTTTCTGATAAGTAAGGATTTGTGAACCCAAATGACAGATGGGACACATGGGTTGCTGTTTCTCTTGACCCGTTTGCTGTATAAAGAGGCAGATGAGAGTGATTTGAGCTGTTTGACAGCTAAGCGCAAAATCTACCTGAAATACTTTTGTCTGAAAAACACCCGTCAGTAGCGAGCGCGTCAGTCTCATATTCTGAAGTTCGTGAGTTCGATCCTCACACGGGGAAATGGTCTCCTCTTTTCTGAAGAGATTCTGTCACCAAATTAGAACTTTCCCTTTCAGATTTAAAATGTTTCTGATAAGTAAGAATTTGCGAACCCAAATGACAGACAGGACACATGGGTTGTTGATTCTCTTGACACGTTTGCTGTAAAAGGGGCTAGTTGAGATTGATTTGAGCTATGAAACCAAATTAAATCTTGTGCCAAAGTTCATCACAACGAACGGACCAAAAGATGGCGTTCAGAATTTTCGACAGCTTAACGCAAATTCTACCTGAAATACTTTTGTCTGAAAAACACCTTTGTCTTTGAATGTTGGTGGCAGTACAGAAAAGTACATTCCCATACCGGGAGTTGAACCCAGGACACCTGGGTGAGAACCAGGAATCCTAACCGCTAGACCATATGGGAAAAGTTGTGCTGTCTTATCAGTGACAATCTGAAAAAAAATAAGTTTTCTACTTGGCACAAGCAACTTCTGCAGTTCTATTTGCGCAGCTTGCCTCGTTAACACAGTTGTAAGCAAATCAGTCTCATAAGCTGAAAGATGAACGTTCGATTCTTAGACGGGGTACTGGTCCCTCGTTTTCTCAATCGATTCTGTCTCCATCTTGGCTACAGGGCCACAGATTTTTCCGATTCAGTACCAAAACATAACCAATTTAGTTCCTAAACTGTTTCCACGTACAAGGCATGGGGCAGCTTTTGAATGTGTGTACTAGTTCCAAAGGAGTGTCACTCCCATAGCAGGAAGTAAACCAGTCGGCCAGGGATACTAGGTCCTATCCACTTTTCCACGTGGGACAAGTTATACACTAAGCAGCAAGATAAATTAAAAAAAAAAAAAAAAAGAAGTTTTTGCTTTGATTAAATAGCTTTTACATCACAAAAGAAAAAAGTTGCCACATGAGCATGGTACTTAGCACGTCAGTTGGTAATCTGAAGTTCATGAGGTTTTTTCCTCACACGTGGAACTATTCTCCTCCCTTTTCTTGGGATATTGTGTCACCCACTCAGAACTTTCTCACTGAAACGTTTCCGATTCGAAAGGAAACAGGAGCCTTAGTGACAGAAAGAACACATGGATTGTTGCGTCCCTTGACGCTTTGGAGTAATAAGGTGTAGTTGAGAATGGTTTAAGCTATGAAACAAAATGAAATCTTGTGCTAAATGTCAGTAAGAGCCACAAATACCCTGATGTTCAGCATTTTTGACTGCAAAGTACAAAATCTACCTGAAATATTATTGTCTGGAAAATACATTTCTGTCTTTGATTGTTGGCAGTAGTACAGTAAAAGGTGCGTTCCCATACCGGGAGTCGAACGCGGGCCGCCTGGGTGAAAACCAGGAATCCTAACCGCTAGACCATATGGGAATGGATAGCTACACACTGAGGTATCTATTGAAAAAAATCAGCTCGGGGGCTTGCACAAGAAACGTCTGCAGATTGGCACGTGCATCTTGCCTCGTTAGCGCAGTAGGTAGCGCGTCAGTCTCATAATCTGAAGGTCGTGAGTTCGATCCTCACACGGGGCAGCAGGCTCCTCTTTTCCGAAGAGATTTTGTCAAAATCTTAGAACTTTCCCTTTCAGTTCTAACACGTTTCTGATAAGTAAGGATTTGTGAACCCAAATGACAGATGGGACACATGGGTTGCTGTTTCTCTTGACCCGTTTGCTGTATAAAGAGGCAGATGAGAGTGATTTGAGCTGTTTGACAGCTAAGCGCAAAATCTACCTGAAATACTTTTGTCTGAAAAACACCCGTCAGTAGCGAGCGCGTCAGTCTCATATTCTGAAGTTCGTGAGTTCGATCCTCACACGGGGAAGCGGTCTCCTCTTTTCTGAAGAGATTCTGTCACCAAATTAGAACTTTCCCTTTCAGATTTAAAATGTTTCTGATAAGTAAGAATTTGCGAACCCAAATGACAGACAGGACACATGGGTTGTTGATTCTCTTGACACGTTTGCTCTAAAAGGGGCTAGTTGAGATTGATTTGAGCTATGAAACCAAATTAAATCTTGTGCCAAAGTTCATCACAACGAACGGACCAAAAGATGGCGTTCAGAATTTTCGACAGCTTAACGCAAATTCTACCTGAAATACTTTTGTCTGAAAAACACCTTTGTCTTTGAATGTTGGTGGCAGTACAGAAAAGTACATTCCCATACCGGGAGTTGAACCCGGGTCGCCTGGGTGAGAACCAGGAATCCTAACCGCTAGACCATATGGGAAAAGATGTGCTGTCTTATCAGTGACAATCTGAAAAAAAATAAGTTTTCTACTTGGCACAAGCAACTTCTGCAGTTCTATTTGCGCAGCTTGCCTCGTTAACACAGTTGTAAGCAAATCAGTCTCATAAGCTGAAAGATGAACGTTCGATTGTTAGACGGGGTACTGGTCCCTCGTTTTCTCAATCGATTCTGTCTCCATCTTGGCTACAGGGCCACAGATTTTTCCGATTCAGTACCAAAACATAACCAATTTAGTTCCTAAACTGTTTCCACGTACAAGGCACGGGGCAGCTTTCGAATGTGTGTACTAGTTCCAAAGGAGTGTCACTCCCATAGCAGGAAGTAAACCAGTCGACCAGGGATACTAGGTCCTATCCACTTTTCCACGTGGGACAAGTTATACACTAAGCAGCAAGATAAATTAAAAAAAAAAAAAAAAAAGAAGTTTTTGCTTTGATTAAATAGCTTTTACATCACAAAAGAAAAAAGTTGCCACATGAGCATGGTACTTAGCACGTCAGTTGGTAATCTGAAGTTCATGATGTTTTTTCCTCACACGGGGAACTATTCTCCTCCCTTTTCTTGGGATATTGTGTCACCCACTCAGAACTTTCTCACTGAAACGTTTCCGATTCGAAAGGAAACAGGAGCCTTAGTGACAGACAGAACACATGGATTGTTGCGTCCCTTGACGCTTTGGAGTAATAAGGTGTAGTTGAGAATGGTTTAAGCTATGAAACAAAATGAAATCTTGTGCTAAAGGTCAGTAAGAGCCACAAATACCCTGATGTTCAGCATTTTTGACTGCAAAGTACAAAATCTACCTGAAATATTATTGTCTGGAAAATACATTTCTGTCTTTGATTGTTGGCAGTAGTACAGTAAAAGGTGCGTTCCCATACCGGGAGTCGAACACGGGCCGCCTGGGTGAAAACCAGGAATCCTAACAGCTAGACCATATGGGAATGGATAGCTACACACTGAGGTATCTATTGAAAAAAATCAGCTCGGGGGCTTGCACAAGAAACGTCTGCAGATTGGCACGTGCATCTTGCCTCGTTAGCGCAGTAGGTAGCGCGTCAGTCTCATAATCTGAAGGTCGTGAGTTCGATACTCACACGGGGCAGCGGGCTCCTCTTTTCCGAAGAGATATTGTCAAAAACTTAGAACTTTCCCCTTCATTTCTAACACGTTTCTGATAAGTAAGGATTTGTGAACCCAAATGACACATGGGATGCTGGTTCTCTTGACCCGTTTGCTGTATAAAGAGGCAGATGAGAGTGATTTGAGCTATGACAAAAAATTAAATCTTGTGCCAAAGGTCGTCACAATGAATGTAACCAAAAGCTGGTGTTCAGAATGATTGACAGCTAAGCGCAAAATCTACCTGAAATACTTTTGTCTGAAAAACACCCGCGTCAGTCTCATAATCTGAAGGTCGTGAGTTCGATCCTCACACGGGGCAGCAGGCTCCTCTTTTCCGAAGAGATTTTGTCAAAAACTTAGAACTTTCCCTTTCAGTTCTAACACGTTTCTGATAAGTAAGGATTTGTGAACCCAAATGACAGATGGGACACATGGGTTGCTGTTTCTCTTGACCCGTTTGCTGTATAAAGAGGCAGATGAGAGTGATTTGAGCTGTTTGACAGCTAAGCGCAAAATCTACCTGAAATACTTTTGTCTGAAAAACACCCGTCAGTAGCGAGCGCGTCAGTCTCATATTCTGAAGTTCGTGAGTTCGATCCTCACACGGGGAAGCGGTCTCCTCTTTTCTGAAGAGATTCTGTCACCAAATTAGAACTTTCCCTTTCAGATTTAAAATGTTTCTGATAAGTAAGAATTTGCGAACCCAAATGACAGACAGGACACATGGGTTGTTGATTCTCTTGACACGTTTGCTGTAAAAGGGGCTAGTTGAGATTGATTTGAGCTATGAAACCAAATTAAATCTTGTGCCAAAGTTCATCACAACGAACGGACCAAAAGATGGCGTTCAGAATTTTCGACAGCTTAACGCAAATTCTACCTGAAATACTTTTGTCTGAAAAACACCTTTGTCTTTGAATGTTGGTGGCAGTACAGAAAAGTACATTCCCATACCGGGAGTTGAACCCGGGCCACCTGGGTGAGAACCAGGAATCCTAACCGCTAGACCATATGGGAAAAGTTGTGCTGTCTTATCAGTGACAATCTGAAAAAAAATAAGTTTTCTACTTGGCACAAGCAACTTCTGCAGTTCTATTTGCGCAGCTTGCCTCGTTAACACAGTTGTAAGCAAATCAGTCTCATAAGCTGAAAGATGAACGTTCGATTCTTAGACGGGGTACTGGTCCCTCGTTTTCTCAATCGATTCTGTCTCCATCTTGGCTACAGGGCCACAGATTTTTCCGATTCAGTACCAAAACATAACCAATTTAGTTCCTAAACTGTTTCCACGTACAAGGCATGGGGCAGCTTTTGAATGTGTGTACTAGTTCCAAAGGAGTGTCACTCCCATAGCAGGAAGTAAACCAGTCGGCCAGGGATACTAGGTCCTATCCACTTTTCCACGTGGGACAAGTTATACACTAAGCAGCAAGATAAATTTAAAAAAAAAAAAAAAAAAAAGAAGTTTTTGCTTTGATTAAATAGCTTTTACATCACAAAAGAAAAAAGTTGCCACATGAGCATGGTACTTAGCACGTCAGTTGGTAATCTGAAGTTCATGAGGTTTTTTCCTCACACGTGGAACTATTCTCCCCCCTTTTCTTGGGATATTGTGTCACCCACTCAGAACTTTCTCAATGAAACGTTTCCGATTCGAAAGGAAACAGGAGCCTTAGTGACAGAAAGAACACATGGATTGTTGCGTCCCTTGACGCTTTGGAGTAATAAGGTGTAGTTGAGAATGGTTTAAGCTATGAAACAAAATGAAATCTTGTGCTAAAGGTCAGTAAGAGCCACAAATACCCTGATGTTCAGCATTTTTGACTGCAAAGTACAAAATCTACCTGAAATATTATTGTCTGGAAAATACATTTCTGTCTTTGATTGTTGGCAGTAGTACAGTAAAAGGTGCGTTCCCATACCGGGAGTCGAACACGGGCCGCCTGGGTGAAAACCAGGAATCCTAACAGCTAGACCATATGGGAATGGATAGCTACACACTGAGGTATCTATTGAAAAAAATCAGCTCGGGGGCTTGCACAAGAAACGTCTGCAGATTGGCACGTGCATCTTGCCTCGTTAGCGCAGTAGGTAGCGCGTCAGTCTCATAATCTGAAGGTCGTGAGTTCGATACTCACACGGGGCAGCGGGCTCCTCTTTTCCGAAGAGATATTGTCAAAAACTTAGAACTTTCCCCTTCATTTCTAACACGTTTCTGATAAGTAAGGATTTGTGAACCCAAATGACACATGGGATGCTGGTTCTCTTGACCCGTTTGCTGTATAAAGAGGCAGATGAGAGTGATTTGAGCTATGACAAAAAATTAAATCTTGTGCCAAAGGTCGTCACAATGAATGTAACCAAAAGCTGGTGTTCAGAATGATTGACAGCTAAGCGCAAAATCTACCTGAAATACTTTTGTCTGAAAAACACCCGCGTCAGTCTCATAATCTGAAGGTCGTGAGTTCGATCCTCACACGGGGCAGCAGGCTCCTCTTTTCCGAAGAGATTTTGTCAAAAACTTAGAACTTTCCCTTTCAGTTCTAACACGTTTCTGATAAGTAAGGATTTGTGAACCCAAATGACAGATGGGACACATGGGTTGCTGTTTCTCTTGACCCGTTTGCTGTATAAAGAGGCAGATGAGAGTGATTTGAGCTGTTTGACAGCTAAGCGCAAAATCTACCTGAAATACTTTTGTCTGAAAAACACCCGTCAGTAGCGAGCGCGTCAGTCTCATATTCTGAAGTTCGTGAGTTCGATCCTCACACGGGGAAATGGTCTCCTCTTTTCTGAAGAGATTCTGTCACCAAATTAGAACTTTCCCTTTCAGATTTAAAATGTTTCTGATAAGTAAGAATTTGCGAACCCAAATGACAGACAGGACACATGGGTTGTTGATTCTCTTGACACGTTTGCTGTAAAAGGGGCTAGTTGAGATTGATTTGAGCTATGAAACCAAATTAAATCTTGTGCCAAAGTTCATCACAACGAACGGACCAAAAGATGGCGTTCAGAATTTTCGACAGCTTAACGCAAATTCTACCTGAAATACTTTTGTCTGAAAAACACCTTTGTCTTTGAATGTTGGTGGCAGTACAGAAAAGTACATTCCCATACCGGGAGTTGAACCCGGGACACCTGGGTGAGAACCAGGAATCCTAACCGCTAGACCATATGGGAAAAGTTGTGCTGTCTTATCAGTGACAATCTGAAAAAAAATAAGTTTTCTACTTGGCACAAGCAACTTCTGCAGTTCTATTTGCGCAGCTTGCCTCGTTAACACAGTTGTAAGCAAATCAGTCTCATAAGCTGAAAGATGAACGTTCGATTCTTAGACGGGGTACTGGTCCCTCGTTTTCTCAATCGATTCTGTCTCCATCTTGGCTACAGGGCCACAGATTTTTCCGATTCAGTACCAAAACATAACCAATTTAGTTCCTAAACTGTTTCCACGTACAAGGCATGGGGCAGCTTTTGAATGTGTGTACTAGTTCCAAAGGAGTGTCACTCCCATAGCAGGAAGTAAACCAGTCGGCCAGGGATACTAGGTCCTATCCACTTTTCCACGTGGGACAAGTTATACACTAAGCAGCAAGATAAATTAAAAAAAAAAAAAAAAAAAAAAAAAAAGAAGTTTTTGCTTTGATTAAATAGCTTTTACATCACAAAAGAAAAAAGTTGCCACATGAGCATGGTACTTAGCACGTCAGTTGGTAATCTGAAGTTCATGAGGTTTTTTCCTCACACGTGGAACTATTCTCCCCCCTTTTCTTGGGATATTGTGTCACCCACTCAGAACTTTCTCAATGAAACGTTTCCGATTCGAAAGGAAACAGGAGCCTTAGTGACAGAAAGAACACATGGATTGTTGCGTCCCTTGACGCTTTGGAGTAATAAGGTGTAGTTGAGAATGGTTTAAGCTATGAAACAAAATGAAATCTTGTGCTAAAGGTCAGTAAGAGCCACAAATACCCTGATGTTCAGCATTTTTCACTGCAAAGTAATAAATCTACCTGAAATATTATTGTCTGGAAAATACATTTCTGTCTTTGATTGTTGGCAGTAGTACAGTAAAAGGTGCGTTCCCATACCGGGAGTTGAACCCGGCCCGCCTGGGTGAGAACCAGGAATCCTAACCGCTAGACCATATGGGAAAAGATGTGCTGTCTTATCAGTGACAATCTGAAAAAAAATAAGTTTTCTACTTGGCACAAGCAACTTCTGCAGTTCTATTTGCGCAGCTTGCCTCGTTAACACAGTTGTAAGCAAATCAGTCTCATAAGCTGAAAGATGAACGTTCGATTCTTAGACGGGGTACTGGTCCCTCGTTTTCTCAATCGATTCTGTCTCCATCTTGGCTACAGGGCCACAGATTTTTCCGATTCAGTACCAAAACATAACCAATTTAGTTCCTAAACTGTTTCCACGTACAAGGCATGGGGCAGCTTTTGAATGTGTGTACTAGTTCCAAAGGAGTGTCACTCCCATAGCAGGAAGTAAACCAGTCGACCAGGGATACTAGGTCCTATCCACTTTTCCACGTGGGACAAGTTATACACTAAGCAGCAAGATAAATTAAAAAAAAAAAAAAAAAAAAAAGTTTTTGCTTTGATTAAATAGCTTTTACATCACAAAAGAAAAAAGTTGCCACATGAGCATGGTACTTAGCACGTCAGTTGGTAATCTGAAGTTCATGAGGTTTTTTCCTCACACGTGGAACTATTCTCCCCCCTTTTCTTGGGATATTGTGTCACCCACTCAGAACTTTCTCACTGAAACGTTTCCGATTCGAAAGGAAACAGGAGCCTTAGTGACAGAAAGAACACATGGATTGTTTCGTCCCTTGACGCTTTGGAGTAATAAGGTGTAGTTGAGAATGGTTTAAGCTATGAAACAAAATGAAATCTTGTGCTAAAGGTCAGTAAGAGCCACAAATACCCTGATGTTCAGCATTTTTGACTGCAAAGTACAAAATCTACCTGAAATATTATTGTCTGGAAAATACATTTCTGTCTTTGATTGTTGGCAGTAGTACAGTAAAAGGTGCGTTCCCATACCGGGAGTCGAACACGGGCCGCCTGGGTGAAAACCAGGAATCCTAACCGCTAGACCATATGGGAATGGATAGCTACACACTGAGGTATCTATTGAAAAAAATCAGCTCGGGGGCTTGCACAAGAAACGTCTGCAGATTGGCACGTGCATCTTGCCTCGTTAGCGCAGTAGGTAGCGCGTCAGTCTCATAATCTGAAGGTCGTGAGTTCGATACTCACACGGGGCAGCGGGCTCCTCTTTTCCGAAGAGATATTGTCAAAAACTTAGAACTTTCCCCTTCATTTCTAACACGTTTCTGATAAGTAAGGATTTGTGAACCCAAATGACACATGGGATGCTGGTTCTCTTGACCCGTTTGCTGTATAAAGAGGCAGATGAGAGTGATTTGAGCTATGACAAAAAATTAAATCTTGTGCCAAAGGTCGTCACAATGAATGTAACCAAAAGCTGGTGTTCAGAATGATTGACAGCTAAGCGCAAAATCTACCTGAAATACTTTTGTCTGAAAAACACCCGCGTCAGTCTCATAATCTGAAGGTCGTGAGTTCGATCCTCACACGGGGCAGCAGGCTCCTCTTTTCCGAAGAGATTTTGTCAAAAACTTAGAACTTTCCCTTTCAGTTCTAACACGTTTCTGATAAGTAAGGATTTGTGAACCCAAATGACAGATGGGACACATGGGTTGCTGTTTCTCTTGACCCGTTTGCTGTATAAAGAGGCAGATGAGAGTGATTTGAGCTGTTTGACAGCTAAGCGCAAAATCTACCTGAAATACTTTTGTCTGAAAAACACCCGTCAGTAGCGAGCGCGTCAGTCTCATATTCTGAAGTTCGTGAGTTCGATCCTCACACGGGGAAGCGGTCTCCTCTTTTCTGAAGAGATTCTGTCACCAAATTAGAACTTTCCCTTTCAGATTTAAAATGTTTCTGATAAGTAAGAATTTGCGAACCCAAATGACAGACAGGACACATGGGTTGTTGATTCTCTTGACACGTTTGCTGTAAAAGGGGCTAGTTGAGATTGATTTGAGCTATGAAACCAAATTAAATCTTGTGCCAAAGTTCATCACAACGAACGGACCAAAAGATGGCGTTCAGAATTTTCGACAGCTTAACGCAAATTCTACCTGAAATACTTTTGTCTGAAAAACACCTTTGTCTTTGAATGTTGGTGGCAGTACAGAAAAGTACATTCCCATACCGGGAGTTGAACCCGGGCCACCTGGGTGAGAACCAGGAATCCTAACCGCTAGACCATATGGGAAAAGTTGTGCTGTCTTATCAGTGACAATCTGAAAAAAAATAAGTTTTCTACTTGGCACAAGCAACTTCTGCAGTTCTATTTGCGCAGCTTGCCTCGTTAACACAGTTGTAAGCAAATCAGTCTCATAAGCTGAAAGATGAACGTTCGATTCTTAGACGGGGTACTGGTCCCTCGTTTTCTCAATCGATTCTGTCTCCATCTTGGCTACAGGGCCACAGATTTTTCCGATTCAGTACCAAAACATAACCAATTTAGTTCCTAAACTGTTTCCACGTACAAGGCATGGGGCAGCTTTTGAATGTGTGTACTAGTTCCAAAGGAGTGTCACTCCCATAGCAGGAAGTAAACCAGTCGGCCAGGGATACTAGGTCCTATCCACTTTTCCACGTGGGACAAGTTATACACTAAGCAGCAAGATAAATTAAAAAAAAAAAAAAAAAAAAAAAAAGAAGTTTTTGCTTTGATTAAATAGCTTTTACATCACAAAAGAAAAAAGTTGCCACATGAGCATGGTACTTAGCACGTCAGTTGGTAATCTGAAGTTCATGAGGTTTTTTCCTCACACGTGGAACTATTCTCCCCCCTTTTCTTGGGATATTGTGTCACCCACTCAGAACTTTCTCAATGAAACGTTTCCGATTCGAAAGGAAACAGGAGCCTTAGTGACAGAAAGAACACATGGATTGTTGCGTCCCTTGACGCTTTGGAGTAATAAGGTGTAGTTGAGAATGGTTTAAGCTATGAAACAAAATGAAATCTTGTGCTAAAGGTCAGTAAGAGCCACAAATACCCTGATGTTCAGCATTTTTCACTGCAAAGTAATAAATCTACCTGAAATATTATTGTCTGGAAAATACATTTCTGTCTTTGATTGTTGGCAGTAGTACAGTAAAAGGTGCGTTCCCATACCGGGAGTTGAACCCGGCCCGCCTGGGTGAGAACCAGGAATCCTAACCGCTAGACCATATGGGAAAAGATGTGCTGTCTTATCAGTGACAATCTGAAAAAAAATAAGTTTTCTACTTGGCACAAGCAACTTCTGCAGTTCTATTTGCGCAGCTTGCCTCGTTAACACAGTTGTAAGCAAATCAGTCTCATAAGCTGAAAGATGAACGTTCGATTCTTAGACGGGGTACTGGTCCCTCGTTTTCTCAATCGATTCTGTCTCCATCTTGGCTACAGGGCCACAGATTTTTCCGATTCAGTACCAAAACATAACCAATTTAGTTCCTAAACTGTTTCCACGTACAAGGCATGGGGCAGCTTTTGAATGTGTGTACTAGTTCCAAAGGAGTGTCACTCCCATAGCAGGAAGTAAACCAGTCGACCAGGGATACTAGGTCCTATCCACTTTTCCACGTGGGACAAGTCATACACTAAGCAGCAAGATAAATTAAAAAAAAAAAAAAAAAAAAAAGAAGTTTTTGCTTTGATTAAATAGCTTTTACATCACAAAAGAAAAAAGTTGCCACATGAGCATGGTACTTAGCACGTCAGTTGGTAATCTGAAGTTCATGAGGTTTTTTCCTCACACGGGGAACTATTCTCCTCCCTTTTCTTGGGATATTGTGTCACCCACTCAGAACTTTCTCACTGAAACGTTTCCGATTCGAAAGGAAACAGGAGCCTTAGTGACAGACAGAACACATGGATTGTTGCGTCCCTTGACGCTTTGGAGTAATAAGGTGTAGTTGAGAATGGTTTAAGCTATGAAACAAAATGAAATCTTGTGCTAAAGGTCAGTAAGAGCCACAAATACCCTGATGTTCAGCATTTTTGACTGCAAAGTACAAAATCTACCTGAAATATTATTGTCTGGAAAATACATTTCTGTCTTTGATTGTTGGCAGTAGTACAGTAAAAGGTGCGTTCCCATACCGGGAGTCGAACACGGGCCGCCTGGGTGAAAACCAGGAATCCTAACAGCTAGACCATATGGGAATGGATAGCTACACACTGAGGTATCTATTGAAAAAAATCAGCTCGGGGGCTTGCACAAGAAACGTCTGCAGATTGGCACGTGCATCTTGCCTCGTTAGCGCAGTAGGTAGCGCGTCAGTCTCATAATCTGAAGGTCGTGAGTTCGATACTCACACGGGGCAGCGGGCTCCTCTTTTCCGAAGAGATATTGTCAAAAACTTATAACTTTCCCCTTCATTTCTAACACGTTTCTGATAAGTAAGGATTTGTGAACCCAAATGACACATGGGATGCTGGTTCTCTTGACCCGTTTGCTGTATAAAGAGGCAGATGAGAGTGATTTGAGCTATGACAAAAAATTAAATCTTGTGCCAAAGGTCGTCACAATGAATGTAACCAAAAGCTGGTGTTCAGAATGATTGACAGCTAAGCGCAAAATCTACCTGAAATACTTTTGTCTGAAAAACACCCGCGTCAGTCTCATAATCTGAAGGTCGTGAGTTCGATCCTCACACGGGGCAGCAGGCTCCTCTTTTCCGAAGAGATTTTGTCAAAAACTTAGAACTTTCCCTTTCAGTTCTAACACGTTTCTGATAAGTAAGGATTTGTGAACCCAAATGACAGATGGGACACATGGGTTGCTGTTTCTCTTGACCCGTTTGCTGTATAAAGAGGCAGATGAGAGTGATTTGAGCTGTTTGACAGCTAAGCGCAAAATCTACCTGAAATACTTTTGTCTGAAAAACACCCGTCAGTAGCGAGCGCGTCAGTCTCATATTCTGAAGTTCGTGAGTTCGATCCTCACACGGGGAAGCGGTCTCCTCTTTTCTGAAGAGATTCTGTCACCAAATTAGAACTTTCCCTTTCAGATTTAAAATGTTTCTGATAAGTAAGAATTTGCGAACCCAAATGACAGACAGGACACATGGGTTGTTGATTCTCTTGACATGTTTGCTGTAAAAGGGGCTAGTTGAGATTGATTTGAGCTATGAAACCAAATTAAATCTTGTGCCAAAGTTCATCACAACGAACGGACCAAAAGATGGCGTTCAGAATTTTCGACAGCTTAACGCAAATTCTACCTGAAATACTTTTGTCTGAAAAACACCTTTGTCTTTGAATGTTGGTGGCAGTACAGAAAAGTACATTCCCATACCGGGAGTTGAACCCGGGTCGCCTGGGTGAGAACCAGGAATCCTAACCGCTAGACCATATGGGAAAAGATGTGCTGTCTTATCAGTGACAATCTGAAAAAAAATAAGTTTTCTACTTGGCACAAGCAACTTCTGCAGTTCTATTTGCGCAGCTTGCCTCGTTAACACAGTTGTAAGCAAATCAGTCTCATAAGCTGAAAGATGAACGTTCGATTCTTAGACGGGGTACTGGTCCCTCGTTTTCTCAATCGATTCTGTCTCCATCTTGGCTACAGGGCCACAGATTTTTCCGATTCAGTACCAAAACATAACCAATTTAGTTCCTAAACTGTTTCCACGTACAAGGCACGGGGCAGCTTTCGAATGTGTGTACTAGTTCCAAAGGAGTGTCACTCCCGTAGCAGGAAGTAAACCAGTCGACCAGGGATACTAGGTCCTATCCACTTTTCCACGTGGGACAAGTTATACACTAAGCAGCAAGATAAATTAAAAAAAAAAAAAAAGAAGAAGTTTTTGCTTTGATTAAATAGCTTTTACATCACAAAAGAAAAAAGTTGCCACATGAGCATGGTACTTAGCACGTCAGTTGGTAATCTGAAGTTCATGAGGTTTTTTCCTCACACGGGGAACTATTCTCCTCCCTTTTCTTGGGATATTGTGTCACCCACTCAGAACTTTCTCACTGAAACGTTTCCGATTCGAAAGGAAACAGGAGCCTTAGTGACAGACAGAACACATGGATTGTTGCGTCCCTTGACGCTTTGGAGTAATAAGGTGTAGTTGAGAATGGTTTAAGCTATGAAACAAAATGAAATCTTGTGCTAAAGGTCAGTAAGAGCCACAAATACCCTGATGTTCAGCATTTTTGACTGCAAAGTACAAAATCTACCTGAAATATTATTGTCTGGAAAATACATTTCTGTCTTTGATTGTTGGCAGTAGTACAGTAAAAGGTGCGTTCCCATACCGGGAGTCGAACACGGGCCGCCTGGGTGAAAACCAGGAATCCTAACAGCTAGACCATATGGGAATGGATAGCTACACACTGAGGTATCTATTGAAAAAAATCAGCTCGGGGGCTTGCACAAGAAACGTCTGCAGATTGGCACGTGCATCTTGCCTCGTTAGCGCAGTAGGTAGCGCGTCAGTCTCATAATCTGAAGGTCGTGAGTTTGATACTCACACGGGGCAGCGGGCTCCTCTTTTCCTAAGAGATATTGTCAAAAACTTAGAACTTTCCCCTTCATTTCTAACACGTTTCTGATAAGTAAGGATTTGTGAACCCAAATGACACATGGGATGCTGGTTCTCTTGACCCGTTTGCTGTATAAAGAGGCAGATGAGAGTGATTTGAGCTATGACAAAAAATTAAATCTTGTGCCAAAGGTCGTCACAATGAATGTAACCAAAAGCTGGTGTTCAGAATGATTGACAGCTAAGCGCAAAATCTACCTGAAATACTTTTGTCTGAAAAACACCCGCGTCAGTCTCATAATCTGAAGGTCGTGAGTTCGATCCTCACACGGGGCAGCAGGCTCCTCTTTTCCGAAGAGATTTTGTCAAAAACTTAGAACTTTCCCTTTCAGTTCTAACACGTTTCTGATAAGTAAGGATTTGTGAACCCAAATGACAGATGGGACACATGGGTTGCTGTTTCTCTTGACCCGTTTGCTGTATAAAGAGGCAGATGAGAGTGATTTGAGCTGTTTGACAGCTAAGCGCAAAATCTACCTGAAATACTTTTGTCTGAAAAACACCCGTCAGTAGCGAGCGCGTCAGTCTCATATTCTGAAGTTCGTGAGTTCGATCCTCACACGGGGAAGCGGTCTCCTCTTTTCTGAAGAGATTCTGTCACCAAATTAGAACTTTCCCTTTCAGATTTAAAATGTTTCTGATAAGTAAGAATTTGCGAACCCAAATGACAGACAGGACACATGGGTTGTTGATTCTCTTGACACGTTTGCTGTAAAAGGGGCTAGTTGAGATTGATTTGAGCTATGAAACCAAATTAAATCTTGTGCCAAAGTTCATCACAACGAACGGACCAAAAGATGGCGTTGAGAATTTTCGACAGCTTAACGCAAATTCTACCTGAAATACTTTTGTCTGAAAAACACCTTTGTCTTTGAATGTTGGTGGCAGTACAGAAAAGTACATTCCCATACCGGGAGTTGAACCCGGGCCACCTGGGTGAGAACCAGGAATCCTAACCGCTAGACCATATGGGAAAAGTTGTGCTGTCTTATCAGTGACAATCTGAAAAAAAATAAGTTTTCTACTTGGCACAAGCAACTTCTGCAGTTCTATTTGCGCAGCTTGCCTCGTTAACACAGTTGTAAGCAAATCAGTCTCATTAGCTGAAAGATGAACGTTCGATTCTTAGACGGGGTACTGGTCCCTCGTTTTCTCAATCGATTCTGTCTCCATCTTGGCTACAGGGCCACAGATTTTTCCGATTCAGTACCAAAACATAACCAATTTAGTTCCTAAACTGTTTCCACGTACAAGGCATGGGGCAGCTTTTGAATGTGTGTACTAGTTCCAAAGGAGTGTCACTCCCATAGCAGGAAGTAAACCAGTCGGCCAGGGATACTAGGTCCTATCCACTTTTCCACGTGGGACAAGTTATACACTAAGCAGCAAGATAAATTAAAAAAAAAAAAAAAAAAGAAGTTTTTGCTTTGATTAAATAGCTTTTACATCACAAAAGAAAAAAGTTGCCACATGAGCATGGTACTTAGCACGTCAGTTGGTAATCTGAAGTTCATGATGTTTTTTCCTCACACGGGGAACTATTCTCCTCCCTTTTCTTGGGATATTGTGTCACCCACTCAGAACTTTCTCACTGAAACGTTTCCGATTCGAAAGGAAACAGGAGCCTTAGTGACAGACAGAACACATGGATTGTTGCGTCCCTTGACGCTTTGGAGTAATAAGGTGTAGTTGAGAATGGTTTAAGCTATGAAACAAAATGAAATCTTGTGCTAAAGGTCAGTAAGAGCCACAAATACCCTGATGTTCAGCATTTTTGACTGCAAAGTACAAAATCTACCTGAAATATTATTGTCTGGAAAATACATTTCTGTCTTTGATTGTTGGCAGTAGTACAGTAAAAGGTGCGTTCCCATACCGGGAGTCGAACACGGGCCGCCTGGGTGAAAACCAGGAATCCTAACAGCTAGACCATATGGGAATGGATAGCTACACACTGAGGTATCTATTGAAAAAAATCAGCTCGGGGGCTTGCACAAGAAACGTCTGCAGATTGGCACGTGCATCTTGCCTCGTTAGCGCAGTAGGTAGCGCGTCAGTCTCATAATCTGAAGGTCGTGAGTTCTATACTCACACGGGGCAGCGGGCTCCTCTTTTCCGAAGAGATATTGTCAAAAACTTAGAACTTTCCCCTTCATTTCTAACACGTTTCTAATAAGTAAGGATTTGTGAACCCAAATGACACATGGGATGCTGGTTCTCTTGACCCGTTTGCTGTATAAAGAGGCAGATGAGAGTGATTTGAGCTATGACAAAAAATTAAATCTTGTGCCAAAGGTCGTCACAATGAATGTAACCAAAAGCTGGTGTTCAGAATGATTGACAGCTAAGCGCAAAATCTACCTGAAATACTTTTGTCTGAAAAACACCCGCGTCAGTCTCATAATCTGAAGGTCGTGAGTTCGATCCTCACACGGGGCAGCAGGCTCCTCTTTTCCGAAGAGATTTTGTCAAAAACTTAGAACTTTCCCTTTCAGTTCTAACACGTTTCTGATAAGTAAGGATTTGTGAACCCAAATGACAGATGGGACACATGGGTTGCTGTTTCTCTTGACCCGTTTGCTGTATAAAGAGGCAGATGAGAGTGATTTGAGCTGTTTGACAGCTAAGCGCAAAATCTACCTGAAATACTTTTGTCTGAAAAACACCCGTCAGTAGCGAGCGCGTCAGTCTCATATTCTGAAGTTCGTGAGTTCGATCCTCACACGGGGAAGCGGTCTCCTCTTTTCTGAAGAGATTCTGTCACCAAATTAGAACTTTCCCTTTCAGATTTAAAATGTTTCTGATAAGTAAGAATTTGCGAACCCAAATGACAGACAGGACACATGGGTTGTTGATTCTCTTGACACGTTTGCTGTAAAAGGGGCTAGTTGAGATTGATTTGAGCTATGAAACCAAATTAAATCTTGTGCCAAAGTTCATCACAACGAACGGACCAAAAGATGGCGTTCAGAATTTTCGACAGCTTAACGCAAATTCTACCTGAAATACTTTTGTCTGAAAAACACCTTTGTCTTTGAATGTTGGTGGCAGTACAGAAAAGTACATTCCCATACCGGGAGTTGAACCCGGGTCGCCTGGGTGAGAACCAGGAATCCTAACCGCTAGACCATATGGGAAAAGATGTGCTGTCTTATCAGTGACAATCTGAAAAAAAATAAGTTTTCTACTTGGCACAAGCAACTTCTGCAGTTCTATTTGCGCAGCTTGCCTCGTTAACACAGTTGTAAGCAAATCAGTCTCATAAGCTGAAAGATGAACGTTCGATTCTTAGACGGGGTACTGGTCCCTCGTTTTCTCAATCGATTCTGTCTCCATCTTGGCTACAGGGCCACAGATTTTTCCGATTCAGTACCAAAACATAACCAATTTAGTTCCTAAACTGTTTCCACGTACAAGGCATGGGGCAGCTTTCGAATGTGTGTACTAGTTCCAAAGGAGTGTCACTCCCGTAGCAGGAAGTAAACCAGTTGACCAGGGATACTAGGTCCTATCCACTTTTCCACGTGGGACAAGTTATACACTAAGCAGCAAGATAAATTAAAAAAAAAAAAAAAAAAGAAGTTTTTGCTTTGATTAAATAGCTTTTACATCACAAAAGAAAAAAGTTGCCACATGAGCATGGTACTTAGCACGTCAGTTGGTAATCTGAAGTTCATGATGTTTTTTCCTCACACGGGGAACTATTCTCCTCCCTTTTCTTGGGATATTGTGTCACCCACTCAGAACTTTCTCACTGAAACGTTTCCGATTCGAAAGGAAACAGGAGCCTTAGTGACAGACAGAACACATGGATTGTTGCGTCCCTTGACGCTTTGGAGTAATAAGGTGTAGTTGAGAATGGTTTAAGCTATGAAACAAAATGAAATCTTGTGCTAAAGGTCAGTAAGAGCCACAAATACCCTGATGTTCAGCATTTTTGACTGCAAAGTACAAAATCTACCTGAAATATTATTGTCTGGAAAATACATTTCTGTCTTTGATTGTTGGCAGTAGTACAGTAAAAGGTGCGTTCCCATACCGGGAGTCGAACACGGGCCGCCTGGGTGAAAACCAGGAATCCTAACAGCTAGACCATATGGGAATGGATAGCTACACACTGAGGTATCTATTGAAAAAAATCAGCTCGGGGGCTTGCACAAGAAACGTCTGCAGATTGGCACGTGCATCTTGCCTCGTTAGCGCAGTAGGTAGCGCGTCAGTCTCATAATCTGAAGGTCGTGAGTTCGATACTCACACGGGGCAGCGGGCTCCTCTTTTCCGAAGAGATATTGTCAAAAACTTAGAACTTTCCCCTTCATTTCTAACACGTTTCTGATAAGTA
Organism: Dendrobates tinctorius; assembly: GCF_039654945.1. NCBI lineage: Eukaryota > Metazoa > Chordata > Amphibia > Anura > Dendrobatidae > Dendrobates > Dendrobates tinctorius. The sequence continues at coordinate 12,665,445 of NW_027361939.1, read as the reverse complement.
AGGATTTGTGAACCCAAATGACACATGGGATGCTGGTTCTCTTGACCCGTTTGCTGTATAAAGAGGCAGATGAGAGTGATTTGAGCTATGACAAAAAATTAAATCTTGTGCCAAAGGTCGTCACAATGAATGTAACCAAAAGCTGGTGTTCAGAATGATTGACAGCTAAGCGCAAAATCTACCTGAAATACTTTTGTCTGAAAAACACCCGCGTCAGTCTCATAATCTGAAGGTCGTGAGTTCGATCCTCACACGGGGCAGCAGGCTCCTCTTTTCCGAAGAGATTTTGTCAAAAACTTAGAACTTTCCCTTTCAGTTCTAACACGTTTCTGATAAGTAAGGATTTGTGAACCCAAATGACAGATGGGACACATGGGTTGCTGTTTCTCTTGACCCGTTTGCTGTATAAAGAGGCAGATGAGAGTGATTTGAGCTGTTTGACAGCTAAGCGCAAAATCTACCTGAAATACTTTTGTCTGAAAAACACCCGTCAGTAGCGAGCGCGTCAGTCTCATATTCTGAAGTTCGTGAGTTCGATCCTCACACGGGGAAGCGGTCTCCTCTTTTCTGAAGAGATTCTGTCACCAAATTAGAACTTTCCCTTTCAGATTTAAAATGTTTCTGATAAGTAAGAATTTGCGAACCCAAATGACAGACAGGACACATGGGTTGTTGATTCTCTTGACACGTTTGCTGTAAAAGGGGCTAGTTGAGATTGATTTGAGCTATGAAACCAAATTAAATCTTGTGCCAAAGTTCATCACAACGAACGGACCAAAAGATGGCGTTCAGAATTTTCGACAGCTTAACGCAAATTCTACCTGAAATACTTTTGTCTGAAAAACACCTTTGTCTTTGAATGTTGGTGGCAGTACAGAAAAGTACATTCCCATACCGGGAGTTGAACCCGGGCCACCTGGGTGAGAACCAGGAATCCTAACCGCTAGACCATATGGGAAAAGTTGTGCTGTCTTATCAGTGACAATCTGAAAAAAAATAAGTTTTCTACTTGGCACAAGCAACTTCTGCAGTTCTATTTGCGCAGGTTGCCTCGTTAACACAGTTGTAAGCAAATCAGTCTCATAAGCTGAAAGATGAACGTTCGATTCTTAGACGGGGTACTGGTCCCTCGTTTTCTCAATCGATTCTGTCTCCATCTTGGCTACAGGGCCACAGATTTTTCCGATTCAGTACCAAAACATAACCAATTTAGTTCCTAAACTGTTTCCACGTACAAGGCATGGGGCAGCTTTTGAATGTGTGTACTAGTTCCAAAGGAGTGTCACTCCCATAGCAGGAAGTAAACCAGTCGGCCAGGGATACTAGGTCCTATCCACTTTTCCACGTGGGACAAGTTATACACTAAGCAGCAAGATAAATTAAAAAAAAAAAAAAAAAAAAAGAAGTTTTTGCTTTGATTAAATAGCTTTTACATCACAAAAGAAAAAAGTTGCCACATGAGCATGGTACTTAGCACGTCAGTTGGTAATCTGAAGTTCATGAGGTTTTTTCCTCACACGTGGAACTATTCTCCCCCCTTTTCTTGGGATATTGTGTCACCCACTCAGAACTTTCTCACTGAAACGTTTCCGATTCGAAAGGAAACAGGAGCCTTAGTGACAGAAAGAACACATGGATTGTTGCGTCCCTTGACGCTTTGGAGTAATAAGGTGTAGTTGAGAATGGTTTAAGCTATGAAACAAAATGAAATCTTGTGCTAAATGTCAGTAAGAGCCACAAATACCCTGATGTTCAGCATTTTTGACTGCAAAGTACAAAATCTACCTGAAATATTATTGTCTGGAAAATACATTTCTGTCTTTGATTGTTGGCAGTAGTACAGTAAAAGGTGCGTTCCCATACCGGGAGTCGAACGCGGGCCGCCTGGGTGAAAACCAGGAATCCTAACCGCTAGACCATATGGGAATGGATAGCTACACACTGAGGTATCTATTGAAAAAAATCAGCTCGGGGGCTTGCACAAGAAACGTCTGCAGATTGGCACGTGCATCTTGCCTCGTTAGCGCAGTAGGTAGCGCGTCAGTCTCATAATCTGAAGGTCGTGAGTTCGATCCTCACACGGGGCAGCAGGCTCCTCTTTTCCGAAGAGATTTTGTCAAAATCTTAGAACTTTCCCTTTCAGTTCTAACACGTTTCTGATAAGTAAGGATTTGTGAACCCAAATGACAGATGGGACACATGGGTTGCTGTTTCTCTTGACCCGTTTGCTGTATAAAGAGGCAGATGAGAGTGATTTGAGCTTTTTGACAGCTAAGCGCAAAATCTACCTGAAATACTTTTGTCTGAAAAACACCCGTCAGTAGCGAGCGCGTCAGTCTCATATTCTGAAGTTCGTGAGTTCGATCCTCACACGGGGAAGCGGTCTCCTCTTTTCTGAAGAGATTCTGTCACCAAATTAGAACTTTCCCTTTCAGATTTAAAATGTTTCTGATAAGTAAGAATTTGCGAACCCAAATGACAGACAGGACACATGGGTTGTTGATTCTCTTGACACGTTTGCTCTAAAAGGGGCTAGTTGAGATTGATTTGAGCTATGAAACCAAATTAAATCTTGTGCCAAAGTTCATCACAACGAACGGACCAAAAGATGGCGTTCAGAATTTTCGACAGCTTAACGCAAATTCTACCTGAAATACTTTTGTCTGAAAAACACCTTTGTCTTTGAATGTTGGTGGCAGTACAGAAAAGTACATTCCCATACCGGGAGTTGAACCCGGGTCGCCTGGGTGAGAACCAGGAATCCTAACCGCTAGACCATATGGGAAAAGATGTGCTGTCTTATCAGTGACAATCTGAAAAAAAATAAGTTTTCTACTTGGCACAAGCAACTTCTGCAGTTCTATTTGCGCAGCTTGCCTCGTTAACACAGTTGTAAGCAAATCAGTCTCATAAGCTGAAAGATGAACGTTCGATTCTTAGACGGGGTACTGGTCCCTCGTTTTCTCAATCGATTCTGTCTCCATCTTGGCTACAGGGCCACAGATTTTTCCGATTCAGTACCAAAACATAACCAATTTAGTTCCTAAACTGTTTCCACGTACAAGGCATGGGGCAGCTTTCGAATGTGTGTACTAGTTCCAAAGGAGTGTCACTCCCGTAGCAGGAAGTAAACCAGTCGACCAGGGATACTAGGTCCTATCCACTTTTCCACGTGGGACAAGTTATACACTAAGCAGCAAGATAAATTAAAAAAAAAAAAAAAAAAGAAGTTTTTGCTTTGATTAAATAGCTTTTACATCACAAAAGAAAAAAGTTGCCACATGAGCATGGTACTTAGCACGTCAGTTGGTAATCTGAAGTTCATGATGTTTTTTCCTCACACGGGGAACTATTCTCCTCCCTTTTCTTGGGATATTGTGTCACCCACTCAGAACTTTCTCACTGAAACGTTTCCGATTCGAAAGGAAACAGGAGCCTTAGTGACAGACAGAACACATGGATTGTTGCGTCCCTTGACGCTTTGGAGTAATAAGGTGTAGTTGAGAATGGTTTAAGCTATGAAACAAAATGAAATCTTGTGCTAAAGGTCAGTAAGAGCCACAAATACCCTGATGTTCAGCATTTTTGACTGCAAAGTACAAAATCTACCTGAAATATTATTGTCTGGAAAATACATTTCTGTCTTTGATTGTTGGCAGTAGTACAGTAAAAGGTGCGTTCCCATACCGGGAGTCGAACACGGGCCGCCTGGGTGAAAACCAGGAATCCTAACAGCTAGACCATATGGGAATGGATAGCTACACACTGAGGTATCTATTGAAAAAAATCAGCTCGGGGGCTTGCACAAGAAACGTCTGCAGATTGGCACGTGCATCTTGCCTCGTTAGCGCAGTAGGTAGCGCGTCAGTCTCATAATCTGAAGGTCGTGAGTTCGATACTCACACGGGGCAGCGGGCTCCTCTTTTCCGAAGAGATATTGTCAAAAACTTAGAACTTTCCCCTTCATTTCTAACACGTTTCTGATAAGTAAGGATTTGTGAACCCAAATGACACATGGGATGCTGGTTCTCTTGACCCGTTTGCTGTATAAAGAGGCAGATGAGAGTGATTTGAGCTATGACAAAAAATTAAATCTTGTGCCAAAGGTCGTCACAATGAATGTAACCAAAAGCTGGTGTTCAGAATGATTGACAGCTAAGCGCAAAATCTACCTGAAATACTTTTGTCTGAAAAACACCCGCGTCAGTCTCATAATCTCAAGGTCGTGAGTTCGATCCTCACACGGGGCAGCAGGCTCCTCTTTTCCGAAGAGATTTTGTCAAAAACTTAGAACTTTCCCTTTCAGTTCTAACACGTTTCTGATAAGTAAGGATTTGTGAACCCAAATGACAGATGGGACACATGGGTTGCTGTTTCTCTTGACCCGTTTGCTGTATAAAGAGGCAGATGAGAGTGATTTGAGCTGTTTGACAGCTAAGCGCAAAATCTACCTGAAATACTTTTGTCTGAAAAACACCCGTCAGTAGCGAGCGCGTCAGTCTCATATTCTGAAGTTCGTGAGTTCGATCCTCACACGGGGAAGCGGTCTCCTCTTTTCTGAAGAGATTCTGTCACCAAATTAGAACTTTCCCTTTCAGATTTAAAATGTTTCTGATAAGTAAGAATTTGCGAACCCAAATGACAGACAGGACACATGGGTTGTTGATTCTCTTGACACGTTTGCTGTAAAAGGGGCTAGTTGAGATTGATTTGAGCTATGAAACCAAATTAAATCTTGTGCCAAAGTTCATCACAACGAACGGACCAAAAGATGGCGTTCAGAATTTTCGACAGCTTAACGCAAATTCTACCTGAAATACTTTTGTCTGAAAAACACCTTTGTCTTTGAATGTTGGTGGCAGTACAGAAAAGTACATTCCCATACCGGGAGTTGAACCCGGGCCACCTGGGTGAGAACCAGGAATCCTAACCGCTAGACCATATGGGAAAAGTTGTGCTGTCTTATCAGTGACAATCTGAAAAAAAATAAGTTTTCTACTTGGCACAAGCAACTTCTGCAGTTCTATTTGCGCAGCTTGCCTCGTTAACACAGTTGTAAGCAAATCAGTCTCATAAGCTGAAAGATGAACGTTCGATTCTTAGACGGGGTACTGGTCCCTCGTTTTCTCAATCGATTCTGTCTCCATCTTGGCTACAGGGCCACAGATTTTTCCGATTCAGTACCAAAACATAACCAATTTAGTTCCTAAACTGTTTCCACGTACAAGGCATGGGGCAGCTTTTGAATGTGTGTACTAGTTCCAAAGGAGTGTCACTCCCATAGCAGGAAGTAAACCAGTCGGCCAGGGATACTAGGTCCTATCCACTTTTCCACGTGGGACAAGTTATACACTAAGCAGCAAGATAAATTAAAAAAAAAAAAAAAAAAAAAGAAGTTTTTGCTTTGATTAAATAGCTTTTACATCACAAAAGAAAAAAGTTGCCACATGAGCATGGTACTTAGCACGTCAGTTGGTAATCTGAAGTTCATGAGGTTTTTTCCTCACACGTGGAACTATTCTCCCCCCTTTTCTTGGGATATTGTATCACCCACTCAGAACTTTCTCACTGAAGCGTTTCCGATTCGAAAGGAAACAGGAGCCTTAGTGACAGAAAGAACACATGGATTGTTGCGTCCCTTGACGCTTTGGAGTAATAAGGTGTAGTTGAGAATGGTTTAAGCTATGAAACAAAATGAAATCTTGTGCTAAATGTCAGTAAGAGCCACAAATACCCTGATGTTCAGCATTTTTGACTGCAAAGTACAAAATCTACCTGAAATATTATTGTCTGGAAAATACATTTCTGTCTTTGATTGTTGGCAGTAGTACAGTAAAAGGTGCTTTCCCATACCGGGAGTCGAACGCGGGCCGCCTGGGTGAAAACCAGGAATCCTAACCGCTAGACCATATGGGAATGGATAGCTACACACTGAGGTATCTATTGAAAAAAATCAGCTCGGGGGCTTGCACAAGAAACGTCTGCAGATTGGCACGTGCATCTTGCCTCGTTAGCGCAGTAGGTAGCGCGTCAGTCTCATAATCTGAAGGTCGTGAGTTCGATCCTCACACGGGGCAGCAGGCTCCTCTTTTCCGAAGAGATTTTGTCAAAATCTTAGAACTTTCCCTTTCAGTTCTAACACGTTTCTGATAAGTAAGGATTTGTGAACCCAAATGACAGATGGGACACATGGGTTGCTGTTTCTCTTGACCCGTTTGCTGTATAAAGAGGCAGATGAGAGTGATTTGAGCTTTTTGACAGCTAAGCGCAAAATCTACCTGAAATACTTTTGTCTGAAAAACACCCGTCAGTAGCGAGCGCGTCAGTCTCATATACTGAAGTTCGTGAGTTCGATCCTCACACGGGGAAGCGGTCTCCTCTTTTCTGAAGAGATTCTGTCACCAAATTAGAACTTTCCCTTTCAGATTTAAAATGTTTCTGATAAGTAAGAATTTGCGAACCCAAATGACAGACAGGACACATGGGTTGTTGATTCTCTTGACACGTTTGCTCTAAAAGGGGCTAGTTGAGATTGATTTGAGCTATGAAACCAAATTAAATCTTGTGCCAAAGTTCATCACAACGAACGGACCAAAAGATGGCGTTCAGAATTTTCGACAGCTTAACGCAAATTCTACCTGAAATACTTTTGTCTGAAAAACACCTTTGTCTTTGAATGTTGGTGGCAGTACAGAAAAGTACATTCCCATACCGGGAGTTGAACCCGGGTCGCCTGGGTGAGAACCAGGAATCCTAACCGCTAGACCATATGGGAAAAGATGTGCTGTCTTATCAGTGACAATCTGAAAAAAAATAAGTTTTCTACTTGGCACAAGCAACTTCTGCAGTTCTATTTGCGCAGCTTGCCTCGTTAACACAGTTGTAAGCAAATCAGTCTCATAAGCTGAAAGATGAACGTTCGATTCTTAGACGGGGTACTGGTCCCTCGTTTTCTCAATCGATTCTGTCTCCATCTTGGCTACAGGGCCACAGATTTTTCCGATTCAGTACCAAAACATAACCAATTTAGTTCCTAAACTGTTTCCACGTACAAGGCATGGGGCAGCTTTCGAATGTGTGTACTAGTTCCAAAGGAGTGTCACTCCCGTAGCAGGAAGTAAACCAGTCGACCAGGGATACTAGGTCCTATCCACTTTTCCACGTGGGACAAGTTATACACTAAGCAGCAAGATAAATTAAAAAAAAAAAAAAAAAAGAAGTTTTTGCTTTGATTAAATAGCTTTTACATCACAAAAGAAAAAAGTTGCCACATGAGCATGGTACTTAGCACGTCAGTTGGTAATCTGAAGTTCATGATGTTTTTTCCTCACACGGGGAACTATTCTCCTCCCTTTTCTTGGGATATTGTGTCACCCACTCAGAACTTTCTCACTGAAACGTTTCCGATTCGAAAGGAAACAGGAGCCTTAGTGACAGACAGAACACATGGATTGTTGCGTCCCTTGACGCTTTGGAGTAATAAGGTGTAGTTGAGAATGGTTTAAGCTATGAAACAAAATGAAATCTTGTGCTAAAGGTCAGTAAGAGCCACAAATACCCTGATGTTCAGCATTTTTGACTGCAAAGTACAAAATCTACCTGAAATATTATTGTCTGGAAAATACATTTCTGTCTTTGATTGTTGGCAGTAGTACAGTAAAAGGTGCGTTCCCATACCGGGAGTCGAACACGGGCCGCCTGGGTGAAAACCAGGAATCCTAACAGCTAGACCATATGGGAATGGATAGCTACACACTGAGGTATCTATTGAAAAAAATCAGCTCGGGGGCTTGCACAAGAAACGTCTGCAGATTGGCACGTGCATCTTGCCTCGTTAGCGCAGTAGGTAGCGCGTCAGTCTCATAATCTGAAGGTCGTGAGTTCGATACTCACACGGGGCAGCGGGCTCCTCTTTTCCGAAGAGATATTGTCAAAAACTTAGAACTTTCCCCTTCATTTCTAACACGTTTCTGATAAGTAAGGATTTGTGAACCCAAATGACACATGGGATGCTGGTTCTCTTGACCCGTTTGCTGTATAAAGAGGCAGATGAGAGTGATTTGAGCTATGACAAAAAATTAAATCTTGTGCCAAAGGTCGTCACAATGAATGTAACCAAAAGCTGGTGTTCAGAATGATTGACAGCTAAGCGCAAAATCTACCTGAAATACTTTTGTCTGAAAAACACCCGCGTCAGTCTCATAATCTGAAGGTCGTGAGTTCGATCCTCACACGGGGCAGCAGGCTCCTCTTTTCCGAAGAGATTTTGTCAAAAACTTAGAACTTTCCCTTTCAGTTCTAACACGTTTCTGATAAGTAAGGATTTGTGAACCCAAATGACAGATGGGACACATGGGTTGCTGTTTCTCTTGACCCGTTTGCTGTATAAAGAGGCAGATGAGAGTGATTTGAGCTGTTTGACAGCTAAGCGCAAAATCTACCTGAAATACTTTTGTCTGAAAAACACCCGTCAGTAGCGAGCGCGTCAGTCTCATATTCTGAAGTTCGTGAGTTCGATCCTCACACGGGGAAGCGGTCTCCTCTTTTCTGAAGAGATTCTGTCACCAAATTAGAACTTTCCCTTTCAGATTTAAAATGTTTCTGATAAGTAAGAATTTGCGAACCCAAATGACAGACAGGACACATGGGTTGTTGATTCTCTTGACACGTTTGCTGTAAAAGGGGCTAGTTGAGATTGATTTGAGCTATGAAACCAAATTAAATCTTGTGCCAAAGTTCATCACAACGAACGGACCAAAAGATGGCGTTCAGAATTTTCGACAGCTTAACGCAAATTCTACCTGAAATACTTTTGTTTGAAAAAAACCTTTGTCTTTGAATGTTGGTGGCAGTACAGAAAAGTACATTCCCATACCGGGAGTTGAACCCGGGCCACCTGGGTGAGAACCAGGAATCCTAACCGCTAGACCATATGGGAAAAGTTGTGCTGTCTTATCAGTGACAATCTGAAAAAAAATAAGTTTTCTACTTGGCACAAGCAACTTCTGCAGTTCTATTTGCGCAGCTTGCCTCGTTAACACAGTTGTAAGCAAATCAGTCTCATAAGCTGAAAGATGAACGTTCGATTCTTAGACGGGGTACTGGTCCCTCGTTTTCTCAATCGATTCTGTCTCCATCTTGGCTACAGGGCCACAGATTTTTCCGATTCAGTACCAAAACATAACCAATTTAGTTCCTAAACTGTTTCCACGTACAAGGCATGGGGCAGCTTTTGAATGTGTGTACTAGTTCCAAAGGAGTGTCACTCCCATAGCAGGAAGTAAACCAGTCGGCCAGGGATACTAGGTCCTATCCACTTTTCCACGTGGGACAAGTTATACACTAAGCAGCAAGATAAATTAAAAAAAAAAAAAAAAAAAAAGAAGTTTTTGCTTTGATTAAATAGCTTTTACATCACAAAAGAAAAAAGTTGCCACATGAGCATGGTACTTAGCACGTCAGTTGGTAATCTGAAGTTCATGAGGTTTTTTCCTCACACGTGGAACTATTCTCCCCCCTTTTCTTGGGATATTGTGTCACCCACTCAGAACTTTCTCACTGAAACGTTTCCGATTCGAAAGGAAACAGGAGCCTTAGTGACAGAAAGAACACATGGATTGTTGCGTCCCTTGACGCTTTGGAGTAATAAGGTGTAGTTGAGAATGGTTTAAGCTATGAAACAAAATGAAATCTTGTGCTAAAGGTCAGTAAGAGCCACAAATACCCTGATGTTCAGCATTTTTGACTGCAAAGTACAAAATCTACCTGAAATATTATTGTCTGGAAAATACATTTCTGTCTTTGATTGTTGGCAGTAGTACAGTAAAAGGTGCGTTCCCATACCGGGAGTCGAACGCGGGCCGCCTGGGTGAAAACCAGGAATCGTAACCGCTAGACCATATGGGAATGGATAGCTACACACTGAGGTATCTATTGAAAAAAATCAGCTCGGGGGCTTGCACAAGAAACGTCTGCAGATTGGCATGTGCATCTTGCCTCGTTAGCGCAGTAGGTAGCGCGTCAGTCTCATAATCTGAAGGTCGTGAGTTCGATCCTCACACGGGGCAGCAGGCTCCTCTTTTCCGAAGAGATTTTGTCAAAATCTTAGAACTTTCCCTTTCAGTTCTAACACGTTTCTGATAAGTAAGGATTTGTGAACCCAAATGACAGATGGGACACATGGGTTGCTGTTTCTCTTGACCCGTTTGCTGTATAAAGAGGCAGATGAGAGTGATTTGAGCTTTTTGACAGCTAAGCGCAAAATCTACCTGAAATACTTTTGTCTGAAAAACACCCGTCAGTAGCGAGCGCGTCAGTCTCATATTCTGAAGTTCGTGAGTTCGATCCTCACACGGGGAAGCGGTCTCCTCTTTTCTGAAGAGATTCTGTCACCAAATTAGAACTTTCCCTTTCAGATTTAAAATGTTTCTGATAAGTAAGAATTTGCGAACCCAAATGACAGACAGGACACATGGGTTGTTGATTCTCTTGACACGTTTGCTCTAAAAGGGGCTAGTTGAGATTGATTTGAGCTATGAAACCAAATTAAATCTTGTGCCAAAGTTCATCACAACGAACGGACCAAAAGATGGCGTTCAGAATTTTCGACAGCTTAACGCAAATTCTACCTGAAATACTTTTGTCTGAAAAACACCTTTGTCTTTGAATGTTGGTGGCAGTACAGAAAAGTACATTCCCATACCGGGAGTTGAACCCGGGTCGCCTGGGTGAGAACCAGGAATCCTAACCGCTAGACCATATGGGAAAAGATGTGCTGTCTTATCAGTGACAATCTGAAAAAAAATAAGTTTTCTACTTGGCACAAGCAACTTCTGCAGTTCTATTTGCGCAGCTTGCCTCGTTAACACAGTTGTAAGCAAATCAGTCTCATAAGCTGAAAGATGAACGTTCGATTCTTAGACGGGGTACTGGTCCCTCGTTTTCTCAATCGATTCTGTCTCCATCTTGGCTACAGGGCCACAGATTTTTCCGATTCAGTACCAAAACATAACCAATTTAGTTCCTAAACTGTTTCCACGTACAAGGCATGGGGCAGCTTTCGAATGTGTGTACTAGTTCCAAAGGAGTGTCACTCCCGTAGCAGGAAGTAAACCAGTCGACCAGGGATACTAGGTCCTATCCACTTTTCCACGTGGGACAAGTTATACACTAAGCAGCAAGATAAATTAAAAAAAAAAAAAAAAAAGAAGTTTTTGCTTTGATTAAATAGCTTTTACATCACAAAAGAAAAAAGTTGCCACATGAGCATGGTACTTAGCACGTCAGTTGGTAATCTGAAGTTCATGATGTTTTTTCCTCACACGGGGAACTATTCTCCTCCCTTTTCTTGGGATATTGTGTCACCCACTCAGAACTTTCTCACTGAAACGTTTCCGATTCGAAAGGAAACAGGAGCCTTAGTGACAGACAGAACACATGGATTGTTGCGTCCCTTGACGCTTTGGAGTAATAAGGTGTAGTTGAGAATGGTTTAAGCTATGAAACAAAATGAAATCTTGTGCTAAAGGTCAGTAAGAGCCACAAATACCCTGATGTTCAGCATTTTTGACTGCAAAGTACAAAATCTACCTGAAATATTATTGTCTGGAAAATACATTTCTGTCTTTGATTGTTGGCAGTAGTACAGTAAAAGGTGCGTTCCCATACCGGGAGTCGAACACGGGCCGCCTGGGTGAAAACCAGGAATCCTAACAGCTAGACCATATGGGAATGGATAGCTACACACTGAGGTATCTATTGAAAAAAATCAGCTCGGGGGCTTGCACAAGAAACGTCTGCAGATTGGCACGTGCATCTTGCCTCGTTAGCGCAGTAGGTAGCGCGTCAGTCTCATAATCTGAAGGTCGTGAGTTCGATACTCACACGGGGCAGCGGGCTCCTCTTTTCCGAAGAGATATTGTCAAAAACTTAGAACTTTCCCCTTCATTTCTAACACGTTTCTGATAAGTAAGGATTTGTGAACCCAAATGACACATGGGATGCTGGTTCTCTTGACCCGTTTGCTGTATAAAGAGGCAGATGAGAGTGATTTGAGCTATGACAAAAAATTAAATCTTGTGCCAAAGGTCGTCACAATGAATGTAACCAAAAGCTGGTGTTCAGAATGATTGACAGCTAAGCGCAAAATCTACCTGAAATACTTTTGTCTGAAAAACACCCGCGTCAGTCTCATAATCTGAAGGTCGTGAGTTCGATCCTCACACGGGGCAGCAGGCTCCTCTTTTCCGAAGAGATTTTGTCAAAAACTTAGAACTTTCCCTTTCAGTTCTAACACGTTTCTGATAAGTAAGGATTTGTGAACCCAAATGACAGATGGGACACATGGGTTGCTGTTTCTCTTGACCCGTTTGCTGTATAAAGAGGCAGATGAGAGTGATTTGAGCTGTTTGACAGCTAAGCGCAAAATCTACCTGAAATACTTTTGTCTGAAAAACACCCGTCAGTAGCGAGCGCGTCAGTCTCATATTCTGAAGTTCGTGAGTTCGATCCTCACACGGGGAAGCGGTCTCCTCTTTTCTGAAGAGATTCTGTCACCAAATTAGAACTTTCCCTTTCAGATTTAAAATGTTTCTGATAAGTAAGAATTTGCGAACCCAAATGACAGACAGGACACATGGGTTGTTGATTCTCTTGACACGTTTGCTGTAAAAGGGGCTAGTTGAGATTGATTTGAGCTATGAAACCAAATTAAATCTTGTGCCAAAGTTCATCACAACGAACGGACCAAAAGATGGCGTTCAGAATTTTCGACAGCTTAACGCAAATTCTACCTGAAATACTTTTGTCTGAAAAACACCTTTGTCTTTGAATGTTGGTGGCAGTACAGAAAAGTACATTCCCATACCGGGAGTTGAACCCGGCCCACCTGGGTGAGAACCAGGAATCCTAACCGCTAGACCATATGGGAAAAGTTGTGCTGTCTTATCAGTGACAATCTGAAAAAAAATAAGTTTTCTACTTGGCACAAGCAACTTCTGCAGTTCTATTTGCGCAGCTTGCCTCGTTAACACAGTTGTAAGCAAATCAGTCTCATAAGCTGAAAGATGAACGTTCGATTCTTAGACGGGGTACTGGTCCCTCGTTTTCTCAATCGATTCTGTCTCCATCTTGGCTACAGGGCCACAGATTTTTCCGATTCAGTACCAAAACATAACCAATTTAGTTCCTAAACTGTTTCCACGTACAAGGCATGGGGCAGCTTTTGAATGTGTGTACTAGTTCCAAAGGAGTGTCACTCCCATAGCAGGAAGTAAACCAGTCGGCCAGGGATACTAGGTCCTATCCACTTTTCCACGTGGGACAAGTTATACACTAAGCAGCAAGATAAATTAAAAAAAAAAAAAAAAAAGAAGAAGTTTTTGCTTTGATTAAATAGCTTTTACATCACAAAAGAAAAAAGTTGCCACATGAGCATGGTACTTAGCACGTCAGTTGGTAATCTGAAGTTCATGAGGTTTTTTCCTCACACGTGGAACTATTCTCCCCCCTTTTCTTGGGATATTGTGTCACCCACTCAGAACTTTCTCAATGAAACGTTTCCGATTCGAAAGGAAACAGGAGCCTTAGTGACAGAAAGAACACATGGATTGTTGCGTCCCTTGACGCTTTGGAGTAATAAGGTGTAGTTGAGAATGGTTTAAGCTATGAAACAAAATGAAATCTTGTGCTAAAGGTCAGTAAGAGCCACAAATACCCTGATGTTCAGCATTTTTGACTGCAAAGTACAAAATCTACCTGAAATATTATTGTCTGGAAAATACATTTCTGTCTTTGATTGTTGGCAGTAGTACAGTAAAAGGTGCGTTCCCATACCGGGAGTCGAACACGGGCCGCCTGGGTGAAAACCAGGAATCCTAACAGCTAGACCATATGGGAATGGATAGCTACACACTGAGGTATCTATTGAAAAAAATCAGCTCGGGGGCTTGCACAAGAAACGTCTGCAGATTGGCACGTGCATCTTGCCTCGTTAGCGCAGTAGGTAGCGCGTCAGTCTCATAATCTGAAGGTCGTGAGTTCGATACTCACACGGGGCAGCGGGCTCCTCTTTTCCGAAGAGATATTGTCAAAAACTTAGAACTTTCCCCTTCATTTCTAACACGTTTCTGATAAGTAAGGATTTGTGAACCCAAATGACACATGGGATGCTGGTTCTCTTGACCCGTTTGCTGTATAAAGAGGCAGATGAGAGTGATTTGAGCTATGACAAAAAATTAAATCTTGTGCCAAAGGTCGTCACAATGAATGTAACCAAAAGCTGGTGTTCAGAATGATTGACAGCTAAGCGCAAAATCTACCTGAAATACTTTTGTCTGAAAAACACCCGCGTCAGTCTCATAATCTCAAGGTCGTGAGTTCGATCCTCACACGGGGCAGCAGGCTCCTCTTTTCCGAAGAGATTTTGTCAAAAACTTAGAACTTTCCCTTTCAGTTCTAACACGTTTCTGATAAGTAAGGATTTGTGAACCCAAATGACAGATGGGACACATGGGTTGCTGTTTCTCTTGACCCGTTTGCTGTATAAAGAGGCAGATGAGAGTGATTTGAGCTGTTTGACAGCTAAGCGCAAAATCTACCTGAAATACTTTTGTCTGAAAAACACCCGTCAGTAGCGAGCGCGTCAGTCTCATATTCTGAAGTTCGTGAGTTCGATCCTCACACGGGGAAGCGGTCTCCTCTTTTCTGAAGAGATTCTGTCACCAAATTAGAACTTTCCCTTTCAGATTTAAAATGTTTCTGATAAGTAAGAATTTGCGAACCCAAATGACAGACAGGACACATGGGTTGTTGATTCTCTTGACACGTTTGCTGTAAAAGGGGCTAGTTGAGATTGATTTGAGCTATGAAACCAAATTAAATCTTGTGCCAAAGTTCATCACAACGAACGGACCAAAAGATGGCGTTCAGAATTTTCGACAGCTTAACGCAAATTCTACCTGAAATACTTTTGTCTGAAAAACACCTTTGTCTTTGAATGTTGGTGGCAGTACAGAAAAGTACATTCCCATACCGGGAGTTGAACCCGGGCCACCTGGGTGAGAACCAGGAATCCTAACCGCTAGACCATATGGGAAAAGTTGTGCTGTCTTATCAGTGACAATCTGAAAAAAAATAAGTTTTCTACTTGGCACAAGCAACTTCTGCAGTTCTATTTGCGCAGCTTGCCTCGTTAACACAGTTGTAAGCAAATCAGTCTCATAAGCTGAAAGATGAACGTTCGATTCTTAGACGGGGTACTGGTCCCTCGTTTTCTCAATCGATTCTGTCTCCATCTTGGCTACAGGGCCACAGATTTTTCCGATTCAGTACCAAAACATAACCAATTTAGTTCCTAAACTGTTTCCACGTACAAGGCATGGGGCAGCTTTTGAATGTGTGTACTAGTTCCAAAGGAGTGTCACTCCCATAGCAGGAAGTAAACCAGTCGGCCAGGGATACTAGGTCCTATCCACTTTTCCACGTGGGACAAGTTATACACTAAGCAGCAAGATAAATTAAAAAAAAAAAAAAAAAAAAAGAAGTTTTTGCTTTGATTAAATAGCTTTTACATCACAAAAGAAAAAAGTTGCCACATGAGCATGGTACTTAGCACGTCAGTTGGTAATCTGAAGTTCATGAGGTTTTTTCCTCACACGTGGAACTATTCTCCCCCCTTTTCTTGGGATATTGTGTCACCCACTCAGAACTTTCTCACTGAAGCGTTTCCGATTCGAAAGGAAACAGGAGCCTTAGTGACAGAAAGAACACATGGATTGTTGCGTCCCTTGACGCTTTGGAGTAATAAGGTGTAGTTGAGAATGGTTTAAGCTATGAAACAAAATGAAATCTTGTGCTAAATGTCAGTAAGAGCCACAAATACCCTGATGTTCAGCATTTTTGACTGCAAAGTACAAAATCTACCTGAAATATTATTGTCTGGAAAATACATTTCTGTCTTTGATTGTTGGCAGTAGTACAGTAAAAGGTGCTTTCCCATACCGGGAGTCGAACGCGGGCCGCCTGGGTGAAAACCAGGAATCCTAACCGCTAGACCATATGGGAATGGATAGCTACACACTGAGGTATCTATTGAAAAAAATCAGCTCGGGGGCTTGCACAAGAAACGTCTGCAGATTGGCACGTGCATCTTGCCTCGTTAGCGCAGTAGGTAGCGCGTCAGTCTCATAATCTGAAGGTCGTGAGTTCGATCCTCACACGGGGCAGCAGGCTCCTCTTTTCCGAAGAGATTTTGTCAAAATCTTAGAACTTTCCCTTTCAGTTCTAACACGTTTCTGATAAGTAAGGATTTGTGAACCCAAATGACAGATGGGACACATGGGTTGCTGTTTCTCTTGACCCGTTTGCTGTATAAAGAGGCAGATGAGAGTGATTTGAGCTTTTTGACAGCTAAGCGCAAAATCTACCTGAAATACTTTTGTCTGAAAAACACCCGTCAGTAGCGAGCGCGTCAGTCTCATATTCTGAAGTTCGTGAGTTCGATCCTCACACGGGGAAGCGGTCTCCTCTTTTCTGAAGAGATTCTGTCACCAAATTAGAACTTTCCCTTTCAGATTTAAAATGTTTCTGATAAGTAAGAATTTGCGAACCCAAATGACAGACAGGACACATGGGTTGTTGATTCTCTTGACACGTTTGCTCTAAAAGGGGCTAGTTGAGATTGATTTGAGCTATGAAACCAAATTAAATCTTGTGCCAAAGTTCATCACAACGAACGGACCAAAAGATGGCGTTCAGAATTTTCGACAGCTTAACGCAAATTCTACCTGAAATACTTTTGTCTGAAAAACACCTTTGTCTTTGAATGTTGGTGGCAGTACAGAAAAGTACATTCCCATACGGGGAGTTGAACCCGGGTCGCCTGGGTGAGAACCAGGAATCCTAACCGCTAGACCATATGGGAAAAGATGTGCTGTCTTATCAGTGACAATCTGAAAAAAAATAAGTTTTCTACTTGGCACAAGCAACTTCTGCAGTTCTATTTGCGCAGCTTGCCTCGTTAACACAGTTGTAAGCAAATCAGTCTCATAAGCTGAAAGATGAACGTTCGATTCTTAGACGGGGTACTGGTCCCTCGTTTTCTCAATCGATTCTGTCTCCATCTTGGCTACAGGGCCACAGATTTTTCCGATTCAGTACCAAAACATAACCAATTTAGTTCCTAAACTGTTTCCACGTACAAGGCATGGGGCAGCTTTCGAATGTGTGTACTAGTTCCAAAGGAGTGTCACTCCCGTAGCAGGAAGTAAACCAGTCGACCAGGGATACTAGGTCCTATCCACTTTTCCACGTGGGACAAGTTATACACTAAGCAGCAAGATAAATTAAAAAAAAAAAAAAAAAAGAAGTTTTTGCTTTGATTAAATAGCTTTTACATCACAAAAGAAAAAAGTTGCCACATGAGCATGGTACTTAGCACGTCAGTTGGTAATCTGAAGTTCATGATGTTTTTTCCTCACACGGGGAACTATTCTCCTCCCTTTTCTTGGGATATTGTGTCACCCACTCAGAACTTTCTCACTGAAACGTTTCCGATTCGAAAGGAAACAGGAGCCTTAGTGACAGACAGAACACATGGATTGTTGCGTCCCTTGACGCTTTGGAGTAATAAGGTGTAGTTGAGAATGGTTTAAGCTATGAAACAAAATGAAATCTTGTGCTAAAGGTCAGTAAGAGCCACAAATACCCTGATGTTCAGCATTTTTGACTGCAAAGTACAAAATCTACCTGAAATATTATTGTCTGGAAAATACATTTCTGTCTTTGATTGTTGGCAGTAGTACAGTAAAAGGTGCGTTCCCATACCGGGAGTCGAACACGGGCCGCCTGGGTGAAAACCAGGAATCCTAACAGCTAGACCATATGGGAATGGATAGCTACACACTGAGGTATCTATTGAAAAAAATCAGCTCGGGGGCTTGCACAAGAAACGTCTGCAGATTGGCACGTGCATCTTGCCTCGTTAGCGCAGTAGGTAGCGCGTCAGTCTCATAATCTGAAGGTCGTGAGTTCGATACTCACACGGGGCAGCGGGCTCCTCTTTTCCGAAGAGATATTGTCAAAAACTTAGAACTTTCCCCTTCATTTCTAACACGTTTCTGATAAGTAAGGATTTGTGAACCCAAATGACACATGGGATGCTGGTTCTCTTGACCCGTTTGCTGTATAAAGAGGCAGATGAGAGTGATTTGAGCTATGACAAAAAATTAAATCTTGTGCCAAAGGTCGTCACAATGAATGTAACCAAAAGCTGGTGTTCAGAATGATTGACAGCTAAGCGCAAAATCTACCTGAAATACTTTTGTCTGAAAAACACCCGCGTCAGTCTCATAATCTGAAGGTCGTGAGTTCGATCCTCACACGGGGCAGCAGGCTCCTCTTTTCCGAAGAGATTTTGTCAAAAACTTAGAACTTTCCCTTTCAGTTCTAACACGTTTCTGATAAGTAAGGATTTGTGAACCCAAATGACAGATGGGACACATGGGTTGCTGTTTCTCTTGACCCGTTTGCTGTATAAAGAGGCAGATGAGAGTGATTTGAGCTGTTTGACAGCTAAGCGCAAAATCTACCTGAAATACTTTTGTCTGAAAAACACCCGTCAGTAGCGAGCGCGTCAGTCTCATATTCTGAAGTTCGTGAGTTCGATCCTCACACGGGGAAGCGGTCTCCTCTTTTCTGAAGAGATTCTGTCACCAAATTAGAACTTTCCCTTTCAGATTTAAAATGTTTCTGATAAGTAAGAATTTGCGAACCCAAATGACAGACAGGACACATGGGTTGTTGATTCTCTTGACACGTTTGCTGTAAAAGGGGCTAGTTGAGATTGATTTGAGCTATGAAACCAAATTAAATCTTGTGCCAAAGTTCATCACAACGAACGGACCAAAAGATGGCGTTCAGAATTTTCGACAGCTTAACGCAAATTCTACCTGAAATACTTTTGTTTGAAAAAAACCTTTGTCTTTGAATGTTGGTGGCAGTACAGAAAAGTACATTCCCATACCGGGAGTTGAACCCGGGCCACCTGGGTGAGAACCAGGAATCCTAACCGCTAGACCATATGGGAAAAGTTGTGCTGTCTTATCAGTGACAATCTGAAAAAAAATAAGTTTTCTACTTGGCACAAGCAACTTCTGCAGTTCTATTTGCGCAGCTTGCCTCGTTAACACAGTTGTAAGCAAATCAGTCTCATAAGCTGAAAGATGAACGTTCGATTCTTAGACGGGGTACTGGTCCCTCGTTTTCTCAATCGATTCTGTCTCCATCTTGGCTACAGGGCCACAGATTTTTCCGATTCAGTACCAAAACATAACCAATTTAGTTCCTAAACTGTTTCCACGTACAAGGCATGGGGCAGCTTTTGAATGTGTGTACTAGTTCCAAAGGAGTGTCACTCCCATAGCAGGAAGTAAACCAGTCGGCCAGGGATACTAGGTCCTATCCACTTTTCCACGTGGGACAAGTTATACACTAAGCAGCAAGATAAATTAAAAAAAAAAAAAAAAAAAAAGAAGTTTTTGCTTTGATTAAATAGCTTTTACATCACAAAAGAAAAAAGTTGCCACATGAGCATGGTACTTAGCACGTCAGTTGGTAATCTGAAGTTCATGAGGTTTTTTCCTCACACGTGGAACTATTCTCCCCCCTTTTCTTGGGATATTGTGTCACCCACTCAGAACTTTCTCACTGAAACGTTTCCGATTCGAAAGGAAACAGGAGCCTTAGTGACAGAAAGAACACATGGATTGTTGCGTCCCTTGACGCTTTGGAGTAATAAGGTGTAGTTGAGAATGGTTTAAGCTATGAAACAAAATGAAATCTTGTGCTAAAGGTCAGTAAGAGCCACAAATACCCTGATGTTCAGCATTTTTGACTGCAAAGTACAAAATCTACCTGAAATATTATTGTCTGGAAAATACATTTCTGTCTTTGATTGTTGGCAGTAGTACAGTAAAAGGTGCGTTCCCATACCGGGAGTCGAACGCGGGCCGCCTGGGTGAAAACCAGGAATCCTAACCGCTAGACCATATGGGAATGGATAGCTACACACTGAGGTATCTATTGAAAAAAATCAGCTCGGGGGCTTGCACAAGAAACGTCTGCAGATTGGCATGTGCATCTTGCCTCGTTAGCGCAGTAGGTAGCGCGTCAGTCTCATAATCTGAAGGTCGTGAGTTCGATCCTCACACGGGGCAGCAGGCTCCTCTTTTCCGAAGAGATTTTGTCAAAATCTTAGAACTTTCCCTTTCAGTTCTAACACGTTTCTGATAAGTAAGGATTTGTGAACCCAAATGACAGATGGGACACATGGGTTGCTGTTTCTCTTGACCCGTTTGCTGTATAAAGAGGCAGATGAGAGTGATTTGAGCTTTTTGACAGCTAAGCGCAAAATCTACCTGAAATACTTTTGTCTGAAAAACACCCGTCAGTAGCGAGCGCGTCAGTCTCATATTCTGAAGTTCGTGAGTTCGATCCTCACACGGGGAAGCGGTCTCCTCTTTTCTGAAGAGATTCTGTCACCAAATTAGAACTTTCCCTTTCAGATTTAAAATGTTTCTGATAAGTAAGAATTTGCGAACCCAAATGACAGACAGGACACATGGGTTGTTGATTCTCTTGACACGTTTGCTCTAAAAGGGGCTAGTTGAGATTGATTTGAGCTATGAAACCAAATTAAATCTTGTGCCAAAGTTCATCACAACGAACGGACCAAAAGATGGCGTTCAGAATTTTCGACAGCTTAACGCAAATTCTACCTGAAATACTTTTGTCTGAAAAACACCTTTGTCTTTGAATGTTGGTGGCAGTACAGAAAAGTACATTCCCATACCGGGAGTTGAACCCGGGTCGCCTGGGTGAGAACCAGGAATCCTAACCGCTAGACCATATGGGAAAAGATGTGCTGTCTTATCAGTGACAATCTGAAAAAAAATAAGTTTTCTACTTGGCACAAGCAACTTCTGCAGTTCTATTTGCGCAGCTTGCCTCGTTAACACAGTTGTAAGCAAATCAGTCTCATAAGCTGAAAGATGAACGTTCGATTCTTAGACGGGGTACTGGTCCCTCGTTTTCTCAATCGATTCTGTCTCCATCTTGGCTACAGGGCCACAGATTTTTCCGATTCAGTACCAAAACATAACCAATTTAGTTCCTAAACTGTTTCCACGTACAAGGCATGGGGCAGCTTTCGAATGTGTGTACTAGTTCCAAAGGAGTGTCACTCCCGTAGCAGGAAGTAAACCAGTCGACCAGGGATACTAGGTCCTATCCACTTTTCCACGTGGGACAAGTTATACACTAAGCAGCAAGATAAATTAAAAAAAAAAAAAAAAAAGAAGTTTTTGCTTTGATTAAATAGCTTTTACATCACAAAAGAAAAAAGTTGCCACATGAGCATGGTACTTAGCACGTCAGTTGGTAATCTGAAGTTCATGATGTTTTTTCCTCACACGGGGAACTATTCTCCTCCCTTTTCTTGGGATATTGTGTCACCCACTCAGAACTTTCTCACTGAAACGTTTCCGATTCGAAAGGAAACAGGAGCCTTAGTGACAGACAGAACACATGGATTGTTGCGTCCCTTGACGCTTTGGAGTAATAAGGTGTAGTTGAGAATGGTTTAAGCTATGAAACAAAATGAAATCTTGTGCTAAAGGTCAGTAAGAGCCACAAATACCCTGATGTTCAGCATTTTTGACTGCAAAGTACAAAATCTACCTGAAATATTATTGTCTGGAAAATACATTTCTGTCTTTGATTGTTGGCAGTAGTACAGTAAAAGGTGCGTTCCCATACCGGGAGTCGAACACGGGCCGCCTGGGTGAAAACCAGGAATCCTAACAGCTAGACCATATGGGAATGGATAGCTACACACTGAGGTATCTATTGAAAAAAATCAGCTCGGGGGCTTGCACAAGAAACGTCTGCAGATTGGCACGTGCATCTTGCCTCGTTAGCGCAGTAGGTAGCGCGTCAGTCTCATAATCTGAAGGTCGTGAGTTCGATACTCACACGGGGCAGCGGGCTCCTCTTTTCCGAAGAGATATTGTCAAAAACTTAGAACTTTCCCCTTCATTTCTAACACGTTTCTGATAAGTAAGGATTTGTGAACCCAAATGACACATGGGATGCTGGTTCTCTTGACCCGTTTGCTGTATAAAGAGGCAGATGAGAGTGATTTGAGCTATGACAAAAAATTAAATCTTGTGCCAAAGGTCGTCACAATGAATGTAACCAAAAGCTGGTGTTCAGAATGATTGACAGCTAAGCGCAAAATCTACCTGAAATACTTTTGTCTGAAAAACACCCGCGTCAGTCTCATAATCTGAAGGTCGTGAGTTCGATCCTCACACGGGGCAGCAGGCTCCTCTTTTCCGAAGAGATTTTGTCAAAAACTTAGAACTTTCCCTTTCAGTTCTAACACGTTTCTGATAAGTAAGGATTTGTGAACCCAAATGACAGATGGGACACATGGGTTGCTGTTTCTCTTGACCCGTTTGCTGTATAAAGAGGCAGATGAGAGTGATTTGAGCTGTTTGACAGCTAAGCGCAAAATCTACCTGAAATACTTTTGTCTGAAAAACACCCGTCAGTAGCGAGCGCGTCAGTCTCATATTCTGAAGTTCGTGAGTTCGATCCTCACACGGGGAAGCGGTCTCCTCTTTTCTGAAGAGATTCTGTCACCAAATTAGAACTTTCCCTTTCAGATTTAAAATGTTTCTGATAAGTAAGAATTTGCGAACCCAAATGACAGACAGGACACATGGGTTGTTGATTCTCTTGACACGTTTGCTGTAAAAGGGGCTAGTTGAGATTGATTTGAGCTATGAAACCAAATTAAATCTTGTGCCAAAGTTCATCACAACGAACGGACCAAAAGATGGCGTTCAGAATTTTCGACAGCTTAACGCAAATTCTACCTGAAATACTTTTGTCTGAAAAACACCTTTGTCTTTGAATGTTGGTGGCAGTACAGAAAAGTACATTCCCATACCGGGAGTTGAACCCGGGCCACCTGGGTGAGAACCAGGAATCCTAACCGCTAGACCATATGGGAAAAGTTGTGCTGTCTTATCAGTGACAATCTGAAAAAAAATAAGTTTTCTACTTGGCACAAGCAACTTCTGCAGTTCTATTTGCGCAGCTTGCCTCGTTAACACAGTTGTAAGCAAATCAGTCTCATAAGCTGAAAGATGAACGTTCGATTCTTAGACGGGGTACTGGTCCCTCGTTTTCTCAATCGATTCTGTCTCCATCTTGGCTACAGGGCCACAGATTTTTCCGATTCAGTACCAAAACATAACCAATTTAGTTCCTAAACTGTTTCCACGTACAAGGCATGGGGCAGCTTTTGAATGTGTGTACTAGTTCCAAAGGAGTGTCACTCCCATAGCAGGAAGTAAACCAGTCGGCCAGGGATACTAGGTCCTATCCACTTTTCCACGTGGGACAAGTTATACACTAAGCAGCAAGATAAATTAAAAAAAAAAAAAAAAAAGAAGTTTTTGCTTTGATTAAATAGCTTTTACATCACAAAAGAAAAAAGTTGCCACATGAGCATGGTACTTAGCACGTCAGTTGGTAATCTGAAGTTCATGAGGTTTTTTCCTCACACGTGGAACTATTCTCCCCCCTTTTCTTGGGATATTGTGTCACCCACTCAGAACTTTCTCACTGAAACGTTTCCGATTCGAAAGGAAACAGGAGCCTTAGTGACAGAAAGAACACATGGATTGTTGCGTCCCTTGACGCTTTGGAGTAATAAGGTGTAGTTGAGAATGGTTTAAGCTATGAAACAAAATGAAATCTTGTGCTAAATGTCAGTAAGAGCCACAAATACCCTGATGTTCAGCATTTTTGACTGCAAAGTACAAAATCTACCTGAAATATTATTGTCTGGAAAATACATTTCTGTCTTTGATTGTTGGCAGTAGTACAGTAAAAGGTGCGTTCCCATACCGGGAGTCGAACGCGGGCCGCCTGGGTGAAAACCAGGAATCCTAACCGCTAGACCATATGGGAATGGATAGCTACACACTGAGGTATCTATTGAAAAAAATCAGCTCGGGGGCTTGCACAAGAAACGTCTGCAGATTGGCACGTGCATCTTGCCTCGTTAGCGCAGTAGGTAGCGCGTCAGTCTCATAATCTGAAGGTCGTGAGTTCGATCCTCACACGGGGCAGCAGGCTCCTCTTTTCCGAAGAGATTTTGTCAAAATCTTAGAACTTTCCCTTTCAGTTCTAACACGTTTCTGATAAGTAAGGATTTGTGAACCCAAATGACAGATGGGACACATGGGTTGCTGTTTCTCTTGACCCGTTTGCTGTATAAAGAGGCAGATGAGAGTGATTTGAGCTGTTTGACAGCTAAGCGCAAAATCTACCTGAAATACTTTTGTCTGAAAAACACCCGTCAGTAGCGAGCGCGTCAGTCTCATATTCTGAAGTTCGTGAGTTCGATCCTCACACGGGGAAGCGGTCTCCTCTTTTCTGAAGAGATTCTGTCACCAAATTAGAACTTTCCCTTTCAGATTTAAAATGTTTCTGATAAGTAAGAATTTGCGAACCCAAATGACAGACAGGACACATGGGTTGTTGATTCTCTTGACACGTTTGCTCTAAAAGGGGCTAGTTGAGATTGATTTGAGCTATGAAACCAAATTAAATCTTGCGCCAAAGTTCATCACAACGAACGGACCAAAAGATGGCGTTCAGAATTTTCGACAGCTTAACGCAAATTCTACCTGAAATACTTTTGTCTGAAAAACACCTTTGTCTTTGAATGTTGGTGGCAGTACAGAAAAGTACATTCCCATACCGGGAGTTGAACCCGGGTCGCCTGGGTGAGAACCAGGAATCCTAACCGCTAGACCATATGGGAAAAGATGTGCTGTCTTATCAGTGACAATCTGAAAAAAAATAAGTTTTCTACTTGGCACAAGCAACTTCTGCAGTTCTATTTGCGCAGCTTGCCTCGTTAACACAGTTGTAAGCAAATCAGTCTCATAAGCTGAAAGATGAACGTTCGATTCTTAGACGGGGTACTGGTCCCTCGTTTTCTCAATCGATTCTGTCTCCATCTTGGCTACAGGGCCACAGATTTTTCCGATTCAGTACCAAAACATAACCAATTTAGTTCCTAAACTGTTTCCACGTACAAGGCACGGGGCAGCTTTCGAATGTGTGTACTAGTTCCAAAGGAGTGTCACTCCCGTAGCAGGAAGTAAACCAGTCGACCAGGGATACTAGGTCCTATCCACTTTTCCACGTGGGACAAGTTATACACTAAGCAGCAAGATAAATTAAAAAAAAAAAAAAAAAAGAAGTTTTTGCTTTGATTAAATAGCTTTTACATCACAAAAGAAAAAAGTTGCCACATGAGCATGGTACTTAGCACGTCAGTTGGTAATCTGAAGTTCATGATGTTTTTTCCTCACACGGGGAACTATTCTCCTCCCTTTTCTTGGGATATTGTGTCACCCACTCAGAACTTTCTCACTGAAACGTTTCCGATTCAAAAGGAAACAGGAGCCTTAGTGACAGACAGAACACATGGATTGTTGCGTCCCTTGACGCTTTGGAGTAATAAGGTGTAGTTGAGAATGGTTTAAGCTATGAAACAAAATGAAATCTTGTGCTAAAGGTCAGTAAGAGCCACAAATACCCTGATGTTCAGCATTTTTGACTGCAAAGTACAAAATCTACCTGAAATATTATTGTCTGGAAAATACATTTCTGTCTTTGATGGTTGGCAGTAGTACAGTAAAAGGTGCGTTCCCATACCGGGAGTCGAACACGGGCCGCCTGGGTGAAAACCAGGAATCCTAACAGCTAGACCATATGGGAATGGATAGCTACACACTGAGGTATCTATTGAAAAAAATCAGCTCGGGGGCTTGCACAAGAAACGTCTGCAGATTGGCACGTGCATCTTGCCTCGTTAGCGCAGTAGGTAGCGCGTCAGTCTCATAATCTGAAGGTCGTGAGTTCGATACTCACACGGGGCAGCGGGCTCCTCTTTTCCGAAGAGATATTGTCAAAAACTTAGAACTTTCCCCTTCATTTCTAACACGTTTCTGATAAGTAAGGATTTGTGAACCCAAATGACACATGGGATGCTGGTTCTCTTGACCCGTTTGCTGTATAAAGAGGCAGATGAGAGTGATTTGAGCTATGACAAAAAATTAAATCTTGTGCCAAAGGTCGTCACAATGAATGTAACCAAAAGCTGGTGTTCAGAATGATTGACAGCTAAGCGCAAAATCTACCTGAAATACTTTTGTCTGAAAAACACCCGCGTCAGTCTCATAATCTGAAGGTCGTGAGTTCGATCCTCACACGGGGCAGCAGGCTCCTCTTTTCCGAAGAGATTTTGTCAAAAACTTAGAACTTTCCCTTTCAGTTCTAACACGTTTCTGATAAGTAAGGATTTGTGAACCCAAATGACAGATGGGACACATGGGTTGCTGTTTCTCTTGACCCGTTTGCTGTATAAAGAGGCAGATGAGAGTGATTTGAGCTGTTTGACAGCTAAGCGCAAAATCTACCTGAAATACTTTTGTCTGAAAAACACCCGTCAGTAGCGAGCGCGTCAGTCTCATATTCTGAAGTTCGTGAGTTCGATCCTCACACGGGGAAGCGGTCTCCTCTTTTCTGAAGAGATTCTGTCACCAAATTAGAACTTTCCCTTTCAGATTTAAAATGTTTCTGATAAGTAAGAATTTGCGAACCCAAATGACAGACAGGACACATGGGTTGTTGATTCTCTTGACACGTTTGCTGTAAAAGGGGCTAGTTGAGATTGATTTGAGCTATGAAACCAAATTAAATCTTGTGCCAAAGTTCATCACAACGAACGGACCAAAAGATGGCGTTCAGAATTTTCGACAGCTTAACGCAAATTCTACCTGAAATACTTTTGTCTGAAAAACACCTTTGTCTTTGAATGTTGGTGGCAGTACAGAAAAGTACATTCCCATACCAGGGGAAGAGTCTTGAGGAGATCATTTGCATATTCCCAGTGCCTTCTGGGATAAGTGAAGAGTCTCCGCGAGCTCAACGATCACTGGCTCATCTTTCATCGTTTTTAAGAAATCTCAAGATGGAAGAGGCCAGGAGCCATTTGGTGAGCTGCATTTCTTGCTACATGTTCACAGATTTACCAGTGGAAAAGCCAAACTTCACATGCCACAAATGCAAGCTTGTGACCCTGTTGGAGGAAAAGTTGCAAAATCTCGAAGAGAGGTTAGCTACGTTGAAGATCATTAAGGAAGGTGAAGAGTTCTTGGACAGAGCAGAATTATCTCTTCATGATACAGAAAGAGAAGAAATTCGAAGTGCACCTGAAGAAACAGAGGAATGGAGACATGTGACCCAGAGAAGCAGGAGGATCAGGAGGCAGTCAGCACCCATACTGCTCAGAAACCAGTACCAGGCTCTCACGCAGGAAAATGATGAAGAAATACATCAGGATAAGACTTTGCCAACAAACAGCAACCTTGTACGCCTTCAGAGTCCTCCTGGATGGAGAAAGAAAAATGTTGTGAAGAAGAAACGGAGAGTGGTGGTCATGGGGGATTCCCTGTTGAGAGGAACAGAGGCCGCTATCTGCAGACCGGATATAACTTCAAGAGAAATGTGCTGTCTTCCAGGTGCAAAAATTAAAGATGTGTCTGACAGGATATCAGGACTCTTCAGACCTACAGATGACTACCCATTCCTGCTACTACATGTGGGGACAAATGACACCGCAAGAAACGACCTGGAAACCATCTGCAGAGAATTTGAAGACTTAGGCAAGAAAGTGAAAGAACTGGGAGCGCAGGTGGTCTTCTCTTCCATCCTCCCAGTGGATGGCCATGGAACAAGGAGGTGGAATAAGATTCTGCAGGTGAACAACTGGCTACGTCGATGGTGCCGTCAGCAACGATTTGGATTTCTGGATCACGGAGTGAACTACTTATACGATGGACTACTTGCTAGAGATGGGGTGCACCTTACGAAGACTGGAAAGCAGGTATTTGGAAGTCGCCTTGCTACACTTGTAAGGAGAGCTTTAAACTAGAACAACATGGGAAGGGAAGCAAAAGACCAGAAAAAGCCATACACCTGACAAATGCTATTGAGAACTCTGCTATTAGAAGTGGAAAGGAAGAACAAAGACGAAAGAGTCTAATTAATAAAAATATTGGAGAAAGAGAAACCAATCACAAACTAAAATGTTTCTATACTAATGCACAAAGCATGGGCAACAAACAAGGAGAATTGGAACTACTAACACAGGAAAAGAAATATGATGTCATTGGAATCACTGAAACTTGGTGGGACAATACACATGATTGGAATACAAGACTAGAAGGATACAACTTATTTGCAAGAAACAGACTTGATAAACGAGGAGGGGGTGTCGCATTGTATGTTAGAAATGCGTATATCTGCACAGAGATTGAAGCTTCAGAGACTGGGAGTTCTGTGGAAACTGTTTGGGTAAGAATACAAGGACAGAACAATGGAAAGGACACCATTGTAGGCATTTACTACAGGCCGCCTGTGCAAGCTGAAGATATGGATGAACTCTTTATGCATCAAATGGCCAAGTTCTCCAAAAAATATGACATAGTTGTCATGGGAGATTTCAACTATCCAGACATTTGTTGGGAATCTCTCTCAGGCAAAACTAACAGGTCAAGGAAATTCTTATCCTCTCTTGCTGACAACTTTATCTTCCAAAAGGTAAAGGAGAAAACAAGGGGAACTGCTACCTTGGATCTAATCCTTATAAACAGGGAGGAAATGGTTGAGGAGGTAAAAGTGGCTGGGACCCTAGGAGGTAGCGACCATGCTATTTTAGAATTTTGGATAACTAGAGGCGGAAGACCTGTGAAGACTCAGACGTCAAGGTTAGATTTCAGAAAGGCAGATTTTAAGGGATTCAGAAAGAGAATTGGAGGGATCCAATGGCTGGATATCCTTAAAGACAAAAATGTCCAGGAAGGATGGGAAATCTTGAAAAATGAAATTCTCAAAGCACAGTTGTTAACAATTCCGAAAAGAGGGAAGAATAGGAAGCATTTAAGGAAACCAGGATGGTTGAACACAGAACTTAAGCACATGCTAAAAAGGAAGAAAAAAATGTTTATAAAATGGAAAGAGGGAGGCATATCTAAAGAAGAATATAATGCTGTCTGCAGAACCTGCAGGGCACAAATCAGATTATCTAAAGCTGAAAATGAATTGAGGCTTGCAAGAGATGTCAAAAGCAATAATAAAGGATTTTGGGGATATGTCAAAAGTAAAAGAAAAGTCAAAGATGCTATAGGATTTTTACAGGATGAAAATGATGAAATGGTAAGACAGGATGTTGAGAAGGCTGAACTTTTAAATTCCTATTTTGCATCTGTTTTCTCTCAGAAAGGAAATGTAACATCAACTGTTATTCACTGTCCTATTAAGGGAATAGAAGAATCCAGGATATCTATAAACAGAAAGATAGTGAGGAAACACTTAGCTAACCTAAATGAATTCAAGTCTCCAGGTCCAGATGAATTACACCCCAGAGTACTGAAGGAGATAGCAGAAGAAATTTTTGAACCCCTCTCCATAATCTTTGAAAATTCTTGGAGAACAGGAGAAGTGCCAGAAGACTGGAGAAGAGCAAATGTTGTTCCTATCTTCAAAAAGGGGAAGAAGGTGGACCCAGGCAACTATAGGCCGGTGAGTCTGACTTCTATACCAGGAAAGATCTTTGAACAAATTATTAAACAACATGTATGTCAATACCTGGATAAGAATGAAGTGATTAAACAGAGTCAGCATGGGTTTGTAACTAATAAGTCATGTCAGACTAATTTAATTTCCTTCTATGACGGTATTACTGATTGGGTGGATCAAGGAAATGCTGTAGATATAGTATATCTTGACTTCAGCAAAGCATTTGACAAAGTCTCTCATACAATCCTTATTGAAAAAATGACTAAGTATGGAATGGACAAGGCAACTGTTAGGTGGATTCATAACTGGCTTAGTGATCGGACCCAAAGAGTGGTCGTAAATGGCTGCACATCCAGTTGGAAGAATGTCTCAAGTGGGGTACCACAGGGCTCTGTCCTGGGCCCTGTATTGTTCAACATCTTTATCAACGATTTAGATGAAGGAATTGAGGGTAAACTGATTAAATTTGCTGATGACACAAAGCTAGGAGGGATAGCTAATACTAGAGAAGAGAGAGAGAGGATTCATAAAGATTTAAATAAACTGGAGAAGTGGGCAGCAACTAACAGAATGGTTTTTAACAGGGAGAAATGCAAAGTACTACATCTGGGCAATAAAAATGAAAAAAGCATATATAGAATGGGAGGAATAGGGCTAAGTGACAGCACATGTGAAAAAGACTTGGGTATACTAATAGATCACAGACTGAATATGAGTCAACAGTGTGATGCAGCAGCAAAAAAGGCAAATGCAATTCTAGGATGTATTAACAGAAGCATACAGTCTAGATCACGTGAAGTAATTATTTCCCTCTACTCCTCTTTGGTCAGACCTCATCTGGAATATTGTGTCCAATTTTGGGCACCACATTTTAAAAAAGACATCAACAAACTGGAGCAAGTTCAGAAAAGAGCGACCAGAATGGTGACCGGTCTGCAAACCCTGTCTTATGAGGAAAGGTTGCAGGATTTGGGAATGTTTAGTTTGCAAAAGAGAAGACTGAGAGGAGACTTAATAGCTGTCTACAAATATCTAAAGGGCTGTCACATTGTAGAAGGATCAACTTTATTCTCATTTGCACAAGGAAAGACTAGAAGCAATGGGATGAAGCTGAATGGGAGGAGACACAGATTAGATATTAGAAAAAACTTTTTGACAGTTAGAGTGATCAATGAGTGGAACAGGCTGCCACGAGAAGTGGTGAGTTCTCCTTCAATGGAAGTCTTCAAACAGAGGCTGGACAGACATCTAACTGGGATGATTTAGCGAATCCTGCTTTGAGCAGGGGGTTGGACCAGATGGCCCAGGAGGTCCCTTCCAACTCTACCATTCTATGATTCTATGATTCTACCGGGAGTTGAACCCGGGCCACCTGGGTGAGAACCAGGAATCCTAACCGCTAGACCATATGGGAAAAGTTGTGCTGTCTTATCAGTGACAATCTGAAAAAAAATAAGTTTTCTACTTGGCACAAGCAACTTCTGCAGTTCTATTTGCGCAGCTTGCCTCGTTAACACAGTTGTAAGCAAATCAGTCTCATAAGCTGAAAGATGAACGTTCGATTCTTAGACGGGGTACTGGTCCCTCGTTTTCTCAATCGATTCTGTCTCCATCTTGGCTACAGGGCCACAGATTTTTCCGATTCAGTACCAAAACATAACCAATTTAGTTCCTAAACTGTTTCCACGTACAAGGCATGGGGCAGCTTTTGAATGTGTGTACTAGTTCCAAAGGAGTGTCACTCCCATAGCAGGAAGTAAACCAGTCGGCCAGGGATACTAGGTCCTATCCACTTTTCCACGTGGGACAAGTTATACACTAAGCAGCAAGATAAATTAAAAAAAAAAAAAAAAAAAAAAAAGAAGTTTTTGCTTTGATTAAATAGCTTTTACATCACAAAAGAAAAAAGTTGCCACATGAGCATGGTACTTAGCACGTCAGTTGGTAATCTGAAGTTCATGAGGTTTTTTCCTCACACGTGGAACTATTCTCCCCCCTTTTCTTGGGATATTGTGTCACCCACTCAGAACTTTCTCAATGAAACGTTTCCGATTCGAAAGGAAACAGGAGCCTTAGTGACAGAAAGAACACATGGATTGTTGCGTCCCTTGACGCTTTGGAGTAATAAGGTGTAGTTGAGAATGGTTTAAGCTATGAAACAAAATGAAATATTGTGCTAAAGGTCAGTAAGAGCCACAAATACCCTGATGTTCAGCATTTTTGACTGCAAAGTAATAAATCTACCTGAAATATTATTGTCTGGAAAATACATTTCTGTCTTTGATTGTTGGCAGTAGTACAGTAAAAGGTGCGTTCCCATACCGGGAGTTGAACCCGGCCCGCCTGGGTGAGAACCAGGAATCGTAACCGCTAGACCATATGGGAAAAGATGTGCTGTCTTATCAGTGACAATCTGAAAAAAAATAAGTTTTCTACTTGGCACAAGCAACTTCTGCAGTTCTATTTGCGCAGCTTGCCTCGTTAACACAGTTGTAAGCAAATCAGTCTCATAAGCTGAAAGATGAACGTTCGATTCTTAGACGGGGTACTGGTCCCTCGTTTTCTCAATCGATTCTGTCTCCATCTTGGCTACAGGGCCACAGATTTTTCCGATTCAGTACCAAAACATAACCAATTTAGTTCCTAAACTGTTTCCACGTACAAGGCATGGGGCAGCTTTTGAATGTGTGTACTAGTTCCAAAGGAGTGTCACTCCCATAGCAGGAAGTAAACCAGTCGACCAGGGATACTAGGTCCTATCCACTTTTCCACGTGGGACAAGTTATACACTAAGCAGCAAGATAAATTAAAAAAAAAAAAAAAAGAAGTTTTTGCTTTGATTAAATAGCTTTTACATCACAAAAGAAAAAAGTTGCCACATGAGCATGGTACTTAGCACGTCAGTTGGTAATCTGAAGTTCATGAGGTTTTTTCCTCACACGTGGAACTATTCTCCCCCCTTTTCTTGGGATATTGTGTCACCCACTCAGAACTTTCTCACTGAAACGTTTCCGATTCGAAAGGAAACAGGAGCCTTAGTGACAGAAAGAACACATGGATTGTTGCGTCCCTTGACGCTTTGGAGTAATAAGGTGTAGTTGAGAATGGTTTAAGCTATGAAACAAAATGAAATCTTGTGCTAAATGTCAGTAAGAGCCACAAATACCCTGATGTTCAGCATTTTTGACTGCAAAGTACAAAATCTACCTGAAATATTATTGTCTGGAAAATACATTTCTGTCTTTGATTGTTGGCAGTAGTACAGTAAAAGGTGCGTTCCCATACCGGGAGTCGAACGCGGGCCGCCTGGGTGAAAACCAGGAATCCTAACCGCTAGACCATATGGGAATGGATAGCTACACACTGAGGTATCTATTGAAAAAAATCAGCTCGGGGGCTTGCACAAGAAACGTCTGCAGATTGGCACGTGCATCTTGCCTCGTTAGCGCAGTAGGTAGCGCGTCAGTCTCATAATCTGAAGGTCGTGAGTTCGATCCTCACACGGGGCAGCAGGCTCCTCTTTTCCGAAGAGATTTTGTCAAAATCTTAGAACTTTCCCTTTCAGTTCTAACACGTTTCTGATAAGTAAGGATTTGTGAACCCAAATGACAGATGGGACACATGGGTTGCTGTTTCTCTTGACCCGTTTGCTGTATAAAGAGGCAGATGAGAGTGATTTGAGCTGTTTGACAGCTAAGCGCAAAATCTACCTGAAATACTTTTGTCTGAAAAACACCCGTCAGTAGCGAGCGCGTCAGTCTCATATTCTGAAGTTCGTGAGTTCGATCCTCACACGGGGAAGCGGTCTCCTCTTTTCTGAAGAGATTCTGTCACCAAATTAGAACTTTCCCTTTCAGATTTAAAATGTTTCTGATAAGTAAGAATTTGCGAACCCAAATGACAGACAGGACACATGGGTTGTTGATTCTCTTGACACGTTTGCTCTAAAAGGGGCTAGTTGAGATTGATTTGAGCTATGAAACCAAATTAAATCTTGTGCCAAAGTTCATCACAACGAACGGACCAAAAGATGGCGTTCAGAATTTTCGACAGCTTAACGCAAATTCTACCTGAAATACTTTTGTCTGAAAAACACCTTTGTCTTTGAATGTTGGTGGCAGTACAGAAAAGTACATTCCCATACCGGGAGTTGAACCCGGGTCGCCTGGGTGAGAACAAGGAATCCTAACCGCTAGACCATATGGGAAAAGATGTGCTGTCTTATCAGTGACAATCTGAAAAAAAATAAGTTTTCTACTTGGCACAAGCAACTTCTGCAGTTCTATTTGCGCAGCTTGCCTCGTTAACACAGTTGTAAGCAAATCAGTCTCATAAGCAGAAAGATGAACGTTCGATTCTTAGACGGGGTACTGGTCCCTCGTTTTCTCAATCGATTCTGTCTCCATCTTGGCTACAGGGCCACAGATTTTTCCGATTCAGTACCAAAACATAACCAATTTAGTTCCTAAACTGTTTCCACGTACAAGGCACGGGGCAGCTTTCGAATGTGTGTACTAGTTACAAAGGAGTGTCACTCCCGTAGCAGGAAGTAAACCAGTCGACCAGGGATACTAGGTCCTATCCACTTTTCCACGTGGGACAAGTTATACACTAAGCAGCAAGATAAATTAAAAAAAAAAAGAAGTTTTTGCTTTGATTAAATAGCTTTTACATCACAAAAGAAAAAAGTTGCCACATGAGCATGGTACTTAGCACGTCAGTTGGTAAT
This sequence comes from Dendrobates tinctorius, assembly GCF_039654945.1. Lineage (NCBI taxonomy): Eukaryota > Metazoa > Chordata > Amphibia > Anura > Dendrobatidae > Dendrobates > Dendrobates tinctorius. The sequence goes on along the minus strand of NW_027361939.1, from coordinate 12,630,989 downwards.
CTGAAGTTCATGATGTTTTTTCCTCACACGGGGAACTATTCTCCTCCCTTTTCTTGGGATATTGTGTCACCCACTCAGAACTTTCTCACTGAAACGTTTCCGATTCGAAAGGAAACAGGAGCCTTAGTGACAGACAGAACACATGGATTGTTGCGTCCCTTGACGCTTTGGAGTAATAAGGTGTAGTTGAGAATGGTTTAAGCTATGAAACAAAATGAAATCTTGTGCTAAAGGTCAGTAAGAGCCACAAATACCCTGATGTTCAGCATTTTTGACTGCAAAGTACAAAATCTACCTGAAATATTATTGTCTGGAAAATACATTTCTGTCTTTGATTGTTGGCAGTAGTACAGTAAAAGGTGCGTTCCCATACCGGGAGTCGAACACGGGCCGCCTGGGTGAAAACCAGGAATCCTAACAGCTAGACCATATGGGAATGGATAGCTACACACTGAGGTATCTATTGAAAAAAATCAGCTCGGGGGCTTGCACAAGAAACGTCTGCAGATTGGCACGTGCATCTTGCCTCGTTAGCGCAGTAGGTAGCGCGTCAGTCTCATAATCTGAAGGTCGTGAGTTCGATACTCACACGGGGCAGCGGGCTCCTCTTTTCCGAAGAGATATTGTCAAAAACTTAGAACTTTCCCCTTCATTTCTAACACGTTTCTGATAAGTAAGGATTTGTGAACCCAAATGACACATGGGATGCTGGTTCTCTTGACCCGTTTGCTGTATAAAGAGGCAGATGAGAGTGATTTGAGCTATGACAAAAAATTAAATCTTGTGCCAAAGGTCGTCACAATGAATGTAACCAAAAGCTGGTGTTCAGAATGATTGACAGCTAAGCGCAAAATCTACCTGAAATACTTTTGTCTGAAAAACACCCGCGTCAGTCTCATAATCTGAAGGTCGTGAGTTCGATCCTCACACGGGGCAGCAGGCTCCTCTTTTCCGAAGAGATTTTGTCAAAAACTTAGAACTTTCCCTTTCAGTTCTAACACGTTTCTGATAAGTAAGGATTTGTGAACCCAAATGACAGATGGGACACATGGGTTGCTGTTTCTCTTGACCCGTTTGCTGTATAAAGAGGCAGATGAGAGTGATTTGAGCTGTTTGACAGCTAAGCGCAAAATCTACCTGAAATACTTTTGTCTGAAAAACACCCGTCAGTAGCGAGCGCGTCAGTCTCATATTCTGAAGTTCGTGAGTTCGATCCTCACACGGGGAAGCGGTCTCCTCTTTTCTGAAGAGATTCTGTCACCAAATTAGAACTTTCCCTTTCAGATTTAAAATGTTTCTGATAAGTAAGAATTTGCGAACCCAAATGACAGACAGGACACATGGGTTGTTGATTCTCTTGACACGTTTGCTGTAAAAGGGGCTAGTTGAGATTGATTTGAGCTATGAAACCAAATTAAATCTTGTGCCAAAGTTCATCACAACGAACGGACCAAAAGATGGCGTTCAGAATTTTCGACAGCTTAACGCAAATTCTACCTGAAATACTTTTGTCTGAAAAACACCTTTGTCTTTGAATGTTGGTGGCAGTACAGAAAAGTACATTCCCATACCGGGAGTTGAACCCGGGCCACCTGGGTGAGAACCAGGAATCCTAACCACTAGACCATATGGGAAAAGTTGTGCTGTCTTATCAGTGACAATCTGAAAAAAAATAAGTTTTCTACTTGGCACAAGCAACTTCTGCAGTTCTATTTGCGCAGCTTGCCTCGTTAACACAGTTGTAAGCAAATCAGTCTCATAAGCTGAAAGATGAACGTTCGATTCTTAGACGGGGTACTGGTCCCTCGTTTTCTCAATCGATTCTGTCTCCATCTTGGCTACAGGGCCACAGATTTTTCCGATTCAGTACCAAAACATAACCAATTTAGTTCCTAAACTGTTTCCACGTACAAGGCATGGGGCAGCTTTTGAATGTGTGTACTAGTTCCAAAGGAGTGTCACTCCCATAGCAGGAAGTAAACCAGTCGGCCAGGGATACTAGGTCCTATCCACTTTTCCACGTGGGACAAGTTATACACTAAGCAGCAAGATAAATTAAAAAAAAAAAAAAAAGAAGTTTTTGCTTTGATTAAATAGCTTTTACATCACAAAAGAAAAAAGTTGCCACATGAGCATGGTACTTAGCACGTCAGTTGGTAATCTGAAGTTCATGAGGTTTTTTCCTCACACGTGGAACTATTCTCCCCCCTTTTCTTGGGATATTGTGTCACCCACTCAGAACTTTCTCACTGAAACGTTTCCGATTCGAAAGGAAACAGGAGCCTTAGTGACAGAAAGAACACATGGATTGTTGCGTCCCTTGACGCTTTGGAGTAATAAGGTGTAGTTGAGAATGGTTTAAGCTATGAAACAAAATGAAATCTTGTGCTAAATGTCAGTAAGAGCCACAAATACCCTGATGTTCAGCATTTTTGACTGCAAAGTACAAAATCTACCTGAAATATTATTGTCTGGAAAATACATTTCTGTCTTTGATTGTTGGCAGTAGTACAGTAAAAGGTGCGTTCCCATACCGGGAGTCGAACGCGGGCCGCCTGGGTGAAAACCAGGAATCCTAACCGCTAGACCATATGGGAATGGATAGCTACACACTGAGGTATCTATTGAAAAAAATCAGCTCGGGGGCTTGCACAAGAAACGTCTGCAGATTGGCACGTGCATCTTGCCTCGTTAGCGCAGTAGGTAGCGCGTCAGTCTCATAATCTGAAGGTCGTGAGTTCGATCCTCACACGGGGCAGCAGGCTCCTCTTTTCCGAAGAGATTTTGTCAAAATCTTAGAACTTTCCCTTTCAGTTCTAACACGTTTCTGATAAGTAAGGATTTGTGAACCCAAATGACAGATGGGACACATGGGTTGCTGTTTCTCTTGACCCGTTTGCTGTATAAAGAGGCAGATGAGAGTGATTTGAGCTGTTTGACAGCTAAGCGCAAAATCTACCTGAAATACTTTTGTCTGAAAAACACCCGTCAGTAGCGAGCGCGTCAGTCTCATATTCTGAAGTTCGTGAGTTCGATCCTCACACGGGGAAGCGGTCTCCTCTTTTCTGAAGAGATTCTGTCACCAAATTAGAACTTTCCCTTTCAGATTTAAAATGTTTCTGATAAGTAAGAATTTGCGAACCCAAATGACAGACAGGACACATGGGTTGTTGATTCTCTTGACACGTTTGCTCTAAAAGGGGCTAGTTGAGATTGATTTGAGCTATGAAACCAAATTAAATCTTGTGCCAAAGTTCATCACAACGAACGGACCAAAAGATGGCGTTCAGAATTTTCGACAGCTTAACGCAAATTCTACCTGAAATACTTTTGTCTGAAAAACACCTTTGTCTTTGAATGTTGGTGGCAGTACAGAAAAGTACATTCCCATACCGGGAGTTGAACCCGGGTCGCCTGGGTGAGAACCAGGAATCCTAACCGCTAGACCATATGGGAAAAGATGTGCTGTCTTATCAGTGACAATCTGAAAAAAAATAAGTTTTCTACTTGGCACAAGCAACTTCTGCAGTTCTATTTGCGCAGCTTGCCTCGTTAACACAGTTGTAAGCAAATCAGTCTCATAAGCTGAAAGATGAACGTTCGATTCTTAGACGGGGTACTGGTCCCTCGTTTTCTCAATCGATTCTGTCTCCATCTTGGCTACAGGGCCACAGATTTTTCCGATTCAGTACCAAAACATAACCAATTTAGTTCCTAAACTGTTTCCACGTACAAGGCACGGGGGAGCTTTCGAATGTGTGTACTAGTTCCAAAGGAGTGTCACTCCCGTAGCAGGAAGTAAACCAGTCGACCAGGGATACTAGGTCCTATCCACTTTTCCACGTGGGACAAGTTATACACTAAGCAGCAAGATAAATTAAAAAAAAAAAAAAAAAAGAAGTTTTTGCTTTGATTAAATAGCTTTTACATCACAAAAGAAAAAAGTTGCCACATGAGCATGGTACTTAGCACGTCAGTTGGTAATCTGAAGTTCATGATGTTTTTTCCTCACACGGGGAACTATTCTCCTCCCTTTTCTTGGGATATTGTGTCACCCACTCAGAACTTTCTCACTGAAACGTTTCCGATTCGAAAGGAAACAGGAGCCTTAGTGACAGACAGAACACATGGATTGTTGCGTCCCTTGACGCTTTGGAGTAATAAGGTGTAGTTGAGAATGGTTTAAGCTATGAAACAAAATGAAATCTTGTGCTAAAGGTCAGTAAGAGCCACAAATACCCTGATGTTCAGCATTTTTGACTGCAAAGTACAAAATCTACCTGAAATATTATTGTCTGGAAAATACATTTCTGTCTTTGATTGTTGGCAGTAGTACAGTAAAAGGTGCGTTCCCATACCGGGAGTCGAACACGGGCCGCCTGGGTGAAAACCAGGAATCCTAACAGCTAGACCATATGGGAATGGATAGCTACACACTGAGGTATCTATTGAAAAAAATCAGCTCGGGGGCTTGCACAAGAAACGTCTGCAGATTGGCACGTGCATCTTGCCTCGTTAGCGCAGTAGGTAGCGCGTCAGTCTCATAATCTGAAGGTCGTGAGTTCGATACTCACACGGGGCAGCGGGCTCCTCTTTTCCGAAGAGATATTGTCAAAAACTTAGAACTTTCCCCTTCATTTCTAACACGTTTCTGATAAGTAAGGATTTGTGAACCCAAATGACACATGGGATGCTGGTTCTCTTGACCCGTTTGCTGTATAAAGAGGCAGATGAGAGTGATTTGAGCTATGACAAAAAATTAAATCTTGTGCCAAAGGTCGTCACAATGAATGTAACCAAAAGCTGGTGTTCAGAATGATTGACAGCTTAGCGCAAAATCTACCTGAAATACTTTTGTCTGAAAAACACCCGCGTCAGTCTCATAATCTGAAGGTCGTGAGTTCGATCCTCACACGGGGCAGCAGGCTCCTCTTTTCCGAAGAGATTTTGTCAAAAACTTAGAACTTTCCCTTTCAGTTCTAACACGTTTCTGATAAGTAAGGATTTGTGAACCCAAATGACAGATGGGACACATGGGTTGCTGTTTCTCTTGACCCGTTTGCTGTATAAAGAGGCAGATGAGAGTGATTTGAGCTGTTTGACAGCTAAGCGCAAAATCTACCTGAAATACTTTTGTCTGAAAAACACCCGTCAGTAGCGAGCACGTCAGTCTCATATTCTGAAGTTCGTGAGTTCGATCCTCACACGGGGAAGCGGTCTCCTCTTTTCTGAAGAGATTCTGTCACCAAATTAGAACTTTCCCTTTCAGATTTAAAATGTTTCTGATAAGTAAGAATTTGCGAACCCAAATGACAGACAGGACACATGGGTTGTTGATTCTCTTGACACGTTTGCTGTAAAAGGGGCTAGTTGAGATTGATTTGAGCTATGAAACCAAATTAAATCTTGTGCCAAAGTTCATCACAACGAACGGACCAAAAGATGGCGTTCAGAATTTTCGACAGCTTAACGCAAATTCTACCTGAAATACTTTTGTCTGAAAAACACCTTTGTCTTTGAATGTTGGTGGCAGTACAGAAAAGTACATTCCCATACCGGGAGTTGAACCCGGGCCACCTGGGTGAGAACCAGGAATCCTAACCGCTAGACCATATGGGAAAAGTTGTGCTGTCTTATCAGTGACAATCTGAAAAAAAATAAGTTTTCTACTTGGCACAAGCAACTTCTGCAGTTCTATTTGCGCAGCTTGCCTCGTTAACACAGTTGTAAGCAAATCAGTCTCATAAGCTGAAAGATGAACGTTCGATTCTTAGACGGGGTACTGGTCCCTCGTTTTCTCAATCGATTCTGTCTCCATCTTGGCTACAGGGCCACAGATTTTTCCGATTCAGTACCAAAACATAACCAATTTAGTTCCTAAACTGTTTCCACGTACAAGGCACGGGGCAGCTTTCGAATGTGTGTACTAGTTCCAAAGGAGTGTCACTCCCGTAGCAGGAAGTAAACCAGTCGACCAGGGATACTAGGTCCTATCCACTTTTCCACGTGGGACAAGTTATACACTAAGCAGCAAGATAAATTAAAAAAAAAAAAAAAAAAGAAGTTTTTGCTTTGATTAAATAGCTTTTACATCACAAAAGAAAAAAGTTGCCACATGAGCATGGTACTTAGCACGTCAGTTGGTAATCTGAAGTTCATGATGTTTTTTCCTCACACGGGGAACTATTCTCCTCCCTTTTCTTGGGATATTGTGTCACCCACTCAGAACTTTCTCACTGAAACGTTTCCGATTCGAAAGGAAACAGGAGCCTTAGTGACAGACAGAACACATGGATTGTTGCGTCCCTTGACGCTTTGGAGTAATAAGGTGTAGTTGAGAATGGTTTAAGCTATGAAACAAAATGAAATCTTGTGCTAAAGGTCAGTAAGAGCCACAAATACCCTGATGTTCAGCATTTTTGACTGCAAAGTACAAAATCTACCTGAAATATTATTGTCTGGAAAATACATTTCTGTCTTTGATTGTTGGCAGTAGTACAGTAAAAGGTGCGTTCCCATACCGGGAGTCGAACACGGGCCACCTGGGTGAAAACCAGGAATCCTAACAGCTAGACCATATGGGAATGGATAGCTACACACTGAGGTATCTATTGAAAAAAATCAGCTCGGGGGCTTGCACAAGAAACGTCTGCAGATTGGCACGTGCATCTTGCCTCGTTAGCGCAGTAGGTAGCGCGTCAGTCTCATAATCTGAAGGTCGTGAGTTCGATACTCACACGGGGCAGCGGGCTCCTCTTTTCCGAAGAGATATTGTCAAAAACTTAGAACTTTCCCCTTCATTTCTAACACGTTTCTGATAAGTAAGGATTTGTGAACCCAAATGACACATGGGATGCTGGTTCTCTTGACCCGTTTGCTGTATAAAGAGGCAGATGAGAGTGATTTGAGCTATGACAAAAAATTAAATCTTGTGCCAAAGGTCGTCACAATGAATGTAACCAAAAGCTGGTGTTCAGAATGATTGACAGCTAAGCGCAAAATCTACCTGAAATACTTTTGTCTGAAAAACACCCGCGTCAGTCTCATAATCTGAAGGTCGTGAGTTCGATCCTCACACGGGGCAGCAGGCTCCTCTTTTCCGAAGAGATTTTGTCAAAAACTTAGAACTTTCCCTTTCAGTTCTAACACGTTTCTGATAAGTAAGGATTTGTGAACCCAAATGACAGATGGGACACATGGGTTGCTGTTTCTCTTGACCCGTTTGCTGTATAAAGAGGCAGATGAGAGTGATTTGAGCTGTTTGACAGCTAAGCGCAAAATCTACCTGAAATACTTTTGTCTGAAAAACACCCGTCAGTAGCGAGCGCGTCAGTCTCATATTCTGAAGTTCGTGAGTTCGATCCTCACACGGGGAAGCGGTCTCCTCTTTTCTGAAGAGATTCTGTCACCAAATTAGAACTTTCCCTTTCAGATTTAAAATGTTTCTGATAAGTAAGAATTTGCGAACCCAAATGACAGACAGGACACATGGGTTGTTGATTCTCTTGACACGTTTGCTGTAAAAGGGGCTAGTTGAGATTGATTTGAGCTATGAAACCAAATTAAATCTTGTGCCAAAGTTCATCACAACGAACGGACCAAAAGATGGCGTTCAGAATTTTCGACAGCTTAACGCAAATTCTACCTGAAATACTTTTGTCTGAAAAACACCTTTGTCTTTGAATGTTGGTGGCAGTACAGAAAAGTACATTCCCATACCGGGAGTTGAACCCGGGCCACCTGGGTGAGAACCAGGAATCCTAACCGCTAGACCATATGGGAAAAGTTGTGCTGTCTTATCAGTGACAATCTGAAAAAAAATAAGTTTTCTACTTGGCACAAGCAACTTCTGCAGTTCTATTTGCGCAGCTTGCCTCGTTAACACAGTTGTAAGCAAATCAGTCTCATAAGCTGAAAGATGAACGTTCGATTCTTAGACGGGGTACTGGTCCCTCGTTTTCTCAATCGATTCTGTCTCCATCTTGGCTACAGGGCCACAGATTTTTCCGATTCAGTACCAAAACATAACCAATTTAGTTCCTAAACTGTTTCCACGTACAAGGCATGGGGCAGCTTTTGAATGTGTGTACTAGTTCCAAAGGAGTGTCACTCCCATAGCAGGAAGTAAACCAGTCGGCCAGGGATACTAGGTCCTATCCACTTTTCCACGTGGGACAAGTTATACACTAAGCAGCAAGATAAATTAAAAAAAAAAAAAAAAAAAAAAGAAGTTTTTGCTTTGATTAAATAGCTTTTACATCACAAAAGAAAAAAGTTGCCACATGAGCATGGTACTTAGCACGTCAGTTGGTAATCTGAAGTTCATGAGGTTTTTTCCTCACACGTGGAACTATTCTCCCCCCTTTTCTTGGGATATTGTGTCACCCACTCAGAACTTTCTCAATGAAACGTTTCCGATTCGAAAGGAAACAGGAGCCTTAGTGACAGAAAGAACACATGGATTGTTGCGTCCCTTGACGCTTTGGAGTAATAAGGTGTAGTTGAGAATGGTTTAAGCTATGAAACAAAATGAAATCTTGTGCTAAAGGTCAGTAAGAGCCACAAATACCCTGATGTTCAGCATTTTTGACTGCAAAGTAATAAATCTACCTGAAATATTATTGTCTGGAAAATACATTTCTGTCTTTGATTGTTGGCAGTAGTACAGTAAAAGGTGCGTTCCCATACCGGGAGTTGAACACGGCCCGCCTGGGTGAGAACCAGGAATCCTAACCGCTAGACCATATGGGAAAAGATGTGCTGTCTTATCAGTGACAATCTGAAAAAAAATAAGTTTTCTACTTGGCACAAGCAACTTCTGCAGTTCTATTTGCGCAGCTTGCCTCGTTAACACAGTTGTAAGCAAATCAGTCTCATAAGCTGACAGATGAACGTTCGATTGTTAGACGGGGTACTGGTCCCTCGTTTTCTCAATCGATTCTGTCTCCATCTTGGCTACAGGGCCACAGATTTTTCCGATTCAGTACCAAAACATAACCAATTTAGTTCCTAAACTGTTTCCACGTACAAGGCATGGGGCAGCTTTTGAATGTGTGTACTAGTTCCAAAGGAGTGTCACTCCCATAGCAGGAAGTAAACCAGTCGACCAGGGATACTAGGTCCTATCCACTTTTCCACGTGGGACAAGTTCTACACTAAGCAGCAAGATAAATTAAAAAAAAAAAAAAAAGAAGTTTTTGCTTTGATTAAATAGCTTTTACATCACAAAAGAAAAAAGTTGCCACATGAGCATGGTACTTAGCACGTCAGTTGGTAATCTGAAGTTCATGATGTTTTTTCCTCACACGGGGAACTATTCTCCTCCCTTTTCTTGGGATATTGTGTCACCCACTCAGAACTTTCTCACTGAAACGTTTCCGATTCGAAAGGAAACAGGAGCCTTAGTGACAGACAGAACACATGGATTGTTGCGTCCCTTGACGCTTTGGAGTAATAAGGTGTAGTTGAGAATGGTTTAAGCTATGAAACAAAATGAAATCTTGTGCTAAAGGTCAGTAAGAGCCACAAATACCCTGATGTTCAGCATTTTTGACTGCAAAGTACAAAATCTACCTGAAATATTATTGTCTGGAAAATACATTTCTGTCTTTGATTGTTGGCAGTAGTACAGTAAAAGGTGCGTTCCCATACCGGGAGTCGAACACGGGCCGCCTGGGTGAAAACCAGGAATCCTAACCGCTAGACCATATGGGAATGGATAGCTACACACTGAGGTATCTATTGAAAAAAATCAGCTTGGGGGCTTGCACAAGAAACGTCTGCAGATTGGCACGTGCATCTTGCCTCGTTAGCGCAGTAGGTAGCGCGTCAGTCTCATAATCTGAAGGTCGTGAGTTCGATACTCACACGGGGCAGCGGGCTCCTCTTTTCCGAAGAGATATTGTCAAAAACTTAGAACTTTCCCCTTCATTTCTAACACGTTTCTGATAAGTAAGGATTTGTGAACCCAAATGACACATGGGATGCTGGTTCTCTTGACCCGTTTGCTGTATAAAGAGGCAGATGAGAGTGATTTGAGCTATGACAAAAAATTAAATCTTGTGCCAAAGGTCGTCACAATGAATGTAACCAAAAGCTGGTGTTCAGAATGATTGACAGCTAAGCGCAAAATCTACCTGAAATACTTTTGTCTGAAAAACACCCGCGTCAGTCTCATAATCTGAAGGTCGTGAGTTCGATCCTCACACGGGGCAGCAGGCTCCTCTTTTCCGAAGAGATTTTGTCAAAAACTTAGAACTTTCCCTTTCAGTTCTAACACGTTTCTGATAAGTAAGGATTTGTGAACCCAAATGACAGATGGGACACATGGGTTGCTGTTTCTCTTGACCCGTTTGCTGTATAAAGAGGCAGATGAGAGTGATTTGAGCTGTTTGACAGCTAAGCGCAAAATCTACCTGAAATACTTTTGTCTGAAAAACACCCGTCAGTAGCGAGCGCGTCAGTCTCATATTCTGAAGTTCGTGAGTTCGATCCTCACACGGGGAAGCGGTCTCCTCTTTTCTGAAGAGATTCTGTCACCAAATTAGAACTTTCCCTTTCAGATTTAAAATGTTTCTGATAAGTAAGAATTTGCGAACCCAAATGACAGACAGGACACATGGGTTGTTGATTCTCTTGACACGTTTGCTGTAAAAGGGGCTAGTTGAGATTGATTTGAGCTATGAAACCAAATTAAATCTTGTGCCAAAGTTCATCACAACGAACGGACCAAAAGATGGCGTTCAGAATTTTCGACAGCTTAACGCAAATTCTACCTGAAATACTTTTGTCTGAAAAACACCTTTGTCTTTGAATGTTGGTGGCAGTACAGAAAAGTACATTCCCATACCGGGAGTTGAACCCGGGCCACCTGGGTGAGAACCAGGAATCCTAACCGCTAGACCATATGGGAAAAGTTGTGCTGTCTTATCAGTGACAATCTGAAAAAAAATAAGTTTTCTACTTGGCACAAGCAACTTCTGCAGTTCTATTTGCGCAGCTTGCCTCGTTAACACAGTTGTAAGCAAATCAGTCTCATAAGCTGAAAGATGAACGTTCGATTCTTAGACGGGGTACTGGTCCCTCGTTTTCTCAATCGATTCTGTCTCCATCTTGGCTACAGGGCCACAGATTTTTCCGATTCAGTACCAAAACATAACCAATTTAGTTCCTAAACTGTTTCCACGTACAAGGCACGGGGCAGCTTTTGAATGTGTGTACTAGTTCCAAAGGAGTGTCACTCCCATAGCAGGAAGTAAACCAGTCGACCAGGGATACTAGGTCCTATCCACTTTTCCACGTGGGACAAGTTATACACTAAGCAGCAAGATAAATTAAAAAAAAAAAAAAAAAAAAGAAGGCTTTGATTAAATAGCTTTTACATCACAAAAGAAAAAAGTTGCCACATGAGCATGGTACTTAGCACGTCAGTTGGTAATCTGAAGTTCATGAGGTTTTTTCCTCACATGTGGAACTATTCTCCCCCCTTTTCTTGGGATATTGTGTCACCCACTCAGAACTTTCTCACTGAAACGTTTCCGATTCGAAAGGAAACAGGAGCCTTAGTGACAGAAAGAACACATGGATTGTTGCGTCCCTTGACGCTTTGGAGTAATAAGGTGTAGTTGAGAATGGTTTAAGCTATGAAACAAAATGAAATCTTGTGCTAAATGTCAGTAAGAGCCACAAATACCCTGATGTTCAGCATTTTTGACTGCAAAGTACAAAATCTACCTGAAATATTATTGTCTGGAAAATACATTTCTGTCTTTGATTGTTGGCAGTAGTACAGTAAAAGGTGCGTTCCCATACCGGGAGTCGAACGCGGGCCGCCTGGGTGAAAACCAGGAATCCTAACCGCTAGACCATATGGGAATGGATAGCTACACACTGAGGTATCTATTGAAAAAAATCAGCTCGGGGGCTTGCACAAGAAACGTCTGCAGATTGGCACGTGCATCTTGCATCGTTAGCGCAGTAGGTAGCGCGTCAGTCTCATAATCTGAAGGTCGTGAGTTCGATCCTCACACGGGGCAGCAGGCTCCTCTTTTCCGAAGAGATTTTGTCAAAATCTTAGAACTTTCCCTTTCAGTTCTAACACGTTTCTGATAAGTAAGGATTTGTGAACCCAAATGACACATGGGACACATGGGTTGCTGTTTCTCTTGACCCGTTTGCTGTATAAAGAGGCAGATGAGAGTGATTTGAGCTGTTTGACAGCTAAGCGCAAAATCTACCTGAAATACTTTTGTCTGAAAAACACCCGTCAGTAGCGAGCGCGTCAGTCTCATATTCTGAAGTTCGTGAGTTCGATCCTCACACGGGGAAGCGGTCTCCTCTTTTCTGAAGAGATTCTGTCACCAAATTAGAACTTTCCCTTTCAGATTTAAAATGTTTCTGATAAGTAAGAATTTGCGAACCCAAATGACAGACAGGACACATGGGTTGTTGATTCTCTTGACACGTTTGCTCTAAAAGGGGCTAGTTGAGATTGATTTGAGCTATGAAACCAAATTAAATCTTGTGCCAAAGTTCATCACAACGAACGGACCAAAAGATGGCGTTCAGAATTTTCGACAGCTTAACGCAAATTCTACCTGAAATACTTTTGTCTGAAAAACACCTTTGTCTTTGAATGTTGGTGGCAGTACAGAAAAGTACATTCCCATACCGGGAGTTGAACCCGGGTCGCCTGGGTGAGAACCAGGAATCCTAACCGCTAGACGATATGAGAAAAGATGTGCTGTCTTATCAGTGACAATCTGAAAAAAAATAAGTTTTCTACTTGGCACAAGCAACTTCTGCAGTTCTATTTGTGCAGCTTGCCTCGTTAACACAGTTGTAAGCAAATCAGTCTCATAAGCTGAAAGATGAACGTTCGATTGTTAGACGGGGTACTGGTCCCTCGTTTTCTCAATCGATTCTGTCTCCATCTTGGCTACAGGGCCACAGATTTTTCCGATTCAGTACCAAAACATAACCAATTTAGTTCCTAAACTGTTTCCACGTACAAGGCATGGGGCAGCTTTTGAATGTGTGTACTAGTTCCAAAGGAGTGTCACTCCCATAGCAGGAAGTAAACCAGTCGACCAGGGATACTAGGTCCTATCCACTTTTCCACGTGGGACAAGTTATACACTAAGCAGCAAGATAAATTAAAAAAAAAAAAAAAAAAAGAAGTTTTTGCTTTGATTAAATAGCTTTTACATCACAAAAGAAAAAAGTTGCCACATGAGCATGGTACTTAGCACGTCAGTTGGTAATCTGAAGTTCATGAGGTTTTTTCCTCACACGTGGAACTATTCTCCCCCCTTTTCTTGGGATATTGTGTCACCCACTCAGAACTTTCTCACTGAAACGTTTCCGATTCGAAAGGAAACAGGAGCCTTAGTGACAGAAAGAACACATGGATTGTTGCGTCCCTTGACGCTTTGGAGTAATAAGGTGTAGTTGAGAATGGTTTAAGCTATGAAACAAAATGAAATCTTGTGCTAAATGTCAGTAAGAGCCACAAATACCCTGATGTTCAGCATTTTTGACTGCAAAGTACAAAATCTACCTGAAATATTATTGTCTGGAAAATACATTTCTGTCTTTGATTGTTGGCAGTAGTACAGTAAAAGGTGCGTTCCCATACCGGGAGTCGAACGCGGGCCGCCTGGGTGAAAACCAGGAATCCTAACCGCTAGACCATATGGGAATGGATAGCTACACACTGAGGTATCTATTGAAAAAAATCAGCTCGGGGGCTTGCACAAGAAACGTCTGCAGATTGGCACGTGCATCTTGCCTCGTTAGCGCAGTAGGTAGCGCGTCAGTCTCATAATCTGAAGGTCGTGAGTTCGATCCTCACACGGGGCAGCAGGCTCCTCTTTTCCGAAGAGATTTTGTCAAAATCTTAGAACTTTCCCTTTCAGTTCTAACACGTTTCTGATAAGTAAGGATTTGTAAACCCAAATGACAGATGGGACACATGGGTTGCTGTTTCTCTTGACCCGTTTGCTGTATAAAGAGGCAGATGAGAGTGATTTGAGCTGTTTGACAGCTAAGCGCAAAATCTACCTGAAATACTTTTGTCTGAAAAACACCCGTCAGTAGCGAGCGCGTCAGTCTCATATTCTGAAGTTCGTGAGTTCGATCCTCACACGGGGAAGCGGTCTCCTCTTTTCTGAAGAGATTCTGTCACCAAATTAGAACTTTCCCTTTCAGATTTAAAATGTTTCTGATAAGTAAGAATTTGCGAACCCAAATGACAGACAGGACACATGGGTTGTTGATTCTCTTGACACGTTTGCTCTAAAAGGGGCTAGTTGAGATTGATTTGAGCTATGAAACCAAATTAAATCTTGTGCCAAAGTTCATCACAACGAACGGACCAAAAGATGGCGTTCAGAATTTTCGACAGCTTAACGCAAATTCTACCTGAAATACTTTTGTCTGAAAAACACCTTTGTCTTTGAATGTTGGTGGCAGTACAGAAAAGTACATTCCCATACCGGGAGTTGAACCCGGGTCGCCTGGGTGAGAACCAGGAATCCTAACCGCTAGACCATATGGGAAAAGATGTGCTGTCTTATCAGTGACAATCTGAAAAAAAATAAGTTTTCTACTTGGCACAAGCAACTTCTGCAGTTCTATTTGCGCAGCTTGCCTCGTTAACACAGTTGTAAGCAAATCAGTCTCATAAGCTGAAAGATGAACGTTCGATTCTTAGACGGGGTACTGGTCCCTCGTTTTCTCAATCGATTCTGTCTCCATCTTGGCTACAGGGCCACAGATTTTTCCGATTCAGTACCAAAACATAACCAATTTAGTTCCTAAACTGTTTCCACGTACAAGGCACGGGGCAGCTTTCGAATGTGTGTACTAGTTCCAAAGGAGTGTCACTCCCGTAGCAGGAAGTAAACCAGTCGACCAGGGATACTAGGTCCTATCCACTTTTCCACGTGGGACAAGTTATACACTAAGCAGCAAGATAAATTAAAAAAAAAAAAAAAAAAAGAAGTTTTTGCTTTGATTAAATAGCTTTTACATCACAAAAGAAAAAAGTTGCCACATGAGCATGGTACTTAGCACGTCAGTTGGTAATCTGAAGTTCATGATGTTTTTTCCTCACACGGGGAACTATTCTCCTCCCTTTTCTTGGGATATTGTGTCACCCACTCAGAACTTTCTCACTGAAACGTTTCCGATTCAAAAGGAAACAGGAGCCTTAGTGACAGACAGAACACATGGATTGTTGCGTCCCTTGACGCTTTGGAGTAATAAGGTGTAGTTGAGAATGGTTTAAGCTATGAAACAAAATGAAATCTTGTGCTAAAGGTCAGTAAGAGCCACAAATACCCTGATGTTCAGCATTTTTGACTGCAAAGTACAAAATCTACCTGAAATATTATTGTCTGGAAAATACATTTCTGTCTTTGATGGTTGGCAGTAGTACAGTAAAAGGTGCGTTCCCATACCGGGAGTCGAACACGGGCCGCCTGGGTGAAAACCAGGAATCCTAACAGCTAGACCATATGGGAATGGATAGCTACACACTGAGGTATCTATTGAAAAAAATCAGCTCGGGGGCTTGCACAAGAAACGTCTGCAGATTGGCACGTGCATCTTGCCTCGTTAGCGCAGTAGGTAGCGCGTCAGTCTCATAATCTGAAGGTCGTGAGTTCGATACTCACACGGGGCAGCGGGCTCCTCTTTTCCGAAGAGATATTGTCAAAAACTTAGAACTTTCCCCTTCATTTCTAACACGTTTCTGATAAGTAAGGATTTGTGAACCCAAATGACACATGGGATGCTGGTTCTCTTGACCCGTTTGCTGTATAAAGAGGCAGATGAGAGTGATTTGAGCTATGACAAAAAATTAAATCTTGTGCCAAAGGTCGTCACAATGAATGTAACCAAAAGCTGGTGTTCAGAATGATTGACAGCTAAGCGCAAAATCTACCTGAAATACTTTTGTCTGAAAAACACCCGCGTCAGTCTCATAATCTGAAGGTCGTGAGTTCGATCCTCACACGGGGCAGCAGGCTCCTCTTTTCCGAAGAGATTTTGTCAAAAACTTAGAACTTTCCCTTTCAGTTCTAACACGTTTCTGATAAGTAAGGATTTGTGAACCCAAATGACAGATGGGACACATGGGTTGCTGTTTCTCTTGACCCGTTTGCTGTATAAAGAGGCAGATGAGAGTGATTTGAGCTGTTTGACAGCTAAGCGCAAAATCTACCTGAAATACTTTTGTCTGAAAAACACCCGTCAGTAGCGAGCGCGTCAGTCTCATATTCTGAAGTTCGTGAGTTCGATCCTCACACGGGGAAGCGGTCTCCTCTTTTCTGAAGAGATTCTGTCACCAAATTAGAACTTTCCCTTTCAGATTTAAAATGTTTCTGATAAGTAAGAATTTGCGAACCCAAATGACAGACAGGACACATGGGTTGTTGATTCTCTTGACACGTTTGCTCTAAAAGGGGCTAGTTGAGATTGATTTGAGCTATGAAACCAAATTAAATCTTGTGCCAAAGTTCATCACAACGAACGGACCAAAAGATGGCGTTCAGAATTTTCGACAGCTTAACGCAAATTCTACCTGAAATACTTTTGTCTGAAAAACACCTTTGTCTTTGAATGTTGGTGGCAGTACAGAAAAGTACATTCCCATACCAGGGGAAGAGTCTTGAGGAGATCATTTGCATATTCCCAGTGCCTTCTGGGATAAGTGAAGAGTCTCCGCGAGCTCAACGATCACTGGCTCATCTTTCATCGTTTTTAAGAAATCTCAAGATGGAAGAGGCCAGGAGCCATTTGGTGAGCTGCATTTCTTGCTACATGTTCACAGATTTACCAGTGGAAAAGCCAAACTTCACATGCCACAAATGCAAGCTTGTGACCCTGTTGGAGGAAAAGTTGCAAAATCTCGAAGAGAGGTTAGCTACGTTGAAGATCATTAAGGAAGGTGAAGAGTTCTTGGACAGAACAGAATTATCTCTTCATGATACAGAAAGAGAAGAAATTCGAAGTGCACCTGAAGAAACAGAGGAATGGAGACATGTGACCCAGAGAAGCAGGAGGATCAGGAGGCAGTCAGCACCCATACTGCTCAGAAACCAGTACCAGGCTCTCACGCAGGAAAATGATGAAGAAATACATCAGGATAAGACTTTGCCAACAAACAGCAACCTTGTACGCCTTCAGAGTCCTCCTGGATGGAGAAAGAAAAATGTTGTGAAGAAGAAACGGAGAGTGGTGGTCATGGGGGATTCCCTGTTGAGAGGAACAGAGGCCGCTATCTGCAGACCGGATATAACTTCAAGAGAAATGTGCTGTCTTCCAGGTGCAAAAATTAAAGATGTGTCTGACAGGATATCAGGACTCTTCAGACCTACAGATGACTACCCATTCCTGCTACTACATGTGGGGACAAATGACACCGCAAGAAACGACCTGGAAACCATCTGCAGAGAATTTGAAGACTTAGGCAAGAAAGTGAAAGAACTGGGAGCGCAGGTGGTCTTCTCTTCCATCCTCCCAGTGGATGGCCATGGAACAAGGAGGTGGAATAAGATTCTGCAGGTGAACAACTGGCTACGTCGATGGTGCCGTCAGCAACGATTTGGATTTCTGGATCACGGAGTGAACTACTTATACGATGGACTACTTGCTAGAGATGGGGTGCACCTTACGAAGACTGGAAAGCAGGTATTTGGAAGTCGCCTTGCTACACTTGTAAGGAGAGCTTTAAACTAGAACAACATGGGAAGGGAAGCAAAAGACCAGAAAAAGCCATACACCTGACAAATGCTATTGAGAACTCTGCTATTAGAAGTGGAAAGGAAGAACAAAGACGAAAGAGTCTAATTAATAAAAATATTGGAGAAAGAGAAACCAATCACAAACTAAAATGTTTCTATACTAATGCACAAAGCATGGGCAACAAACAAGGAGAATTGGAACTACTAACACAGGAAAAGAAATATGATGTCATTGGAATCACTGAAACTTGGTGGGACAATACACATGATTGGAATACAAGACTAGAAGGATACAACTTATTTGCAAGAAACAGACTTGATAAACGAGGAGGGGGTGTCGCATTGTATGTTAGAAATGCGTATATCTGCACAGAGATTGAAGCTTCAGAGACTGGGAGTTCTGTGGAAACTGTTTGGGTAAGAATACAAGGACAGAACAATGGAAAGGACACCATTGTAGGCATTTACTACAGGCCGCCTGTGCAAGCTGAAGATATGGATGAACTCTTTATGCATCAAATGGCCAAGTTCTCCAAAAAATATGACATAGTTGTCATGGGAGATTTCAACTATCCAGACATTTGTTGGGAATCTCTCTCAGGCAAAACTAACAGGTCAAGGAAATTCTTATCCTCTCTTGCTGACAACTTTATCTTCCAAAAGGTAAAGGAGAAAACAAGGGGAACTGCTACCTTGGATCTAATCCTTATAAACAGGGAGGAAATGGTTGAGGAGGTAAAAGTGGCTGGGACCCTAGGAGGTAGCGACCATGCTATTTTAGAATTTTGGATAACTAGAGGCGGAAGACCTGTGAAGACTCAGACGTCAAGGTTAGATTTCAGAAAGGCAGATTTTAAGGGATTCAGAAAGAGAATTGGAGGGATCCAATGGCTGGATATCCTTAAAGACAAAAATGTCCAGGAAGGATGGGAAATCTTGAAAAATGAAATTCTCAAAGCACAGTTGTTAACAATTCCGAAAAGAGGGAAGAATAGGAAGCATTTAAGGAAACCAGGATGGTTGAACACAGAACTTAAGCACATGCTAAAAAGGAAGAAAAAAATGTTTATAAAATGGAAAGAGGGAGGCATATCTAAAGAAGAATATAATGCTGTCTGCAGAACCTGCAGGGCACAAATCAGATTATCTAAAGCTGAAAATGAATTGAGGCTTGCAAGAGATGTCAAAAGCAATAATAAAGGATTTTGGGGATATGTCAAAAGTAAAAGAAAAGTCAAAGATGCTATAGGATTTTTACAGGATGAAAATGATGAAATGGTAAGACAGGATGTTGAGAAGGCTGAACTTTTAAATTCCTATTTTGCATCTGTTTTCTCTCAGAAAGGAAATGTAACATCAACTGTTATTCACTGTCCTATTAAGGGAATAGAAGAATCCAGGATATCTATAAACAGAAAGATAGTGAGGAAACACTTAGCTAACCTAAATGAATTCAAGTCTCCAGGTCCAGATGAATTACACCCCAGAGTACTGAAGGAGATAGCAGAAGAAATTTTTGAACCCCTCTCCATAATCTTTGAAAATTCTTGGAGAACAGGAGAAGTGCCAGAAGACTGGAGAAGAGCAAATGTTGTTCCTATCTTCAAAAAGGGGAAGAAGGTGGACCCAGGCAACTATAGGCCGGTGAGTCTGACTTCTATACCAGGAAAGATCTTTGAACAAATTATTAAACAACATGTATGTCAATACCTGGATAAGAATGAAGTGATTAAACAGAGTCAGCATGGGTTTGTAACTAATAAGTCATGTCAGACTAATTTAATTTCCTTCTATGACGGTATTACTGATTGGGTGGATCAAGGAAATGCTGTAGATATAGTATATCTTGACTTCAGCAAAGCATTTGACAAAGTCTCTCATACAATCCTTATTGAAAAAATGACTAAGTATGGAATGGACAAGGCAACTGTTAGGTGGATTCATAACTGGCTTAGTGATCGGACCCAAAGAGTGGTCGTAAATGGCTGCACATCCAGTTGGAAGAATGTCTCAAGTGGGGTACCACAGGGCTCTGTCCTGGGCCCTGTATTGTTCAACATCTTTATCAACGATTTAGATGAAGGAATTGAGGGTAAACTGATTAAATTTGCTGATGACACAAAGCTAGGAGGGATAGCTAATACTAGAGAAGAGAGAGAGAGGATTCATAAAGATTTAAATAAACTGGAGAAGTGGGCAGCAACTAACAGAATGGTTTTTAACAGGGAGAAATGCAAAGTACTACATCTGGGCAATAAAAATGAAAAAAGCATATATAGAATGGGAGGAATAGGGCTAAGTGACAGCACATGTGAAAAAGACTTGGGTATACTAATAGATCACAGACTGAATATGAGTCAACAGTGTGATGCAGCAGCAAAAAAGGCAAATGCAATTCTAGGATGTATTAACAGAAGCATACAGTCTAGATCACGTGAAGTAATTATTTCCCTCTACTCCTCTTTGGTCAGACCTCATCTGGAATATTGTGTCCAATTTTGGGCACCACATTTTAAAAAAGACATCAACAAACTGGAGCAAGTTCAGAAAAGAGCGACCAGAATGGTGACCGGTCTGCAAACCCTGTCTTATGAGGAAAGGTTGCAGGATTTGGGAATGTTTAGTTTGCAAAAGAGAAGACTGAGAGGAGACTTAATAGCTGTCTACAAATATCTAAAGGGCTGTCACATTGTAGAAGGATCAACTTTATTCTCATTTGCACAAGGAAAGACTAGAAGCAATGGGATGAAGCTGAATGGGAGGAGACACAGATTAGATATTAGAAAAAACTTTTTGACAGTTAGAGTGATCAATGAGTGGAACAGGCTGCCACGAGAAGTGGTGAGTTCTCCTTCAATGGAAGTCTTCAAACAGAGGCTGGACAGACATCTAACTGGGATGATTTAGCGAATCCTGCTTTGAGCAGGGGGTTGGACCAGATGGCCCAGGAGGTCCCTTCCAACTCTACCATTCTATGATTCTATGATTCTATGATTCTATGATTCTACCGGGAGTTGAACCCGGGCCACCTGGGTGAGAACCAGGAATCCTAACCGCTAGACCATATGGGAAAAGTTGTGCTGTCTTATCAGTGACAATCTGAAAAAAAATAAGTTTTCTACTTGGCACAAGCAACTTCTGCAGTTCTATTTGCGCAGCTTGCCTCGTTAACACAGTTGTAAGCAAATCAGTCTCATAAGCTGAAAGATGAACGTTCGATTCTTAGACGGGGTACTGGTCCCTCGTTTTCTCAATCGATTCTGTCTCCATCTTGGCTACAGGGCCACAGATTTTTCCGATTCAGTACCAAAACATAACCAATTTAGTTCCTAAACTGTTTCCACGTACAAGGCATGGGGCAGCTTTTGAATGTGTGTACTAGTTCCAAAGGAGTGTCACTCCCATAGCAGGAAGTAAACCAGTCGGCCAGGGATACTAGGTCCTATCCACTTTTCCACGTGGGACAAGTTATACACTAAGCAGCAAGATAAATTAAAAAAAAAAAAAAAAGAAGTTTTTGCTTTGATTAAATAGCTTTTACATCACAAAAGAAAAAAGTTGCCACATGAGCATGGTACTTAGCACGTCAGTTGGTAATCTGAAGTTCATGAGGTTTTTTCCTCACACGTGGAACTATTCTCCCCCCTTTTCTTGGGATATTGTGTCACCCACTCAGAACTTTCTCACTGAAACGTTTCCGATTCGAAAGGAAACAGGAGCCTTAGTGACAGAAAGAACACATGGATTGTTGCGTCCCTTGACGCTTTGGAGTAATAAGGTGTAGTTGAGAATGGTTTAAGCTATGAAACAAAATGAAATCTTGTGCTAAATGTCAGTAAGAGCCACAAATACCCTGATGTTCAGCATTTTTGACTGCAAAGTACAAAATCTACCTGAAATATTATTGTCTGGAAAATACATTTCTGTCTTTGATTGTTGGCAGTAGTACAGTAAAAGGTGCGTTCCCATACCGGGAGTCGAACGCGGGCCGCCTGGGTGAAAACCAGGAATCCTAACCGCTAGACCATATGGGAATGGATAGCTACACACTGAGGTATCTATTGAAAAAAATCAGCTCGGGGGCTTGCACAAGAAACGTCTGCAGATTGGCACGTGCATCTTGCCTCGTTAGCGCAGTAGGTAGCGCGTCAGTCTCATAATCTGAAGGTCGTGAGTTCGATCCTCACACGGGGCAGCAGGCTCCTCTTTTCCGAAGAGATTTTGTCAAAATCTTAGAACTTTCCCTTTCAGTTCTAACACGTTTCTGATAAGTAAGGATTTGTGAACCCAAATGACAGATGGGACACATGGGTTGCTGTTTCTCTTGACCCGTTTGCTGTATAAAGAGGCAGATGAGAGTGATTTGAGCTGTTTGACAGCTAAGCGCAAAATCTACCTGAAATACTTTTGTCTGAAAAACACCCGTCAGTAGCGAGCGCGTCAGTCTCATATTCTGAAGTTCGTGAGTTCGATCCTCACACGGGGAAGCGGTCTCCTCTTTTCTGAAGAGATTCTGTCACCAAATTAGAACTTTCCCTTTCAGATTTAAAATGTTTCTGATAAGTAAGAATTTGCGAACCCAAATGACAGACAGGACACATGGGTTGTTGATTCTCTTGACACGTTTGCTCTAAAAGGGGCTAGTTGAGATTGATTTGAGCTATGAAACCAAATTAAATCTTGTGCCAAAGTTCATCACAACGAACGGACCAAAAGATGGCGTTCAGAATTTTCGACAGCTTAACGCAAATTCTACCTGAAATACTTTTGTCTGAAAAACACCTTTGTCTTTGAATGTTGGTGGCAGTACAGAAAAGTACATTCCCATACCGGGAGTTGAACCCGGGTCGCCTGGGTGAGAACCAGGAATCCTAACCGCTAGACCATATGGGAAAAGATGTGCTGTCTTATCAGTGACAATCTGAAAAAAAATAAGTTTTCTACTTGGCACAAGCAACTTCTGCAGTTCTATTTGCGCAGCTTGCCTCGTTAACACAGTTGTAAGCAAATCAGTCTCATAAGCTGAAAGATGAACGTTCGATTCTTAGACGGGGTACTGGTCCCTCGTTTTCTCAATCGATTCTGTCTCCATCTTGGCTACAGGGCCACAGATTTTTCCGATTCAGTACCAAAACATAACCAATTTAGTTCCTAAACTGTTTCCACGTACAAGGCACGGGGGAGCTTTCGAATGTGTGTACTAGTTCCAAAGGAGTGTCACTCCCGTAGCAGGAAGTAAACCAGTCGACCAGGGATACTAGGTCCTATCCACTTTTCCACGTGGGACAAGTTATACACTAAGCAGCAAGATAAATTAAAAAAAAAAAAAAAAAAGAAGTTTTTGCTTTGATTAAATAGCTTTTACATCACAAAAGAAAAAAGTTGCCACATGAGCATGGTACTTAGCACGTCAGTTGGTAATCTGAAGTTCATGATGTTTTTTCCTCACACGGGGAACTATTCTCCTCCCTTTTCTTGGGATATTGTGTCACCCACTCAGAACTTTCTCACTGAAACGTTTCCGATTCGAAAGGAAACAGGAGCCTTAGTGACAGACAGAACACATGGATTGTTGCGTCCCTTGACGCTTTGGAGTAATAAGGTGTAGTTGAGAATGGTTTAAGCTATGAAACAAAATGAAATCTTGTGCTAAAGGTCAGTAAGAGCCACAAATACCCTGATGTTCAGCATTTTTGACTGCAAAGTACAAAATCTACCTGAAATATTATTGTCTGGAAAATACATTTCTGTCTTTGATTGTTGGCAGTAGTACAGTAAAAGGTGCGTTCCCATACCGGGAGTCGAACACGGGCCGCCTGGGTGAAAACCAGGAATCCTAACAGCTAGACCATATGGGAATGGATAGCTACACACTGAGGTATCTATTGAAAAAAATCAGCTCGGGGGCTTGCACAAGAAACGTCTGCAGATTGGCACGTGCATCTTGCCTCGTTAGCGCAGTAGGTAGCGCGTCAGTCTCATAATCTGAAGGTCGTGAGTTCGATACTCACACGGGGCAGCGGGCTCCTCTTTTCCGAAGAGATATTGTCAAAAACTTAGAACTTTCCCCTTCATTTCTAACACGTTTCTGATAAGTAAGGATTTGTGAACCCAAATGACACATGGGATGCTGGTTCTCTTGACCCGTTTGCTGTATAAAGAGGCAGATGAGAGTGATTTGAGCTATGACAAAAAATTAAATCTTGTGCCAAAGGTCGTCACAATGAATGTAACCAAAAGCTGGTGTTCAGAATGATTGACAGCTTAGCGCAAAATCTACCTGAAATACTTTTGTCTGAAAAACACCCGCGTCAGTCTCATAATCTGAAGGTCGTGAGTTCGATCCTCACACGGGGCAGCAGGCTCCTCTTTTCCGAAGAGATTTTGTCAAAAACTTAGAACTTTCCCTTTCAGTTCTAACACGTTTCTGATAAGTAAGGATTTGTGAACCCAAATGACAGATGGGACACATGGGTTGCTGTTTCTCTTGACCCGTTTGCTGTATAAAGAGGCAGATGAGAGTGATTTGAGCTGTTTGACAGCTAAGCGCAAAATCTACCTGAAATACTTTTGTCTGAAAAACACCCGTCAGTAGCGAGCGCGTCAGTCTCATATTCTGAAGTTCGTGAGTTCGATCCTCACACGGGGAAGCGGTCTCCTCTTTTCTGAAGAGATTCTGTCACCAAATTAGAACTTTCCCTTTCAGATTTAAAATGTTTCTGATAAGTAAGAATTTGCGAACCCAAATGACAGACAGGACACATGGGTTGTTGATTCTCTTGACACGTTTGCTGTAAAAGGGGCTAGTTGAGATTGATTTGAGCTATGAAACCAAATTAAATCTTGTGCCAAAGTTCATCACAACGAACGGACCAAAAGATGGCGTTCAGAATTTTCGACAGCTTAACGCAAATTCTACCTGAAATACTTTTGTCTGAAAAACACCTTTGTCTTTGAATGTTGGTGGCAGTACAGAAAAGTACATTCCCATACCGGGAGTTGAACCCGGGCCACCTGGGTGAGAACCAGGAATCCTAACCGCTAGACCATATGGGAAAAGTTGTGCTGTCTTATCAGTGACAATCTGAAAAAAAATAAGTTTTCTACTTGGCACAAGCAACTTCTGCAGTTCTATTTGCGCAGCTTGCCTCGTTAACACAGTTGTAAGCAAATCAGTCTCATAAGCTGAAAGATGAACGTTCGATTCTTAGACGGGGTACTGGTCCCTCGTTTTCTCAATCGATTCTGTCTCCATCTTGGCTACAGGGCCACAGATTTTTCCGATTCAGTACCAAAACATAACCAATTTAGTTCCTAAACTGTTTCCACGTACAAGGCACGGGGCAGCTTTCGAATGTGTGTACTAGTTCCAAAGGAGTGTCACTCCCGTAGCAGGAAGTAAACCAGTCGACCAGGGATACTAGGTCCTATCCACTTTTCCACGTGGGACAAGTTATACACTAAGCAGCAAGATAAATTAAAAAAAAAAAAAAAAAAGAAGTTTTTGCTTTGATTAAATAGCTTTTACATCACAAAAGAAAAAAGTTGCCACATGAGCATGGTACTTAGCACGTCAGTTGGTAATCTGAAGTTCATGATGTTTTTTCCTCACACGGGGAACTATTCTCCTCCCTTTTCTTGGGATATTGTGTCACCCACTCAGAACTTTCTCACTGAAACGTTTCCGATTCGAAAGGAAACAGGAGCCTTAGTGACAGACAGAACACATGGATTGTTGCGTCCCTTGACGCTTTGGAGTAATAAGGTGTAGTTGAGAATGGTTTAAGCTATGAAACAAAATGAAATCTTGTGCTAAAGGTCAGTAAGAGCCACAAATACCCTGATGTTCAGCATTTTTGACTGCAAAGTACAAAATCTACCTGAAATATTATTGTCTGGAAAATACATTTCTGTCTTTGATTGTTGGCAGTAGTACAGTAAAAGGTGCGTTCCCATACCGGGAGTCGAACACGGGCCGCCTGGGTGAAAACCAGGAATCCTAACAGCTAGACCATATGGGAATGGATAGCTACACACTGAGGTATCTATTGAAAAAAATCAGCTCGGGGGCTTGCACAAGAAACGTCTGCAGATTGGCACGTGCATCTTGCCTCGTTAGCGCAGTAGGTAGCGCGTCAGTCTCATAATCTGAAGGTCGTGAGTTCGATACTCACACGGGGCAGCGGGCTCCTCTTTTCCGAAGAGATATTGTCAAAAACTTAGAACTTTCCCCTTCATTTCTAACACGTTTCTGATAAGTAAGGATTTGTGAACCCAAATGACACATGGGATGCTGGTTCTCTTGACCCGTTTGCTGTATAAAGAGGCAGATGAGAGTGATTTGAGCTATGACAAAAAATTAAATCTTGTGCCAAAGGTCGTCACAATGAATGTAACCAAAAGCTGGTGTTCAGAATGATTGACAGCTAAGCGCAAAATCTACCTGAAATACTTTTGTCTGAAAAACACCCGCGTCAGTCTCATAATCTGAAGGTCGTGAGTTCGATCCTCACACGGGGCAGCAGGCTCCTCTTTTCCGAAGAGATTTTGTCAAAAACTTAGAACTTTCCCTTTCAGTTCTAACACGTTTCTGATAAGTAAGGATTTGTGAACCCAAATGACAGATGGGACACATGGGTTGCTGTTTCTCTTGACCCGTTTGCTGTATAAAGAGGCAGATGAGAGTGATTTGAGCTGTTTGACAGCTAAGCGCAAAATCTACCTGAAATACTTTTGTCTGAAAAACACCCGTCAGTAGCGAGCGCGTCAGTCTCATATTCTGAAGTTCGTGAGTTCGATCCTCACACGGGGAAGCGGTCTCCTCTTTTCTGAAGAGATTCTGTCACCAAATTAGAACTTTCCCTTTCAGATTTAAAATGTTTCTGATAAGTAAGAATTTGCGAACCCAAATGACAGACAGGACACATGGGTTGTTGATTCTCTTGACACGTTTGCTGTAAAAGGGGCTAGTTGAGATTGATTTGAGCTATGAAACCAAATTAAATCTTGTGCCAAAGTTCATCACAACGAACGGACCAAAAGATGGCGTTCAGAATTTTCGACAGCTTAACGCAAATTCTACCTGAAATACTTTTGTCTGAAAAACACCTTTGTCTTTGAATGTTGGTGGCAGTACAGAAAAGTACATTCCCATACCGGGAGTTGAACCCGGGCCACCTGGGTGAGAACCAGGAATCCTAACCGCTAGACCATATGGGAAAAGTTGTGCTGTCTTATCAGTGACAATCTGAAAAAAAATAAGTTTTCTACTTGGCACAAGCAACTTCTGCAGTTCTATTTGCGCAGCTTGCCTCGTTAACACAGTTGTAAGCAAATCAGTCTCATAAGCTGAAAGATGAACGTTCGATTCTTAGACGGGGTACTGGTCCCTCGTTTTCTCAATCGATTCTGTCTCCATCTTGGCTACAGGGCCACAGATTTTTCCGATTCAGTACCAAAACATAACCAATTTAGTTCCTAAACTGTTTCCACGTACAAGGCATGGGGCAGCTTTTGAATGTGTGTACTAGTTCCAAAGGAGTGTCACTCCCATAGCAGGAAGTAAACCAGTCGGCCAGGGATACTAGGTCCTATCCACTTTTCCACGTGGGACAAGTTATACACTAAGCAGCAAGATAAATTAAAAAAAAAAAAAAAAAAAAAAGAAGTTTTTGCTTTGATTAAATAGCTTTTACATCACAAAAGAAAAAAGTTGCCACATGAGCATGGTACTTAGCACGTCAGTTGGTAATCTGAAGTTCATGAGGTTTTTTCCTCACACGTGGAACTATTCTCCCCCCTTTTCTTGGGATATTGTGTCACCCACTCAGAACTTTCTCAATGAAACGTTTCCGATTCGAAAGGAAACAGGAGCCTTAGTGACAGAAAGAACACATGGATTGTTGCGTCCCTTGACGCTTTGGAGTAATAAGGTGTAGTTGAGAATGGTTTAAGCTATGAAACAAAATGAAATCTTGTGCTAAAGGTCAGTAAGAGCCACAAATACCCTGATGTTCAGCATTTTTGACTGCAAAGTAATAAATCTACCTGAAATATTATTGTCTGGAAAATACATTTCTGTCTTTGATTGTTGGCAGTAGTACAGTAAAAGGTGCGTTCCCATACCGGGAGTTGAACACGGCCCGCCTGGGTGAGAACCAGGAATCCTAACCGCTAGACCATATGGGAAAAGATGTGCTGTCTTATCAGTGACAATCTGAAAAAAAATAAGTTTTCTACTTGGCACAAGCAACTTCTGCAGTTCTATTTGCGCAGCTTGCCTCGTTAACACAGTTGTAAGCAAATCAGTCTCATAAGCTGACAGATGAACGTTCGATTGTTAGACGGGGTACTGGTCCCTCGTTTTCTCAATCGATTCTGTCTCCATCTTGGCTACAGGGCCACAGATTTTTCCGATTCAGTACCAAAACATAACCAATTTAGTTCCTAAACTGTTTCCACGTACAAGGCATGGGGCAGCTTTTGAATGTGTGTACTAGTTCCAAAGGAGTGTCACTCCCATAGCAGGAAGTAAACCAGTCGACCAGGGATACTAGGTCCTATCCACTTTTCCACGTGGGACAAGTTCTACACTAAGCAGCAAGATAAATTAAAAAAAAAAAAAAAAGAAGTTTTTGCTTTGATTAAATAGCTTTTACATCACAAAAGAAAAAAGTTGCCACATGAGCATGGTACTTAGCACGTCAGTTGGTAATCTGAAGTTCATGATGTTTTTTCCTCACACGGGGAACTATTCTCCTCCCTTTTCTTGGGATATTGTGTCACCCACTCAGAACTTTCTCACTGAAACGTTTCCGATTCGAAAGGAAACAGGAGCCTTAGTGACAGACAGAACACATGGATTGTTGCGTCCCTTGACGCTTTGGAGTAATAAGGTGTAGTTGAGAATGGTTTAAGCTATGAAACAAAATGAAATCTTGTGCTAAAGGTCAGTAAGAGCCACAAATACCCTGATGTTCAGCATTTTTGACTGCAAAGTACAAAATCTACCTGAAATATTATTGTCTGGAAAATACATTTCTGTCTTTGATTGTTGGCAGTAGTACAGTAAAAGGTGCGTTCCCATACCGGGAGTCGAACACGGGCCGCCTGGGTGAAAACCAGGAATCCTAACCGCTAGACCATATGGGAATGGATAGCTACACACTGAGGTATCTATTGAAAAAAATCAGCTTGGGGGCTTGCACAAGAAACGTCTGCAGATTGGCACGTGCATCTTGCCTCGTTAGCGCAGTAGGTAGCGCGTCAGTCTCATAATCTGAAGGTCGTGAGTTCGATACTCACACGGGGCAGCGGGCTCCTCTTTTCCGAAGAGATATTGTCAAAAACTTAGAACTTTCCCCTTCATTTCTAACACGTTTCTGATAAGTAAGGATTTGTGAACCCAAATGACACATGGGATGCTGGTTCTCTTGACCCGTTTGCTGTATAAAGAGGCAGATGAGAGTGATTTGAGCTATGACAAAAAATTAAATCTTGTGCCAAAGGTCGTCACAATGAATGTAACCAAAAGCTGGTGTTCAGAATGATTGACAGCTAAGCGCAAAATCTACCTGAAATACTTTTGTCTGAAAAACACCCGCGTCAGTCTCATAATCTGAAGGTCGTGAGTTCGATCCTCACACGGGGCAGCAGGCTCCTCTTTTCCGAAGAGATTTTGTCAAAAACTTAGAACTTTCCCTTTCAGTTCTAACACGTTTCTGATAAGTAAGGATTTGTGAACCCAAATGACAGATGGGACACATGGGTTGCTGTTTCTCTTGACCCGTTTGCTGTATAAAGAGGCAGATGAGAGTGATTTGAGCTGTTTGACAGCTAAGCGCAAAATCTACCTGAAATACTTTTGTCTGAAAAACACCCGTCAGTAGCGAGCGCGTCAGTCTCATATTCTGAAGTTCGTGAGTTCGATCCTCACACGGGGAAGCGGTCTCCTCTTTTCTGAAGAGATTCTGTCACCAAATTAGAACTTTCCCTTTCAGATTTAAAATGTTTCTGATAAGTAAGAATTTGCGAACCCAAATGACAGACAGGACACATGGGTTGTTGATTCTCTTGACACGTTTGCTGTAAAAGGGGCTAGTTGAGATTGATTTGAGCTATGAAACCAAATTAAATCTTGTGCCAAAGTTCATCACAACGAACGGACCAAAAGATGGCGTTCAGAATTTTCGACAGCTTAACGCAAATTCTACCTGAAATACTTTTGTCTGAAAAACACCTTTGTCTTTGAATGTTGGTGGCAGTACAGAAAAGTACATTCCCATACCGGGAGTTGAACCCGGGCCACCTGGGTGAGAACCAGGAATCCTAACCGCTAGACCATATGGGAAAAGTTGTGCTGTCTTATCAGTGACAATCTGAAAAAAAATAAGTTTTCTACTTGGCACAAGCAACTTCTGCAGTTCTATTTGCGCAGCTTGCCTCGTTAACACAGTTGTAAGCAAATCAGTCTCATAAGCTGAAAGATGAACGTTCGATTCTTAGACGGGGTACTGGTCCCTCGTTTTCTCAATCGATTCTGTCTCCATCTTGGCTACAGGGCCACAGATTTTTCCGATTCAGTACCAAAACATAACCAATTTAGTTCCTAAACTGTTTCCACGTACAAGGCACGGGGCAGCTTTTGAATGTGTGTACTAGTTCCAAAGGAGTGTCACTCCCATAGCAGGAAGTAAACCAGTCGACCAGGGATACTAGGTCCTATCCACTTTTCCACGTGGGACAAGTTATACACTAAGCAGCAAGATAAATTAAAAAAAAAAAAAAAAAAAAGAAGGCTTTGATTAAATAGCTTTTACATCACAAAAGAAAAAAGTTGCCACATGAGCATGGTACTTAGCACGTCAGTTGGTAATCTGAAGTTCATGAGGTTTTTTCCTCACATGTGGAACTATTCTCCCCCCTTTTCTTGGGATATTGTGTCACCCACTCAGAACTTTCTCACTGAAACGTTTCCGATTCGAAAGGAAACAGGAGCCTTAGTGACAGAAAGAACACATGGATTGTTGCGTCCCTTGACGCTTTGGAGTAATAAGGTGTAGTTGAGAATGGTTTAAGCTATGAAACAAAATGAAATCTTGTGCTAAATGTCAGTAAGAGCCACAAATACCCTGATGTTCAGCATTTTTGACTGCAAAGTACAAAATCTACCTGAAATATTATTGTCTGGAAAATACATTTCTGTCTTTGATTGTTGGCAGTAGTACAGTAAAAGGTGCGTTCCCATACAGGGAGTCGAACGCGGGCCGCCTGGGTGAAAACCAGGAATCCTAACCGCTAGACCATATGGGAATGGATAGCTACACACTGAGGTATCTATTGAAAAAAATCAGCTCGGGGGCTTGCACAAGAAACGTCTGCAGATTGGCACGTGCATCTTGCATCGTTAGCGCAGTAGGTAGCGCGTCAGTCTCATAATCTGAAGGTCGTGAGTTCGATCCTCACACGGGGCAGCAGGCTCCTCTTTTCCGAAGAGATTTTGTCAAAATCTTAGAACTTTCCCTTTCAGTTCTAACACGTTTCTGATAAGTAAGGATTTGTGAACCCAAATGACACATGGGACACATGGGTTGCTGTTTCTCTTGACCCGTTTGCTGTATAAAGAGGCAGATGAGAGTGATTTGAGCTGTTTGACAGCTAAGCGCAAAATCTACCTGAAATACTTTTGTCTGAAAAACACCCGTCAGTAGCGAGCGCGTCAGTCTCATATTCTGAAGTTCGTGAGTTCGATCCTCACACGGGGAAGCGGTCTCCTCTTTTCTGAAGAGATTCTGTCACCAAATTAGAACTTTCCCTTTCAGATTTAAAATGTTTCTGATAAGTAAGAATTTGCGAACCCAAATGACAGACAGGACACATGGGTTGTTGATTCTCTTGACACGTTTGCTCTAAAAGGGGCTAGTTGAGATTGATTTGAGCTATGAAACCAAATTAAATCTTGTGCCAAAGTTCATCACAACGAACGGACCAAAAGATGGCGTTCAGAATTTTCGACAGCTTAACGCAAATTCTACCTGAAATACTTTTGTCTGAAAAACACCTTTGTCTTTGAATGTTGGTGGCAGTACAGAAAAGTACATTCCCATACCGGGAGTTGAACCCGGGTCGCCTGGGTGAGAACCAGGAATCCTAACCGCTAGACGATATGAGAAAAGATGTGCTGTCTTATCAGTGACAATCTGAAAAAAAATAAGTTTTCTACTTGGCACAAGCAACTTCTGCAGTTCTATTTGTGCAGCTTGCCTCGTTAACACAGTTGTAAGCAAATCAGTCTCATAAGCTGAAAGATGAACGTTCGATTGTTAGACGGGGTACTGGTCCCTCGTTTTCTCAATCGATTCTGTCTCCATCTTGGCTACAGGGCCACAGATTTTTCCGATTCAGTACCAAAACATAACCAATTTAGTTCCTAAACTGTTTCCACGTACAAGGCATGGGGCAGCTTTTGAATGTGTGTACTAGTTCCAAAGGAGTGTCACTCCCATAGCAGGAAGTAAACCAGTCGACCAGGGATACTAGGTCCTATCCACTTTTCCACGTGGGACAAGTTATACACTAAGCAGCAAGATAAATTAAAAAAAAAAAAAAAAAAAGAAGTTTTTGCTTTGATTAAATAGCTTTTACATCACAAAAGAAAAAAGTTGCCACATGAGCATGGTACTTAGCACGTCAGTTGGTAATCTGAAGTTCATGAGGTTTTTTCCTCACACGTGGAACTATTCTCCCCCCTTTTCTTGGGATATTGTGTCACCCACTCAGAACTTTCTCACTGAAACGTTTCCGATTCGAAAGGAAACAGGAGCCTTAGTGACAGAAAGAACACATGGATTGTTGCGTCCCTTGACGCTTTGGAGTAATAAGGTGTAGTTGAGAATGGTTTAAGCTATGAAACAAAATGAAATCTTGTGCTAAATGTCAGTAAGAGCCACAAATACCCTGATGTTCAGCATTTTTGACTGCAAAGTACAAAATCTACCTGAAATATTATTGTCTGGAAAATACATTTCTGTCTTTGATTGTTGGCAGTAGTACAGTAAAAGGTGCGTTCCCATACCGGGAGTCGAACGCGGGCCGCCTGGGTGAAAACCAGGAATCCTAACCGCTAGACCATATGGGAATGGATAGCTACACACTGAGGTATCTATTGAAAAAAATCAGCTCGGGGGCTTGCACAAGAAACGTCTGCAGATTGGCACGTGCATCTTGCCTCGTTAGCGCAGTAGGTAGCGCGTCAGTCTCATAATCTGAAGGTCGTGAGTTCGATCCTCACACAGGGCAGCAGGCTCCTCTTTTCCGAAGAGATTTTGTCAAAATCTTAGAACTTTCCCTTTCAGTTCTAACACGTTTCTGATAAGTAAGGATTTGTGAACCCAAATGACAGATGGGACACATGGGTTGCTGTTTCTCTTGACCCGTTTGCTGTATAAAGAGGCAGATGAGAGTGATTTGAGCTGTTTGACAGCTAAGCGCAAAATCTACCTGAAATACTTTTGTCTGAAAAACACCCGTCAGTAGCGAGCGCGTCAGTCTCATATTCTGAAGTTCGTGAGTTCGATCCTCACACGGGGAAGCGGTCTCCTCTTTTCTGAAGAGATTCTGTCACCAAATTAGAACTTTCCCTTTCAGATTTAAAATGTTTCTGATAAGTAAGAATTTGCGAACCCAAATGACAGACAGGACACATGGGTTGTTGATTCTCTTGACACGTTTGCTCTAAAAGGGGCTAGTTGAGATTGATTTGAGCTATGAAACCAAATTAAATCTTGTGCCAAAGTTCATCACAACGAACGGACCAAAAGATGGCGTTCAGAATTTTCGACAGCTTAACGCAAATTCTACCTGAAATACTTTTGTCTGAAAAACACCTTTGTCTTTGAATGTTGGTGGCAGTACAGAAAAGTACATTCCCATACCGGGAGTTGAACCCGGGTCGCCTGGGTGAGAACCAGGAATCCTAACCGCTAGACCATATGGGAAAAGATGTGCTGTCTTATCAGTGACAATCTGAAAAAAAATAAGTTTTCTACTTGGCACAAGCAACTTCTGCAGTTCTATTTGCGCAGCTTGCCTCGTTAACACAGTTGTAAGCAAATCAGTCTCATAAGCTGAAAGATGAACGTTCGATTGTTAGACGGGGTACTGGTCCCTCGTTTTCTCAATCGATTCTGTCTCCATCTTGGCTACAGGGCCACAGATTTTTCCGATTCAGTACCAAAACATAACCAATTTAGTTCCTAAACTGTTTCCACGTACAAGGCACGGGGCAGCTTTCGAATGTGTGTACTAGTTCCAAAGGAGTGTCACTCCCATAGCAGGAAGTAAACCAGTCGACCAGGGATACTAGGTCCTATCCACTTTTCCACGTGGGACAAGTTATACACTAAGCAGCAAGATAAATTAAAAAAAAAAAAAAAAAAAGAAGTTTTTGCTTTGATTAAATAGCTTTTACATCACAAAAGAAAAAAGTTGCCACATGAGCATGGTACTTAGCACGTCAGTTGGTAATCTGAAGTTCATGAGGTTTTTTCCTCACACGTGGAACTATTCTCCCCCCTTTTCTTGGGATATTGTGTCACCCACTCAGAACTTTCTCAATGAAACGTTTCCGATTCGAAAGGAAACAGGAGCCTTAGTGACAGAAAGAACACATGGATTGTTGCGTCCCTTGACGCTTTGGAGTAATAAGGTGTAGTTGAGAATGGTTTAAGCTATGAAACAAAATGAAATCTTGTGCTAAAGGTCAGTAAGAGCCACAAATACCCTGATGTTAAGCATTTTTGACTGCAAAGTACAAAATCTACCTGAAATATTATTGTCTGGAAAATACATTTCTGTCTTTGATTGTTGGCAGTAGTACAGTAAAAGGTGCGTTCCCATACCGGGAGTTGAACCCGGCCCGCCTGGGTGAGAACCAGGAATCCTAACCGCTAGACCATATGGGAAAAGATGTGCTGTCTTATCAGTGACAATCTGAAAAAAAATAAGTTTTCTACTTGGCACAAGCAACTTATGCAGTTCTATTTGCGCAGCTTGCCTCGTTAACACAGTTGTAAGCAAATCAGTCTCATAAGCTGAAAGATGAACGTTCGATTGTTAGACGGGGTACTGGTCCCTCGTTTTCTCAATCGATTCTGTCTCCATCTTGGCTACAGGGCCACAGATTTTTCCGATTCAGTACCAAAACATAACCAATTTAGTTCCTAAACTGTTTCCACGTACAAGGCATGGGGCAGCTTTTGAATGTGTGTACTAGTTCCAAAGGAGTGTCACTCCCATAGCAGGAAGTAAACCAGTCGACCAGGGATACTAGGTCCTATCCACTTTTCCACGTGGGACAAGTTATACACTAAGCAGCAAGATAAATTAAAAAAAAAAAAAAAAAGAAGTTTTTGCTTTGATTAAATAGCTTTTACATCACAAAAGAAAAAAGTTGCCACATGAGCATGGTACTTAGCACGTCAGTTGGTAATCTGAAGTTCATGATGTTTTTTCCTCACACGGGGAACTATTCTCCTCCCTTTTCTTGGGATATTGTGTCACCCACTCAGAACTTTCTCACTGAAACGTTTCCGATTCGAAAGGAAACAGGAGCCTTAGTGACAGACAGAACACATGGATTGTTGCGTCCCTTGACGCTTTGGAGTAATAAGGTGTAGTTGAGAATGGTTTAAGCTATGAAACAAAATGAAATCTTGTGCTAAAGGTCAGTAAGAGCCACAAATACCCTGATGTTCAGCATTTTTGACTGCAAAGTACAAAATCTACCTGAAATATTATTGTCTGGAAAATACATTTCTGTCTTTGATTGTTGGCAGTAGTACAGTAAAAGGTGCGTTCCCATACCGGGAGTCGAACACGGGCCGCCTGGGTGAAAACCAGGAATCCTAACCGCTAGACCATATGGGAATGGATAGCTACACACTGAGGTATCTATTGAAAAAAATCAGCTCGGGGGCTTGCACAAGAAACGTCTGCAGATTGGCACGTGCATCTTGCCTCGTTAGCGCAGTAGGTAGCGCGTCAGTCTCATAATCTGAAGGTCGTGAGTTCGATCCTCACACGGGGCAGCAGGCTCCTCTTTTCCGAAGAGATTTTGTCAAAATCTTAGAACTTTCCCTTTCAGTTCTAACACGTTTCTGATAAGTAAGGATTTGTGAACCCAAATGACAGATGGGACACATGGGTTGCTGTTTCTCTTGACCCGTTTGCTGTATAAAGAGGCAGATGAGAGTGATTTGAGCTGTTTGACAGCTAAGCGCAAAATCTACCTGAAATACTTTGGTCTGAAAAACACCCGTCAGTAGCGAGCGCGTCAGTCTCATATTCTGAAGTTCGTGAGTTCGATCCTCACACGGGGAAGCGGTCTCCTCTTTTCTGAAGAGATTCTGTCACCAAATTAGAACTTTCCCTTTCAGATTTAAAATGTTTCTGATAAGTAAGAATTTGCGAACCCAAATGACAGACAGGACACATGGGTTGTTGATTCTCTTGACACGTTTGCTCTAAAAGGGGCTAGTTGAGATTGATTTGAGCTATGAAACCAAATTAAATCTTGTGCCAAAGTTCATCACAACGAACGGACCAAAAGATGGCGTTCAGAATTTTCGACAGCTTAACGCAAATTCTACCTGAAATACTTTTGTCTGAAAAACACCTTTGACTTTGAATGTTGGTGGCAGTACAGAAAAGTACATTCCCATACCGGGAGCTGAACCCGGGTCGCCTGGGTGAGAACCAGGAATCCTAACCGCTAGACCATATGGGAAAAGATGTGCTGTCTTATCAGTGACAATCTGAAAAAAAATAAGTTTTCTACTTGGCACAAGCAACTTCTGCAGTTCTATTTGCGCAGCTTGCCTCGTTAACACAGTTGTAAGCAAATCAGTCTCATAAGCTGAAAGATGAACGTTCGATTCTTAGACGGGGTACTGGTCCCTCGTTTTCTCAATCGATTCTGTCTCCATCTTGGCTACAGGGCCACAGATTTTTCCGATTCAGTACCAAAACATAACCAATTTAGTTCCTAAACTGTTTCCACGTACAAGGCATGGGGCAGCTTTTGAATGTGTGTACTAGTTCCATAGGAGTGTCACTCCCATAGCAGGAAGTAAACCAGTTGACCAGGGATACTAGGTCCTATCCACTTTTCCACGTGGGACAAGTTATACACTAAGCAGCAAGATAAATTAAAAAAAAAAAAAAAAAAAAAGAAGTTTTTGCTTTGATTAAATAGCTTTTACATCACAAAAGAAAAAAGTTGCCACATGAGCATGGTACTTAGCACGTCAGTTGGTAATCTGAAGTTCATGAGGTTTTTTCCTCACACGTGGAACTATTCTCCCCCCTTTTCTTGGGATATTGTGTCACCCACTCAGAACTTTCTCACTGAAACGTTTCCGATTCGAAAGGAAACAGGAGCCTTAGTGACAGAAAGAACACATGGATTGTTGCGTCCCTTGACGCTTTGGAGTAATAAGGTGTAGTTGAGAATGGTTTAAGCTATGAAACAAAATGAAATCTTGTGCTAAAGGTCAGTAAGAGCCACAAATACCCTGATGTTCAGCATTTTTGACTGCAAAGTACAAAATCTACCTGAAATATTATTGTCTGGAAAATACATTTCTGTCTTTGATTGTTGGCAGTAGTACAGTAAAAGGTGCGTTCCCATACCGGGAGTTGAACCCGGCCCGCCTGGGTGAGAACCAGGAATCCTAACCGCTATACCATATGGGAAAAGATGTGCTGTCTTATCAGTGACAATCTGAAAAAAAATAAGTTTTCTACTTGGCACAAGCAACTTCTGCAGTTCTATTTGCGCAGCTTGCCTCGTTAACACAGTTGTAAGCAAATCAGTCTCATAAGCTGAAAGATGAACGTTAGATTCTTAGACGGGGTACTGGTCCCTCGTTTTCTCAATCGATTCTGTCTCCATCTTGGCTACAGGGCCACAGATTTTTCCGATTCAGTACCAAAACATAACCAATTTAGTTCCTAAACTGTTTCCACGTACAAGGCATGGGGCAGCTTTTGAATGTGTGTACTAGTTCCAAAGGAGTGTCACTCCCATAGCAGGAAGTAAACCAGTCGACCAGGGATACTAGGTCCTATCCACTTTTCCACGTGGGACAAGTTATACACTAAGCAGCAAGATAAATTAAAAAAAAAAAAAAAAAGAAGTTTTTGCTTTGATTAAATAGCTTTTACATCACAAAAGAAAAAAGTTGCCACATGAGCATGGTACTTAGCACGTCAGTTGGTAATCTGAAGTTCATGAGGTTTTTTCCTCACACGTGGAACTATTCTCCCCCCTTTTCTTGGGATATTGTGTCACCCACTCAGAACTTTCTCACTGAAACGTTTCCGATTCGAAAGGAAACAGGAGCCTTAGTGACAGAAAGAACACATGGATTGTTGCGTCCCTTGACGCTTTGGAGTAATAAGGTGTAGTTGAGAATGGTTTAAGCTATGAAACAAAATGAAATCTTGTGCTAAATGTCAGTAAGAGCCACAAATACCCTGATGTTCAGCATTTTTGACTGCAAAGTACAAAATCTACCTGAAATATTATTGTCTGGAAAATACATTTCTGTCTTTGATTGTTGGCAGTAGTACAGTAAAAGGTGCGTTCCCATACCGGGAGTCGAACGCGGGCCGCCTGGGTGAAAACCAGGAATCCTAACCGCTAGACCATATGGGAATGGATAGCTACACACTGAGGTATCTATTGAAAAAAATCAGCTCGGGGGCTTGCACAAGGAACGTCTGCAGATTGGCACGTGCATCTTGCCTCGTTAGCGCAGTAGGTAGCGCGTCAGTCTCATAATCTGAAGGTCGTGAGTTCGATCCTCACACGGGGCAGCAGGCTCCTCTTTTCCGAAGAGATTTTGTCAAAATCTTAGAACTTTCCCTTTCAGTTCTAACACGTTTCTGATAAGTAAGGATTTGTGAACCCAAATGACAGATGGGACACATGGGTTGCTGTTTCTCTTGACCCGTTTGCTGTATAAAGAGGCAGATGAGAGTGATTTGAGCTGTTTGACAGCTAAGCGCAAAATCTACCTGAAATACTTTTGTCTGAAAAACACCCGTCAGTAGCGAGCGCGTCAGTCTCATATTCTGAAGTTCGTGAGTTCGATCCTCACACGGGGAAGCGGTCTCCTCTTTTCTGAAGAGATTCTGTCACCAAATTAGAACTTTCCCTTTCAGATTTAAAATGTTTCTGATAAGTAAGAATTTGCGAACCCAAATGACAGACAGGACACATGGGTTGTTGATTCTCTTGACACGTTTGCTCTAAAAGGGGCTAGTTGAGATTGATTTGAGCTATGAAACCAAATTAAATCTTGTGCCAAAGTTCATCACAACGAACGGACCAAAAGATGGCATTCAGAATTTTCGACAGCTTAACGCAAATTCTACCTGAAATACTTTTGTCTGAAAAACACCTTTGTCTTTGAATGTTGGTGGCACATACCGGGAGTTGGTGGCACATACCGGGAGTTGAACCCGGGTCGCCTGGGTGAGAACGAGGAATCCTAACCGCTAGACCATATGGGAAAAGATGTGCTGTCTTATCAGTGACAATCTGAAAAAAAATAAGTTTTCTACTTGGCACAAGCAACTTCTGCAGTTCTATTTGCGCAGCTTGCCTCGTTAACACAGTTGTAAGCAAATCAGTCTCATAAGCTGAAAGATGAACGTTCGATTGTTAGACGGGGTACTGGTCCCTCGTTTTCTCAATCGATTCTGTCTCCATCTTGGCTACAGGGCCACAGATTTTTCCGATTCAGTACCAAAACATAACCAATTTAGTTCCTAAACTGTTTCCACGTACAAGGCACGGGGCAGCTTTCGAATGTGTGTACTAGTTCCAAAGGAGTGTCACTCCCATAGCAGGAAGTAAACCAGTCGACCAGGGATACTAGGTCCTATCCACTTTTCCACGTGGGACAAGTTATACACTAAGCAGCAAGATAAATTAAAAAAAAAAAAAAAAAGAAGTTTTTGCTTTGATTAAATAGCTTTTACATCACAAAAGAAAAAAGTTGCCACATGAGCATGGTACTTAGCACGTCAGTTGGTGATCTGAAGTTCATGATGTTTTTTCCTCACACGGGGAACTATTCTCCTCCCTTTTCTTGGGATATTGTGTCACCCACTCAGAACTTTCTCACTGAAACGTTTCCGATTCGAAAGGAAACAGGAGCCTTAGTGACAGACAGAACACATGGATTGTTGCGTCCCTTGACGCTTTGGAGTAATAAGGTGTAGTTGAGAATGGTTTAAGCTATGAAACAAAATGAAATCTTGTGCTAAAGGTCAGTAAGAGCCACAAATACCCTGATGTTCAGCATTTTTGACTGCAAAATACAAAATCTACCTGAAATATTATTGTCTGGAAAATACATTTCTGTCTTGGATTGTTGGCAGTAGTACAGTAAAAGTTGCGTTCCCATACCGGGAGTCGAACACGGGCCGCCTGGGTGAAAACCAGGAATCCTAACCGCTAGACCATATGGGAATGGATAGCTACACACTGAGGTATCTATTGAAAAAAATCAGCTCGGGGGCTTGCACAAGAAACGTCTGCAGATTGGCACGTGCATCTTGCCTCGTTAGCGCAGTAGGTAGCGCGTCAGTCTCATAATCTGAAGGTCGTGAGTTCGATACTCACACGGGGCAGCGGGCTCCTCTTTTCCGAAGAGATATTGTCAAAAACTTAGAACTTTCCCCTTCATTTCTAACACGTTTCTGATAAGTAAGGATTTGTGAACCCAAATGACACATGGGATGCTGGTTCTCTTGACCCGTTTGCTGTATAAAGAGGCAGATGAGAGTGATTTGAGCTATGACAAAAAATTAAATCTTGTGCCAAAGGTCGTCACAATGAATGTAACCAAAAGCTGGTGTTCAGAATGATTGACAGCTAAGCGCAAAATCTACCTGAAATACTTTTGTCTGAAAAACACCCGCGTCAGTCTCATAATCTGAAGGTCGTGAGTTCGATCCTCACACGGGGCAGCAGGCTCCTCTTTTCCGAAGAGATTTTGTCAAAAACTTAGAACTTTCCCTTTCAGTTCTAACACGTTTCTGATAAGTAAGGATTTGTGAACCCAAATGACAGATGGGACACATGGGTTGCTGTTTCTCTTGACCCGTTTGCTGTATAAAGAGGCAGATGAGAGTGATTTGAGCTGTTTGACAGCTAAGCGCAAAATCTACCTGAAATACTTTTGTCTGAAAAACACCCGTCAGTAGCGAGCGCGTCAGTCTCATATTCTGAAGTTCGTGAGTTCGATCCTCACACGGGGAAGCGGTCTCCTCTTTTCTGAAGAGATTCTGTCACCAAATTAGAACTTTCCCTTTCAGATTTAAAATGTTTCTGATAAGTAAGAATTTGCGAACCCAAATGACAGACAGGACACATGGGTTGTTGATTCTCTTGACACGTTTGCTGTAAAAGGGGCTAGTTGAGATTGATTTGAGCTATGAAACCAAATTAAATCTTGTGCCAAAGTTCATCACAACGAACGGACCAAAAGATGGCGTTCAGAATTTTCGACAGCTTAACGCAAATTCTACCTGAAATACTTTTGTCTGAAAAACACCTTTGTCTTTGAATGTTGGTGGCAGTACAGAAAAGTACATTCCCATATCGGGAGTTGAACCCGGGCCACCTGGGTGAGAACCAGGAATCCTAACCGCTAGACCATATGGGAAAAGTTGTGCTGTCTTATCAGTGACAATCTGAAAAAAAATAAGTTTTCTACTTGGCACAAGCAACTTCTGCAGTTCTATTTGCGCAGCTTGCCTCGTTAACACAGTTGTAAGCAAATCAGTCTCATAAGCTGAAAGATGAACGTTCGATTCTTAGACGGGGTACTGGTCCCTCGTTTTCTCAATCGATTCTGTCTCCATCTTGGCTACAGGGCCACAGATTTTTCCGATTCAGTACCAAAACATAACCAATTTAGTTCCTAAACTGTTTCCACGTACAAGGCATGGGGCAGCTTTTGAATGTGTGTACTAGTTCCAAAGGAGTGTCACTCCCATAGCAGGAAGTAAACCAGTCGACCAGGGATACTAGGTCCTATCCACTTTTCCACGTGGGACAAGTTATACACTAAGCAGCAAGATAAATTAAAAAAAAAAAAAAAAAAAAAGAAGTTTTTGCTTTGATTAAATAGCTTTTACATCACAAAAGAAAAAAGTTGCCACATGAGCATGGTACTTAGCACGTCAGTTGGTAATCTGAAGTTCATGAGGTTTTTTCCTCACACGTGGAACTATTCTCCCCCCTTTTCTTGGGATATTGTGTCACCCACTCAGAACTTTCTCAATGAAACGTTTCCGATTCGAAAGGAAACAGGAGCCTTAGTGACAGAAAGAACACATGGATTGTTGCGTCCCTTGACGCTTTGGAGTAATAAGGTGTAGTTGAGAATGGTTTAAGCTATGAAACAAAATGAAATCTTGTGCTAAAGGTCAGTAAGAGCCACAAATACCCTGATGTTCAGCATTTTTGACTGCAAAGTACAAAATCTACCTGAAATATTATTGTCTGGAAAATACATTTCTGTCTTTGATTGTTGGCAGTAGTACAGTAAAAGGTGCGTTCCCATACCGGGAGTTGAACCCGGCCCGCCTGGGTGAGAACCAGGAATCCTAACCGCTAGACCATATGGGAAAAGATGTGCTGTCTTATCAGTGACAATCTGAAAAAAAATAAGTTTTCTACTTGGCACAAGCAACTTCTGCAGTTCTATTTGCGCAGCTTGCCTCGTTAACACAGTTGTAAGCAAATCAGTCTCATAAGCTGAAAGATGAACGTTCGATTCTTAGACGGGGTACTGGTCCCTCATTTTTCTCAATCGATTCTGTCTCCATCTTGGCTACAGGGCCACAGATTTTTCCGATTCAGTACCAAAACATAACCAATTTAGTTCCTAAACTGTTTCCACGTACAAGGCATGGGGCAGCTTTTGAATGTGTGTACTAGTTCCAAAGGAGTGTCACTCCCATAGCAGGAAGTAAACCAGTCGACCAGGGATACTAGGTCCTATCCACTTTTCCACGTGGGACAAGTTATACACTAAGCAGCAAGATAAATTAAAAAAAAAAAAAAAAAAAAAAGAAGTTTTTGCTTTGATTAAATAGCTTTTACATCACAAAAGAAAAAAGTTGCCACATGAGCATGGTACTTAGCACGTCAGTTGGTAATCTGAAGTTCATGAGGTTTTTTCCTCACACGTGGAACTATTCTCCCCCCTTTTCTTGGGATATTGTGTCACCCACTCAGAACTTTCTCACTGAAACGTTTCCGATTCGAAAGGAAACAGGAGCCTTAGTGACAGAAAGAACACATGGATTGTTGCGTCCCTTGACGCTTTGGAGTAATAAGGTGTAGTTGAGAATGGTTTAAGCTATGAAACAAAATGAAATCTTGTGCTAAATGTCAGTAAGAGCCACAAATACCCTGATGTTCAGCATTTTTGACTGCAAAGTACAAAATCTACCTGAAATATTATTGTCTGGAAAATACATTTCTGTCTTTGATTGTTGGCAGTAGTACAGTAAAAGGTGCGTTCCCATACCGGGAGTCGAACGCGGGCCGCCTGGGTGAAAACCAGGAATCCTAACCGCTAGACCATATGGGAATGGATAGCTACACACTGAGGTATCTATTGAAAAAAATCAGCTCGGGGGCTTGCACAAGAAACGTCTGCAGATTGGCACGTGCATCTTGCCTCGTTAGCGCAGTAGGTAGCGCGTCAGTCTCATAATCTGAAGGTCGTGAGTTCGATCCTCACACGGGGCAGCAGGCTCCTCTTTTCCGAAGAGATTTTGTCAAAATCTTAGAACTTTCCCTTTCAGTTCTAACACGTTTCTGATAAGTAAGGATTTGTGAACCCAAATGACAGATGGGACACATGGGTTGCTGTTTCTCTTGACCCGTTTGCTGTATAAAGAGGCAGATGAGAGTGATTTGAGCTGTTTGACAGCTAAGCGCAAAATCTACCTGAAATACTTTTGTCTGAAAAACACCCGTCAGTAGCGAGCGCGTCAGTCTCATATTCTGAAGTTCGTGAGTTCGATCCTCACACGGGGAAGCGGTCTCCTCTTTTCTGAAGAGATTCTGTCACCAAATTAGAACTTTCCCTTTCAGATTTAAAATGTTTCTGATAAGTAAGAATTTGCGAACCCAAATGACAGACAGGACACATGGGTTGTTGATTCTCTTGACACGTTTGCTCTAAAAGGGGCTAGTTGAGATTGATTTGAGCTATGAAACCAAATTAAATCTTGTGCCAAAGTTCATCACAACGAACGGACCAAAAGATGGCGTTCAGAATTTTCGACAGCTTAACGCAAATTCTACCTGAAATACTTTTGTCTGAAAAACACCTTTGTCTTTGAATGTTGGTGGCAGTACAGAAAAGTACATTCCCATACCGGGAGTTGAACCCGGGTCGCC
The DNA here is from genome assembly GCF_039654945.1 of Dendrobates tinctorius. Classification (NCBI taxonomy): domain Eukaryota; kingdom Metazoa; phylum Chordata; class Amphibia; order Anura; family Dendrobatidae; genus Dendrobates; species Dendrobates tinctorius. The sequence continues at coordinate 12,586,748 of NW_027361939.1, read as the reverse complement.
TGGGTGAGAACCAGGAATCCTAACCGCTAGACCATATGGGAAAAGATGTGCTGTCTTATCAGTGACAATCTGAAAAAAAATAAGTTTTCTACTTGGCACAAGCAACTTCTGCAGTTCTATTTGTGCAGCTTGCCTCGTTAACACAGTTGTAAGCAAATCTGTCTCATAAGCTGAAAGATGAACGTTCGATTGTTAGACGGGGTACTGGTCCCTCGTTTTCTCAATCGATTCTGTCTCCATCTTGGCTACAGGGCCACAGATTTTTCCGATTCAGTACCAAAACATAACCAATTTAGTTCCTAAACTGTTTCCACGTACAAGGCACGGGGCAGCTTTCGAATGTGTGTACTAGTTCCAAAGGAGTGTCACTCCCATAGCAGGAAGTAAACCAGTCGACCAGGGATACTAGGTCCTATCCACTTTTCCACGTGGGACAAGTTATACACTAAGCAGCAAGATAAATTAAAAAAAAAAAAAAAAAAAAAAGAAGTTTTTGCTTTGATTAAATAGCTTTTACATCACAAAAGAAAAAAGTTGCCACATGAGCATGGTACTTAGCACGTCAGTTGGTAATCTGAAGTTCATGAGGTTTTTTCCTCACACGTGGAACTATTCTCCCCCCTTTTCTTGGGATATTGTGTCACCCACTCAGAACTTTCTCAATGAAACGTTTCCGATTCGAAAGGAAACAGGAGCCTTAGTGACAGAAAGAACACATGGATTGTTGCGTCCCTTGACGCTTTGGAGTAATAAGGTGTAGTTGAGAATGGTTTAAGCTATGAAACAAAATGAAATCTTGTGCTAAAGGTCAGTAAGAGCCACAAATACCCTGATGTTCAGCATTTTTGACTGCAAAGTACAAAATCTACCTGAAATATTATTGTCTGGAAAATACATTTCTGTCTTTGATTGTTGGCAGTAGTACAGTAAAAGGTGCGTTCCCATACCGGGAGTTGAACCCGGCCCGCCTGGGTGAGAACCAGGAATCCTAACCGCTAGACCATATGGGAAAAGATGTGCTGTCTTATCAGTGACAATCTGAAAAAAAATAAGTTTTCTACTTGGCACAAGCAACTTCTGCAGTTCTATTTGCGCAGCTTGCCTCGTTAACACAGTTGTAAGCAAATCAGTCTCATAAGCTGAAAGATGAACGTTCGATTGTTAGACGGGTTACTGGTCCCTCGTTTTCTCAATCGATTCTGTCTCCATCTTGGCTACAGGGCCACAGATTTTTCCGATTCAGTACCAAAACATAACCAATTTAGTTCCTAAACTGTTTCCACGTACAAGGCATGGGGCAGCTTTTGAATGTGTGTACTAGTTCCAAAGGAGTGTCACTCCCATAGCAGGAAGTAAACCAGTCGACCAGGGATACTAGGTCCTATCCACTTTTCCACGTGGGACAAGTTATACACTAAGCAGCAAGATAAATTAAAAAAAAAAAAAAAAAGAAGTTTTTGCTTTGATTAAATAGCTTTTACATCACAAAAGAAAAAAGTTGCCACATGAGCATGGTACTTAGCACGTCAGTTGGTAATCTGAAGTTCATGAGGTTTTTTCCTCACACGGGGAACTATTCTCCTCCCTTTTCTTGGGATATTGTGTCACCCACTCAGAACTTTCTCACTGAAACGTTTCCGATTCGAAAGGAAACAGGAGCCTTAGTGACAGACAGAACACATGGATTGTTGCGTCCCTTGACGCTTTGGAGTAATAAGGTGTAGTTGAGAATGGTTTAAGCTATGAAACAAAATGAAATCTTGTGCTAAAGGTCAGTAAGAGCCACAAATACCCTGATGTTCAGCATTTTTGACTGCAAAGTACAAAATCTACCTGAAATATTATTGTCTGGAAAATACATTTCTGTCTTTGATTGTTGGCAGTAGTACAGTAAAAGGTGCGTTCCCATACCGGGAGTCGAACACGGGCCGCCTGGGTGAAAACCAGGAATCCTAACCGCTAGACCATATGGGAATGGATAGCTACACACTGAGGTATCTATTGAAAAAAATCAGCTCGGGGGCTTGCACAAGAAACGTCTGCAGATTGGCACGTGCATCTTGCCTCGTTAGCGCAGTAGGTAGCGCGTCAGTCTCATAATCTGAAGGTCGTGAGTTCGATACTCACACGGGGCAGCGGGCTCCTCTTTTCCGAAGAGATATTGTCAAAAACTTAGAACTTTCCCCTTCATTTCTAACACGTTTCTGATAAGTAAGGATTTGTGAACCCAAATGACACATGGGATGCTGGTTCTCTTGACCCGTTTGCTGTATAAAGAGGCAGATGAGAGTGATTTGAGCTATGACAAAAAATTAAATCTTGTGCCAAAGGTCGTCACAATGAATGTAACCAAAAGCTGGTGTTCAGAATGATTGACAGCTAAGCGCAAAATCTACCTGAAATACTTTTGTCTGAAAAACACCCGCGTCAGTCTCATAATCTGAATGTCGTGAGTTCGATCCTCACCCGGGGCAGCAGGCTCCTCTTTTCCGAAGAGATTTTGTCAAAAACTTAGAACTTTCCCTTTCAGTTCTAACACGTTTCTGATAAGTAAGGATTTGTGAACCCAAATGACAGATGGGACACATGGGTTGCTGTTTCTCTTGACCCGTTTGCTGTATAAAGAGGCAGATGAGAGTGATTTGAGCTGTTTGACAGCTAAGCGCAAAATCTACCTGAAATACTTTTGTCTGAAAAACACCCGTCAGTAGCGAGCGCGTCAGTCTCATATTCTGAAGTTCGTGAGTTCGATCCTCACACGGGGAAGCGGTCTCCTCTTTTCTGAAGAGATTCTGTCACCAAATTAGAACTTTCCCTTTCAGATTTAAAATGTTTCTGATAAGTAAGAATTTGCAAACCCAAATGACAGACAGGACACATGGGTTGTTGATTCTCTTGACACGTTTGCTGTAAAAGGGGCTAGTTGAGATTGATTTGAGCTATGAAACCAAATTAAATCTTGTGCCAAAGTTCATCACAACGAACGGACCAAAAGATGGCGTTCAGAATTTTCGACAGCTTAACGCAAATTCTACCTGAAATACTTTTGTCTGAAAAACACCTTTGTCTTTGAATGTTGGTGGCAGTACAGAAAAGTACATTCCCATACCGGGAGTTGAACCCGGGCCACCTGGGTGAGAACCAGGAATCCTAACCGCTAGACCATATGGGAAAAGTTGTGCTGTCTTATCAGTGACAATCTGAAAAAAAATAAGTTTTCTACTTGGCACAAGCAACTTCTGCAGTTCTATTTGCGCAGCTTGCCTCGTTAACACAGTTGTAAGCAAATCAGTCTCATAAGCTGAAAGATGAACGTTCGATTCTTAGACGGGGTACTGGTCCCTCGTTTTCTCAATCGATTCTGTCTCCATCTTGGCTACAGGGCCACAGATTTTTCCGATTCAGTACCAAAACATAACCAATTTAGTTCCTAAACTGTTTCCACGTACAAGGCATGGGGCAGCTTTTGAATGTGTGTACTAGTTCCAAAGGAGTGTCACTCCCATAGCAGGAAGTAAACCAGTCGACCAGGGATACTAGGTCCTATCCACTTTTCCACGTGGGACAAGTTATACACTAAGCAGCAAGATAAATTAAAAAAAAAAAAAAAAAAAAGAAGTTTTTGCTTTGATTAAATAGCTTTTACATCACAAAAGAAAAAAGTTGCCACATGAGCATGGTACTTAGCACGTCAGTTGGTAATCTGAAGTTCATGAGGTTTTTTCCTCACACGTGGAACTATTCTCCCCCCTTTTCTTGGGATATTGTGTCACCCACTCAGAACTTTCTCAATGAAACGTTTCCGATTCGAAAGGAAACAGGAGCCTTAGTGACAGAAAGAACACATGGATTGTTGCGTCCCTTGACGCTTTGGAGTAATAAGGTGTAGTTGAGAATGGTTTAAGCTATGAAACAAAATGAAATCTTGTGCTAAAGGTCAGTAAGAGCCACAAATACCCTGATGTTCAGCATTTTTGACTGCAAAGTACAAAATCTACCTGAAATATTATTGTCTGGAAAATACATTTCTGTCTTTGATTGTTGGCAGTAGTACAGTAAAAGGTGCGTTCCCATACCGGGAGTTGAACCCGGCCCGCCTGGGTGAGAACCAGGAATCCTAACCGCTAGACCATATGGGAAAAGATGTGCTGTCTTATCAGTGACAATCTGAAAAAAAATAAGTTTTCTACTTGGCACAAGCAACTTCTGCAGTTCTATTTGCGCAGCTTGCCTCGTTAACACAGTTGTAAGCAAATCAGTCTCATAAGCTGAAAGATGAACGTTCGATTCTTAGACGGGGTACTGGTCCCTCATTTTTCTCAATCGATTCTGTCTCCATCTTGGCTACAGGGCCACAGATTTTTCCGATTCAGTACCAAAACATAACCAATTTAGTTCCTAAACTGTTTCCACGTACAAGGCATGGGGCAGCTTTTGAATGTGTGTACTAGTTCCAAAGGAGTGTCACTCCCATAGCAGGAAGTAAACCAGTCGACCAGGGATACTAGGTCCTATCCACTTTTCCACGTGGGACAAGTTATACACTAAGCAGCAAGATAAATTAAAAAAAAAAAAAAAAAAAAAAGAAGTTTTTGCTTTGATTAAATAGCTTTTACATCACAAAAGAAAAAAGTTGCCACATGAGCATGGTACTTAGCACGTCAGTTGGTAATCTGAAGTTCATGAGGTTTTTTCCTCACACGTGGAACTATTCTCCCCCCTTTTCTTGGGATATTGTGTCACCCACTCAGAACTTTCTCACTGAAACGTTTCCGATTCGAAAGGAAACAGGAGCCTTAGTGACAGAAAGAACACATGGATTGTTGCGTCCCTTGACGCTTTGGAGTAATAAGGTGTAGTTGAGAATGGTTTAAGCTATGAAACAAAATGAAATCTTGTGCTAAATGTCAGTAAGAGCCACAAATACCCTGATGTTCAGCATTTTTGACTGCAAAGTACAAAATCTACCTGAAATATTATTGTCTGGAAAATACATTTCTGTCTTTGATTGTTGGCAGTAGTACAGTAAAAGGTGCGTTCCCATACCGGGAGTCGAACGCGGGCCGCCTGGGTGAAAACCAGGAATCCTAACCGCTAGACCATATGGGAATGGATAGCTACACACTGAGGTATCTATTGAAAAAAATCAGCTCGGGGGCTTGCACAAGAAACGTCTGCAGATTGGCACGTGCATCTTGCCTCGTTAGCGCAGTAGGTAGCGCGTCAGTCTCATAATCTGAAGGTCGTGAGTTCGATCCTCACACGGGGCAGCAGGCTCCTCTTTTCCGAAGAGATTTTGTCAAAATCTTAGAACTTTCCCTTTCAGTTCTAACACGTTTCTGATAAGTAAGGATTTGTGAACCCAAATGACAGATGGGACACATGGGTTGCTGTTTCTCTTGACCCGTTTGCTGTATAAAGAGGCAGATGAGAGTGATTTGAGCTGTTTGACAGCTAAGCGCAAAATCTACCTGAAATACTTTTGTCTGAAAAACACCCGTCAGTAGCGAGCGCGTCAGTCTCATATTCTGAAGTTCGTGAGTTCGATCCTCACACGGGGAAGCGGTCTCCTCTTTTCTGAAGAGATTCTGTCACCAAATTAGAACTTTCCCTTTCAGATTTAAAATGTTTCTGATAAATAAGAATTTGCGAACCCAAATGACAGACAGGACACATGGGTTGTTGATTCTCTTGACACGTTTGCTGTAAAAGGGGCTAGTTGAGATTGATTTGAGCTATGAAACCAAATTAAATCTTGTGCCAAAGTTCATCACAACGAACGGACCAAAAGATGGCGTTCAGAATTTTCGACAGCTTAACGCAAATTCTACCTGAAATACTTTTGTCTGAAAAACACCTTTGTCTTTGAATGTTGGTGGCAGTACAGAAAAGTACATTGCCATACCGGGAGTTGAACCCGGGTCACCTGGGTGAGAACAAGGAATCCTAACCGCTAGACCATATGGGAAAAGATGTGCTGTCTTATCAGTGACAATCTGAAAAAAAATAAGTTTTCTACTTGGCACAAGCAACTTCTGCAGTTCTATTTGCGCAGCTTGCCTCGTTAACACAGTTGTAAGCAAATGAGTCTCATAAGCTGAAAGATGAACGTTCGATTGTTAGACGGGGTACTGGTCCCTCGTTTTCTCAATCGATTCTGTCTCCATCTTGGCTACAGGGCCACAGATTTTTCCGATTCAGTACCAAAACATAACCAATTTAGTTCCTAAACTGTTTCCACGTACAAGGCACGGGGCAGCTTTCGAATGTGTGTACTAGTTCCAAAGGAGTGTCACTCCCATAGCAGGAAGTAAACCAGTCGACCAGGGATACTAGGTCCTATCCACTTTTCCACGTGGGACAAGTTATACACTAAGCAGCAAGATAAATTAAAAAAAAAAAAAAAAAAAAAGAAGTTTTTGCTTTGATTAAATAGCTTTTACATCACAAAAGAAAAAAGTTGCCACATGAGCATGGTACTTAGCACGTCAGTTGGTAATCTGAAGTTCATGAGGTTTTTTCCTCACACGTGGAACTATTCTCCCCCCTTTTCTTGGGATATTGTGTCACCCACTCAGAACTTTCTCAATGAAACGTTTCCGATTCGAAAGGAAACAGGAGCCTTAGTGACAGAAAGAACACATGGATTGTTGCGTCCCTTGACGCTTTGGAGTAATAAGGTGTAGTTGAGAATGGTTTAAGCTATGAAACAAAATGAAATCTTGTGCTAAATGTCAGTAAGAGCCACAAACACCCTGATGTTCAGCATTTTTGACTGCAAAGTACAAAATCTACCTGAAATATTATTGTCTGGAAAATACATTTCTGTCTTTGATTGTTGGCAGTAGTACAGTAAAAGGTGCGTTCCCATACCGGGAGTTGAACCCGGCCCGCCTGGGTGAGAACCAGGAATCCTAACCGCTATACCATATGGGAAAAGATGTGCTGTCTTATCAGTGACAATCTGAAAAAAAATAAGTTTTCTACTTGGCACAAGCAACTTCTGCAGTTCTATTTGCGCAGCTTGCCTCGTTAACACAGTTGTAAGCAAATCAGTCTCATAAGCTGAAAGATGAACGTTCGATTCTTAGACGGGGTACTGGTCCCTCGTTTTCTCAATCGATTCTGTCTCCATCTTGGCTACAGGGCCACAGATTTTTCCGATTCAGTACCAAAACATAACCAATTTAGTTCCTAAACTGTTTCCACGTACAAGGCATGGGGCAGCTTTTGAATGTGTGTACTAGTTCCAAAGGAGTGTCACTCCCATAGCAGGAAGTAAACCAGTCGACCAGGGATACTAGGTCCTATCCACTTTTCCACGTGGGACAAGTTATACACTAAGCAGCAAGATAAATTAAAAAAGAAAAAAAAAAAAAAGAAGTTTTTGCTTTGATTAAATAGCTTTTACATCACAAAAGAAAAAAGTTGCCACATGAGCATGGTACTTAGCACGTCAGTTGGTAATCTGAAGTTCATGAGGTTTTTTCCTCACACGTGGAACTATTCTCCCCCCTTTTCTTGGGATATTGTGTCACCCACTCAGAACTTTCTCACTGAAACGTTTCCGATTCGAAAGGAAACAGGAGCCTTAGTGACAGAAAGAACACATGGATTGTTGCGTCCCTTGACGCTTTGGAGTAATAAGGTGTAGTTGAGAATGGTTTAAGCTATGAAACAAAATGAAATCTTGTGCTAAAGGTCAGTAAGAGCCACAAATACCCTGATGTTCAGCATTTTTGACTGCAAAGTACAAAATCTACCTGAAATATTATTGTCTGGAAAATACATTTCTGTCTTTGATTGTTGGCAGTAGTACAGTAAAAGGTGCGTTCCCATACCGGGAGTTGAACCCGGCCCGCCTGGGTGAGAACCAGGAATCCTAACCGCTATACCATATGGGAAAAGATGTGCTGTCTTATCAGTGACAATCTGAAAAAAAATAAGTTTTCTACTTGGCACAAGCAACTTCTGCAGTTCTATTTGCGCAGCTTGCCTCGTTAACACAGTTGTAAGCAAATCAGTCTCATAAGCTGAAAGATGAACGTTAGATTCTTAGACGGGGTACTGGTCCCTCGTTTTCTCAATCGATTCTGTCTCCATCTTGGCTACAGGGCCACAGATTTTTCCGATTCAGTACCAAAACATAACCAATTTAGTTCCTAAACTGTTTCCACGTACAAGGCATGGGGCAGCTTTTGAATGTGTGTACTAGTTCCAAAGGAGTGTCACTCCCATAGCAGGAAGTAAACCAGTCGACCAGGGATACTAGGTCCTATCCACTTTTCCACGTGGGACAAGTTATACACTAAGCAGCAAGATAAATTAAAAAAAAAAAAAAAAAAAAAGAAGTTTTTGCTTTGATTAAATAGCTTTTACATCACAAAAGAAAAAAGTTGCCACATGAGCATGGTACTTAGCACGTCAGTTGGTAATCTGAAGTTCATGAGGTTTTTTCCTCACACGTGGAACTATTCTCCCCCCTTTTCTTGGGATATTGTGTCACCCACTCAGAACTTTCTCACTGAAACGTTTCCGATTCGAAAGGAAACAGGAGCCTTAGTGACAGAAAGAACACATGGATTGTTGCGTCCCTTGACGCTTTGGAGTAATAAGGTGTAGTTGAGAATGGTTTAAGCTATGAAACAAAATGAAATCTTGTGCTAAATGTCAGTAAGAGCCACAAATACCCTGATGTTCAGCATTTTTGACTGCAAAGTACAAAATCTACCTGAAATATTATTGTCTGGAAAATACATTTCTGTCTTTGATTGTTGGCAGTAGTACAGTAAAAGGTGCGTTCCCATACCGGGAGTCGAACGCGGGCCGCCTGGGTGAAAACCAGGAATCCTAACCGCTAGACCATATGGGAATGGATAGCTACACACTGAGGTATCTATTGAAAAAAATCAGCTCGGGGGCTTGCACAAGAAACGTCTGCAGATTGGCACGTGCATCTTGCCTCGTTAGCGCAGTAGGTAGCGCGTCAGTCTCATAATCTGAAGGTCGTGAGTTCGATCCTCACACGGGGCAGCAGGCTCCTCTTTTCCGAAGATATTTTGTCAAAATCTTAGAACTTTCCCTTTCAGTTCTAACACGTTTCTGATAAGTAAGGATTTGTGAACCCAAATGACAGATGGGACACATGGGTTGCTGTTTCTCTTGACCCGTTTGCTGTATAAAGAGGCAGATGAGAGTGATTTGAGCTGTTTGACAGCTAAGCGCAAAATCTACCTGAAATACTTTTGTCTGAAAAACACCCGTCAGTAGCGAGCGCGTCAGTCTCATATTCTGAAGTTCGTGAGTTCGATCCTCACACGGGGAAGCGGTCTCCTCTTTTCTGAAGAGATTCTGTCACCAAATTAGAACTTTCCCTTTCAGATTTAAAATGTTTCTGATAAGTAAGAATTTGCGAACCCAAATGACAGACAGGACACATGGGTTGTTGATTCTCTTGACACGTTTGCTCTAAAAGGGGCTAGTTGAGATTGATTTGAGCTATGAAACCAAATTAAATCTTGTGCCAAAGTTCATCACAACGAACGGACCAAAAGATGGCGTTCAGAATTTTCGACAGCTTAACGCAAATTCTACCTGAAATACTTTTGTCTGAAAAACACCTTTGTCTTTGAATGTTGGTGGCAGTACAGAAAAATACATTCCCATACCGGGAGTTGAACCCGGGTCGCCTGGGTGAGAACCAGGAATCCTAACCGCTAGACCATATGGGAAAAGATGTGCTGTCTTATCAGTGACAATCTGAAAAAAAATAAGTTTTCTACTTGGCACAAGCAACTTCTGCAGTTCTATTTGCGCAGCTTGCCTCGTTAACACAGTTGTAAGCAAATCAGTCTCATAAGCTGAAAGATGAACGTTCGATTGTTAGACGGGGTACTGGTCCCTCGTTTTCTCAATCGATTCTGTCTCCATCTTGGCTACAGGGCCACAGATTTTTCCGATTCAGTACCAAAACATAACCAATTTAGTTCCTAAACTGTTTCCACGTACAAGGCACGGGGCAGCTTTCGAATGTGTGTACTAGTTCCAAAGGAGTGTCACTCCCATAGCAGGAAGTAAACCAGTCGACCAGGTTTACTAGGTCCTATCCACTTTTCCACGTGGGACAAGTTATACACTAAGCAGCAAGATAAATTAAAAAAAAAAAAAAAAAGAAGTTTTTGCTTTGATTAAATAGCTTTTACATCACAAAAGAAAAAAGTTGCCACATGAGCATGGTACTTAGCACGTCAGTTGGTAATCTGAAGTTCATGATGTTTTTTCCTCACACGGGGAACTATTCTCCTCCCTTTTCTTGGGATATTGTGTCACCCACTCAGAACTTTCTCACTGAAACGTTTCCGATTCGAAAGGAAACAGGAGCCTTAGTGACAGACAGAACACATGGATTGTTGCGTCCCTTGACGCTTTGGAGTAATAAGGTGTAGTTGAGAATGGTTTAAGCTATGAAACAAAATGAAATCTTGTGCTAAAGGTCAGTAAGAGCCACAAATACCCTGATGTTCAGCATTTTTGACTGCAAAGTACAAAATCTACCTGAAATATTATTGTCTGGAAAATACATTTCTGTCTTGGATTGTTGGCAGTAGTACAGTAAAAGGTGCGTTCCCATACCGGGAGTCGAACACGGGCCGCCTGGGTGAAAACCAGGAATCCTAACCGCTAGACCATATGGGAATGGATAGCTACACACTGAGGTATCTATTGAAAAAAATCAGCTCGGGGGCTTGCACAAGAAACGTCTGCAGATTGGCACGTGCATCTTGCCTCGTTAGCGCAGTAGGTAGCGCGTCAGTCTCATAATCTGAAGGTCGTGAGTTCGATACTCACACGGGGCAGCGGGCTCCTCTTTTCCGAAGAGATATTGTCAAAAACTTAGAACTTTCCCCTTCATTTCTAACACGTTTCTGATAAGTAAGGATTTGTGAACCCTAATGACACATGGGATGCTGGTTCTCTTGACCCGTTTGCTGTATAAAGAGGCAGATGAGAGTGATTTGAGCTATGACAAAAAATTAAATCTTGTGCCAAAGGTCGTCACAATGAATGTAACCAAAAGCTGGTGTTCAGAATGATTGACAGCTAAGCGCAAAATCTACCTGAAATACTTTTGTCTGAAAAACACCCGCGTCAGTCTCATAATCTGAAGGTCGTGAGTTCGATCCTCACACGGGGCAGCAGGCTCCTCTTTTCCGAAGAGATTTTGTCAAAAACTTAGAACTTTCCCTTTCAGTTCTAACACGTTTCTGATAAGTAAGGATTTGTGAACCCAAATGACAGATGGGACACATGGGTTGCTGTTTCTCTTGACCCGTTTGCTGTATAAAGAGGCAGATGAGAGTCATTTGAGCTGTTTGACAGCTAAGCGCAAAATCTACCTGAAATACTTTTGTCTGAAAAACACCCGTCAGTAGCGAGCGCGTCAGTCTCATATTCTGAAGTTCGTGAGTTCGATCCTCACACGGGGAAGCGGTCTCCTCTTTTCTGAAGAGATTCTGTCACCAAATTAGAACTTTCCCTTTCAGATTTAAAATGTTTCTGATAAGTAAGAATTTGCGAACCCAAATGACAGACAGGACACATGGGTTGTTGATTCTCTTGACACGTTTGCTGTAAAAGGGGCTAGTTGAGATTGATTTGAGCTATGAAACCAAATTAAATCTTGTGCCAAAGTTCATCACAACGAACGGACCAAAAGATGGCGTTCAGAATTTTCGACAGCTTAACGCAAATTCTACCTGAAATACTTTTGTCTGAAAAACACCTTTGTCTTTGAATGTTGGTGGCAGTACAGAAAAGTACATTCCCATATCGGGAGTTGAACCCGGGCCACCTGGGTGAGAACCAGGAATCCTAACCGCTAGACCATATGGGAAAAGTTGTGCTGTCTTATCAGTGACAATCTGAAAAAAAATAAGTTTTCTACTTGGCACAAGCAACTTCTGCAGTTCTATTTGCGCAGCTTGCCTCGTTAACACAGTTGTAAGCAAATCAGTCTCATAAGCTGAAAGATGAACGTTCGATTCTTAGACGGGGTACTGGTCCCTCATTTTTCTCAATCGATTCTGTCTCCATCTTGGCTACAGGGCCACAGATTTTTCCGATTCAGTACCAAAACATAACCAATTTAGTTCCTAAACTGTTTCCACGTACAAGGCATGGGGCAGCTTTTGAATGTGTGTACTAGTTCCAAAGGAGTGTCACTCCCATAGCAGGAAGTAAACCAGTCGACCAGGGATACTAGGTCCTATCCACTTTTCCACGTGGGACAAGTTATACACTAAGCAGCAAGATAAATTAAAAAAAAAAAAAAAAAAAAAGAAGTTTTTGCTTTGATTAAATAGCTTTTACATCACAAAAGAAAAAAGTTGCCACATGAGCATGGTACTTAGCACGTCAGTTGGTAATCTGAAGTTCATGAGGTTTTTTCCTCACACGTGGAACTATTCTCCCCCCTTTTCTTGGGATATTGTGTCACCCACTCAGAACTTTCTCACTGAAACGTTTCCGATTCGAAAGGAAACAGGAGCCTTAGTGACAGAAAGAACACATGGATTGTTGCGTCCCTTGATGCTTTGGAGTAATAAGGTGTAGTTGAGAATGGTTTAAGCTATGAAACAAAATGAAATCTTGTGCTAAATGTCAGTAAGAGCCACAAATACCCTGATGTTCAGCATTTTTGACTGCAAAGTACAAAATCTACCTGAAATATTATTGTCTGGAAAATACATTTCTGTCTTTGATTGTTGGCAGTAGTACAGTAAAAGGTGCGTTCCCATACCGGGAGTCGAACGCGGGCCGCCTGGGTGAAAACCAGGATTCCTAACCGCTAGACCATATGGGAATGGATAGCTACACACTGAGGTATCTATTGAAAAAAATCAGCTCGGGGGCTTGCACAAGAAACGTCTGCAGATTGGCACGTGCATCTTGCCTCGTTAGCGCAGTAGGTAGCGCGTCAGTCTCATAATCTGAAGGTCGTGAGTTCGATCCTCACACGGGGCAGCAGGCTCCTCTTTTCCGAAGAGATTTTGTCAAAATCTTAGAACTTTCCCTTTCAGTTCTAACACGTTTCTGATAAGTAAGGATTTGTGAACCCAAATGACAGATGGGACACATGGGTTGCTGTTTCTCTTGACCCGTTTGCTGTATAAAGAGGCAGATGAGAGTGATTTGAGCTGTTTGACAGCTAAGCGCAAAATCTACCTGAAATACTTTTGTCTGAAAAACACCCGTCAGTAGCGAGCGCGTCAGTCTCATATTCTGAAGTTCGTGAGTTCGATCCTCACACGGGGAAGCGGTCTCCTCTTTTCTGAAGAGATTCTGTCACCAAATTAGAACTTTCCCTTTCAGATTTAAAATGTTTCTGATAAGTAAGAATTTGCGAACCCAAATGACAGACAGGACACATGGGTTGTTGATTCTCTTGACACGTTTGCTCTAAAAGGGGCTAGTTGAGATTGATTTGAGCTATGAAACCAAATTAAATCTTGTGCCAAAGTTCATCACAACGAACGGACCAAAAGATGGCGTTCAGAATTTTCGACAGCTTAACGCAAATTCTACCTGAAATACTTTTGTCTGAAAAACACCTTTGTCTTTGAATGTTGGTGGCAGTACAGAAAAGTACATTCCCATACCGGGAGTTGAACCCGGGTCGCCTGGGTGAGAACCAGGAATCCTAACCGCTAGACCATATGGGAAAAGATGTGCTGTCTTATCAGTGACAATCTGAAAAAAAATAAGTTTTCTACTTGGCACAAGCAACTTCTGCAGTTCTATTTGCGCAGCTTGCCTCGTTAACACAGTTGTAAGCAAATCAGTCTCATAAGCTGAAAGATGAACGTTCGATTGTTAGACGGGGTACTGGTCCCTCGTTTTCTCAATCGATTCTGTCTCCATCTTGGCTACAGGGCCACAGATTTTTACGATTCAGTACCAAAACATAACCAATTTAGTTCCTAAACTGTTTCCACGTACAAGGCACGGGGCAGCTTTCGAATGTGTGTACTAGTTCCAAAGGAGTGTCACTCCCATAGCAGGAAGTAAACCAGTCGACCAGGTTTACTAGGTCCTATCCACTTTTCCACGTGGGACAAGTTATACACTAAGCAGCAAGATAAATTAAAAAAAAAAAAAAAAAGAAGTTTTTGCTTTGATTAAATAGCTTTTACATCACAAAAGAAAAAAGTTGCCACATGAGCATGGTACTTAGCACGTCAGTTGGTAATCTGAAGTTCATGATGTTTTTTCCTCACACGGGGAACTATTCTCCTCCCTTTTCTTGGGATATTGTGTCACCCACTCAGAACTTTCTCACTGAAACGTTTCCGATTCGAAAGGAAACAGGAGCCTTAGTGACAGACAGAACACATGGATTGTTGCGTCCCTTGACGCTTTGGAGTAATAAGGTGTAGTTGAGAATGGTTTAAGCTATGAAACAAAATGAAATCTTGTGCTAAAGGTCAGTAAGAGCCACAAATACCCTGATGTTCAGCATTTTTGACTGCAAAGTACAAAATCTACCTGAAATATTATTGTCTGGAAAATACATTTCTGTCTTGGATTGTTGGCAGTAGTACAGTAAAAGGTGCGTTCCCATACCGGGAGTCGAACACGGGCCGCCTGGGTGAAAACCAGGAATCCTAACCGCTAGACCATATGGGAATGAATAGCTACACACTGAGGTATCTATTGAAAAAAATTAGCTCGGGGGCTTGCACAAGAAACGTCTGCAGATTGGCACGTGCATCTTGCCTCGTTAGCGCAGTAGGTAGCGCGTCAGTCTCATAATCTGAAGGTCGTGAGTTCGATACTCACACGGGGCAGCGGGCTCCTCTTTTCCGAAGAGATATTGTCAAAAACTTAGAACTTTCCCCTTCATTTCTAACACGTTTCTGATAAGTAAGGATTTGTGAACCCAAATGACACATGGGATGCTGGTTCTCTTGACCCGTTTGCTGTATAAAGAGGCAGATGAGAGTGATTTGAGCTATGACAAAAAATTAAATCTTGTGCCAAAGGTCGTCACAATGAATGTAACCAAAAGCTGGTGTTCAGAATGATTGACAGCTAAGCGCAAAATCTACCTGAAATACTTTTGTCTGAAAAACACCCGCGTCAGTCTCATAATCTGAAGGTCGTGAGTTCGATCCTCACACGGGGCAGCAGGCTCCTCTTTTCCGAAGAGATTTTGTCAAAAACTTAGAACTTTCCCTTTCAGTTCTAACACGTTTCTGATAAGTAAGGATTTGTGAACCCAAATGACAGATGGGACACATGGGTTGCTGTTTCTCTTGACCCGTTTGCTGTATAAAGAGGCAGATGAGAGTGATTTGAGCTGTTTGACAGCTAAGCGCAAAATCTACCTGAAATACTTTTGTCTGAAAAACACCCGTCAGTAGCGAGCGCGTCAGTCTCATATTCTGAAGTTCGTGAGTTCGATCCTCACACGGGGAAGCGGTCTCCTCTTTTCTGAAGAGATTCTGTCACCAAATTAGAACTTTCCCTTTCAGATTTAAAATGTTTCTGATAAGTAAGAATTTGCGAACCCAAATGACAGACAGGACACATGGGTTGTTGATTCTCTTGACACGTTTGCTGTAAAAGGGGCTAGTTGAGATTGATTTGAGCTATGAAACCAAATTAAATCTTGTGCCAAAGTTCATCACAACGAACGGACCAAAAGATGGCGTTCAGAATTTTCGACAGCTTAACGCAAATTCTACCTGAAATACTTTTGTCTGAAAAACACCTTTGTCTTTGAATGTTGGTGGCAGTACAGAAAAGTACATTCCCATACCGGGAGTTGAACCCGGGCCACCTGGGTGAGAACCAGGAATCCTAACCGCTAGACCATATGGGAAAAGTTGTGCTGTCTTATCAGTGACAATCTGAAAAAAAATAAGTTTTCTACTTGGCACAAGCAACTTCTGCAGTTCTATTTGCGCAGCTTGCCTCGTTAACACAGTTGTAAGCAAATCAGTCTCATAAGCTGAAAGATGAACGTTCGATTCTTAGACGGGGTACTGGTCCCTCGTTTTCTCAATCGATTCTGTCTCCATCTTGGCTACAGGGCCACAGATTTTTCCGATTCAGTACCAAAACATAACCAATTTAGTTCCTAAACTGTTTCCACGTACAAGGCATGGGGCAGCTTTTGAATGTGTGTACTAGTTCCAAAGGAGTGTCACTCCCATAGCAGGAAGTAAACCAGTCGACCAGGGATACTAGGTCCTATCCACTTTTCCACGTGGGACAAGTTATACACTAAGCAGCAAGATAAATTAAAAAAAAAAAAAAAAAAAAAGAAGTTTTTGCTTTGATTAAATAGCTTTTACATCACAAAAGAAAAAAGTTGCCACATGAGCATGGTACTTAGCACGTCAGTTGGTAATCTGAAGTTCATGAGGTTTTTTCCTCACACGTGGAACTATTCTCCCCCCTTTTCTTGGGATATTGTGTCACCCACTCAGAACTTTCTCAATGAAACGTTTCCGATTCGAAAGGAAACAGGAGCCTTAGTGACAGAAAGAACACATGGATTGTTGCGTCCCTTGACGCTTTGGAGTAATAAGGTGTAGTTGAGAATGGTTTAAGCTATGAAACAAAATGAAATCTTGTGCTAAAGGTCAGTAAGAGCCACAAATACCCTGATGTTCAGCATTTTTGACTGCAAAGTAATAAATCTACCTGAAATATTATTGTCTGGAAAATACATTTCTGTCTTTGATTGTTGGCAGTAGTACAGTAAAAGGTGCGTTCCCATACCGGGAGTTGAACCCGGCCCGCCTGGGTGAGAACCAGGAATCCTAACCGCTAGACCATATGGGAAAAGATGTGCTGTCTTATCAGTGACAATCTGAAAAAAAATAAGTTTTCTACTTGGCACAAGCAACTTCTGCAGTTCTATTTGCGCAGCTTGCCTCGTTAACACAGTTGTAAGCAAATCAGTCTCATAAGCTGAAAAATGAACGTTCGATTCTTAGACGGGGTACTGGTCCCTCGTTTTCTCAATCGATTCTGTCTCCATCTTGGCTACAGGGCCACAGATTTTTCCGATTCAGTACCAAAACATAACCAATTTAGTTCCTAAACTGTTTCCACGTACAAGGCATGGGGCAGCTTTTGAATGTGTGTACTAGTTCCAAAGGAGTGTCACTCCCATAGCAGGAAGTAAACCAGTCGACCAGGGATACTAGGTCCTATCCACTTTTCCACGTGGGACAAGTTATACACTAAGCAGCAAGATAAATTAAAAAAAAAAAAAAAAAGAAGTTTTTGCTTTGATTAAATAGCTTTTACATCACAAAAGAAAAAAGTTGCCACATGAGCATGGTACTTAGCACGTCAGTTGGTAATCTGAAGTTCATGAGGTTTTTTCCTCACACGTGGAACTATTCTCCCCCCTTTTCTTGGGATATTGTGTCACCCACTCAGAACTTTCTCACTGAAACGTTTCCGATTCGAAAGGAAACAGGAGCCTTAGTGACAGAAAGAACACATGGATTGTTGCGTCCCTTGACGCTTTGGAGTAATAAGGTGTAGTTGAGAATGGTTTAAGCTATGAAACAAAATGAAATCTTGTGCTAAATGTCAGTAAGAGCCACAAATACCCTGATGTTCAGCATTTTTGACTGCAAAGTACAAAATCTACCTGAAATATTATTGTCTGGAAAATACATTTCTGTCTTTGATTGTTGGCAGTAGTACAGTAAAAGGTGCGTTCCCATACCGGGAGTCGAACGCGGGCCGCCTGGGTGAAAACCAGGAATCCTAACCGCTAGACCATATGGGAATGGATAGCTACACACTGAGGTATCTATTGAAAAAAATCAGCTCGGGGGCTTGCACAAGAAACGTCTGCAGATTGGCACGTGCATCTTGCCTCGTTAGCGCAGTAGGTAGCGCGTCAGTCTCATAATCTGAAGGTCGTGAGTTCGATCCTCACACGGGGCAGCAGGCTCCTCTTTTCCGAAGAGATTTTGTCAAAATCTTAGAACTTTCCCTTTCAGTTCTAACACGTTTCTGATAAGTAAGGATTTGTGAACCCAAATGACAGATGGGACACATGGGTTGCTGTTTCTCTTGACCCGTTTGCTGTATAAAGAGGCAGATGAGAGTGATTTGAGCTGTTTGACAGCTAAGCGCAAAATCTACCTGAAATACTTTTGTCTGAAAAACACCCGTCAGTAGCGAGCGCGTCAGTCTCATATTTTGAAGTTCGTGAGTTCGATCCTCACACGGGGAAGCGGTCTCCTCTTTTCTGAAGAGATTCTGTCACCAAATTAGAACTTTCCCTTTCAGATTTAAAATGTTTCTGATAAGTAAGAATTTGCGAACCCAAATGACAGACAGGACACATGGGTTGTTGATTCTCTTGACACGTTTGCTCTAAAAGGGGCTAGTTGAGATTGATTTGAGCTATGAAACCAAATTAAATCTTGTGCCAAAGTTCATCACAACGAACGGACCAAAAGATGGCGTTCAGAATTTTCGACAGCTTAACGCAAATTCTACCTGAAATACTTTTGTCTGAAAAACACCTTTGTCTTTGAATGTTGGTGGCAGTACAGAAAAGTACATTCCCATACCGGGAGTTGAACCCGGGTCGCCTGGGTGAGAACCAGGAATCCTAACCGCTAGACCATATGGGAAAAGATGTGCTGTCTTATCAGTGACAATCTGAAAAAAAATAAGTTTTCTACTTGGCACAAGCAACTTCTGCAGTTCTATTTGCGCAGCTTGCCTCGTTAACACAGTTGTAAGCAAATCAGTCTCATAAGCTGAAAGATGAACGTTCGATTGTTAGACGGGGTACTGGTCCCTCGTTTTCTCAATCGATTCTGTCTCCATCTTGGCTACAGGGCCACAGATTTTTCCGATTCAGTACCAAAACATAACCAATTTAGTTCCTAAACTGTTTCCACGTACAAGGCATGGGGCAGCTTTTGAATGTGTGTACTAGTTCCAAAGGAGTGTCACTCCCATAGCAGGAAGTAAACCAGTCGACCAGGGATACTAGGTCCTATCCACTTTTCCACGTGGGACAAGTTATACACTAAGCAGCAAGATAAATTAAAAAAAAAAAAAAAAAAAAAGAAGTTTTTGCTTTGATTAAATAGCTTTTACATCACAAAAGAAAAAAGTTGCCACATGAGCATGGTACTTAGCACGTCAGTTGGTAATCTGAAGTTCATGAGGTTTTTTCCTCACACGTGGAACTATTCTCCCCCCTTTTCTTGGGATATTGTGTCACCCACTCAGAACTTTCTCACTGAAACGTTTCCGATTCGAAAGGAAACAGGAGCCTTAGTGACAGAAAGAACACATGGATTGTTGCGTCCCTTGACGCTTTGGAGTAATAAGGTGTAGTTGAGAATGGTTTAAGCTATGAAACAAAATGAAATCTTGTGCTAAAGGTCAGTAAGAGCCACAAATACCCTGATGTTCAGCATTTTTGACTGCAAAGTACAAAATCTACCTGAAATATTATTGTCTGGAAAATACATTTCTGTCTTTGATTGTTGGCAGTAGTACAGTAAAAGGTGCGTTCCCATACCGGGAGTTGAACCCGGCCGAGAACCAGGAATCCTAACCGCTATACCATATGGGAAAAGATGTGCTGTCTTATCAGTGACAATCTGAAAAAAAATAAGTTTTCTACTTGGCACAAGCAACTTCTGCAGTTCTATTTGCGCAGCTTGCCTCGTTAACACAGTTGTAAGCAAATCAGTCTCATAAGCTGAAAGATGAACGTTCGATTCTTAGACGGGGTACTGGTCCCTCGTTTTCTCAATCGATTCTGTCTCCATCTTGGCTACAGGGCCACAGATTTTTCCGATTCAGTACCAAAACATAACCAATTTAGTTCCTAAACTGTTTCCACGTACAAGGCATGGGGCAGCTTTTGAATGTGTGTACTAGTTCCAAAGGAGTGTCACTCCCATAGCAGGAAGTAAACCAGTCGACCAGGGATACTAGGTCCTATCCACTTTTCCACGTGGGACAAGTTATACACTAAGCAGCAAGATAAATTAAAAAAAAAAAAAAAAAAAAAGAAGTTTTTGCTTTGATTAAATAGCTTTTACATCACAAAAGAAAAAAGTTGCCACATGAGCATGGTACTTAGCACGTCAGTTGGTAATCTGAAGTTCATGAGGTTTTTTCCTCACACGTGGAACTATTCTCCCCCCTTTTCTTGGGATATTGTGTCACCCACTCAGAACTTTCTCACTGAAACGTTTCCGATTCGAAAGGAAACAGGAGCCTTAGTGACAGAAAGAACACATGGATTGTTGCGTCCCTTGACGCTTTGGAGTAATAAGGTGTAGTTGAGAATGGTTTAAGCTATGAAACAAAATGAAATCTTGTGCTAAATGTCAGTAAGAGCCACAAATACCCTGATGTTCAGCATTTTTGACTGCAAAGTACAAAATCTACCTGAAATATTATTGTCTGGAAAATACATTTCTGTCTTTGATTGTTGGCAGTAGTACAGTAAAAGGTGCGTTCCCATACCGGGAGTCGAACGCGGGCCGCCTGGGTGAAAACCAGGAATCCTAACCGCTAGACCATATGGGAATGGATAGCTACACACTGAGGTATCTATTGAAAAAAATCAGCTCGGGGGCTTGCACAAGAAACGTCTGCAGATTGGCACGTGCATCTTGCCTCGTTAGCGCAGTAGGTAGCGCGTCAGTCTCATAATCTGAAGGTCGTGAGTTCGATCCTCACACGGGGCAGCAGGCTCCTCTTTTCCGAAGATATTTTGTCAAAATCTTAGAACTTTCCCTTTCAGTTCTAACACGTTTCTGATAAGTAAGGATTTGTGAACCCAAATGACAGATGGGACACATGGGTTGCTGTTTCTCTTGACCCGTTTGCTGTATAAAGAGGCAGATGAGAGTGATTTGAGCTGTTTGACAGCTAAGCGCAAAATCTACCTGAAATACTTTTGTCTGAAAAACACCCGTCAGTAGCGAGCGCGTCAGTCTCATATTCTGAAGTTCGTGAGTTCGATCCTCACACGGGGAAGCGGTCTCCTCTTTTCTGAAGAGATTCTGTCACCAAATTAGAACTTTCCCTTTCAGATTTAAAATGTTTCTGATAAGTAAGAATTTGCGAACCCAAATGACAGACAGGACACATGGGTTGTTGATTCTCTTGACACGTTTGCTCTAAAAGGGGCTAGTTGAGATTGATTTGAGCTATGAAACCAAATTAAATCTTGTGCCAAAGTTCATCACAACGAACGGACCAAAAGATGGCGTTCAGAATTTTCGACAGCTTAACGCAAATTCTACCTGAAATACTTTTGTCTGAAAAACACCTTTGTCTTTGAATGTTGGTGGCAGTACAGAAAAATACATTCCCATACCGGGAGTTGAACCCGGGTCGCCTGGGTGAGAACCAGGAATCCTAACCGCTAGACCATATGGGAAAAGATGTGCTGTCTTATCAGTGACAATCTGAAAAAAAATAAGTTTTCTACTTGGCACAAGCAACTTCTGCAGTTCTATTTGCGCAGCTTGCCTCGTTAACACAGTTGTAAGCAAATCAGTCTCATAAGCTGAAAGATGAACGTTCGATTGTTAGACGGGGTACTGGTCCCTCGTTTTCTCAATCGATTCTGTCTCCATCTTGGCTACAGGGCCACAGATTTTTCCGATTCAGTACCAAAACATAACCAATTTAGTTCCTAAACTGTTTCCACGTACAAGGCACGGGGCAGCTTTCGAATGTGTGTACTAGTTCCAAAGGAGTGTCACTCCCATAGCAGGAAGTAAACCAGTCGACCAGGTTTACTAGGTCCTATCCACTTTTCCACGTGGGACAAGTTATACACTAAGCAGCAAGATAAATTAAAAAAAAAAAAAAAAAGAAGTTTTTGCTTTGATTAAATAGCTTTTACATCACAAAAGAAAAAAGTTGCCACATGAGCATGGTACTTAGCACGTCAGTTGGTAATCTGAAGTTCATGATGTTTTTTCCTCACACGGGGAACTATTCTCCTCCCTTTTCTTGGGATATTGTGTCACCCACTCAGAACTTTCTCACTGAAACGTTTCCGATTCGAAAGGAAACAGGAGCCTTAGTGACAGACAGAACACATGGATTGTTGCGTCCCTTGACGCTTTGGAGTAATAAGGTGTAGTTGAGAATGGTTTAAGCTATGAAACAAAATGAAATCTTGTGCTAAAGGTCAGTAAGAGCCACAAATACCCTGATGTTCAGCATTTTTGACTGCAAAGTACAAAATCTACCTGAAATATTATTGTCTGGAAAATACATTTCTGTCTTGGATTGTTGGCAGTAGTACAGTAAAAGGTGCGTTCCCATACCGGGAGTCGAACACGGGCCGCCTGGGTGAAAACCAGGAATCCTAACCGCTAGACCATATGGGAATGGATAGCTACACACTGAGGTATCTATTGAAAAAAATCAGCTCGGGGGCTTGCACAAGAAACGTCTGCAGATTGGCACGTGCATCTTGCCTCGTTAGCGCAGTAGGTAGCGCGTCAGTCTCATAATCTGAAGGTCGTGAGTTCGATACTCACACGGGGCAGCGGGCTCCTCTTTTCCGAAGAGATATTGTCAAAAACTTAGAACTTTCCCCTTCATTTCTAACACGTTTCTGATAAGTAAGGATTTGTGAACCCAAATGACACATGGGATGCTGGTTCTCTTGACCCGTTTGCTGTATAAAGAGGCAGATGAGAGTGATTTGAGCTATGACAAAAAATTAAATCTTGTGCCAAAGGTCGTCACAATGAATGTAACCAAAAGCTGGTGTTCAGAATGATTGACAGCTAAGCGCAAAATCTACCTGAAATACTTTTGTCTGAAAAACACCCGCGTCAGTCTCATAATCTGAAGGTCGTGAGTTCGATCCTCACACGGGGCAGCAGGCTCCTCTTTTCCGAAGAGATTTTGTCAAAAACTTAGAACTTTCCCTTTCAGTTCTAACACGTTTCTGATAAGTAAGGATTTGTGAACCCAAATGACAGATGGGACACATGGGTTGCTGTTTCTCTTGACCCGTTTGCTGTATAAAGAGGCAGATGAGAGTGATTTGAGCTGTTTGACAGCTAAGCGCAAAATCTACCTGAAATACTTTTGTCTGAAAAACACCCGTCAGTAGCGAGCGCGTCAGTCTCATATTCTGAAGTTCGTGAGTTCGATCCTCACACGGGGAAGCGGTCTCCTCTTTTCTGAAGAGATTCTGTCACCAAATTAGAACTTTCCCTTTCAGATTTAAAATGTTTCTGATAAGTAAGAATTTGCGAACCCAAATGACAGACAGGACACATGGGTTGTTGATTCTCTTGACACGTTTGCTGTAAAAGGGGCTAGTTGAGATTGATTTGAGCTATGAAACCAAATTAAATCTTGTGCCAAAGTTCATCACAACGAACGGACCAAAAGATGGCGTTCAGAATTTTCGACAGCTTAACGCAAATTCTACCTGAAATACTTTTGTCTGAAAAACACCTTTGTCTTTGAATGTTGGTGGCAGTACAGAAAAGTACATTCCCATATCGGGAGTTGAACCCGGGCCACCTGGGTGAGAACCAGGAATCCTAACCGCTAGACCATATGGGAAAAGTTGTGCTGTCTTATCAGTGACAATCTGAAAAAAAATAAGTTTTCTACTTGGCACAAGCAACTTCTGCAGTTCTATTTGCGCAGCTTGCCTCGTTAACACAGTTGTAAGCAAATCAGTCTCATAAGCTGAAAGATGAACGTTCGATTCTTAGACGGGGTACTGGTCCCTCATTTTTCTCAATCGATTCTGTCTCCATCTTGGCTACAGGGCCACAGATTTTTCCGATTCAGTACCAAAACATAACCAATTTAGTTCCTAAACTGTTTCCACGTACAAGGCATGGGGCAGCTTTTGAATGTGTGTACTAGTTCCAAAGGAGTGTCACTCCCATAGCAGGAAGTAAACCAGTCGACCAGGGATACTAGGTCCTATCCACTTTTCCACGTGGGACAAGTTATACACTAAGCAGCAAGATAAATTAAAAAAAAAAAAAAAAAAAAAGAAGTTTTTGCTTTGATTAAATAGCTTTTACATCACAAAAGAAAAAAGTTGCCACATGAGCATGGTACTTAGCACGTCAGTTGGTAATCTGAAGTTCATGAGGTTTTTTCCTCACACGTGGAACTATTCTCCCCCCTTTTCTTGGGATATTGTGTCACCCACTCAGAACTTTCTCACTGAAACGTTTCCGATTCGAAAGGAAACAGGAGCCTTAGTGACAGAAAGAACACATGGATTGTTGCGTCCCTTGACGCTTTGGAGTAATAAGGTGTAGTTGAGAATGGTTTAAGCTATGAAACAAAATGAAATCTTGTGCTAAATGTCAGTAAGAGCCACAAATACCCTGATGTTCAGCATTTTTGACTGCAAAGTACAAAATCTACCTGAAATATTATTGTCTGGAAAATACATTTCTGTCTTTGATTGTTGGCAGTAGTACAGTAAAAGGTGCGTTCCCATACCGGGAGTCGAACGCGGGCCGCCTGGGTGAAAACCAGGAATCCTAACCGCTAGACCATATGGGAATGGATAGCTACACACTGAGGTATCTATTGAAAAAAATCAGCTCGGGGGCTTGCACAAGAAACGTCTGCAGATTGGCACGTGCGTCTTGCCTCGTTAGCGCAGTAGGTAGCGCGTCAGTCTCATAATCTGAAGGTCGTGAGTTCGATCCTCACACGGGGCAGCAGGCTCCTCTTTTCCGAAGAGATTTTGTCAAAATCTTAGAACTTTCCCTTTCAGTTCTAACACGTTTCTGATAAGTAAGGATTTGTGAACCCAAATGACAGATGGGACACATGGGTTGCTGTTTCTCTTGACCCGTTTGCTGTATAAAGAGGCAGATGAGAGTGATTTGAGCTGTTTGACAGCTAAGCGCAAAATCTACCTGAAATACTTTTGTCTGAAAAACACCCGTCAGTAGCGAGCGCGTCAGTCTCATATTCTGAAGTTCGTGAGTTCGATCCTCACACGGGGAAGCGGTCTCCTCTTTTCTGAAGAGATTCTGTCACCAAATTAGAACTTTCCCTTTCAGATTTAAAATGTTTCTGATAAGTAAGAATTTGCGAACCCAAATGACTGACAGGACACATGGGTTGTTGATTCTCTTGACACGTTTGCTCTAAAAGGGGCTAGTTGAGATTGATTTGAGCTATGAAACCAAATTAAATCTTGTGCCAAAGTTCATCACAACGAACGGACCAAAAGATGGCGTTCAGAATTTTCGACAGCTTAACGCAAATTCTACCTGAAATACTTTTGTCTGAAAAACACCTTTGTCTTTGAATGTTGGTGGCAGTACAGAAAAGTACATTCCCATACCGGGAGTTGAACCCGGGTCGCCTGGGTGAGAACCAGGAATCCTAACCGCTAGACCATATGGGAAAAGATGTGCTGTCTTATCAGTGACAATCTGAAAAAAAATAAGTTTTCTACTTGGCACAAGCAACTTCTGCAGTTCTATTTGCGCAGCTTGCCTCGTTAACACAGTTGTAAGCAAATCAGTCTCATAAGCTGAAAGATGAACGTTCGATTGTTAGACGGGGTACTGGTCCCTCGTTTTCTCAATCGATTCTGTCTCCATCTTGGCTACAGGGCCACAGATTTTTCCGATTCAGTACCAAAACATAACCAATTTAGTTCCTAAACTGTTTACACGTACAAGGCACGGGGCAGCTTTCGAATGTGTGTACTAGTTCCAAAGGAGTGTCACTCCCATAGCAGGAAGTAAACCAGTCGACCAGGTTTACTAGGTCCTATCCACTTTTCCACGTGGGACAAGTTATACACTAAGCAGCAAGATAAATTAAAAAAAAAAAAAAAAAGAAGTTTTTGCTTTGATTAAATAGCTTTTACATCACAAAAGAAAAAAGTTGCCACATGAGCATGGTACTTAGCACGTCAGTTGGTAATCTGAAGTTCATGATGTTTTTTCCTCACACGGGGAACTATTCTCCTCCCTTTTCTTGGGATATTGTGTCACCCACTCAGAACTTTCTCACTGAAACGTTTCCGATTCGAAAGGAAACAGGAGCCTTAGTGACAGACAGAACACATGGATTGTTGCGTCCCTTGACGCTTTGGAGTAATAAGGTGTAGTTGAGAATGGTTTAAGCTATGAAACAAAATGAAATCTTGTGCTAAAGGTCAGTAAGAGCCACAAATACCCTGATGTTCAGCTTTTTTGACTGCAAAGTACAAAATCTACCTGAAATATTATTGTCTGGAAAATACATTTCTGTCTTGGATTGTTGGCAGTAGTACAGTAAAAGGTGCGTTCCCATACCGGGAGTCGAACACGGGCCGCCTGGGTGAAAACCAGGAATCCTAACCGCTAGACCATATGGGAATGGATAGCTACACACTGAGGTATCTATTGAAAAAAATCAGCTCGGGGGCTTGCACAAGAAACGTCTGCAGATTGGCACGTGCATCTTGCCTCGTTAGCGCAGTAGGTAGCGCGTCAGTCTCATAATCTGAAGGTCGTGAGTTCGATACTCACACGGGGCAGCGGGCTCCTCTTTTCCGAAGAGATATTGTCAAAAACTTAGAACTTTCCCCTTCATTTCTAACACGTTTCTGATAAGTAAGGATTTGTGAACCCAAATGACACATGGGATGCTGGTTCTCTTGACCCGTTTGCTGTATAAAGAGGCAGATGAGAGTGATTTGAGCTATGACAAAAAATTAAATCTTGTGCCAAAGGTCGTCACAATGAATGTAACCAAAAGCTGGTGTTCAGAATGATTGACAGCTAAGCGCAAAATCTACCTGAAATACTTTTGTCTGAAAAACACCCGCGTCAGTCTCATAATCTGAAGGTCGTGAGTTCGATCCTCACACGGGGCAGCAGGCTCCTCTTTTCCGAAGAGATTTTGTCAAAAACTTAGAACTTTCCCTTTCAGTTCTAACACGTTTCTGATAAGTAAGGATTTGTGAACCCAAATGACAGATGGGACACATGGGTTGCTGTTTCTCTTGACCCGTTTGCTGTATAAAGAGGCAGATGAGAGTGATTTGAGCTGTTTGACAGCTAAGCGCAAAATCTACCTGAAATACTTTTGTCTGAAAAACACCCGTCAGTAGCGAGCGCGTCAGTCTCATATTCTGAAGTTCGTGAGTTCGATCCTCACACGGGGAAGCGGTCTCCTCTTTTCTGAAGAGATTCTGTCACCAAATTAGAACTTTCCCTTTCAGATTTAAAATGTTTCTGATAAGTAAGAATTTGCGAACCCAAATGACAGACAGGACACATGGGTTGTTGATTCTCTTGACACGTTTGCTGTAAAAGGGGCTAGTTGAGATTGATTTGAGCTATGAAACCAAATTAAATCTTGTGCCAAAGTTCATCACAACGAACGGACCAAAAGATGGCGTTCAGAATTTTCGACAGCTTAACGCAAATTCTACCTGAAATACACCTTTGTCTTTGAATGTTGGTGGCAGTACAGAAAAGTACATTCCCATATCGGGAGTTGAACCCGGGCCACCTGGGTGAGAACCAGGAATCCTAACCGCTAGACCATATGGGAAAAGTTGTGCTGTCTTATCAGTGACAATCTGAAAAAAAATAAGTTTTCTACTTGGCACAAGCAACTTCTGCAGTTCTATTTGCGCAGCTTGCCTCGTTAACACAGTTGTAAGCAAATCAGTCTCATAAGCTGAAAGATGAACGTTCGATTCTTAGACGGGGTACTGGTCCCTCGTTTTCTCAATCGATTCTGTCTCCATCTTGGCTACAGGGCCACAGATTTTTCCGATTCAGTACCAAAACATAACCAATTTAGTTCCTAAACTGTTTCCACGTACAAGGCATGGGGCAGCTTTTGAATGTGTGTACTAGTTCCAAAGGAGTGTCACTCCCATAGCAGGAAGTAAACCAGTCGACCAGGGATACTAGGTCCTATCCACTTTTCCACGTGGGACAAGTTATACACTAAGCAGCAAGATAAATTAAAAAAAAAAAAAAAAAAAAAGAAGTTTTTGCTTTGATTAAATAGCTTTTACATCACAAAAGAAAAAAGTTGCCACATGAGCATGGTACTTAGCACGTCAGTTGGTAATCTGAAGTTCATGAGGTTTTTTCCTCACACGTGGAACTATTCTCCCCCCTTTTCTTGGGATATTGTGTCACCCACTCAGAACTTTCTCACTGAAACGTTTCCGATTCGAAAGGAAACAGGAGCCTTAGTGACAGAAAGAACACATGGATTGTTGCGTCCCTTGACGCTTTGGAGTAATAAGGTGTAGTTGAGAATGGTTTAAGCTATGAAACAAAATGAAATCTTGTGCTAAATGTCAGTAAGAGCCACAAATACCCTGATGTTCAGCATTTTTGACTGCAAAGTACAAAATCTACCTGAAATATTATTGTCTGGAAAATACATTTCTGTCTTTGATTGTTGGCAGTAGTACAGTAAAAGGTGCGTTCCCATACCGGGAGTCGAACGCGGGCCGCCTGGGTGAAAACCAGGATTCCTAACCGCTAGACCATATGGGAATGGATAGCTACACACTGAGGTATCTATTGAAAAAAATCAGCTCGGGGGCTTGCACAAGAAACGTCTGCAGATTGGCACGTGCATCTTGCCTCGTTAGCGCAGTAGGTAGCGCGTCAGTCTCATAATCTGAAGGTCGTGAGTTCGATCCTCACACGGGGCAGCAGGCTCCTCTTTTCCGAAGAGATTTTGTCAAAATCTTAGAACTTTCCCTTTCAGTTCTAACACGTTTCTGATAAGTAAGGATTTGTGAACCCAAATGACAGATGGGACACATGGGTTGCTGTTTCTCTTGACCCGTTTGCTGTATAAAGAGGCAGATGAGAGTGATTTGAGCTGTTTGACAGCTAAGCGCAAAATCTACCTGAAATACTTTTGTCTGAAAAACACCCGTCAGTAGCGAGCGCGTCAGTCTCATATTCTGAAGTTCGTGAGTTCGATCCTCACACGGGGAAGCGGTCTCCTCTTTTCTGAAGAGATTCTGTCACCAAATTAGAACTTTCCCTTTCAGATTTAAAATGTTTCTGATAAGTAAGAATTTGCGAACCCAAATGACAGACAGGACACATGGGTTGTTGATTCTCTTGACACGTTTGCTCTAAAAGGGGCTAGTTGAGATTGATTTGAGCTATGAAACCAAATTAAATCTTGTGCCAAAGTTCATCACAACGAACGGACCAAAAGATGGCGTTCAGAATTTTCGACAGCTTAACGCAAATTCTACCTGAAATACTTTTGTCTGAAAAACACCTTTGTCTTTGAATGTTGGTGGCAGTACAGAAAAGTACATTCCCATACCGGGAGTTGAACCCGGGTCGCCTGGGTGAGAACCAGGAATCCTAACCGCTAGACCATATGGGAAAAGATGTGCTGTCTTATCAGTGACAATCTGAAAAAAAATAAGTTTTCTACTTGGCACAAGCAACTTCTGCAGTTCTATTTGCGCAGCTTGCCTCGTTAACACAGTTGTAAGCAAATCAGTCTCATAAGCTGAAAGATGAACGTTCGATTGTTAGACGGGGTACTGGTCCCTCGTTTTCTCAATCGATTCTGTCTCCATCTTGGCTACAGGGCCACAGATTTTTACGATTCAGTACCAAAACATAACCAATTTAGTTCCTAAACTGTTTCCACGTACAAGGCACGGGGCAGCTTTCGAATGTGTGTACTAGTTCCAAAGGAGTGTCACTCCCATAGCAGGAAGTAAACCAGTCGACCAGGTTTACTAGGTCCTATCCACTTTTCCACGTGGGACAAGTTATACACTAAGCAGCAAGATAAATTAAAAAAAAAAAAGAAGTTTTTGCTTTGATTAAATAGCTTTTACATCACAAAAGAAAAAAGTTGCCACATGAGCATGGTACTTAGCACGTCAGTTGGTAATCTGAAGTTCATGATGTTTTTTCCTCACACGGGGAACTATTCTCCTCCCTTTTCTTGGGATATTGTGTCACCCACTCAGAACTTTCTCACTGAAACGTTTCCGATTCGAAAGGAAACAGGAGCCTTAGTGACAGACAGAACACATGGATTGTTGCGTCCCTTGACGCTTTGGAGTAATAAGGTGTAGTTGAGAATGGTTTAAGCTATGAAACAAAATGAAATCTTGTGCTAAAGGTCAGTAAGAGCCACAAATACCCTGATGTTCAGCATTTTTGACTGCAAAGTACAAAATCTACCTGAAATATTATTGTCTGGAAAATACATTTCTGTCTTGGATTGTTGGCAGTAGTACAGTAAAAGGTGCGTTCCCATACCGGGAGTCGAACACGGGCCGCCTGGGTGAAAACCAGGAATCCTAACCGCTAGACCATATGGGAATGGATAGCTACACACTGAGGTATCTATTGAAAAAAATTAGCTCGGGGGCTTGCACAAGAAACGTCTGCAGATTGGCACGTGCATCTTGCCTCGTTAGCGCAGTAGGTAGCGCGTCAGTCTCATAATCTGAAGGTCGTGAGTTCGATACTCACACGGGGCAGCGGGCTCCTCTTTTCCGAAGAGATATTGTCAAAAACTTAGAACTTTCCCCTTCATTTCTAACACGTTTCTGATAAGTAAGGATTTGTGAACCCAAATGACACATGGGATGCTGGTTCTCTTGACCCGTTTGCTGTATAAAGAGGCAGATGAGAGTGATTTGAGCTATGACAAAAAATTAAATCTTGTGCCAAAGGTCGTCACAATGAATGTAACCAAAAGCTGGTGTTCAGAATGATTGACAGCTAAGCGCAAAATCTACCTGAAATACTTTTGTCTGAAAAACACCCGCGTCAGTCTCATAATCTGAAGGTCGTGAGTTCGATCCTCACACGGGGCAGCAGGCTCCTCTTTTCCGAAGAGATTTTGTCAAAAACTTAGAACTTTCCCTTTCAGTTCTAACACGTTTCTGATAAGTAAGGATTTGTGAACCCAAATGACAGATGGGACACATGGGTTGCTGTTTCTCTTGACCCGTTTGCTGTATAAAGAGGCAGATGAGAGTGATTTGAGCTGTTTGACAGCTAAGCGCAAAATCTACCTGAAATACTTTTGTCTGAAAAACACCCGTCAGTAGCGAGCGCGTCAGTCTCATATTCTGAAGTTCGTGAGTTCGATCCTCACACGGGGAAGCGGTCTCCTCTTTTCTGAAGAGATTCTGTCACCAAATTAGAACTTTCCCTTTCAGATTTAAAATGTTTCTGATAAGTAAGAATTTGCGAACCCAAATGACAGACAGGACACATGGGTTGTTGATTCTCTTGACACGTTTGCTGTAAAAGGGGCTAGTTGAGATTGATTTGAGCTATGAAACCAAATTAAATCTTGTGCCAAAGTTCATCACAACGAACGGACCAAAAGATGGCGTTCAGAATTTTCGACAGCTTAACGCAAATTCTACCTGAAATACTTTTGTCTGAAAAACACCTTTGTCTTTGAATGTTGGTGGCAGTACAGAAAAGTACATTCCCATACCGGGAGTTGAACCCGGGCCACCTGGGTGAGAACCAGGAATCCTAACCGCTAGACCATATGGGAAAAGTTGTGCTGTCTTATCAGTGACAATCTGAAAAAAAATAAGTTTTCTACTTGGCACAAGCAACTTCTGCAGTTCTATTTGCGCAGCTTGCCTCGTTAACACAGTTGTAAGCAAATCAGTCTCATAAGCTGAAAGATGAACGTTCGATTCTTAGACGGGGTACTGGTCCCTCGTTTTCTCAATCGATTCTGTCTCCATCTTGGCTACAGGGCCACAGATTTTTCCGATTCAGTACCAAAACATAACCAATTTAGTTCCTAAACTGTTTCCACGTACAAGGCATGGGGCAGCTTTTGAATGTGTGTACTAGTTCCAAAGGAGTGTCACTCCCATAGCAGGAAGTAAACCAGTCGACCAGGGATACTAGGTCCTATCCACTTTTCCACGTGGGACAAGTTATACACTAAGCAGCAAGATAAATTAAAAAAAAAAAAAAAAAAAAAGAAGTTTTTGCTTTGATTAAATAGCTTTTACATCACAAAAGAAAAAAGTTGCCACATGAGCATGGTACTTAGCACGTCAGTTGGTAATCTGAAGTTCATGAGGTTTTTTCCTCACACGTGGAACTATTCTCCCCCCTTTTCTTGGGATATTGTGTCACCCACTCAGAACTTTCTCAATGAAACGTTTCCGATTCGAAAGGAAACAGGAGCCTTAGTGACAGAAAGAACACATGGATTGTTGCGTCCCTTGACGCTTTGGAGTAATAAGGTGTAGTTGAGAATGGTTTAAGCTATGAAACAAAATGAAATCTTGTGCTAAAGGTCAGTAAGAGCCACAAATACCCTGATGTTCAGCATTTTTGACTGCAAAGTAATAAATCTACCTGAAATATTATTGTCTGGAAAATACATTTCTGTCTTTGATTGTTGGCAGTAGTACAGTAAAAGGTGCGTTCCCATACCGGGAGTTGAACCCGGCCCGCCTGGGTGAGAACCAGGAATCCTAACCGCTAGACCATATGGGAAAAGATGTGCTGTCTTATCAGTGACAATCTGAAAAAAAATAAGTTTTCTACTTGGCACAAGCAACTTCTGCAGTTCTATTTGCGCAGCTTGCCTCGTTAACACAGTTGTAAGCAAATCAGTCTCATAAGCTGAAAAATGAACGTTCGATTCTTAGACGGGGTACTGGTCCCTCGTTTTCTCAATCGATTCTGTCTCTATCTTGGCTACAGGGCCACAGATTTTTCCGATTCAGTACCAAAACATAACCAATTTAGTTCCTAAACTGTTTCCACGTACAAGGCATGGGGCAGCTTTTGAATGTGTGTACTAGTTCCAAAGGAGTGTCACTCCCATAGCAGGAAGTAAACCAGTCGACCAGGGATACTAGGTCCTATCCACTTTTCCACGTGGGACAAGTTATACACTAAGCAGCAAGATAAATTAAAAAAAAAAAAAAAAAAAAAGAAGTTTTTGCTTTGATTAAATAGCTTTTACATCACAAAAGAAAAAAGTTGCCACATGAGCATGGTACTTAGCACGTCAGTTGGTAATCTGAAGTTCATGAGGTTTTTTCCTCACACGTGGAACTATTCTCCCCCCTTTTCTTGGGATATTGTGTCACCCACTCAGAACTTTCTCACTGAAACGTTTCCGATTCGAAAGGAAACAGGAGCCTTAGTGACAGAAAGAACACATGGATTGTTGCGTCCCTTGACGCTTTGGAGTAATAAGGTGTAGTTGAGAATGGTTTAAGCTATGAAACAAAATGAAATCTTGTGCTAAATGTCAGTAAGAGCCACAAATACCCTGATGTTCAGCATTTTTGACTGCAAAGTACAAAATCT
Organism: Dendrobates tinctorius; assembly: GCF_039654945.1. NCBI lineage: Eukaryota > Metazoa > Chordata > Amphibia > Anura > Dendrobatidae > Dendrobates > Dendrobates tinctorius. Next base: position 12,553,374 of record NW_027361939.1, on the reverse strand, counting down.
ACCTGAAATATTATTGTCTGGAAAATACATTTCTGTCTTTGATTGTTGGCAGTAGTACAGTAAAAGGTGCGTTCCCATACCGGGAGTCGAACGCGGGCCGCCTGGGTGAAAACCAGGAATCCTAACCGCTAGACCATATGGGAATGGATAGCTACACACTGAGGTATCTATTGAAAAAAATCAGCTCGGGGGCTTGCACAAGAAACGTCTGCAGATTGGCACGTGCATCTTGCCTCGTTAGCGCAGTAGGTAGCGCGTCAGTCTCATAATCTGAAGGTCGTGAGTTCGATCCTCACACGGGGCAGCAGGCTCCTCTTTTCCGAAGAGATTTTGTCAAAATCTTAGAACTTTCCCTTTCAGTTCTAACACGTTTCTGATAAGTAAGGATTTGTGAACCCAAATGACAGATGGGACACATGGGTTGCTGTTTCTCTTGACCCGTTTGCTGTATAAAGAGGCAGATGAGAGTGATTTGAGCTGTTTGACAGCTAAGCGCAAAATCTACCTGAAATACTTTTGTCTGAAAAACACCCGTCAGTAGCGAGCGCGTCAGTCTCATATTCTGAAGTTCGTGAGTTCGATCCTCACACGGGGAAGCGGTCTCCTCTTTTCTGAAGAGATTCTGTCACCAAATTAGAACTTTCCCTTTCAGATTTAAAATGTTTCTGATAAGTAAGAATTTGCGAACCCAAATGACAGACAGGACACATGGGTTGTTGATTCTCTTGACACGTTTGCTCTAAAAGGGGCTAGTTGAGATTGATTTGAGCTATGAAACCAAATTAAATCTTGTGCCAAAGTTCATCACAACGAACGGACCAAAAGATGGCGTTCAGAATTTTCGACAGCTTAACGCAAATTCTACCTGAAATACTTTTGTCTGAAAAACACCTTTGTCTTTGAATGTTGGTGGCAGTACAGAAAAGTACATTCCCATACCGGGAGTTGAACCCGGGTCGCCTGGGTGAGAACCAGGAATCCTAACCGCTAGACCATATGGGAAAAGATGTGCTGTCTTATCAGTGACAATCTGAAAAAAAATAAGTTTTCTACTTGGCACAAGCAACTTCTGCAGTTCTATTTGCGCAGCTTGCCTCGTTAACACAGTTGTAAGCAAATCAGTCTCATAAGCTGAAAGATGAACGTTCGATTGTTAGACGGGGTACTGGTCCCTCGTTTTCTCAATCGATTCTGTCTCCATCTTGGCTACAGGGCCACAGATTTTTCCGATTCAGTACCAAAACATAACCAATTTAGTTCCTAAACTGTTTCCACGTACAAGGCATGGGGCAGCTTTTGAATGTGTGTACTAGTTCCAAAGGAGTGTCACTCCCATAGCAGGAAGTAAACCAGTCGACCAGGGATACTAGGTCCTATCCACTTTTCAAGTGGGACAAGTTATACACTAAGCAGCAAGATAAATTAAAAAAAAAAAAAAAAAGAAGTTTTTGCTTTGATTAAATAGCTTTTACATCACAAAAGAAAAAAGTTGCCACATGAGCATGGTACTTAGCACGTCAGTTGGTAATCTGAAGTTCATGATGTTTTTTCCTCACACGGGGAACTATTCTCCTCCCTTTTCTTGGGATATTGTGTCACCCACTCAGAACTTTCTCACTGAAACGTTTCCGATTCGAAAGGAAACAGGAGCCTTAGTGACAGACAGAACACATGGATTGTTGCGTCCCTTGACGCTTTGGAGTAATAAGGTGTAGTTGAGAATGGTTTAAGCTATGAAACAAAATGAAATCTTGTGCTAAAGGTCAGTAAGAGCCACAAATACCCTGATGTTCAGCATTTTTGACTGCAAAGTACAAAATCTACCTGAAATATTATTGTCTGGAAAATACATTTCTGTCTTTGATTGTTGGCAGTAGTACAGTAAAAGGTGCGTTCCCATACCGGGAGTCGAACGCGGGCCGCCTGGGTGAAAACCAGGAATCCTAACCGCTAGACCATATGGGAATGGATAGCTACACACTGAGGTATCTATTGAAAAAAATCAGCTCGGGGGCTTGCACAAGAAACGTCTGCAGATTGGCACGTGCATCTTGCCTCGTTAGCGCAGTAGGTAGCGCGTCAGTCTCATAATCTGAAGGTCGTGAGTTCGATCTTCACACGGGGCAGCGGGCTCATCTTTTCCGAAGAGATTTTGTCAAAAACTTAGAACTTTCCCGTTCAGTTCTAACATGTTTCTGATAAGTAAGGATTTGTGAACCCAATTGACACATGGGTTGCTGGTTCTCTTGACTCGTTTGCTGTATAAAGAGGCAGATGAGAGTGATTTGAGCTATGAAAAAAAATTAAATCTTGTGCCAAAGGTCGTCACAATGAATGTAACCAAAAGCTGGTGTTCAGAATGATTGACAGCTAAGCGCAAAATCTACCTGAAATACTTTTGTCTGAAAAACACCCGCGTCAGTCTCATAATCTGAAGGTCGTGAGTTCGATCCTCACACGGGGCAGCAGGCTCCTCTTTTCCGAAGAGATTTTGTCAAAATCTTAGAACTTTCCCTTTCAGTTCTAACACGTTTCTGATAAGTAAGGATTTGTGAACCCAAATGACAGATGGGACACATGGGTTGCTGTTTCTCTTGACCCGTTTGCTGTATAAAGAGGCAGATGAGAGTGATTTGAGCTGTTTGACAGCTAAGCGCAAAATCTACCTGAAATACTTTTGTCTGAAAAACACCCGTCAGTAGCGAGCGCGTCAGTCTCATATTCTGAAGTTCGTGAGTTCGATCCTCACACGGGGAAGCGGTCTCCTCTTTTCTGAAGAGATTCTGTCACCAAATTAGAACTTTCCCTTTCAGATTTAAAATGTTTCTGATAAGTAAGAATTTGCGAACCCAAATGACAGACAGGACACATGGGTTGTTGATTCTCTTGACACGTTTGCTCTAAAAGGGGCTAGTTGAGATTGATTTGAGCTATGAAACCAAATTAAATCTTGTGCCAAAGTTCATCACAACGAACGGACCAAAAGATGGCGTTGAGAATTTTCGACAGCTTAACGCAAATTCTACCTGAAATACTTTTGTCTGAAAAACACCTTTGTCTTTGAATGTTGGTGGCAGTACAGAAAAGTACATTCCCATACCGGGAGTTGAACCCGGGTCGCCTGGGTGAAAACCAGGAATCCTAACCGCTAGACCATATGGGAAAAGATGTGCTGTCTTATCAGTGACAATCTGAAAAAAAATAAGTTTTCTACTTGGCACAAGCAACTTCTGCAGTTCTATTTGCGCAGCTTGCCTCGTTAACACAGTTGTAAGCAAATCAGTCTCATAAGCTGAAAGATGAACGTTCGATTGTTAGACGGGGTACTGGTCCGTCGTTTTCTCAATCGATTCTGTCTCCATCTTGGCTACAGGGCCACAGATTTTTCCGATTCAGTACCAAAACATAACCAATTTAGTTCCTAAACTGTTTCCACGTACAAGGCATGGGGCAGCTTTTGAATGTGTGTACTAGTTCCAAAGGAGTGTCACTCCCATAGCAGGAAGTAAACCAGTCGACCAGGGATACTAGGTCCTATCCACTTTTCCACGTGGGACAAGTTATACACTAAGCAGCAAGATAAATTAAAAAAAAAAAAAAAAAAAAAAGAAGTTTTTGCTTTGATTAAATAGCTTTTACATCACAAAAGAAAAAAGTTGCCACATGAGCATGGTACTTAGCACGTCAGTTGGTAATCTGAAGTTCATGAGGTTTTTTCCTCACACGTGGAACTATTCTCCCCCCTTTTCTTGGGATATTGTGTCACCCACTCAGAACTTTCTCACTGAAACGTTTCCGATTCGAAAGGAAACAGGAGCCTTAGTGACAGAAAGAACACATGGATTGTTGCGTCCCTTGACGCTTTGGAGTAATAAGGTGTAGTTGAGAATGGTTTAAGCTATGAAACAAAATGAAATCTTGTGCTAAATGTCAGTAAGAGCCACAAATACCCTGATGTTCAGCATTTTTGACTGCAAAGTACAAAATCTACCTGAAATATTATTGTCTGGAAAATACATTTCTGTCTTTGATTGTTGGCAGTAGTACAGTAAAAGGTGCGTTCCCATACCGGGAGTCGAACGCGGGCCGCCTGGGTGAAAACCAGGAATCCTAACCGCTAGACCATATGGGAATGGATAGCTAGACACTGAGGTATCTATTGAAAAAAATCAGCTCGGGGGCTTGCACAAGAAACGTCTGCAGATTGGCACGTGCATCTTGCCTCGTTAGCGCAGTAGGTAGCGCGTCAGTCTCATAATCTGAAGGTCGTGAGTTCGATCCTCACACGGGGCAGCAGGCTCCTCTTTTCCGAAGAGATTTTGTCAAAATCTTAGAACTTTCCCTTTCAGTTCTAACACGTTTCTGATAAGTAAGGATTTGTGAACCCAAATGACAGATGGGACACATGGGTTGCTGTTTCTCTTGACCCGTTTGCTGTATAAAGAGGCAGATGAGAGTGATTTGAGCTGTTTGACAGCTAAGCGCAAAATCTACCTGAAATACTTTTGTCTGAAAAACACCTGTCAGTAGCGAGCGCGTCAGTCTCATATTCTGAAGTTCGTGAGTTCGATCCTCACACGGGGAAGCGGTCTCCTCTTTTCTGAAGAGATTCTGTCACCAAATTAGAACTTTCCCTTTCAGATTTAAAATGTTTCTGATAAGTAAGAATTTGCGAACCCAAATGACAGACAGGACACATGGGTTGTTGATTCTCTTGACACGTTTGCTGTAAAAGGGGCTAGTTGAGATTGATTTGAGCTATGAAACCAAATTAAATCTTGTGCCAAAGTTCATCACAACGAACGGACCAAAAGATGGCGTTCAGAATTTTCGACAGCTTAACGCAAATTCTACCTGAAATACTTTTGTCTGAAAAACACCTTTGTCTTTGAATGTTGGTGGCAGTACAGAAAAGTACATTCCCATACCGGGAGTTGAACCCGGGTCGCCTGCGTGAGAACCAGGAATCCTAACCGCTAGACCATATGGGAAAAGATGTGCTGTCTTATCAGTGACAATCTGAAAAAAAATAAGTTTTCTACTTGGCACAAGCAACTTCTGCAGTTCTATTTGCGCAGCTTGCCTCGTTAACACAGTTGTAAGCAAATCAGTCTCATAAGCTGAAAGATGAACGTTCGATTGTTAGACGGGGTACTGGTCCCTCGTTTTCTCAATCGATTCTGTCTCCATCTTGGCTACAGGGCCACAGATTTTTCCGATTCAGTACCAAAACATAACCAATTTAGTTCCTAAACTGTTTCCACGTACAAGGCACGGGGCAGCTTTCGAATGTGTGTACTAGTTCCAAAGGAGTGTCACTCCCATAGCAGGAAGTAAACCAGTCGACCAGGGATACTAGGTCCTATCCACTTTTCCACGTGGGACAAGTTATACACTAAGCAGCAAGATAAATTAAAAAAAAAAAAAAAAGAAGTTTTTGCTTTGATTAAATAGCTTTTACATCACAAAAGAAAAAAGTTGCCACATGAGCATGGTACTTAGCACGTCAGTTGGTAATCTGAAGTTCATGAGGTTTTTTCCTCACACGTGGAACTATTCTCCCCCCTTTTCTTGGGATATTGTGTCACCCACTCAGAACTTTCTCAATGAAACGTTTCCGATTCGAAAGGAAACAGGAGCCTTAGTGACAGAAAGAACACATGGATTGTTGCGTCCCTTGACGCTTTGGAGTAATAAGGTGTAGTTGAGAATGGTTTAAGCTATGAAACAAAATGAAATCTTGTGCTAAAGGTCAGTAAGAGCCACAAATACCCTGATGTTCAGCATTTTTGACTGCAAAGTACAAAATCTACCTGAAATATTATTGTCTGGAAAATACATTTCTGTCTTTGATTGTTGGCAGTAGTACAGTAAAAGGTGCGTTCCCATACCGGGAGTTGAACCCGGCCCGCCTGGGTGAGAACCAGGAATCCTAACCGCTATACCATATGGGAAAAGATGTGCTGTCTTATCAGTGACAATCTGAAAAAAAATAAGTTTTCTACTTGGCACAAGCAACTTCTGCAGTTCTATTTGCGCAGCTTGCCTCGTTAACACAGTTGTAAGCAAATCAGTCTCATAAGCTGAAAGATGAACGTTCGATTGTTAGACGGGGTACTGGTCCCTCGTTTTCTCAATCGATTCTGTCTCCATCTTGGCTACAGGGCCACAGATTTTTCCGATTCAGTACCAAAACATAACCAATTTAGTTCCTAAACTGTTTCCACGTACAAGGCATGGGGCAGCTTTTGAATGTGTGTACTAGTTCCAAAGGAGTGTCACTCCCATAGCAGGAAGTAAACCAGTCGACCAGGGATACTAGGTCCTATCCACTTTTCCACGTGGGACAAGTTATACACTAAGCAGCAAGATAAATTAAAAAAAAAAAAAAAAAAAAAGAAGTTTTTGCTTTGATTAAATAGCTTTTACATCACAAAAGAAAAAAGTTGCCACATGAGCATGGTACTTAGCACGTCAGTTGGTAATCTGAAGTTCATGAGGTTTTTTCCTCACACGTGGAACTATTCTCCCCCCTTTTCTTGGGATATTGTGTCACCCACTCAGAACTTTCTCACTGAAACGTTTCCGATTCGAAAGGAAACAGGAGCCTTAGTGACAGAAAGAACACATGGATTGTTGCGTCCCTTGACGCTTTGGAGTAATAAGGTGTAGTTGAGAATGGTTTAAGCTATGAAACAAAATGAAATCTTGTGCTAAATGTCAGTAAGAGCCACAAATACCCTGATGTTCAGCATTTTTGACTGCAAAGTACAAAATCTACCTGAAATATTATTGTCTGGAAAATACATTTCTGTCTTTGATTGTTGGCAGTAGTACAGTAAAAGGTGCGTTCCCATACCGGGAGTCGAACGCGGGCCGCCTGGGTGAAAACCAGGAATCCTAACCGCTAGACCATATGGGAATGGATAGCTACACACTGAGGTATCTATTGAAAAAAATCAGCTCGGGGGCTTGCACAAGAAACGTCTGCAGATTGGCAAGTGCATCTTGCCTCGTTAGCGCAGTAGGTAGCGCGTCAGTCTCATAATCTGAAGGTCGTGAGTTCGATCTTCACACGGGGCAGCGGGCTCCTCTTTTCCGAAGAGATTTTGTCAAAAACTTAGAACTTTCCCGTTCAGTTCTAACATGTTTCTGATAAGTAAGGATTTGTGAACCCAAATGACACATGGGTTGCTGGTTCTCTTGACTCGTTTGCTGTATAAAGAGGCAGATGAGAGTGATTTGAGCTATGAAAAAAAATTAAATCTTGTGCCAAAGGTCGTCACAATGAATGTAACCAAAAGCTGGTGTTCAGAATGATTGACAGCTAAGCGCAAAATCTACCTGAAATACTTTTGTCTGAAAAACACCCGCGTCAGTCTCATAATCTGAAGGTCGTGAGTTCGATCCTCACACGGGGCAGCAGGCTCCTCTTTTCCGAAGAGATTTTGTCAAAATCTTAGAACTTTCCCTTTCAGTTCTAACACGTTTCTGATAAGTAAGGATTTGTGAACCCAAATGACAGATGGGACACATGGGTTGCTGTTTCTCTTGACCCGTTTGCTGTATAAAGAGGCAGATGAGAGTGATTTGAGCTGTTTGACAGCTAAGCGCAAAATCTACCTGAAATACTTTTGTCTGAAAAACACCCGTCAGTAGCGAGCGCGTCAGTCTCATATTCTGAAGTTCGTGAGTTCGATCCTCACACGGGGAAGCGGTCTCCTCTTTTCTGAAGAGATTCTGTCACCAAATTAGAACTTTCCCTTTCAGATTTAAAATGTTTCTGATAAGTAAGAATTTGCGAACCCAAATGACAGACAGGACACATGGGTTGTTGATTCTCTTGACACGTTTGCTCTAAAAGGGGCTAGTTGAGATTGATTTGAGCTATGAAACCAAATTAAATCTTGTGCCAAAGTTCATCACAACGAACGGACCAAAAGATGGCGTTCAGAATTTTCGACAGCTTAACGCAAATTCTACCTGAAATACTTTTGTCTGAAAAACACCTTTGTCTTTGAATGTTGGTGGCAGTACAGAAAAGTACATTACCATACCGGGAGTTGAACCCGGGTCGCCTGGGTGAGAACCAGGAATCCTAACCGCTAGACCATATGGGAAAAGATGTGCTGTCTTATCAGTGACAATCTGAAAAAAAATAAGTTTTCTACTTGGCACAAGCAACTTCTGCAGTTCTATTTGCGCAGCTTGCCTCGTTAACACAGTTGTAAGCAAATCAGTCTCATAAGCTGAAAGATGAACGTTCGATTGTTAGACGGGGTACTGGTCCCTCGTTTTCTCAATCGATTCTGTCTCCATCTTGGCTACAGGGCCACAGATTTTTCCGATTCAGTACCAAAACATAACCAATTTAGTTCCTAAACTGTTTCCACGTACAAGGCACGGGGCAGCTTTCGAATGTGTGTACTAGTTCCAAAGGAGTGTCACTCCCATAGCAGGAAGTAAACCAGTCGACCAGGGATACTAGGTCCTATCCACTTTTCCACGTGGGACAAGTTATACACTAAGCAGCAAGATAAATTAAAAAAAAAAAAAAAAAGAAGTTTTTGCTTTGATTAAATAGCTTTTACATCACAAAAGAAAAAAGTTGCCACATGAGCATGGTACTTAGCACGTCAGTTGGTAATCTGAAGTTCATGATGTTTTTTCCTCACACGGGGAACTATTCTCCTCCCTTTTCTTGGGATATTGTGTCACCCACTCAGAACTTTCTCACTGAAACGTTTCCGATTCGAAAGGAAACAGGAGCCTTAGTGACAGAAAGAACACATGGATTGTTGCGTCCCTTGACGCTTTGGAGTAATAAGGTCTAGTTGAGAATGGTTTAAGCTATGAAACAAAATGAAATCTTGTGCTAAAGGTCAGTAAGAGCCACAAATACCCTGATGTTCAGCATTTTTGACTGCAAAGTACAAAATCTACCTGAAATATTATTGTCTGGAAAATACATTTCTGTCTTTGATTGTTGGCAGTAGTACAGTAAAAGGTGCGTTCCCATACCGGGAGTTGAACCCGGCCCGCCTGGGTGAGAACCAGGAATCCTAACCGCTAAACCATATGGGAAAAGATGTGCTGTCTTATCAGTGACAATCTGAAAAAAAATAAGTTTTCTACTTGGCACAAGCAACTTCTGCAGTTCTATTTGCGCAGCTTGCCTCGTTAACACAGTTGTAAGCAAATCAGTCTCATAAGCTGAAAGATGAACGTTCGATTCTTAGACGGGGTACTGGTCCCTCGTTTTCTCAATCGATTCTGTCTCCATCTTGGCTACAGGGCCACAGATTTTTCCGATTCAGTACCAAAACATAACCAATTTAGTTCCTAAACTGTTTCCACGTACAAGGCATGGGGCAGCTTTTGAATGTGTGTACTAGTTCCAAAGGAGTGTCACTCCCATAGCAGGAAGTAAACCAGTCGACCAGGGATACTAGGTCCTATCCACTTTTCCACGTGGGACAAGTTATACACTAAGCAGCAAGATAAATTAAAAAAAAAAAAAAAAAAAAAGAAGTTTTTGCTTTGATTAAATAGCTTTTACATCACAAAAGAAAAAAGTTGCCACATGAGCATGGTACTTAGCACGTCAGTTGGTAATCTGAAGTTCATGAGGTTTTTTCCTCACACGTGGAACTATTCTCCCCCCTTTTCTTGGGATATTGTGTCACCCACTCAGAACTTTCTCACTGAAACGTTTCCGATTCGAAAGGAAACAGGAGCCTTAGTGACAGAAAGAACACATGGATTGTTGCGTCCCTTGACGCTTTGGAGTAATAAGGTGTAGTTGAGAATGGTTTAAGCTATGAAACAAAATGAAATCTTGTGCTAAAGGTCAGTAAGAGCCACAAATACCCTGATGTTCAGCATTTTTGACTGCAAAGTACAAAATCTACCTGAAATATTATTGTCTGGAAAATACATTTCTGTCTTTGATTGTTGGCAGTAGTACAGTAAAAGGTGCGTTCCCATACCGGGAGTCGAACGCGGGCCGCCTGGGTGAAAACCAGGAATCCTAACCGCTAGACCATATGGGAATGGATAGCTACACACTGAGGTATCTATTGAAAAAAATCAGCTCGGGGGCTTGCACAAGAAACGTCTGCAGATTGGCACGTGCATCTTGCCTCGTTAGCGCAGTAGGTAGCGCGTCAGTCTCATAATCTGAAGGTCGTGAGTTCGATCTTCACACGGGGCAGCGGGCTCCTCTTTTCCGAAGAGATTTTGTCAAAAACTTAGAACTTTCCCGTTCAGTTCTAACATGTTTCTGATAAGTAAGGATTTGTGAACCCAAATGACACATGGGTTGCTGGTTCTCTTGACTCGTTTGCTGTATAAAGAGGCAGATGAGAGTGATTTGAGCTATGAAGAAAAATTAAATCTTGTGCCAAAGGTCGTCACAATGAATGTAACCAAAAGCTGGTGTTCAGAATGATTGACAGCTAAGCGCAAAATCTACCTGAAATACTTTTGTCTGAAAAACACCCGCGTCAGTCTCATAATCTGAAGGTCGTGAGTTCGATCCTCACACGGGGCAGCAGGCTCCTCTTTTCCGAAGAGATTTTGTCAAAATCTTAGAACTTTCCCTTTCAGTTCTAACACGTTTCTGATAAGTAAGGATTTGTGAACCCAAATGACAGATGGGACACATGGGTTGCTGTTTCTCTTGACCCGTTTGCTGTATAAAGAGGCAGATGAGAGTGATTTGAGCTGTTTGACAGCTAAGCGCAAAATCTACCTGAAATACTTTTGTCTGAAAAACACCCGTCAGTAGCGAGCGCGTCAGTCTCATATTCTGAAGTTCGTGAGTTCGATCCTCACACGGGGAAGCGGTCTCCTCTTTTCTGAAGAGATTCTGTCACCAAATTAGAACTTTCCCTTTCAGATTTAAAATGTTTCTGATAAGTAAGAATTTGCGAACCCAAATGACAGACAGGACACATGGGTTGTTGATTCTCTTGACACGTTTGCTGTAAAAGGGGCTAGTTGAGATTGATTTGAGCTATGAAACCAAATTAAATCTTGTGCCAAAGTTCATCACAACGAACGGACCAAAAGATGGCGTTCAGAATTTTCGACAGCTTAACGCAAATTCTACCTGAAATACTTTTGTCTGAAAAACACCTTTGTCTTTGAATGTTGGTGGCAGTACAGAAAAGTACATTCCCATACCGGGAGTTGAACCCGGCCCGCCTGGGTAAGAACCAGGAATCCTAACCGCTAGACCATATGGGAAAAGATGTGCTGTCTTATCAGTGACAATCTGAAAAAAAATAAGTTTTCTACTTGGCACAAGCAACTTCTGCAGTTCTATTTGCGCAGCTTGCCTCGTTAACACAGTTGTAAGCAAATCAGTCTCATAAGCTGAAAGATGAACGTTCGATTGTTAGACGGGGTACTGGTCCCTCGTTTTCTCAATCGATTCTGTCTCCATCTTGGCTACAGGGCCACAGATTTTTCCGATTCAGTACCAAAACATAACCAATTTAGTTCCTAAACTGTTTCCACGTACAAGGCACGGGGCAGCTTTTGAATGTGTGTACTAGTTCCAAAGGAGTGTCACTCCCATAGCAGGAAGTAAACCAGTCGACCAGGGATACTAGGTCCTATCCACTTTTCCACGTGGGACAAGTTATACACTAAGCAGCAAGATAAATTAAAAAAAAAAAAAAAAAGAAGTTTTTGCTTTGATTAAATAGCTTTTACATCACAAAAGAAAAAAGTTGCCACATGAGCATGGTACTTAGCACGTCAGTTGGTAATCTGAAGTTCATGAGGTTTTTTCCTCACACGTGGAACTATTCTCCCCCCTTTTCTTGGGATATTGTGTCACCCACTCAGAACTTTCTCAATGAAACGTTTCCGATTCGAAAGGAAACAGGAGCCTTAGTGACAGAAAGAACACATGGATTGTTGCGTCCCTTGACGCTTTGGAGTAATAAGGTGTAGTTGAGAATGGTTTAAGCTATGAAACAAAATGAAATCTTGTGCTAAAGGTCAGTAAGAGCCACAAATACCCTGATGTTAAGCATTTTTGACTGCAAAGTAATAAATCTACCTGAAATATTATTGTCTGGAAAATACATTTCTGTCTTTGATTGTTGGCAGTAGTACAGTAAAAGGTGCGTTCCCATACCGGGAGTTGAACCCGGCCCGCCTGGGTGAGAACCAGGAATCCTAACCGCTAGACCATATGGGAAAAGATGTGCTGTCTTATCAGTGACAATCTGAAAAAAAATAAGTTTTCTACTTGGCACAAGCAACTTCTGCAGTTCTATTTGCGCAGCTTGCCTCGTTAACACAGTTGTAAGCAAATCAGTCTCATAAGCTGAAAGATGAACGTTCGATTCTTAGACGGGGTACTGGTCCCTCGTTTTCTCAATCGATTCTGTCTCCATCTTGGCTACAGGGCCACAGATTTTTCCGATTCAGTACCAAAACATAACCAATTTAGTTCCTAAACTGTTTCCACGTACAAGGCATGGGGCAGCTTTTGAATGTGTGTACTAGTTCCAAAGGAGTGTCACTCCCATAGGAGGAAGTAAACCAGTCGACCAGGGATACTAGGTCCTATCCACTTTTCCACGTGGGACAAGTTATACACTAAGCAGCAAGATAAATTAAAAAAAAAAAAAAAAAAAAAAGAAGTTTTTGCTTTGATTAAATAGCTTTTACATCACAAAAGAAAAAAGTTGCCACATGAGCATGGTACTTAGCACGTCAGTTGGTAATCTGAAGTTCATGAGGTTTTTTCCTCACACGTGGAACTATTCTCCCCCCTTTTCTTGGGATATTGTGTCACCCACTCAGAACTTTCTCACTGAAACGTTTCCGATTCGAAAGGAAACAGGAGCCTTAGTGACAGAAAGAACACATGGATTGTTGCGTCCCTTGACGCTTTGGAGTAATAAGGTGTAGTTGAGAATGGTTTAAGCTATGAAACAAAATGAAATCTTGTGCTAAATGTCAGTAAGAGCCACAAATACCCTGATGTTCAGCATTTTTGACTGCAAAGTACAAAATCTACCTGAAATATTATTGTCTGGAAAATACATTTCTGTCTTTGATTGTTGGCAGTAGTACAGTAAAAGGTGCGTTCCCATACCGGGAGTCGAACGCGGGCCGCCTGGGTGAAAACCAGGAATCCTAACCGCTAGACCATATGGGAATGGATAGCTACACACTGAGGTATCTATTGAAAAAAATCAGCTCGGGGGCTTGCACAAGAAACGTCTGCAGATTGGCACGTGCATCTTGCCTCGTTAGCGCAGTAGGTAGCGCGTCAGTCTCATAATCTGAAGGTCGTGAGTTCGATCCTCACACGGGGCAGCAGGCTCCTCTTTTCCGAAGAGATTTTGTCAAAATCTTAGAACTTTCCCTTTCAGTTCTAACACGTTTCTGATAAGTAAGGATTTGTGAACCAAATGACAGATGGGACACATGGGTTGCTGTTTCTCTTGACCCGTTTGCTGTATAAAGAGGCAGATGAGAGTGATTTGAGCTGTTTGACAGCTAAGCGCAAAATCTACCTGAAATACTTTTGTCTGAAAAACACCCGTCAGTAGCGAGCGCGTCAGTCTCATATTCTGAAGTTCGTGAGTTCGATCCTCACACGGGGAAGCGGTCTCCTCTTTTCTGAAGAGATTCTGTCACCAAATTAGAACTTTCCCTTTCAGATTTAAAATGTTTCTGATAAGTAAGAATTTGCGAACCCAAATGACAGACAGGACACATGGGTTGTTGATTCTCTTGACACGTTTGCTCTAAAAGGGGCTAGTTGAGATTGATTTGAGCTATGAAACCAAATTAAATCTTGTGCCAAAGTTCATCACAACGAACGGACCAAAAGATGGCGTTCAGAATTTTCGACAGCTTAACGCAAATTCTACCTGAAATACTTTTGTCTGAAAAACACCTTTGTCTTTGAATGTTGGTGGCAGTACAGAAAAGTACATTCCCATACCGGGAGTTGAACCCAGGTCGCCTGGGTGAGAACCAGGAATCCTAACCGCTAGACCATATGGGAAAAGTTGTGCTGTCTTATCAGTGACAATCTGAAAAAAAATAAGTTTTCTACTTGGCACAAGCAACTTCTGCAGTTCTATTTGCGCAGCTTGCCTCGTTAACACAGTTGTAAGCAAATCAGTCTCATAAGCTGAAAGATGAACGTTCGATTGTTAGACGGGGTACTGGTCCCTCGTTTTCTCAATCGATTCTGTCTCCATCTTGGCTACAGGGCCACAGATTTTTCCGATTCAGTACCAAAACATAACCAATTTAGTTCCTAAACTGTTTCCACGTACAAGGCATGGGGCAGCTTTTGAATGTGTGTACTAGTTCCAAAGGAGTGTCACTCCCATAGCAGGAAGTAAACCAGTCGACCAGGGATACTAGGTCCTATCCACTTTTCCACGTGGGACAAGTTATACACTAAGCAGCAAGATAAATTAAAAAAAAAAAAAAAAAAAAAGAAGTTTTTGCTTTGATTAAATAGCTTTTACATCACAAAAGAAAAAAGTTGCCACATGAGCATGGTACTTAGCACGTCAGTTGGTAATCTGAAGTTCATGAGGTTTTTTCCTCACACGTGGAACTATTCTCCCCCCTTTTCTTGGGATATTGTGTCACCCACTCAGAACTTTCTCAATGAAACGTTTCCGATTCGAAAGGAAACAGGAGCCTTAGTGACAGAAAGAACACATGGATTGTTGCGTCCCTTGACGCTTTGGAGTAATAAGGTGTAGTTGAGAATGGTTTAAGCTATGAAACAAAATGAAATCTTGTGCTAAAGGTCAGTAAGAGCCACAAATACCCTGATGTTCAGCATTTTTGACTGCAAAGTACAAAATCTACCTGAAATATTATTGTCTGGAATATACATTTCTGTCTTTGATTGTTGGCAGTAGTACAGTAAAAGGTGCGTTCCCATACCGGGAGTCGAACACGGGCCGCCTGGGTGAAAACCAGGAATCCTATCCGCTAGACCATATGGGAATGGATAGCTACACACTGAGGTATCTATTGAAAAAAATCAGCTCGGGGGCTTGCACAAGAAACGTCTGCAGATTGGCACGTGCATCTTGCCTCGTTAGCGCAGTAGGTAGCGCGTCAGTCTCATAATCTGAAGGTCGTGAGTTCGATACTCACACGGGGCAGCGGGCTCCTCTTTTCCGAAGAGATATTGTCAAAAACTTAGAACTTTCCCCTTCATTTCTAACACGTTTCTGATAAGTAAGGATTTGTGAACCCAAATGACACATGGGTTGCTGGTTCTCTTGACCCGTTTGCTGTATAAAGAGGCAGATGAGAGTGATTTGAGCTATGACAAAAAATTAAATCTTGTGCCAAAGGTCGTCACAATGAATGTAACCAAAAGCTGGTGTTCAGAATGATTGACAGCTAAGCGCAAAATCTACCTGAAATACTTTTGTCTGAAAAACACCCGCGTCAGTCTCATAATCTGAAGGTCGTGAGTTCGATCCTCACACGGGGCAGCAGGCTCCTCTTTTCCGAAGAGATTTTGTCAAAAACTTAGAACTTTCCCTTTCAGTTCTAACACGTTTCTGATAAGTAAGGATTTGTGAACCCAAATGACAGATGGGACACATGGGTTGCTGTTTCTCTTGACCCGTTTGCTGTATAAAGAGGCAGATGAGAGTGATTTGAGCTGTTTGACAGCTAAGAGCAAAATCTACCTGAAATACTTTTGTCTGAAAAACACCCGTCAGTAGCGAGCGCGTCAGTCTCATATTCTGAAGTTCGTGAGTTCGATCCTCACACGGGGAAGCGGTCTCCTCTTTTCTGAAGAGATTCTGTCACCAAATTAGAACTTTCCCTTTCAGATTTAAAATGTTTCTGATAAGTAAGAATTTGCGAACCCAAATGACAGACAGGACACATGGGTTGTTGATTCTCTTGACACGTTTGCTGTAAAAGGGGCTAGTTGAGATTGATTTGAGCTATGAAACCAAATTAAATCTTGTGCCAAAGTTCATCACAACGAACGGACCAAAAGATGGCGTTCAGAATTTTCGACAGCTTAACGCAAATTCTACCTGAAATACTTTTGTCTGAAAAACACCTTTGTCTTTGAATGTTGGTGGCAGTACAGAAAAGTACATTCCCATACCGGGAGTTGAACCCGGGCCACCTGGGTGAGAACCAGGAATCCTAACCGCTAGACCATATGGGAAAAGTTGTGCTGTCTTATCAGTGACAATCTGAAAAAAAATAAGTTTTCTACTTGGCACAAGCAACTTCTGCAGTTCTATTTGCGCAGCTTGCCTCGTTAACACAGTTGTAAGCAAATCAGTCTCATAAGCTGAAAGATGAACGTTCGATTCTTAGACGGGGTACTGGTCCCTCGTTTTCTCAATCGATTCTGTCTCCATCTTGGCTACAGGGCCACAGATTTTTCCGATTCAGTACCAAAACATAACCAATTTAGTTCCTAAACTGTTTCCACGTACAAGGCATGGGGCAGCTTTTGAATGTGTGTACTAGTTCCAAAGGAGTGTCACTCCCATAGCAAGAAGTAAACCAGTCGACCAGGGATACTAGGTCCTATCCACTTTTCCACGTGGGACAAGTTATACACTAAGCAGCAAGATAAATAAAAAAAAAAAAAAAAAAAAAAAGAAGTTTTTGCTTTGATTAAATAGCTTTTACATCACAAAAGAAAAAAGTTGCCACATGAGCATGGTACTTAGCACGTCAGTTGGTAATCTGAAGTTCATGAGGTTTTTTCCTCACACGTGGAACTATTCTCCCCCCTTTTCTTGGGATATTGTGTCACCCACTCAGAACTTTCTCAATGAAACGTTTCCGATTCGAAAGGAAACAGGAGCCTTAGTGACAGAAAGAACACATGGATTGTTGCGTCCCTTGACGCTTTGGAGTAATAAGGTGTAGTTGAGAATGGTTTAAGCTATGAAACAAAATGAAATCTTGTGCTAAAGGTCAGTAAGAGCCACAAATACCCTGATGTTCAGCATTTTTGACTGCAAAGTAATAAATCTACCTGAAATATTATTGTCTGGAAAATACATTTCTGTCTTTGATTGTTGGCAGTAGTACAGTAAAAGGTGCGTTCCCATACCGGGAGTTGAACCCGGCCCGCCTGGGTGAGAACCAGGAATCCTAACCGCTAGACCATATGGGAATGGATAGCTACACACTGAGGTATCTATTGAAAAAAATCAGCTCGGGGGCTTGCACAAGAAACGTCTGCAGATTGGCACGTGCATCTTGCCTCGTTAGCGCAGTAGGTAGCGCGTCAGTCGCATAATCTGAAGGTCGTGAGTTCGATCCTCACACGGGGCAGCAGGCTCCTCTTTTCCGAAGAGATTTTGTCAAAATCTTAGAACTTTCCCTTTCAGTTCTAACACGTTTCTGATAAGTAAGGATTTGTGAACCCAAATGACAGATGGGACACATGGGTTGCTGTTTCTCTTGACCCGTTTGCTGTATAAAGAGGCAGATGAGAGTGATTTGAGCTGTTTGACAGCTAAGCGCAAAATCTACCTGAAATACTTTTGTCTGAAAAACACCCGTCAGTAGCGAGCGCGTCAGTCTCATATTCTGAAGTTCGTGAGTTCGATCCTCACACGGGGAAGCGGTCTCCTCTTTTCTGAAGAGATTCTGTCACCAAATTAGAACTTTCCCTTTCAGATTTAAAATGTTTCTGATAAGTAAGAATTTGCGAACCCAAATGACAGACAGGACACATGGGTTGTTGATTCTCTTGACACGTTTGCTCTAAAAGGGGCTAGTTGAGATTGATTTGAGCTATGAAACCAAATTAAATCTTGTGCCAAAGTTCATCACAACGAACGGACCAAAAGATGGCGTTCAGAATTTTCGACAGCTTAACGCAAATTCTACCTGAAATACTTTTGTCTGAAAAACACCTTTGTCTTTGAATGTTGGTGGCAGTACAGAAAAGTACATTCCCATACCAGGAGTTGAACCCGGGCCACCTGGGTGAGAACCAGGAATCCTAACCGCTAGACCATATGGGAAAAGTTGTGCTGTCTTATCAGTGACAATCTGAAAAAAAATAAGTTTTCTACTTGGCACAAGCAACTTCTGCAGTTCTATTTGCGCAGCTTGCCTCGTTAACACAGTTGTAAGCAAATCAGTCTCATAAGCTGAAAGATGAACGTTCGATTCTTAGACGGGGTACTGGTCCCTCGTTTTCTCAATCGATTCTGTCTCCATCTTGGCTACAGGGCCACAGATTTTTCCGATTCAGTACCAAAACATAACCAATTTAGTTCCTAAACTGTTTCCACGTACAAGGCATGGGGCAGCTTTTGAATGTGTGTACTAGTTCCAAAGGAGTGTCACTCCCATAGCAGGAAGTAAACCAGTCGACCAGGGATACTAGGTCCTATCCACTTTTCCACGTGGGACAAGTTATACACTAAGCAGCAAGATAAATTAAAAAAAAAAAAAAAAAAAGAAGTTTTTGCTTTGATTAAATAGCTTTTACATCACAAAAGAAAAAAGTTGCCACATGAGCATGGTACTTAGCACGTCAGTTGGTAATCTGAAGTTCATGAGGTTTTTTCCTCACACGTGGAACTATTCTCCCCCCTTTTCTTGGGATATTGTGTCACCCACTCAGAACTTTCTCACTGAAACGTTTCCGATTCGAAAGGAAACAGGAGCCTTAGTGACAGAAAGAACACATGGATTGTTGCGTCCCTTGACGCTTTGGAGTAATAAGGTGTAGTTGAGAATGGTTTAAGCTATGAAACAAAATGAAATCTTGTGCTAAAGGTCAGTAAGAGCCACAAATACCCTGATGTTCAGCATTTTTGACTGCAAAGTACAAAATCTACCTGAAATATTATTGTCTGGAAAATACATTTCTGTCTTTGATTGTTGGCAGTAGTACAGTAAAAGGTGCGTTCCCATACCGGGAGTCGAACGCGGGCCGCCTGGGTGAAAACCAGGAATCCTAACCGCTAGACCATATGGGAATGGATAGCTACACATTGAGGTATCTATTGAAAAAAATCAGCTCGGGGGCTTGCACAAGAAACGTCTGCAGATTGGCACGTGCATCTTTCCTCGTTAGCGCAGTAGGTAGCGCGTCAGTCTCATAATCTGAAGGTCGTGAGTTCGATCCTCACACGGGGCAGCAGGCTCCTCTTTTCCGAAGAGATTTTGTCAAAATCTTAGAACTTTCCCTTTCAGTTCTAACACGTTTCTGATAAGTAAGGATTTGTGAACCCAAATGACAGATGGGACACATGGGTTGCTGTTTCTCTTGACCCGTTTGCTGTATAAAGAGGCAGATGAGAGTGATTTGAGCTGTTTGACAGCTAAGCGCAAAATCTACCTGAAATACTTTTGTCTGAAAAACACCCGTCAGTAGCGAGCGCGTCAGTCTCATATTCTGAAGTTCGTGAGTTCGATCCTCACACGGGGAAGCGGTCTCCTCTTTTCTGAAGAGATTCTGTCACCAAATTAGAACTTTCCCTTTCAGATTTAAAATGTTTCTGATAAGTAAGAATTTGCGAACCCAAATGACAGACAGGACACATGGGTTGTTGATTCTCTTGACACGTTTGCTGTAAAAGGGGCTAGTTGAGATTGATTTGAGCTATGAAACCAAATTAAATCTTGTGCCAAAGTTCATCACAACGAACGGACCAAAAGATGGCGTTCAGAATTTTCGACAGCTTAACGCAAATTCTACCTGAAATACTTTTGTCTGAAAAACACCTTTGTCTTTGAATGTTGGTGGCAGTACAGAAAAGTACATTCCCATACCAGGAGTTGAACCCGGGTCGCCTGGGTGAGAACCAGGAATCCTAACCGCTAGACCATATGGGAAAAGATGTGCTGTCTTATCAGTGACAATCTGAAAAAAAATAAGTTTTCTACTTGGCACAAGCAACTTCTGCAGTTCTATTTGTGCAGCTTGCCTCGTTAACACAGTTGTAAGCAAATCAGTCTCATAAGCTGAAAGATGAACGTTCGATTGTTAGACGGGGTACTGGTCCCTCGTTTTCTCAATCGATTCTGTCTCCATCTTGGCTACAGGGCCACAGATTTTTCCGATTCAGTACCAAAACATAACCAATTTAGTTCCTAAACTGTTTCCACGTACAAGGCACGGGGCAGCTTTCGAATGTGTGTACTAGTTCCAAAGGAGTGTCACTCCCATAGCAGGAAGTAAACCAGTCGACCAGGGATACTAGGTCCTATCCACTTTTCCACGTGGGACAAGTTATACACTAAGCAGCAAGATAAATTAAAAAAAAAAAAAAAAAAAAAGAAGTTTTTGCTTTGATTAAATAGCTTTTACATCACAAAAGAAAAAAGTTGCCACATGAGCATGGTACTTAGCACGTCAGTTGGTAATCTGAAGTTCATGAGGTTTTTTCCTCACACGTGGAACTATTCTCCCCCCTTTTCTTGGGATATTGTGTCACCCACTCAGAACTTTCTCAATGAAACGTTTCCGATTCGAAAGGAAACAGGAGCCTTAGTGACAGAAAGAACACATGGATTGTTGCGTCCCTTGACGCTTTGGAGTAATAAGGTGTAGTTGAGAATGGTTTAAGCTATGAAACAAAATGAAATCTTGTGCTAAAGGTCAGTAAGAGCCACAAATACCCTGATGTTCAGCATTTTTGACTGCAAAGTACAAAATCTACCTGAAATATTATTGTCTGGAAAATACATTTCTGTCTTTGATTGTTGGCAGTAGTACAGTAAAAGGTGCGTTCCCATACCGGGAGTTGAACCCGGCCCGCCTGGGTGAGAACCAGGAATCCTAACCGCTATACCATATGGGAAAAGATGTGCTGTCTTATCAGTGACAATCTGAAAAAAAATAAGTTTTCTACTTGGCACAAGCAACTTCTGCAGTTCTATTTGCGCAGCTTGCCTCGTTAACACAGTTGTAAGCAAATCAGTCTCATAAGCTGAAAGATGAACGTTCGATTGTTAGACGGGGTACTGGTCCCTCGTTTTCTCAATCGATTCTGTCTCCATCTTGGCTACAGGGCCACAGATTTTTCCGATTCAGTACCAAAACATAACCAATTTAGTTCCTAAACTGTTTCCACGTACAAGGCATGGGGCAGCTTTTGAATGTGTGTACTAGTTCCAAAGGAGTGTCACTCCCATAGCAGGAAGTAAACCAGTCAACCAGGGATACTAGGTCCTATCCACTTTTCCACGTGGGACAAGTTATACACTAAGCAGCAAGATAAATTAAAAAAAAAAAAAAAAAGAAGTTTTTGCTTTGATTAAATAGCTTTTACATCACAAAAGAAAAAAGTTGCCACATGAGCATGGTACTTAGCACGTCAGTTGGTAATCTGAAGTTCATGATGTTTTTTCCTCACACGGGGAACTATTCTCCTCCCTTTTCTTGGGATATTGTGTCACCCACTCAGAACTTTCTCACTGAAACGTTTCTGATTCGAAAGGAAACAGGAGCCTTAGTGACAGACAGAACACATGGATTGTTGCGTCCCTTGACGCTTTGGAGTAATAAGGTGTAGTTGAGAATGGTTTAAGCTATGAAACAAAACGAAATCTTGTGCTAAAGGTCAGTAAGAGCCACAAATACCCTGATGTTCAGCATTTTTGACTGCAAAGTACAAAATCTACCTGAAATATTATTGTCTGGAAAATACATTTCTGTCTTTGATTGTTGGCAGTAGTACAGTAAAAGGTGTGTTCCCATACCGGGAGTCGAACCCGGGCCGCCTGGGTGAAAACCAGGAATCCTAACCGCTAGACCATAAGGGAATGGATAGCTACACACTGAGGTATCTATTGAAAAAAATCAGCTCGGGGGGCTTGCAAAAGAAACGTCTGCAGATTGGCACGTGCATCTTGCCTCGTTAGCGCAGTAGGTAGCGCGTCAGTCTCATAATCTGAAGGTCGTGAGTTCGATACTCACACGGGGCAGCGGGCTCCTCTTTTCCGAAGAGAAATTGTCAAAAACTTAGAACTTTCCCGTTCATTTCTAACACGTTTCTGATAAGTAAGGATTTGTGAACCCAAATGACACATGGGATGCTGGTTCTCTTGACCCGTTTGCTGTATAAAGAGGCAGATGAGAGTGATTTGAGCTATGAAAAAAAATTAAATCTTGTGCCAAAGGTCGTCACAATGAATGTAACCAAAAGCTGGTGTTCAGAATGATTGACAGCTAAGCGCAAAATCTACCTGAAATACTTTTGTCTGAAAAACACCCGCGTCAGTCTCATAATCTGAAGGTCGTGAGTTCGATCCTCACACGGGGCAGCAGGCTCCTCTTTTCCGAAGAGATTTTGTCAAAAACTTAGAACTTTCCCTTTCAGTTCTAACACGTTTCTGATAAGTAAGGATTTGTGAACCCAAATGACAGATGGGACACATGGGTTGCTGTTTCTCTTGACCTGTTTGCTGTATAAAGAGGCAGATGAGAGTGATTTGAGCTGTTTGACAGCTAAGCGCAAAATCTACCTGAAATACTTTTGTCTGAAAAACACCCGTCAGTAGCGAGCGCGTCAGTCTCATATTCTGAAGTTCGTGAGTTCGATCCTCACACGGGGAAGCGGTCTCCTCTTTTCTGAAGAGATTCTGTCACCAAATTAGAACTTTCCCTTTCAGATTTAAAATGTTTCTGATAAGTAAGAATTTGCGAACCCAAATGACAGACAGGACACATGGGTTGTTGATTCTCTTGACACGTTTGCTGTAAAAGGGGCTAGTTGAGATTGATTTGAGCTATGAAACCAAATTAAATCTTGTGCCAAAGTTCATCACAACGAACGGACCAAAAGATGGCGTTCAGAATTTTCGACAGCTTAACGCAAATTCTACCTGAAATACTTTTGTCTGAAAAACACCTTTGTCTTTGAATGTTGGTGGCAGTACAGAAAAGTACATTCCCATACCGGGAGTTGAACCCGGGCCGCCTGGGTGAGAACCAGAAATCCTAACCGCTAGACCATATGGGAAAAGATATGCTGTTTTATCAGTGACAATCTGAAAAAAAATAAGTTTTCTACTTGGCACAAGCAACTTCTGCAGTTCTATTTGCGCAGCTTGCCTCGTTAACACAGTTGTAAGCAAATCAGTCTCATAAGCTGAAAGATGAACGTTCGATTCTTAGACGGGGTACTGGTCCCTCGTTTTCTCAATCGATTCTGTCTCCATCTTGGCTACAGGGCCACAGATTTTTCCGATTCAGTACCAAAACATAACCAATTTAGTTCCTAAACTGTTTCCACGTACAAGGCATGGGGCAGCTTTTGAATGTGTGTACTAGTTCCAAAGGAGTGTCACTCCCATAGCAGGAAGTAAACCAGTCGACCAGGGATACTAGGTACTATCCACTTTTCCACGTGGGACAAGTTATACACTAAGCAGCAAGATAAATTAAAAAAAAAAAGAAAAAAAAAAGAAGTTTTTGCTTTGATTAAATAGCTTTTACATCACAAAAGAAAAAAGTTGCCACATGAGCATGGTACTTAGCACGTCAGTTGGTAATCTGAAGTTCATGAGGTTTTTTCCTCACACGTGGAACTATTCTCCCCACTTTTCTTGGGATATTGTGTCACCCACTCAGAACTTTCTCACTGAAACGTTTCCGATTCGAAAGGAAACAGGAGCCTTAGTGACAGAAAGAACACATGGATTGTTGCGTCCCTTGACGCTTTGGAGTAATAAGGTGTAGTTGAGAATGGTTTAAGCTATGAAACAAAATGAAATCTTGTGCTAAAGGTCAGTAAGAGCCACAAATACCCTGATGTTCAGCATTTTTGACTGCAAAGTACAAAATCTACCTGAAATATTATTGTCTGGAAAATACATTTCTGTCTTTGATTGTTGGCAGTAGTACAGTAAAAGGTGCGTTCCCATACCGGGAGTCGAACCCGGGCCGCCTGGGTGAAAACCAGGAATCCTAACCGCTAGACCATATGGGAATGGATAGCTACACACTGAGGTATCTATTGAAAAAAATCAGCTCGGGGGCTTGCACAAGAAACGTCTGCAGATTGGCACGTGCATCTTGCCTCGTTAGCGCAGTAGGTAGAGCGTCAGTCTCATAATCTGAAGGTCGTGAGTTCGATCCTCACACGGGGCAGCAGGCTCCTCTTTTCCGAAGAGATTTTGTCAAAATCTTAGAACTTTCCCTTTCAGTTCTAACACGTTTCTGATAAGTAAGGATTTGTGAACCCAAATGACAGATGGGACACATGGGTTGCTGTTTCTCTTGACCCGTTTGCTGTATAAAGAGGCAGATGAGAGTGATTTGAGCTGTTTGACAGCTAAGCGCAAAATCTACCTGAAATACTTTTGTCTGAAAAGCACCCGTCAGTAGCGAGCGCGTCAGTCTCATATTCTGAAGTTCGTGAGTTCGATCCTCACACGGGGAAGCGGTCTCCTCTTTTCTGAAGAGATTCTGTCACCAAATTAGAACTTTCCCTTTCAGATTTAAAATGTTTCTGATAAGTAAGAATTTGCGAACCCAAATGACAGACAGGACACATGGGTTGTTGATTCTCTTGACACGTTTGCTCTAAAAGGGGCTAGTTGAGATTGATTTGAGCTATGAAACCAAATTAAATCTTGTGCCAAAGTTCATCACAACGAACGGACCAAAAGATGGCGTTCAGAATTTTCGACAGCTTAACGCAAATTCTACCTGAAATACTTTTGTCTGAAAAACACCTTTGTCTTTGAATGTTGGTGGCAGTACAGAAAAGTACATTCCCATACCGGGAGTTGAACCCGGGTCGCCTGGGTGAGAACCAGGAATCCTAACCGCTAGACCATATGGGAAAAGATGTGCTATCTTATCAGTGACAATCTGAAAAAAAATAAGTTTTCTACTTGGCACAAGCAACTTCTGCAGTTCTATTTGCGCAGCTTGCCTCGTTAACACAGTTGTAAGCAAATCAGTCTCATAAGCTGAAAGATGAACGTTCGATTGTTAGACGGGGTACTGGTCCCTCGTTTTCTCAATCGATTCTGTCTCCATCTTGGCTACAGGGCCACAGATTTTTCCGATTCAGTACCAAAACATAACCAATTTAGTTCCTAAACTGTTTCCACGTACAAGGCACGGGGCAGCTTTCGAATGTGTGTACTAGTTCCAAAGGAGTGTCACTCCCATAGCAGGAAGTAAACCAGTCGACCAGGGATACTAGGTCCTATCCACTTTTCCACGTGGGACAAGTTATACACTAAGCAGCAAGATAAATTAAAAAAAAAAAAAAAAAAAAAAAGAAGTTTTTGCTTTGATTAAATAGCTTTTACATCACAAAAGAAAAAAGTTGCCACATGAGCATGGTACTTAGCACGTCAGTTGGTAATCTGAAGTTCATGAGGTTTTTTCCTCACACGTGGAACTATTCTCCCCCCTTTTCTTGGGATATTGTGTCACCCACTCAGAACTTTCTCAATGAAACGTTTCCGATTCGAAAGGAAACAGGAGCCTTAGTGACAGAAAGAACACATGGATTGTTGCGTCCCTTGACGCTTTGGAGTAATAAGGTGTAGTTGAGAATGGTTTAAGCTATGAAACAAAATGAAATCTTGTGCTAAAGGTCAGTAAGAGCCACAAATACCCTGATGTTCAGCATTTTTGACTGCAAAGTACAAAATCTACCTGAAATATTATTGTCTGGAAAATACATTTCTGTCTTTGATTGTTGGCAGTAGTACAGTAAAAGGTGCGTTCCCATACCGGTAGTTGAACCCGGCCCGCCTGGGTGAGAACCAGGAATCCTAACCGCTAGACCATATGGGAAAAGATGTGCTGTCTTATCAGTGACAATCTGAAAAAAAATAAGTTTTCTACTTGGCACAAGCAACTTCTGCAGTTCTATTTGCGCAGCTTGCCTCGTTAACACAGTTGTAAGCAAATCAGTCTCATAAGCTGAAAGATGAACGTTCGATTCTTAGACGGGGTACTGGTCCCTCGTTTTCTTAATCGATTCTGTCTCCATCTTGGCTACAGGGCCACAGATTTTTCCGATTCAGTACCAAAACATAACCAATTTAGTTCCTAAACTGTTTCCACGTACAAGGCATGGGGCAGCTTTTGAATGTGTGTACTAGTTCCAAAGGAGTGTCACTCCCATAGCAGGAAGTAAACCAGTCGACCAGGGATACTAGGTCCTATCCACTTTTCCACGTGGGACAAGTTATACACTAAGCAGCAAGATAAATTAAAAAAAAAAAAAAAAAGAAGTTTTTGCTTTGATTAAATAGCTTTTACATCACAAAAGAAAAAAGTTGCCACATGAGCATGGTACTTAGCACGTCAGTTGGTAATCTGAAGTTCATGAGGTTTTTTCCTCACACGTGGAACTATTCTCCTCCCTTTTCTTGGGATATTGTGTCACCCACTCAGAACTTTCTCACTGAAACGTTTCCGATTCGAAAGGAAACAGGAGCCTTAGTGACAGACAGAACACATGGATTGTTGCGTCCCTTGACGCTTTGGAGTAATAAGGTGTAGTTGAGAATGGTTTAAGCTATGAAACAAAACGAAAACTTGTGCTAAAGGTCAGTAAGAGCCACAAATACCGTGATGTTCAGCATTTTTGACTGCAAAGTACAAAATCTACCTGAAATATTATTGTCTGGAAAATACATTTCTGTCTTTGATTGTTGGCAGTAGTACAGTAAAAGGTGTGTTCCCATACCGGGAGTCGAACCCGGGCCGCCTGGGTGAAAACCAGGAATCCTAACCGCTAGACCATAAGGGAATGGATAGCTACACACTGAGGTATCTATTGAAAAAAATCAGCTCGGGGGCTTGCAAAAGAAACGTCTGCAGATTGGCACGTGCATCTTGCCTCGTTAGCGCAGTAGGAAGCGCGTCAGTCTCATAATCTGAAGGTCGTGAGTTCGATACTCACACGGGGCAGCGGGCTCCTCTTTTCCGAAGAGAAATTGTCAAAAACTTAGAACTTTCCCGTTCATTTCTAACACGTTTCTGATAAGTAAGGATTTGTGAACCCAAATGACACATGGGATGCTGGTTCTCTTGACCCGTTTGCTGTATAAAGAGGCAGATGAGAGTGATTTGAGCTATGAAAAAAAATTAAATCTTGTGCCAAAGGTCGTCACAATGAATGTAACCAAAAGCTGGTGTTCAGAATGATTGACAGCTAAGCGCAAAATCTACCTGAAATACTTTTGTCTGAAAAACACCCGCGTCAGTCTCATAATCTGAAGGTCGTGAGTTCGATCCTCACACGGGGCAGCAGGCTCCTCTTTTCCAAAGAGATTTTGTCAAAAACTTAGAACTTTCCCTTTCAGTTCTAACACGTTTCTGATAAGTAAGGATTTGTGAACCCAAATGACAGATGGGACACATGGGTTGCTGTTTCTCTTGACCCGTTTGCTGTATAAAGAGGCAGATGAGAGTGATTTGAGCTGTTTGACAGCTAAGCGCAAAATCTACCTGAAATACTTTTGTCTGAAAAACACCCGTCAGTAGCGAGCGCGTCAGTCTCATATTCTGAAGTTCGTGAGTTCGATCCTCACACGAAGCGGTCTCCTCTTTTCTGAAGAGATTCTGTCACCAAATTAGAACTTTCCCTTTCAGATTTAAAATGTTTCTGATAAGTAAGAATTTGCGAACCCAAATGACAGACAGGACACATGGGTTGTTGATTCTCTTGACACGTTTGCTGTAAAAGGGGCTAGTTGAGATTGATTTGAGCTATGAAACCAAATTAAATCTTGTGCCAAAGTTCATCACAACGAACGGACCAAAAGATGGCGTTCAGAATTTTCGACAGCTTAACGCAAATTCTACCTGAAATACTTTTGTCTGAAAAACACCTTTGTCTTTGAATGTTGGTGGCAGTACAGAAAAGTACATTCCCATACCGGGAGTTGAACCCGGGCCGCCGGGGTGAGAACCAGAAATCCTAACCGCTAGACCATATGGGAAAAGATATGCTGTTTTATCAGTGACAATCTGAAAAAAAATAAGTTTTCTACTTGGCACAAGCAACTTCTGCAGTTCTATTTGCGCAGCTTGCCTCGTTAACACAGTTGTAAGCAAATCAGTCTCATAAGCTGAAAGATGAACGTTCGATTCTTAGACGGGGTACTGGTCCCTCGTTTTCTCAATCGATTCTGTCTCCATCTTGGCTACAGGGCCACAGATTTTTCCGATTCAGTACCAAAACATAACCAATTTAGTTCCTAAACTGTTTCCACGTACAAGGCATGGGGCAGCTTTTGAATGTGTGTACTAGTTCCAAAGGAGTGTCACTCCCATAGCAGGAAGTAAACCAGTCGACCAGGGATACTAGGTCCTATCCACTTTTCCACGTGGGACAAGTTATACACTAAGCAGCAAGATAAATTAAAAAAAAAAAGAAAAAAAAAAGAAGTTTTTGCTTTGATTAAATAGCTTTTACATCACAAAAGAAAAAAGTTGCCACATGAGCATGGTACTTAGCACGTCAGTTGGTAATCTGAAGTTCATGAGGTTTTTTCCTCACACGTGGAACTATTCTCCCCACTTTTCTTGGGATATTGTGTCACCCACTCAGAACTTTCTCACTGAAACGTTTCCGATTCGAAAGGAAACAGGAGCCTTAGTGACAGAAAGAACACATGGATTGTTGCGTCCCTTGACGCTTTGGAGTAATAAGGTGTAGTTGAGAATGGTTTAAGCTATGAAACAAAATGAAATCTTGTGCTAAAGGTCAGTAAGAGCCACAAATACCCTGATGTTCAGCATTTTTGACTGCAAAGTACAAAATCTACCTGAAATATTATTGTCTGGAAAATACATTTCTGTCTTTGATTGTTGGCAGTAGTACAGTAAAAGGTGCGTTCCCATACCGGGAGTCGAACCCGGGCCGCCTGGGTGAAAAGCAGGAATCTTAACCGCTAGACCATATGGAAATGGATAGCTACACACTGAGGTATCTATTGAAAAAAATCAGCTCGGGGGCTTGCACAAGAAACGTCTGCAGATTGGCACGTGCATCTTGCCTCGTTAGCGCAGTAGGTAGCGCGTCAGTCTCATAATCTGAAGGTCGTGAGTTCGATCCTCACACGGGGCAGCGGGCTCCTCTTTTCCGAAGAGATTTTGTCAAAAACTTAGAACTTTCCCGTTCAGTTCTAACATGTTTCTGATAAGTAAGGATTTGTGAACCCAAATGACACATGGGTTGCTGGTTCTCTTGACTCGTTTGCTGTATAAAGAGGCAGATGAGAGTGATTTGAGCTATGAAAAAAAATTAAATCTTGTGCCAAAGGTCGTCACAATGAATGTAACCAAAAGCTGGTGTTCAGAATGATTGACAGCTAAGCGCAAAATCTACCTGAAATACTTTTGTCTGAAAAACACCCGCGTCAGTCTCATAATCTGAAGGTCGTGAGTTCGATCCTCACACGGGGCAGCAGGCTCCTCTTTTCCGAAGAGATTTTGTCAAAAACTTAGAACTTTCCCTTTCAGTTCTAACACGTTTCTGATAAGTAAGGATTTGTGAACCCAAATGACAGATGGGACACATGAGTTGCTGTTTCTCTTGACCCGTTTGCTGTATAAAGAGGCAGATGAGAGTGATTTGAGCTGTTTGACAGCTAAGCGCAAAATCTACCTGAAATACTTTTGTCTGAAAAACACCCGTCAGTAGCGAGCGCGTCAGTCTCATATTCTGAAGTTCGTGAGTTCGATCCTCACACGGGGAAGCGGTCTCCTCTTTTCTGAAGAGATTCTGTCACCAAATTAGAACTTTCCCTTTCAGATTTAAAATGTTTCTGATAAGTAAGAATTTGCGAACCCAAATGACAGACAGGACACATGGGTTGTTGATTCTCTTGACACGTTTGCTGTAAAAGGGGCTAGTTGAGATTGATTTGAGCTATGAAACCAAATTAAATCTTGTGCCAAAGTTCATCACAACGAACGGACCAAAAGATGGCGTTCAGAATTTTCGACAGCTTAACGCAAATTCTACCTGAAATACTTTTGTCTGAAAAACACCTTTGTCTTTGAATGTTGGTGGCAGTACAGAAAAGTACATTCTCATACCGGGAGTTGAACCCGGGCCGCCTGGGTGAGAACCAGGAATCCTCACCGCTAGACCATATGGGAAAAGATGTGCTGTCTTATCAGTGACAATCTGAAAAAAAATAAGTTTTCTACTTGGCACAAGCAACTTCTGCAGTTCTATTTGCGCAGCTTGCCTCGTTAACACAGTTGTAAGCAAATCAGTCTCATAAGCTGAAAGATGAACGTTCGATTCTTAGACGGGGTACTGGTCCCTCGTTTTCTCAATCGATTCTGTCTCCATCTTGGCTACAGGGCCACAGATTTTTCCGATTCAGTACCAAAACATAACCAATTTAGTTCCTAAACTGTTTCCACGTACAAGGCATGGGGCAGCTTTTGAATGTGTGTACTAGTTCCAAAGGAGTGTCACTCCCATAGCAGGAAGTAAACCAGTCGACCAGGGATACTAGGTCCTATCCACTTTTCCACATGGGACAAGTTATACACTAAGCAGCAAGATAAATTAAAAAAAAAAAAAAAAAAAAAGAAGTTTTTGCTTTGATTAAATAGCTTTTACATCACAAAAGAAAAAAGTTGCCACATGAGCATGGTACTTAGCACGTCAGTTGGTAATCTGAAGTTCATGAGGTTTTTTCCTCACACGTGGAACTATTCTCCCCCCTTTTCTTGGGATATTGTGTCACCCACTCAGAACTTTCTCACTGAAACGTTTCCAATTCGAAAGGAAACAGGAGCCTTAGTGACAGAAAGAACACATGGATTGTTGCGTCCCTTGATGCTTTGGAGTAATAAGGTGTAGTTGAGAATGGTTTAAGCTATGAAACAAAATGAAATCTTGTGCTAAAGGTCAGTAAGAGCCACAAATACCCTGATGTTCAGCATTTTTGACTGCAAAGTACAAAATCTACCTGAAATATTATTGTCTGGAAAATACATTTCTGTCTTTGATTGTTGGCAGTAGTACAGTAAAAGGTGCGTTCCCATACCGGGAGTCGAAGCCGGGCCGCCTGGGTGAAAACCAGGAATCCTAACCGCTAGACCATATGGGAATGGATAGCTACACACTGAGGTATCTATTGAAAAAAATCAGCTCGGGGGCTTGCACAAGAAACGTCTGCAGATTGGCACGTGCATCTTGCCTCGTTAGCACAGTAGGTAGCGCGTCAGTCTCATAATCTGAAGGTCGTGAGTTCGATCCTCACACGGGGCAGCGGGCTCCTCTTTTCCGAAGAGATTTTGTCAAAAACTTAGAACTTTCCCGTTCAGTTCTAACATGTTTCTGATAAGTAAGGATTTGTGAACCCAAATGACACATGGGTTGCTGGTTCTCTTGACTCGTTTGCTGTATAAAGAGGCAGATGAGAGTGATTTGAGCTATGAAAAAAAATTAAATCTTGTGCCAAAGGTCGTCACAATGAATGTAACCAAAAGCTGGTGTTCAGAATGATTGACAGCTAAGCGCAAAATCTACCTGAAATACTTTTGTCTGAAAAACACCCGCGTCAGTCTCATAATCTGAAGGTCGTGAGTTCGATCCTCACACGGGGCAGCAGGCTCCTCTTTTCCGAAGAGATTTTGTCAAAATCTTAGAACTTTCCCTTTCAGTTCTAACACGTTTCTGATAAGTAAGGATTTGTGAACCCAAATGACAGATGGGACACATGGGTTGCTGTTTCTCTTGACCCGTTTGCTGTATAAAGAGGCAGATGAGAGTGATTTGAGCTGTTTGACAGCTAAGCGCAAAATCTACCTGAAATACTTTTGTCTGAAAAACACCCGTCAGTAGCGAGCACGTCAGTCTCATATTCTGAAGTTCGTGAGTTCGATCCTCACACGGGGAAGCGGTCTCCTCTTTTCTGAAGAGATTCTGTCACCAAATTAGAACTTTCCCTTTCAGATTTAAAATGTTTCTGATAAGTAAGAATTTGCGAACCCAAATGACAGACAGGACACATGGGTTGTTGATTCTCTTGACACGTTTGCTCTAAAAGGGGCTAGTTGAGATTGATTTGAGCTATGAAACCAAATTAAATCTTGTGCCAAAGTTCACATCACAACGAACGGACCAAAAGATGGCGTTCAGAATTTTCGACAGCTTAACGCAAATTCTACCTGAAATACTTTTGTCTGAAAAACACCTTTGTCTTTGAATGTTGGTGGCAGTACAGAAAAGTACATTCCCATACCGGGAGTTGAACACGGGCCGCCTGGGTGAGAACCAGGAATCCTAACCGCTAGACCATATGGGAAAAGATGTGCTGTTTTATGAGTGACAATCTGAAAAAAAATAAGTTTTCTACTTGGCACAAGCAACTTCTGCAGTTCTATTTGTGCAGCTTGCCTCGTTAACACAGTTGTAAGCAAATCAGTCTCATAAGCTGAAAGATGAACGTTCGATTCTTAGACGGGGTACTGGTCCCTCGTTTTCTCAATCGATTCTGTCTCCATCTTGGCTACAGGGCCACAGATTTTTCCGATTCAGTACCAAAACATAACCAATTTAGTTCCTAAACTGTTTCCACGTACAAGGCATGGGGCAGCTTTTGAATGTGTGTACTAGTTCCAAAGGAGTGTCACTCCCATAGCAGGAAGTAAACCAGTCGACCAGGGATACTAGGTCCTATCCACTTTTCCACGTGGGACAAGTTATACACTAAGCAGCAAGATAAATTAAAAAAAAAAAAAAAAAAAAAAAAGAAGTTTTTGCTTTGATTAAATAGCTTTTACATCACAAAAGAAAAAAGTTGCCACATGAGCACGGTACTTAGCACGTCAGTTGGTAATCTGAAGTTCATGAGGTTTTTTCCTCACACGTGGAACTATTCTCCCCCCTTTTCTTGGGATATTGTGTCACCCACTCAGAACTTTCTCACTGAAACGTTTCCAATTCGAAAGGAAACAAGAGCCTTAGTGACAGAAAGAACACATGGATTGTTGCGTCCCTTGACGCTTTGGAGTAATAAGGTGTAGTTGAGAATGGTTTAAGCTATGAAACAAAATGAAATCTTGTGCTAAAGGTCAGTAAGAGCCACAAATACCCTGATGTTCAGCATTTTTGCATCTACCTGAAATATTATTGTCTGGAAAATACATTTCTGTCTTTGATTGTTGGCAGTAGTACAGTAAAAGGTGCGTTCCCATACCGGGAGTCGAACCCGGGCCGCCTGGGTGAAAACCAGGAATCCTAACCGCTAGACCATATGGGAATGGATAGCTACACACTGAGGTATCTATTGAAAAAAATCAGCTCGGGGGCTTGCACAAGAAACGTCTGCAGATTGGCACGTGCATCTTGCCTCGTTAGCGCAGTAGGTAGCGCGTCAGTCTCATAATCTGAAGGTCGTGAGTTCGATCCTCACACGGGGCAGCGGGCTACTCTTTTCCGAAGAGATTTTATCAAAAACTTAGGACTTTCCCGTTCAGTTCTAACATGTTTCTGATAAGTAAGGATTTGTGAACCCAAATGACACATGGGTTGCTGGTTCTCTTGACTCGTTTGCTGTATAAAGAGGCAGATGAGAGTGATTTGAGCTATGAAAAAAAATTAAATCTTGTGCCAAAGGTCGTCACAATGAATGTAACCAAAAGCTGGTGTTCAGAATGATTGACAGCTAAGCGCAAAATCTACCTGAAATACTTTTGTCTGAAAAACACCCGCGTCAGTCTCATAATCTGAAGGTCGTGAGTTCGATCCTCACACGGGGCAGCAGGCTCCTCTTTTCCGAAGAGATTTTGTCAAAATCTTAGAACTTTCCCTTTCAGTTCTAACACGTTTCTGATAAGTAAGGATTTGTGAACCCAAATGACAGATGGGACACATGGGTTGCTGTTTCTCTTGACCCGTTTGCTGTATAAAGAGGCAGATGAGAGTGATTTGAGCTGTTTGACAGCTAAGCGCAAAATCTACCTGAAATACTTTTGTCTGAAAAACACCCGTCAGTAGCGAGCGCGTCAGTCTCATATTCTGAAGTTCGTGAGTTCGATCCTCACACGGGGAAGCGGTCTCCTCTTTTCTGAAGAGATTCTGTCACCAAATTAGAACTTTCCCTTTCAGATTTAAAATGTTTCTGATAAGTAAGAATTTGCGAACCCAAATGACAGACAGGACACATGGGTTGTTGATTCTCTTGACACGTTTGCTCTAAAAGGGGCTAGTTGAGATTGATTTGAGCTATGAAACCAAATTAAATCTTGTGCCAAAGTTCATCACAACGAACGGACCAAAAGATGGCGTTCAGAATTTTCGACAGCTTAATGCAAATTCTACCTGAAATACTTTTGTCTGAAAAACACCTTTGTCTTTGAATGTTGGTGGCAGTACAGAAAAGTACATTCCCATACCGGGAGTTGAACCCGGCCCGCCTGGGTGAGAACCAGGAATACTAACCGCTAGACCATATGGGAAAAGATGTGCTGTCTTATCAGTGACAATCTGAAAAAAAATAAGTTTTCTACTTGGCACAAGCAACTTCTGCAGTTCTATTTGCGCAGCTTGCCTCGTTAACACAGTTGTAAGCAAATCAGTCTCATAAGCTGAAAGATGAACGTTCGATTCTTAGACGGGTTACTGGTCCCTCGTTTTCTCAATCGATTCTGTCTCCATCTTGGCTACAGGGCCACAGATTTTTCCGATTCAGTACCAAAACATAACCAATTTAGTTCCTAAACTGTTTCCACGTACAAGGCATGGGGCAGCTTTTGAATGTGTGTACTAGTTCCAAAGGAGTGTCACTCCCATAGCAGGAAGTAAACCAGTCGACCAGGGATACTAGGTCCTATCCACGTGGGACAAGTTATACACTAAGCAGCAAGATAAATTAAAAAAAAAAAAAAAAAAAGAAGTTTTTGCTTTGATTAAATAGCTTTTACATCACAAAAGAAAAAAGTTGCCACATGAGCATGGTACTTAGCACGTCAGTTGGTAATCTGAAGTTCATGAGGTTTTTTCCTCACACGTGGAACTATTCTCCCCCCTTTTCTTGGGATATTGTGTCACCCACTCAGAACTTTCTCACTGAAACGTTTCCGATTCGAAAGGAAACAGGAGCCTTAGTGACAGAAAGAACACATGGATTGTTGCGTCCCTTGACGCTTTGGAGTAATAAGGTGTAGTTGAGAATGGTTTAAGCTATGAAACAAAATGAAATCTTGTGCTAAAGGTCAGTAAGAGCCACAAATACCCTGATGTTCAGCATTTTTGACTGCAAAGTACAAAATCTACCTGAAATATTATTGTCTGGAAAATACATTTCTGTCTTTGATTGTTGGCAGTAGTACAGTAAAAGGTGCGTTCCCATACCGGGAGTGGAACCCGGGCCGCCTGGGTGAAAACCAGGAATCCTAACCGCTAGACCATATGGGAATGGATAGCTACACGCTGAGGTATCTATTGAAAAAAATCAGCTCGGGGGCTTGCACAAGAAACGTCTGCAGATTGGCACGTGCATCTTGCCTCGTTAGCGCAGTAGGTAGCGCGTCAGTCTCATAATCTGCAGGTCGTGAGTTCGATCCTCACACGGGGCAGCGGGCTCCTCTTTTCCGAAGAGATTTTGTCAAAAACTTAGAACTTTCCCGTTCAGTTCTAACATGTTTCTGATAAGTAAGGATTTGTGAACCCAAATGACACATGGGTTGCTGGTTCTCTTGACTCGTTTGCTGTATAAAGAGGCAGATGAGAGTGATTTGAGCTATGAAAAAAAATTAAATCTTGTGCCAAAGTTCGTCACAATGAATGTAACCAAAAGCTGGTGTTCAGAATGATTGACAGCTAAGCGCAAAATCTACCTGAAATACTTTTGTCTGAAAAACACCCGCGTCAGTCTCATAATCTGAAGGTCGTGAGTTCGATCCTCACACGGGGCAGCAGGCTCCTCTTTTCCGAAGAGATTTTGTCAAAATCTTAGAACTTTCCCTTTCAGTTCTAACACGTTTCTGATAAGTAAGGATTTGTGAACCCAAATGACAGATGGGACACATGGGTTGCTGTTTCTCTTGACCCGTTTGCTGTATAAAGAGGCAGATGAGAGTGATTTGAGCTGTTTGACAGCTAAGCGCAAAATCTACCTGAAATACTTTTGTCTGAAAAACACCCGTCAGTAGCGAGCGCGTCAGTCTCATATTCTGAAGTTCGTGAGTTCGATCCTCACACGGGGAAGCGGTCTCCTCTTTTCTGAAGAGATTCTGTCACCAAATTAGAACTTTCCCTTTCAGATTTAAAATGTTTCTGATAAGTAAGAATTTGCGAACCCAAATGACAGACAGGACACATGGGTTGTTGATTCTCTTGACACGTTTGCTGTAAAAGAGGCTAGTTGAGATTGATTTGAGCTATGAAACCAAATTAAATCTTGTGCCAAAGTTCATCACAACGAACGGACCAAAAGTTGGCGTTCAGAATTTTCGACAGCTTAACGCAAATTCTACCTGAAATACTTTTGTCTGAAAAACACCTTTGTCTTTGAATGTTGGTGGCAGTACAGAAAAGTACATTCCCATACCGGGAGTTGAACCCGGCCCGCCTGGGTGAGAACCAGGAATCCTAACCGCTAGACCATATGGGAAAAGATGTGCTGTCTTATCAGTGACAATCTGAAAAAAAATAAGTTTTCTACTTGGCACAAGCAACTTCTGCAGTTCTATTTGCGCAGCTTGCCTCGTTAACACAGTTGTAAGCAAATCAGTCTCATAAGCTGAAAGATGAACGTTCGATTCTTAGACGGGGTACTGGTCCCTCGTTTTCTCAATCGATTCTGTCTCCATCTTGGCTACAGGGCCACAGATTTTTCCGATTCAGTACCAAAACATAACCAATTTAGTTCCTAAACTGTTTCCACGTACAAGGCATGGGGCAGCTTTTGAATGTGTGTACTAGTTCCAAAGGAGTGTCACTCCCATAGCAGGAAGTAAACCAGTCGACCAGGGATACTAGGTCCTATCCACTTTTCCACATGGGACAAGTTATACACTAAGCAGCAAGATAAATTAAAAAAAAAAAGAAAAAAAAAAGAAGTTTTTGCTTTGATTAAATAGCTTTTACATCACAAAAGAAAAAAGTTGCCACATGAGCATGGTACTTAGCACGTCAGTTGGTAATCTGAAGTTCATGAGGTTTTTTCCTCACACGTGGAACTATTCTCCCCCCTTTTCTTGGGATATTGTGTCACCCACTCAGAACTTTCTCACTGAAACGTTTCCGATTCGAAAGGAAACAGGAGCCTTAGTGACAGAAAGAACACATGGATTGTTGCGTCCCTTGACGCTTTGGAGTAATAAGGTGTAGTTGAGAATGGTTTAAGCTATGAAACAAAATGAAATCTTGTGCTAAAGGTCAGTAAGAGCCACAAATACCCTGATGTTCAGCATTTTTGACTGCAAAGTACAAAATCTACCTGAAATATTATTGTGTGGAAAATACATTTCTGTCTTTGATTGTTGGCAGTAGTACAGTAAAAGGTGCGTTCCCATACCGGGAGTGGAACCCGGGCCGCCTGGGTGAAAACCAGGAATCCTAACCGCTAGACCATATGGGAATGGATAGCTACACACTGAGGTATCTATTGAAAAAAATCAGCTCGGGGGCTTGCACAAGAAACGTCTGCAGATTGGCACGTGCATCTTGCCTCGTTAGCGCAGTAGGTAGCGCGTCAGTCTCATAATCTGAAGGTCGTGAGTTCGATCCTCACACGGGGCAGCGAGCTCCTCTTTTCCTAAGAGATTTTGTCAAAAACTTAGAACTTTCCCGTTCAGTTCTAACATGTTTCTGATAAGTAAGGATTTGTGAACCCAAATGACACATGGGTTGCTGGTTCTCTTGACTCGTTTGCTGTATAAAGAGGCAGATGAGAGTGATTTGAGCTATGAAAAAAAATTAAATCTTGTGCCAAAGGTCGGCACAATGAATGTAACCAAAAGCTGGTGTTCAGAATGATTGACAGCTAAGCGCAAAATCTACCTGAAATACTTTTGTCTGAAAAACACCCGCGTCAGTCTCATAATCTGAAGGTCGTGAGTTCGATCCTCACACGGGGCAGCAGGCTCCTCTTTTCCGAAGAGATTTTGTCAAAATCTTAGAACTTTCCCTTTCAGTTCTAACACGTTTCTGATAAGTAAGGATTTGTGAACCCAAATGACAGATGGGACACATGGGTTGCTGTTTCTCTTGACCCGTTTGCTGTATAAAGAGGCAGATGAGAGTGATTTGAGCTGTTTGACAGCTAAGCGCAAAATCTACCTGAAATACTTTTGTCTGAAAAACACCCGTCAGTAGCGAGCGCGTCAGTCTCATATTCTGAAGTTCGTGAGTTCGATCCTCACACGGGGAAGCGGTCTCCTCTTTTCTGAAGAGATTCTGTCACCAAATTAGAACTTTCCCTTTCAGATTTAAAATGTTTCTGATAAGTAAGAATTTGCGAACCCAAATGACAGACAGGACACATGGGTTGTTGATTCTCTTGACACGTTTGCTCTAAAAGGGGCTAGTTGAGATTGATTTGAGCTATGAAACCAAATTAAATCTTGTGCCAAAGTTCACATCACAACGAACGGACCAAAAGATGGCGTTCAGAATTTTCGACAGCTTAACGCAAATTCTACCTGAAATACTTTTGTCTGAAAAACACCTTTGTCTTTGAATGTTGGTGGCAGTACAGAAAAGTACATTCCCATACCGGGAGTTGAACCCGGGCCGCCTGGGTGAGAACCAGGAATCCTAACCGCTAGACCATATGGGAAAAGATGTTCTGTCTTATGAGTGACAATCTGAAAAAAAAAAAAGTTTTCTACTTGGCACAAGCAACTTCTGCAGTTCTATTTGTGCAGCTTGCCTCGTTAACACAGTTGTAAGCAAATCAGTCTCATAAGCTGAAAGATGAACGTTCGATTCTTAGACGGGGTACTGGTCCCTCGTTTTCTCAATCGATTCTGTCTCCATCTTGGCTACAGGGCCACAGATTTTTCCGATTCAGTACCAAAACATAACCAATTTAGTTCCTAAACTGTTTCCACGTACAAGGCATGGGGCAGCTTTTGAATGTGTGTACTAGTTCCAAAGGAGTGTCACTCCCATAGCAGGAAGTAAACCAGTCGACCAGGGATACTAGGTCCTATCCACTTTTCCACGTGGGACAAGTTATACACTAAGCAGCAAGATAAATTAAAAAAAAAAAAAAGAAGTTTTTGCTTTGATTAAATAGCTTTTACATCACAAAAGAAAAAAGTTGCCACATGAGCATGGTACTTAGCACGTCAGTTGGTAATCTGAAGTTCATGAGGTTTTTTCCTCACACGTGGAACTATTCTCCCCCCTTTTCTTGGGATATTGTGTCACGTGGAACTATTCTCCCCCCTTTTCTTGGGATATTGTGTCACCCACTCAGAACTTTCTCACTGAAACGTTTCCGATTCGAAAGGAAACAGGAGCCTTAGTGACAGAAAGAACACATGGATTGTTGCGTCCCTTGACGCTTTGGAGTAATAAGGTGTAGTTGAGAATGGTTTAAGCTATGAAACAAAATGAAATCTTGTGCTAAAGGTCAGTAAGAGCCACAAATACCCTGATGTTCAGCATTTTTGACTGCAAAGTACAAAATCTACCTGAAATATTATTGTGTGGAAAATACATTTCTGTCTTTGATTGTTGGCAGTAGTACAGTAAAAGGTGCTTTCCCATACCGGGAGTCGAACCCGGGCCGCCTGGGTGAAAACCAGGAATCCTAACCGCTAGACCATATGGGAATGGATAGCTACACACTCTGGTATCTATTGAAAAAAATCAGCTCGGGGGCTTGCACAAGAAACGTCTGCAGATTAGCACGTGCATCTTGCCTCGTTAGCGCAGTAGGTAGCGCGTCAGTCTCATAATCTGAAGGTCGTGAGTTCGATCCTCACACGGGGCAGCGGGCTCCTCTTTTCCGAAGAGATTTTGTCAAAAACTTAGAACTTTCCCGTTCAGTTCTAACATGTTTCTGATAAGTAAGGATTTGTGAACCCAAATGATACATGGGTTGCTGGTTCTCTTGACTCGTTTGCTGTATAAAGAGGCAGATGAGAGTGATTTGAGCTATGAAAAAAAATTAAATCTTGTGCCAAAGGTCGTCACAATGAATGTAACCAAAAGCTGGTGTTCAGAATGATTGACAGCTAAGCGCAAAATCTACCTGAAATACTTTTGTCTGAAAAACACCCGCGTCAGTCTCATAATCTGAAGGTCGTGAGTTCGATCCTCACACGGGGCAGCAGGCTCCTCTTTTCCGAAGAGATTTTGTCAAAATCTTAGAACTTTCCCTTTCAGTTCTAACACGTTTCTGATAAGTAAGGATTTGTGAACCCAAATGACAGATGGGACACATGGGTTGCTGTTTCTCTTGACCCGTTTGCTGTATAAAGAGGCAGATGAGAGTGATTTGAGCTGTTTGACAGCTAAGCGCAAAATCTACCTGAAATACTTTTGTCTGAAAAACACCCGTCAGTAGCGAGCGCGTCAGTCTCATATTCTGAAGTTCGTGAGTTCGATCCTCACACGGGGAAGCGGTCTCCTCTTTTCTGAAGAGATTCTGTCACCAAATTAGAACTTTCCCTTTCAGATTTAAAATGTTTCTGATAAGTAAGAATTTGCGAACCCAAATGACAGACAGGACACATGGGTTGTTGATTCTCTTGACACGTTTGCTGTAAAAGAGGCTAGTTGAGATTGATTTGAGCTATGAAACCAAATTAAATCTTGTGCCAAAGTTCATCACAACGAACGGACCAAAAGTTGGCGTTCAGAATTTTCGACAGCTTAACGCAAATTCTACCTGAAATACTTTTGTCTGAAAAACACCTTTGTCTTTGAATGTTGGTGGCAGTACAGAAAAGTACATTCCCATACCGGGAGTTGAACCCGGCCCGCCTGGGTGAGAACCAGGAATCCTAACCGCTAGACCATATGGGAAAAGATGGGCTGTCTTATCAGTGACAATCTGAAAAAAAATAAGTTTTCTACTTGGCACAAGCAACTTCTGCAGTTCTATTTGCGCAGCTTGCCTCGTTAACACAGTTGTAAGCAAATCAGTCTCATAAGCTGAAAGATGAACGTTCGATTCTTAGACGGGGTACTGGTCCCTCGTTTTCTCAATCGATTCTGTCTCCATCTTGGCTACAGGGCCACAGATTTTTCCGATTCAGTACCAAAACATAACCAATTTAGTTCCTAAACTGTTTCCACGTACAAGGCATGGGGCAGCTTTTGAATGTGTGTACTAGTTCCAAAGGAGTGTCACTCCCATAGCAGGAAGTAAACCAGTCGACAAGGGATACTAGGTCCTATCCACGTGGGACAAGTTATACACTAAGCAGCAAGATAAATTAAAAAAAAAAAGAAAAAAAAAAGAAGTTTTTGCTTTGATTAAATAGCTTTTACATCACAAAAGAAAAAAGTTGCCACATGAGCATGGTACTTAGCACGTCAGTTGGTAATCTGTAGTTCATGAGGTTTTTTCCTCACACGTGGAACTATTCTCCCCCCTTTTCTTGGGATATTGTGTCACCCACTCAGAACTTTCTCACTGAAACGTTTCCGATTCGAAAGGAAACAGGAGCCTTAGTGACAGAAAGAACACATGGA
Organism: Dendrobates tinctorius; assembly: GCF_039654945.1. Lineage (NCBI taxonomy): Eukaryota > Metazoa > Chordata > Amphibia > Anura > Dendrobatidae > Dendrobates > Dendrobates tinctorius. The sequence goes on along the minus strand of NW_027361939.1, from coordinate 12,511,738 downwards.
TTGTTGCGTCCCTTGACGCTTTGGAGTAATAAGGTGTAGTTGAGAATGGTTTAAGCTATGAAACAAAATGAAATCTTGTGCTAAAGGTCAGTAAGAGCCACAAATACCCTGATGTTCAGCATTTTTGACTGCAAAGTACAAAATCTACCTGAAATATTATTGTCTGGAAAATACATTTCTGTCTTTGATTGTTGGCAGTAGTACAGTAAAAGGTGCGTTCCCATACCGGGAGTCGAACCCGGGCCGCCTGGGTGAAAACCAGGAATCCTATCCGCTAGACCATATGGGAATGGATAGCTACACACTAAGGTATCTATTGAAAAAAATCAGCTCGGGGGCTTGCACAAGAAACGTCTGCAGATTGGCACGTGCATCTTGCCTCGCTAGCGCAGTAGGTAGCCCCTCAGTCTCATAATCTGAAGGTCGTGAGTTCGATCCTCACACGGGGCAGCGGGCTCCTCTTTTCCGAAGAGATTTTGTCAAAAACTTAGAACTTTCCCGTTCAGTTCTAACATGTTTCTGATAAGTAAGGATTTGTGAACCCAAATGACACATGGGTTGCTGGTTCTCTTGACCCGTTTGCTGTATAAAGAGGCAGATGAGAGTGATTTGAGCTATGAAAAAAAATTAAATCTTGTGCCAAAGGTCGTCACAATGAATGTAACCAAAAGCTGGTGTTCAGAATGATTGACAGCTAAGCGCAAAATCTACCTGAAATACTTTTGTCTGAAAAACACCCGCGTCAGTCTCATAATCTGAAGGTCGTGAGTTCGATCCTCACACGGGGCAGCAGGCTCCTCTTTTCCGAAGAGATTTTGTCAAAAACTTAGAACTTTCCCTTTCAGTTCTAACACGTTTCTGATAAGTAAGGATTTGTGAACCCAAATGACAGATGGGACACATGAGTTGCTGTTTCTCTTGACCCGTTTGCTGTATAAAGAGGCAGATGAGAGTGATTTGAGCTGTTTGATAGCTAAGCGCAAAATCTACCTGAAATACTTTTGTCTGAAAAACACCCGTCAGTAGCGAGCGCGTCAGTCTCATATTCTGAAGTTCGTGAGTTCGATCCTCACACGGGGAAGCGGTCTCCTCTTTTCTGAAGAGATTCTGTCACCAAATTAGAACTTTCCCTTTCAGATTTAAAATGTTTCTGATAAGTAAGAATTTGCGAACCCAAATGACAGACAGGATACATGGGTTGTTGATTCTCTTGACACGTTTGCTGTAAAAGGGGCTAGTTGAGATTGATTTGAGCTATGAAACCAAATTAAATCTTGTGCCAAAGTTCATCACAACGAACGGACCAAAAGATGGCGTTCAGAATTTTCGACAGCTTAACGCAAATTCTACCTGAAATACTTTTGTCTGAAAAACACCTTTGTCTTTGAATGTTGGTGGCAGTACAGAAAAGTACATTCTCATACCGGGAGTTGAACCCGGGCCGCCTGGGTGAGAACCAGGAATCCTCACCGCTAGACCATATGGGAAAAGATGTGCTGTCTTATCAGTGACAATCTGAAAAAAAATAAGTTTTCTACTTGGCACAAGCAACTTCTGCAGTTCTATTTGCGCAGCTTGCCTCGTTAACACAGTTGTAAGCAAATCAGTCTCATAAGCTGAAAGATGAACGTTCGATTCTTAGACGGGGTACTGGTCCCTCGTTTTCTCAATCGATTCTGTCTCCATCTTGGCTACAGGGCCACAGATTTTTCCGATTCAGTACCAAAACATAACCAATTTAGTTCCTAAACTGTTTCCACGTACAAGGCATGGGGCAGCTTTTGAATGTGTGTACTAGTTCCAAAGGAGTGTCACTCCCATAGCAGGAAGTAAACCAGTCGACCAGGGATACTAGGTCCTATCCACTTTTCCACATGGGACAAGTTATACACTAAGCAGCAAGATAAATTAAAAAAAAAAAAAAAAAAAAAGAAGTTTTTGCTTTGATTAAATAGCTTTTACATCACAAAAGAAAAAAGTTGCCACATGAGCATGGTACTTAGCACGTCAGTTGGTAATCTGAAGTTCATGAGGTTTTTTCCTCACACGTGGAACTATTCTCCTCCCTTTTCTTGGGATATTGTGTCACCCACTCAGAACTTTCTCACTGAAACTCACGTTTCCGATTCGAAAGGAAACAGGAGCCTTAGTGACAGAAAGAACACATGGATTGTTGCGTCCCTTGACGCTTTGGAGTAATAAGGTGTAGTTGAGAATGGTTTAAGCTATGAAACAAAATGAAATCTTGTGCTAAAGGTCAGTAAAAGCCACAAATACCCTGATGTTCAGCATTTTTGACTGCAAAGTACAAAATCTACCTGAAATATTATTGTCTGGAAAATACATTTCTGTCTTTGATTGTTGGCAGTAGTACAGTAAAAGGTGCGTTCCCATACCGGGAGTCGAACCCGGGCCGCCTGGGTGAAAACCAGGAATCCTAACCGCTAGACCATATGGGAATGGATAGCTACACACTGAGGTATCTATTGAAAAAAATCAGCTCGGGGGCTTGCACAATAAACGTCTGCAGATTGGCACGTGCATCTTGCCTCGTTAGCACATTAGGTAGCGCGTCAGTCTCATAATCTGAAGGTCGTGAGTTCGATCCTCACACGGGGCAGCGGGCTCCTCTTTTCCGAAGAGATTTTGTCAAAAACTTAGAACTTTCCCGTTCAGTTCTAACATGTTTCTGATAAGTAAGGATTTGTGAACCCAAATGACACATGGGTTGCTGGTTCTCTTGACCCGTTTGCTGTATAAAGAGGCAGATGAGAGTGATTTGAGCTATGAAAAAAAATTAAATCTTGTGCCAAAGGTCGTCACAATGAATGTAACCAAAAGCTGGTGTTCAGAATGATTGACAGCTAAGCGCAAAATCTACCTGAAATACTTTTGTCTGAAAAACACCCGCGTCAGTCTCATAATCTGAAGGTCGTGAGTTCGATCCTCACACGGGGCAGCAGGCTCCTCTTTTCCGAAGAGATTTTGTCAAAAACTTAGAACTTTCCCTTTCAGTTCTAACACGTTTCTGATAAGTAAGGATTTGTGAACCCAAATCACAGATGGGACACATGAGTTGCTGTTTCTCTTGACCCGTTTGCTGTATAAAGAGGCAGATGAGAGTGATTTGAGCTGTTTGACAGCTAAGCGCAAAATCTACCTGAAATACTTTTGTCTGAAAAACACCCGTCAGTAGCGAGCGCGTCAGTCTCATATTCTGAAGTTCGTGAGTTCGATCCTCACACGGGGAAGCGGTCTCCTCTTTTCTGAAGAGATTCTGTCACCAAATTAGAACTTTCCCTTTCAGATTTAAAATGTTTCTGATAAGTAAGAATTTGCGAACCCAAATGACAGACAGGACACATGGGTTGTTGATTCTCTTGACACGTTTGCTGTAAAAGGGGCTAGTTGAGATTGATTTGAGCTATGAAACCAAATTAAATCTTGTGCCAAAGTTCATCACAACGAACGGACCAAAAGATGGCGTTCAGAATTTTCGACAGCTTAACGCAAATTCTACCTGAAATACTTTTGTCTGAAAAACACCTTTGTCTTTGAATGTTGGTGGCAGTACAGAAAAGTACATTCTCATACCGGGAGTTGAACCCGGGCCGCCTGGGTGAGAACCAGGAATCCTCACCGCTAGACCATATGGGAAAAGATGTGCTGTCTTATCAGTGACAATCTGAAAAAAAATAAGTTTTCTACTTGGCACAAGCAACTTCTGCAGTTCTATTTGCGCAGCTTGCCTCGTTAACACAGTTGTAAGCAAATCAGTCTCATAAGCTGAAAGATGAACGTTCGATTCTTAGACGGGGTACTGGTCCCTCGTTTTCTCAATCGATTCTGTCTCCATCTTGGCTACAGGGCCACAGATTTTTCCGATTCAGTACCAAAACATAACCAATTTAGTTCCTAAACTGTTTCCACGTACAAGGCATGGGGCAGCTTTTGAATGTGTGTACTAGTTCCAAAGGAGTGTCACTCCCATAGCAGGAAGTAAACCAGTCGACCAGGGATACTAGGTCCTATCCACTTTTCCACATGGGACAAGTTATACACTAAGCAGCAAGATAAATTAAAAAAAAAAAAAAAAAAAAGAAGTTTTTGCTTTGATTAAATAGCTTTTACATCACAAAAGAAAAAAGTTGCCACATGAGCATGGTACTTAGCACGTCAGTTGGTAATCTGAAGTTCATGAGGTTTTTTCCTCACACGTGGAACTATTCTCCTCCCTTTTCTTGGGATATTGTGTCACCCACTCAGAACTTTCTCACTGAAACTCACGTTTCCGATTCGAAAGGAAACAGGAGCCTTAGTGACAGAAAGAACACATGGATTGTTGCGTCCCTTGATGCTTTGGAGTAATAAGGTGTAGTTGAGAATGGTTTAAGCTATGAAACAAAATGAAATCTTGTGCTAAAGGTCAGTAAAAGCCACAAATACCCTGATGTTCAGCATTTTTGACTGCAAAGTACAAAATCTACCTGAAATATTATTGTCTGGAAAATACATTTCTGTCTTTGATTGTTGGCAGTAGTACAGTAAAAGGTGCGTTCCCATACCGGGAGTCGAACCCGGGCCGCCTGGGTGAAAACCAGGAATCCTAACCGCTAGACCATATGGGAATGGATAGCTACACACTGAGGTATCTATTGAAAAAAATCAGCTCGGGGGCTTGCACAATAAACGTCTGCAGATTGGCACGTGCATCTTGCCTCGTTAGCACAGTAGGTAGCGCGTCAGTCTCATAATCTGAAGGTCGTGAGTTCGATCCTCACACGGGGCAGCGGGCTCCTCTTTTCCGAAGAGATTTTGTCAAAAACTTAGAACTTTCCCGTTCAGTTCTAACATGTTTCTGATAAGTAAGGATTTGTGAACCCAAATGACACATGGGTTGCTGGTTCTCTTGACTCGTTTGCTGTATAAAGAGGCAGATGAGAGTGATTTGAGCTATGAAAAAAATTTAAATCTTGTGCCAAAGGTCGTCACAATGAATGTAACCAAAAGCTGGTGTTCAGAATGATAGACAGCTAAGCGCAAAATCTACCTGAAATACTTTTGTCTGAAAAACACCCGCGTCAGTCTCATAATCTGAAGGTCGTGAGTTCGATCCTCACACGGGGCAGCAGGCTCCTCTTTTCCGAAGAGATTTTGTCAAAATCTTAGAACTTTCCCTTTCAGTTCTAACACGTTTCTGATAAGTAAGGATTTGTGAACCCAAATGACAGATGGGACACATGGGTTGCTGTTTCTCTTGACCCGTTTGCTGTATAAAGAGGCAGATGAGAGTGATTTGAGCTGTTTGACAGCTAAGCGCAAAATCTACCTGAAATACTTTTGTCTGAAAAACACCCGTCAGTAGCGAGCGCGTCAGTCTCATATTCTGAAGTTCGTGAGTTCGATCCTCACACGGGGAAGCGGTCTCCTCTTTTCTGAAGAGATTCTGTCACCAAATTAGAACTTTCCCTTTCAGATTTAAAATGTTTCTGATAAGTAAGAATTTGCGAACCCAAATGACAGACAGGACACATGGGTTGTTGATTCTCTTGACACGTTTGCTGTAAAAGAGGCTAGTTGAGATTGATTTGAGCTATGAAACCAAATTAAATCTTGTGCCAAAGTTCATCACAACGAACGGACCAAAAGTTGGCGTTCAGAATTTTCGACAGCTTAACGCAAATTCTACCTGAAATACTTTTGTCTGAAAAACACCTTTGTCTTTGAATGTTGGTGGCAGTACAGAAAAGTACATTTCCATACCGGGAGTTGAACCCGGCCCGCCTGGGTGAGAACCAGGAATCCTAACCGCTAGACCATATGGGAAAAGATGTGCTGTCTTATCAGTGACAATCTGAAAAAAAATAAGTTTTCTACTTGGCACAAGCAACTTCTGCAGTTCTATTTGCGCAGCTTGCCTCGTTAACACAGTTGTAAGCAAATCAGTCTCATAAGCTGAAAGATGAACGTTCGATTCTTAGACGGGGTACTGGTCCCTCGTTTTCTCAATCGATTCTGTCTCCATCTTGGCTACAGGGCCACAGATTTTTCCGATTCAGTACCAAAACATAACCAATTTAGTTCCTAAACTGTTTCCACGTACAAGGCATGGGGCAGCTTTTGAATGTGTGTACTAGTTCCAAAGGAGTGTCACTCCCATAGCAGGAAGTAAACCAGTCGACAAGGGATACTAGGTCCTATCCACGTGGGACAAGTTATACACTAAGCAGCAAGATAAATTAAAAAAAAAAAGAAAAAAAAAAGAAGTTTTTGCTTTGATTAAATAGCTTTTACATCACAAAAGAAAAAAGTTGCCACATGAGCATGGTACTTAGCACGTCAGTTGGTAATCTGTAGTTCATGAGGTTTTTTCCTCACACGTGGAACTATTCTCCCCCCTTTTCTTGGGATATTGTGTCACCCACTCAGAACTTTCTCACTGAAACGTTTCCGATTCGAAAGGAAACAGGAGCCTTAGTGACAGAAAGAACACATGGATTGTTGCGTCCCTTGACGCTTTGGAGTAATAAGGTGTAGTTGAGAATGGTTTAAGCTATGAAACAAAATGAAATCTTGTGCTAAAGGTCAGTAAGAGCCACAAATACCCTGATGTTCAGCATTTTTGACTGCAAAGTACAAAATCTACCTGAAATATTATTGTCTGGAAAATACATTTCTGTCTTTGATTGTTGGCAGTAGTACAGTAAAAGGTGCGTTCCCATACCGGGAGTCGAACCTGGGCCGCCTGGGTGAAAACCAGGAATCCTAACCGCTAGACCATATGGGAATGGATAGCTACACACTAAGGTATCTATTGAAAAAAATCAGCTCGGGGGCTTGCACAAGAAACGTCTGCAGATTGGCATGTGCATCTTGCCTCGCTAGCGCAGTAGGTAGCCCCTCAGTCTCATAATCTAAAGGTCGTGAGTTCGATCCTCACACGGGGCAGCGGGCTCCTCTTTTCCGAAGAGATTTTGTCAAAAACTTAGAACTTTCCCGTTCAGTTCTAACATGTTTCTGATAAGTAAGGATTTGTGAACCCAAATGACACATGGGTTGCTGGTTCTCTTGACTCGTTTGCTGTATAAAGAGGCAGATGAGAGTGATTTGAGCTATAAAAAAAAATTAAATCTTGTGCCAAAGGTCGTCACAATGAATGTAACCAAAAGCTGGTGTTCAGAATGATTGACAGCTAAGTGCAAAATCTACCTGAAATACTTTTGTCTGAAAAACACCCGCGTCAGTCTCATAATCTGAAGGTCGTGAGTTCGATCCTCACACGGGGCAGCAGGCTCCTCTTTTCCGAAGAGATTTTGTCAAAAACTTAGAACTTTCCCTTTCAGTTCTAACACGTTTCTGATAAGTAAGGATTTGTGAACCCAAATGACAGATGGGACACATGAGTTGCTGTTTCTCTTGACCCGTTTGCTGTATAAAGAGGCAGATGAGAGTGATTTGAGCTGTTTGACAGCTAAGCGCAAAATCTACCTGAAATACTTTTGTCTGAAAAACACCCGTCAGTAGCGAGCGCGTCAGTCTCATATTCTGAAGTTCGTGAGTTCGATCCTCACACGGGGAAGCGGTCTCCTCTTTTCTGAAGAGATTCTGTCACCAAATTAGAACTTTCCCTTTCAGATTTAAAATGTTTCTGATAAGTAAGAATTTGCGAACCCAAATGACAGACAGGACACATGGGTTGTTGATTCTCTTGACACGTTTGCTGTAAAAGGGGCTAGTTGAGATTGATTTGAGCTATGAAACCAAATTAAATCTTGTGCCAAAGTTCATCACAACGAACGGACCAAAAGATGGCGTTCAGAATTTTCGACAGCTTAACGCAAATTCTACCTGAAATACTTTTGTCTGAAAAACACCTTTGTCTTTGAATGTTGGTGGCAGTACAGAAAAGTACATTCTCATACCGGGAGTTGAACCCGGGCCACCTGGGTGAGAACCAGGAATCCTCACCGCTAGACCATATGGGAAAAGATGTGCTGTCTTATCAGTGACAATCTGAAAAAAAATAAGTTTTCTACTTGGCACAAGCAACTTCTGCAGTTCTATTTGCGCAGCTTGCCTCGTTAACACAGTTGTAAGCAAATCAGTCTCATAAGCTGAAAGATGAACGTTCGATTCTTAGACGGGGTACTGGTCCCTCGTTTTCTCAATCGATTCTGTCTCCATCTTGGCTACAGGGCCACAGATTTTTCCGATTCAGTACCAAAACATAACCAATTTAGTTCCTAAACTGTTTCCACGTACAAGGCATGGGGCAGCTTTTGAATGTGTGTACTAGTTCCAAAGGAGTGTCACTCCCATAGCAGGAAGTAAACCAGTCGACCAGGGATACTAGGTCCTGTCCACTTTTCCACATGGGACAAGTTATACACTAAGCAGCAAGATAAATTAAAAAAAAAAAAAAAAAAAAAGAAGTTTTTGCTTTGATTAAATAGCTTTTACATCACAAAAGAAAAAAGTTGCCACATGAGCATGGTACTTAGCACGTCAGTTGGTAATCTGAAGTTCATGAGGTTTTTTCCTCACACGTGGAACTATTCTCCCCCTTTTCTTGGGATATTGTGTCACCCACTCAGAACTTTCTCACTGAAACTCACGTTTCCGATTCGAAAGGAAACAGGAGCCTTAGTGACAGAAAGAACACATGGATTGTTGCGTCCCTTGACGCTTTGGAGTAATAAGGTGTAGTTGAGAATGGTTTAAGCTATGAAACAAAATGAAATCTTGTGCTAAAGGTCAGTAAAAGCCACAAATACCCTGATGTTCAGCATTTTTGACTGCAAAGTACAAAATCTACCTGAAATATTATTGTCTGGAAAATACATTTCTGTCTTTGATTGTTGGCAGTAGTACAGTAAAAGGTGCGTTCCCATACCGGGAGTCGAACCCGGGCCGCCTGGGTGAAAACCAGGAATCCTAACCGCTAGACCATATGGGAATGGAAAGCTACACACTGAGGTATCTATTGAAAAAAATCAGCTCGGGGGCTTGCACAATAAACGTCTGCAGATTGGCACGTGCATCTTGCCTCGTTAGCACAGTAGGTAGCGCGTCAGTCTCATAATCTGAAGGTCGTGAGTTCGATCCTCACACGGGGCAGTGGGCTCCTCTTTTCCGAAGAGATTTTGTCAAAAACTTAGAACTTTCCCGTTCAGTTCTAACATGTTTCTGATAAGTAAGGATTTGTGAACCCAAATGACACATGGGTTGCTGGTTCTCTTGACTCGTTTGCTGTATAAAGAGGCAGATGAGAGTGATTTGAGCTATGAAAAAAATTTAAATCTTGTGCCAAAGGTCGTCACAATGAATGTAACCAAAAGCTGGTGTTCAGAATGATAGACAGCTAAGCGCAAAATCTACCTGAAATACTTTTGTCTGAAAAAGACCCGCGTCAGTCTCATAATCTGAAGGTCGTGAGTTCGATCCTCACACGGGGCAGCAGGCTCCTCTTTTCCGAAGAGATTTTGTCAAAATCTTAGAACTTTCCCTTTCAGTTCTAACACGTTTCTGATAAGTAAGGATTTGTGAACCCAAATGACAGATGGGACACATGGGTTGCTGTTTCTCTTGACCCGTTTGCTGTATAAAGAGGCAGATGAGAGTGATTTGAGCTGTTTGACAGCTAAGCGCAAAATCTACCTGAAATACTTTTGTCTGAAAAACACCCGTCAGTAGCGAGCGCGTCAGTCTCATATTCTGAAGTTCGTGAGTTCGATCCTCACACGGGGAAGCGGTCTCCTCTTTTCTGAAGAGATTCTGTCACCAAATTAGAACTTTCCCTTTCAGATTTAAAATGTTTCTGATAAGTAAGAATTTGCGAACCCAAATGACAGACAGGACACATGGGTTGTTGATTCTCTTGACACGTTTGCTGTAAAAGAGGCTAGTTGAGATTGATTTGAGCTATGAAACCAAATTAAATCTTGTGCCAAAGTTCATCACAACGAACGGACCAAAAGTTGGCGTTCAGAATTTTCGACAGCTTAACGCAAATTCTACCTGAAATACTTTTGTCTGAAAAACACCTTTGTCTTTGAATGTTGGTGGCAGTACAGAAAAGTACATTCCCATACCGGGAGTTGAACCCGGCCCGCCTGGGTGAGAACCAGGAATCCTAACCGCTAGACCATATGGGAAAAGATGTGCTGTCTTATCAGTGACAATCTGAAAAAAAATAAGTTTTCTACTTGGCACAAGCAACTTCTGCAGTTCTATTTGCGCAGCTTGCCTCGTTAACACAGTTGTAAGCAAATCAGTCTCATAAGCTGAAAGATGAACGTTCGATTCTTAGACGGGGTACTGGTCCCTCGTTTTCTCAATCGATTCTGTCTCCATCTTGGCTACAGGGCCACAGATTTTTCCGATTCAGTACCAAAACATAACCAATTTAGTTCCTAAACTGTTTCCACGTACAAGGCATGGGGCAGCTTTTGAATGTGTGTACTAGTTCCAAAGGAGTGTCACTCCCATAGCAGGAAGTAAACCAGTCGACAAGGGATACTAGGTCCTATCCACGTGGGACAAGTTATACACTAAGCAGCAAGATAAATTAAAAAAAAAAAGAAAAAAAAAAGAAGTTTTTGCTTTGATTAAATAGCTTTTACATCACAAAAGAAAAAAGTTGCCACATGAGCATGGTACTTAGCACGTCAGTTGGTAATCTGTAGTTCATGAGGTTTTTTCCTCACACGTGGAACTATTCTCCCCCCTTTTCTTGGGATATTGTGTCACCCACTCAGAACTTTCTCACTGAAACGTTTCCGATTCGAAAGGAAACAGGAGCCTTAGTGACAGAAAGAACACATGGATTGTTGCGTCCCTTGACGCTTTGGAGTAATAAGGTGTAGTTGAGAATGGTTTAAGCTATGAAACAAAATGAAATCTTGTGCTAAAGGTCAGTAAGAGCCACAAATACCCTGATGTTCAGCATTTTTGACTGCAAAGTACAAAATCTACCTGAAATATTATTGTCTGGAAAATACATTTCTGTCTTTGATTGTTGGCAGTAGTACAGTAAAAGGTGCGTTCCCATACCGGGAGTCGAACCCGGGCCGCCTGGGTGAAAACCAGGAATCCTAACCGCTAGACCATATGGGAATGGATAGCTACACACTAAGGTATCTATTGAAAAAAATCAGCTCGGGGGCTTGCACAAGAAACGTCTGCAGATTGGCACGTGCATCTTGCCTCGCTAGCGCAGTAGGTAGCCCCTCAGTCTCATAATCTGAAGGTCGTGAGTTCGATCCTCACACGGGGCAGCAGGCTCCTCTTTTCCGAAGAGATTTTGTCAAAAACTTAGAACTTTCCCGTTCAGTTCTAACATGTTTCTGATAAGTAAGGATTTGTGAACCCAAATGACACATGGGTTGCTGGTTCTCTTGACTCGTTTGCTGTATAAAGAGGCAGATGAGAGTGATTTGAGCTATGAAAAAAAATTAAATCTTGTGCCAAAGGTCGTCACAATGAATGTAACCAAAAGCTGGTGTTCAGAATGATTGACAGCTAAGCGCAAAATCTACCTGAAATACTTTTGTCTGAAAAACACCCGCGTCAGTCTCATAATCTGAAGGTCGTGAGTTCGATCCTCACACGGGGCAGCAGGCTCCTCTTTTCCGAAGAGATTTTGTCAAAAACTTAGAACTTTCCCTTTCAGTTCTAACACGTTTCTGATAAGTAAGGATTTGTGAACCCAAATGACAGATGGGACACATGAGTTGCTGTTTCTCTTGACCCGTTTGCTGTATAAAGAGGCAGATGAGAGTGATTTGAGCTGTTTGACAGCTAAGCGCAAAATCTACCTGAAATACTTTTGTCTGAAAAACACCCGTCAGTAGCGAGCGCGTCAGTCTCATATTCTGAAGTTCGTGAGTTCGATCCTCACACGGGGAAGCGGTCTCCTCTTTTCTGAAGAGATTCTGTCACCAAATTAGAACTTTCCCTTTCAGATTTAAAATGTTTCTGATAAGTAAGAATTTGCGAACCCAAATGACAGACAGGACACATGGGTTGTTGATTCTCTTGACACGTTTGCTGTAAAAGGGGCTAGTTGAGATTGATTTGAGCTATGAAACCAAATTAAATCTTGTGCCAAAGTTCATCACAACGAACGGACCAAAAGATGGCGTTCAGAATTTTCGACAGCTTAACGCAAATTCTACCTGAAATACTTTTGTCTGAAAAACACCTTTGTCTTTGAATGTTGGTGGCAGTACAGAAAAGTACATTCTCATACCGGGAGTTGAACCCGGGCCGCCTGGGTGAGAACCAGGAATCCTCACCGCTAGACCATATGGGAAAAGATGTGCTGTCTTATCAGTGACAATCTGAAAAAAAATAAGTTTTCTACTTGGCACAAGCAACTTCTGCAGTTCTATTTGCGCAGCTTGCCTCGTTAACACAGTTGTAAGCAAATCAGTCTCATAAGCTGAAAGATGAACGTTCGATTCTTAGACGGGGTACTGGTCCCTCGTTTTCTCAATCGATTCTGTCTCCATCTTGGCTACAGGGCCACAGATTTTTCCGATTCAGTACCAAAACATAACCAATTTAGTTCCTAAACTGTTTCCACGTACAAGGCATGGGGCAGCTTTTGAATGTGTGTACTAGTTCCAAAGGAGTGTCACTCCCATAGCAGGAAGTAAACCAGTCGACCAGGGATACTAGGTCCTATCCACTTTTCCACATGGGACAAGTTATACACTAAGCAGCAAGATAAATTAAAAAAAAAAAAAAAGAAGTTTTTGCTTTGATTAAATAGCTTTTACATCACAAAAGAAAAAAGTTGCCACATGAGCATGGTACTTAGCACGTCAGTTGGTAATCTGAAGTTCATGAGGTTTTTTCCTCACACGTGGAACTATTCTCCCCCCTTTTCTTGGGATATTGTGTCACCCACTCAGAACTTTCTCACTGAAACTCACGTTTCCGATTCGAAAGGAAACAGGAGCCTTAGTGACAGAAAGAACACATGGATTGTTGCGTCCCTTGACGCTTTGGAGTAATAAGGTGTAGTTGAGAATGGTTTAAGCTATGAAACAAAATGAAATCTTGTGCTAAAGGTCAGTAAAAGCCACAAATACCCTGATGTTCAGCATTTTTGACTGCAAAGTACAAAATCTACCTGAAATATTATTGTCTGGAAAATACATTTCTGTCTTTGATTGTTGGCAGTAGTACAGTAAAAGGTGCGTTCCCATACCGGGAGTCGAACCCGGGCCGCCTGGGTGAAAACCAGGAATCCTAACCGCTAGACCATATGGGAATGGATAGCTACACACTGAGGTATCTATTGAAAAAAATCAGCTCGGGGGCTTGCACAATAAACGTCTGCAGATTGGCACGTGCATCTTGCCTCGTTAGCACAGTAGGTAGCGCGTCAGTCTCATAATCTGAAGGTCGTGAGTTCGATCCTCACACGGGGCAGCGGGCTCCTCTTTTCCGAAGAGATTTTGTCAAAAACTTAGAACTTTCCCGTTCAGTTCTAACATGTTTCTGATAAGTAAGGATTTGTGAACCCAAATGACACATGGGTTGCTGGTTCTCTTGACTCGTTTGCTGTATAAAGAGGCAGATGAGAGTGATTTGAGCTATGAAAAAAATTTAAATCTTGTGCCAAAGGTCGTCACAATGAATGTAACCAAAAGCTGGTGTTCAGAATGATAGACAGCTAAGCGCAAAATCTACCTGAAATACTTTTGTCTGAAAAACACCCGCGTCAGTCTCATAATCTGAAGGTCGTGAGTTCGATCCTCACACGGGGCAGCAGGCTCCTCTTTTCCGAAGAGATTTTGTCAAAATCTTAGAACTTTCCCTTTCAGTTCTAACACGTTTCTGATAAGTAAGGATTTGTGAACCCAAATGACAGATGGGACACATGGGTTGCTGTTTCTCTTGACCCGTTTGCTGTATAAAGAGGCAGATGAGAGTGATTTGAGCTGTTTGACAGCTAAGCGCAAAATCTACCTGAAATACTTTTGTCTGAAAAACACCCGTCAGTAGCGAGCGCGTCAGTCTCATATTCTGAAGTTCGTGAGTTCGATCCTCACACGGGGAAGCGGTCTCCTCTTTTCTGAAGAGATTCTGTCACCAAATTAGAACTTTCCCTTTCAGATTTAAAATGTTTCTGATAAGTAAGAATTTGCGAACCCAAATGACAGACAGGACACATGGGTTGTTGATTCTCTTGACACGTTTGCTGTAAAAGAGGCTAGTTGAGATTGATTTGAGCTATGAAACCATATTAAATCTTGTGCCAAAGTTCATCACAACGAACGGACCAAAAGTTGGCGTTCAGAATTTTCGACAGCTTAACGCAAATTCTACCTGAAATACTTTTGTCTGAAAAACACCTTTGTCTTTGAATGTTGGTGGCAGTACAGAAAAGTACATTCCCATACCGGGAGTTGAACCCGGCCCGCCTGGGTGAGAACCAGGAATCCTAACCGCTAGACCATATGGGAAAAGATGTGCTGTCTTATCAGTGACAATCTGAAAAAAAATAAGTTTTCTACTTGGCACAAGCAACTTCTGCAGTTCTATTTGCGCAGCTTGCCTCGTTAACACAGTTGTAAGCAAATCAGTCTCATAAGCTGAAAGATGAACGTTCGATTCTTAGACGGGGTACTGGTCCCTCGTTTTCTCAATCGATTCTGTCTCCATCTTGGCTACAGGGCCACAGATTTTTCCGATTCAGTACCAAAACATAACCAATTTAGTTCCTAAACTGTTTCCACGTACAAGGCATGGGGCAGCTTTTGAATGTGTGTACTAGTTCCAAAGGAGTGTCACTCCCATAGCAGGAAGTAAACCAGTCGACAAGGGATACTAGGTCCTATCCACGTGGGACAAGTTATACACTAAGCAGCAAGATAAATTAAAAAAAAAAAGAAAAAAAAAAGAAGTTTTTGCTTTGATTAAATAGCTTTTACATCACAAAAGAAAAAAGTTGCCACATGAGCATGGTACTTAGCACGTCAGTTGGTAATCTGTAGTTCATGAGGTTTTTTCCTCACACGTGGAACTATTCTCCCCCCTTTTCTTGGGATATTGTGTCACCCACTCAGAACTTTCTCACTGAAACGTTTCCGATTCGAAAGGAAACAGGAGCCTTAGTGACAGAAAGAACACATGGATTGTTGCGTCCCTTGACGCTTTGGAGTAATAAGGTGTAGTTGAGAATGGTTTAAGCTATGAAACAAAATGAAATCTTGTGCTAAAGGTCAGTAAGAGCCACAAATACCCTGATGTTCAGCATTTTTGACTGCAAAGTACAAAATCTACCTGAAATATTATTGTCTGGAAAATACATTTCTGTCTTTGATTGTTGGCAGTAGTACAGTAAAAGGTGCGTTCCCATACCGGGAGACGAACCTGGGCCGCCTGGGTGAAAACCAGGAATCCTAACCGCTAGACCATATGGGAATGGATAGCTACACACTAAGGTATCTATTGAAAAAAATCAGCTCGGGGGCTTGCACAAGAAACGTCTGCAGATTGGCACGTGCATCTTGCCTCGCTAGCGCAGTAGGTAGCCCCTCAGTCTCATAATCTGAAGGTCGTGAGTTCGATCCTCACACGGGGCAGCGGGCTCCTCTTTTCCGAAGAGATTTTGTCAAAAACTTAGAACTTTCCCGTTCAGTTCTAACATGTTTCTGATAAGTAAGGATTTGTGAACCCAAATGACACATGGGTTGCTGGTTCTCTTGACTCGTTTGCTGTATAAAGAGGCAGATGAGAGTGATTTGAGCTATGAAAAAAAATTAAATCTTGTGCCAAAGGTCGTCACAATGAATGTAACCAAAAGCTGGTGTTCAGAATGATTGACAGCTAAGTGCAAAATCTACCTGAAATACTTTTGTCTGAAAAACACCCGCGTCAGTCTCATAATCTGAAGGTCGTGAGTTCGATCCTCACACGGGGCAGCAGGCTCCTCTTTTCCGAAGAGATTTTGTCAAAAACTTAGAACTTTCCCTTTCAGTTCTAACACGTTTCTGATAAGTAAGGATTTGTGAACCCAAATGACAGATGGGACACATGAGTTGCTGTTTCTCTTGACCCGTTTGCTGTATAAAGAGGCAGATGAGAGTGATTTGAGCTGTTTGACAGCTAAGCGCAAAATCTACCTGAAATACTTTTGTCTGAAAAACACCCGTCAGTAGCGAGCGCGTCAGTCTCATATTCTGAAGTTCGTGAGTTTGATCCTCACACGGGGAAGCGGTCTCCTCTTTTCTGAAGAGATTCTGTCACCAAATTAGAACTTTCCCTTTCAGATTTAAAATGTTTCTGATAAGTAAGAATTTGCGAACCCAAATGACAGACAGGACACATGGGTTGTTGATTCTCTTGACACGTTTGCTGTAAAAGGGGCTAGTTGAGATTGATTTGAGCTATGAAACCAAATTAAATCTTGTGCCAAAGTTCATCACAACGAACGGACCAAAAGATGGCGTTCAGAATTTTCGACAGCTTAACGCAAATTCTACCTGAAATACTTTTGTCTGAAAAACACCTTTGTCTTTGAATGTTGGTGGCAGTACAGAAAAGTACATTCTCATACCGGGAGTTGAACCCGGGCCACCTGGGTGAGAACCAGGAATCCTCACCGCTAGACCATATGGGAAAAGATGTGCTGTCTTATCAGTGACAATCTGAAAAAAAATAAGTTTTCTACTTGGCACAAGCAACTTCTGCAGTTCTATTTGCGCAGCTTGCCTCGTTAACACAGTTGTAAGCAAATCAGTCTCATAAGCTGAAAGATGAACGTTCGATTCTTAGACGGGGTACTGGTCCCTCGTTTTCTCAATCGATTCTGTCTCCATCTTGGCTACAGGGCCACAGATTTTTCCGATTCAGTACCAAAACATAACCAATTTAGTTCCTAAACTGTTTCCACGTACAAGGCATGGGGCAGCTTTTGAATGTGTGTACTAGTTCCAAAGGAGTGTCACTCCCATAGCAGGAAGTAAACCAGTCGACCAGGGATACTAGGTCCTATCCACTTTTCCACATGGGACAAGTTATACACTAAGCAGCAAGATAAATTAAAAAAAAAAAAAAAAAAAAAAGAAGTTTTTGCTTTGATTAAATAGCTTTTACATCACAAAAGAAAAAAGTTGCCACATGAGCATGGTACTTAGCACGTCAGTTGGTAATCTGAAGTTCATGAGGTTTTTTCCTCACACGTGGAACTATTCTCCCCCCTTTTCTTGGGATATTGTGTCACCCACTCAGAACTTTCTCACTGAAACTCACGTTTCCGATTCGAAAGGAAACAGGAGCCTTAGTGACAGAAAGAACACATGGATTGTTGCGTCCCTTGACGCTTTGGAGTAATAAGGTGTAGTTGAGAATGGTTTAAGCTATGAAACAAAATGAAATCTTGTGCTAAAGGTCAGTAAAAGCCACAAATACCCTGATGTTCAGCATTTTTGACTGCAAAGTACAAAATCTACCTGAAATATTATTGTCTGGAAAATACATTTCTGTCTTTGATTGTTGGCAGTAGTACAGTAAAAGGTGCGTTCCCATACCGGGAGTCGAACCCGGGCCGCCTGGGTGAAAACCAGGAATCCTAACCGCTAGACCATATGGGAATGGATAGCTACACACTGAGGTATCTATTGAAAAAAATCAGCTCGGGGGCTTGCACAATAAACGTCTGCAGATTGGCACGTGCATCTTGCCTCGTTAGCACAGTAGGTAGCGCGTCAGTCTCATAATCTGAAGGTCGTGAGTTCGATCCTCACACGGGGCAGTGGGCTCCTCTTTTCCGAAGAGATTTTGTCAAAAACTTAGAACTTTCCCGTTCAGTTCTAACATGTTTCTGATAAGTAAGGATTTGTGAACCCAAATGACACATGGGTTGCTGGTTCTCTTGACTCGTTTGCTGTATAAAGAGGCAGATGAGAGTGATTTGAGCTATGAAAAAAATTTAAATCTTGTGCCAAAGGTCGTCACAATGAATGTAACCAAAAGCTGGTGTTCAGAATGATAGACAGCTAAGCGCAAAATCTACCTGAAATACTTTTGTCTGAAAAAGACCCGCGTCAGTCTCATAATCTGAAGGTCGTGAGTTCGATCCTCACACGGGGCAGCAGGCTCCTCTTTTCCGAAGAGATTTTGTCAAAATCTTAGAACTTTCCCTTTCAGTTCTAACACGTTTCTGATAAGTAAGGATTTGTGAACCCAAATGACAGATGGGACACATGGGTTGCTGTTTCTCTTGACCCGTTTGCTGTATAAAGAGGCAGATGAGAGTGATTTGAGCTGTTTGACAGCTAAGCGCAAAATCTACCTGAAATACTTTTGTCTGAAAAACACCCGTCAGTAGCGAGCGCGTCAGTCTCATATTCTGAAGTTCGTGAGTTCGATCCTCACACGGGGAAGCGGTCTCCTCTTTTCTGAAGAGATTCTGTCACCAAATTAGAACTTTCCCTTTCAGATTTAAAATGTTTCTGATAAGTAAGAATTTGCGAACCCAAATGACAGACAGGACACATGGGTTGTTGATTCTCTTGACACGTTTGCTGTAAAAGAGGCTAGTTGAGATTGATTTGAGCTATGAAACCAAATTAAATCTTGTGCCAAAGTTCATCACAACGAACGGACCAAAAGTTGGCGTTCAGAATTTTCGACAGCTTAACGCAAATTCTACCTGAAATACTTTTGTCTGAAAAACACCTTTGTCTTTGAATGTTGGTGGCAGTACAGAAAAGTACATTCCCATACCGGGAGTTGAACCCGGCCCGCCTGGGTGAGAACCAGGAATCCTAACCGCTAGACCATATGGGAAAAGATGTGCTGTCTTATCAGTGACAATCTGAAAAAAAATAAGTTTTCTACTTGGCACAAGCAACTTCTGCAGTTCTATTTGCGCAGCTTGCCTCGTTAACACAGTTGTAAGCAAATCAGTCTCATAAGCTGAAAGATGAACGTTCGATTCTTAGACGGGGTACTGGTCCCTCGTTTTCTCAATCGATTCTGTCTCCATCTTGGCTACAGGGCCACAGATTTTTCCGATTCAGTACCAAAACATAACCAATTTAGTTCCTAAACTGTTTCCACGTACAAGGCATGGGGCAGCTTTTGAATGTGTGTACTAGTTCCAAAGGAGTGTCACTCCCATAGCAGGAAGTAAACCAGTCGACAAGGGATACTAGGTCCTATCCACGTGGGACAAGTTATACACTAAGCAGCAAGATAAATTAAAAAAAAAAAGAAAAAAAAAAGAAGTTTTTGCTTTGATTAAATAGCTTTTACATCACAAAAGAAAAAAGTTGCCACATGAGCATGGTACTTAGCACGTCAGTTGGTAATCTGTAGTTCATGAGGTTTTTTCCTCACACGTGGAACTATTCTCCCCCCTTTTCTTGGGATATTGTGTCACCCACTCAGAACTTTCTCACTGAAACGTTTCCGATTCGAAAGGAAACAGGAGCCTTAGTGACAGAAAGAACACATGGATTGTTGCGTCCCTTGACGCTTTGGAGTAATAAGGTGTAGTTGAGAATGGTTTAAGCTATGAAACAAAATGAAATCTTGTGCTAAAGGTCAGTAAGAGCCACAAATACCCTGATGTTCAGCATTTTTGACTGCAAAGTACAAAATCTACCTGAAATATTATTGTCTGGAAAATACATTTCTGTCTTTGATTGTTGGCAGTAGTACAGTAAAAGGTGCGTTCCCATACCGGGAGTCGAACCCGGGCCGCCTGGGTGAAAACCAGGAATCCTTACCGCTAGACCATATGGGAATGGATAGCTACACACTAAGGTATCTATTGAAAAAAATCAGCTCGGGGGCTTGCACAAGAAACGTCTGCAGATTGGCACGTGCATCTTGCCTCGCTAGCGCAGTAGGTAGCCCCTCAGTCTCATAATCTGAAGGTCGTGAGTTCGATCCTCACACGGGGCAGCAGGCTCCTCTTTTCCGAAGAGATTTTGTCAAAAACTTAGAACTTTCCCGTTCAGTTCTAACATGTTTCTGATAAGTAAGGATTTGTGAACCCAAATGACACATGGGTTGCTGGTTCTCTTGACTCGTTTGCTGTATAAAGAGGCAGATGAGAGTGATTTGAGCTATGAAAAAAAATTAAATCTTGTGCCAAAGGTCGTCACAATGAATGTAACCAAAAGCTGGTGTTCAGAATGATTGACAGCTAAGCGCAAAATCTACCTGAAATACTTTTGTCTGAAAAACACCCGCGTCAGTCTCATAATCTGAAGGTCGTGAGTTCGATCCTCACACGGGGCAGCAGGCTCCTCTTTTCCGAAGAGATTTTGTCAAAAACTTAGAACTTTCCCTTTCAGTTCTAACACGTTTCTGATAAGTAAGGATTTGTGAACCCAAATGACAGATGGGACACATGAGTTGCTGTTTCTCTTGACCCGTTTGCTGTATAAAGAGGCAGATGAGAGTGATTTGAGCTGTTTGACAGCTAAGCGCAAAATCTACCTGAAATACTTTTGTCTGAAAAACACCCGTCAGTAGCGAGCGCGTCAGTCTCATATTCTGAAGTTCGTGAGTTCGATCCTCACACGGGGAAGCGGTCTCCTCTTTTCTGAAGAGATTCTGTCACCAAATTAGAACTTTCCCTTTCAGATTTAAAATGTTTCTGATAAGTAAGAATTTGCGAACCCAAATGACAGACAGGACACATGGGTTGTTGATTCTCTTGACACGTTTGCTGTAAAAGGGGCTAGTTGAGATTGATTTGAGCTATGAAACCAAATTAAATCTTGTGCCAAAGTTCATCACAACGAACGGACCAAAAGATGGCGTTCAGAATTTTCGACAGCTTAACGCAAATTCTACCTGAAATACTTTTGTCTGAAAAACACCTTTGTCTTTGAATGTTGGTGGCAGTACAGAAAAGTACATTCTCATACCGGGAGTTGAACCCGGGCCGCCTGGGTGAGAACCAGGAATCCTCACCGCTAGACCATATGGGAAAAGATGTGCTGTCTTATCAGTGACAATCTGAAAAAAAATAAGTTTTCTACTTGGCACAAGCAACTTCTGCAGTTCTATTTGCGCAGCTTGCCTCGTTAACACAGTTGTAAGCAAATCAGTCTCATAAGCTGAAAGATGAACGTTCGATTCTTAGACGGGGTACTGGTCCCTCGTTTTCTCAATCGATTCTGTCTCCATCTTGGCTACAGGGCCACAGATTTTTCCGATTCAGTACCAAAACATAACCAATTTAGTTCCTAAACTGTTTCCACGTACAAGGCATGGGGCAGCTTTTGAATGTGTGTACTAGTTCCAAAGGAGTGTCACTCCCATAGCAGGAAGTAAACCAGTCGACCAGGGATACTAGGTCCTATCCACTTTTCCACATGGGACAAGTTATACACTAAGCAGCAAGATAAATTAAAAAAAAAAAAAAAAAAAAAGAAGTTTTTGCTTTGATTAAATAGCTTTTACATCACAAAAGAAAAAAGTTGCCACATGAGCATGGTACTTAGCACGTCAGTTGGTAATCTGAAGTTCATGAGGTTTTTTCCTCACACGTGGAACTATTCTCCCCCCTTTTCTTGGGATATTGTGTCACCCACTCAGAACTTTCTCACTGAAACTCACGTTTCCGATTCGAAAGGAAACAGGAGCCTTAGTGACAGAAAGAACACATGGATTGTTGCGTCCCTTGACGCTTTGGAGTAATAAGGTGTAGTTGAGAATGGTTTAAGCTATGAAACAAAATGAAATCTTGTGCTAAAGGTCAGTAAAAGCCACAAATACCCTGATGTTCAGCATTTTTGACTGCAAAGTACAAAATCTACCTGAAATATTATTGTCTGGAAAATACATTT
The DNA here is from genome assembly GCF_039654945.1 of Dendrobates tinctorius. Taxonomy (NCBI): domain Eukaryota; kingdom Metazoa; phylum Chordata; class Amphibia; order Anura; family Dendrobatidae; genus Dendrobates; species Dendrobates tinctorius. Next base: position 12,489,911 of record NW_027361939.1, on the reverse strand, counting down.
CTGTCTTTGATTGTTGGCAGTAGTACAGTAAAAGGTGCGTTCCCATACCGGGAGTCGAACCCGGGCCGCCTGGGTGAAAACCAGGAATCCTAACCGCTAGACCATATGGGAATGGATAGCTACACACTGAGGTATCTATTGAAAAAAATCAGCTCGGGGGCTTGCACAATAAACGTCTGCAGATTGGCACGTGCATCTTGCCTCGTTAGCACAGTAGGTAGCGCGTCAGTCTCATAATCTGAAGGTCGTGAGTTCGATCCTCACACGGGGCAGCGGGCTCCTCTTTTCCGAAGAGATTTTGTCAAAAACTTAGAACTTTCCCGTTCAGTTCTAACATGTTTCTGATAAGTAAGGATTTGTGAACCCAAATGACACATGGGTTGCTGGTTCTCTTGACTCGTTTGCTGTATAAAGAGGCAGATGAGAGTGATTTGAGCTATGAAAAAAATTTAAATCTTGTGCCAAAGGTCGTCACAATGAATGTAACCAAAAGCTGGTGTTCAGAATGATAGACAGCTAAGCGCAAAATCTACCTGAAATACTTTTGTCTGAAAAACACCCGCGTCAGTCTCATAATCTGAAGGTCGTGAGTTCGATCCTCACACGGGGCAGCAGGCTCCTCTTTTCCGAAGAGATTTTGTCAAAATCTTAGAACTTTCCCTTTCAGTTCTAACACGTTTCTGATAAGTAAGGATTTGTGAACCCAAATGACAGATGGGACACATGGGTTGCTGTTTCTCTTGACCCGTTTGCTGTATAAAGAGGCAGATGAGAGTGATTTGAGCTGTTTGACAGCTAAGTGCAAAATCTACCTGAAATACTTTTGTCTGAAAAACACCCGTCAGTAGCGAGCGCGTCAGTCTCATATTCTGAAGTTCGTGAGTTCGATCCTCACACGGGGAAGCGGTCTCCTCTTTTCTGAAGAGATTCTGTCACCAAATTAGAACTTTCCCTTTCAGATTTAAAATGTTTCTGATAAGTAAGAATTTGCGAACCCAAATGACAGACAGGACACATGGGTTGTTGATTCTCTTGACACGTTTGCTGTAAAAGAGGCTAGTTGAGATTGATTTGAGCTATGAAACCAAATTAAATCTTGTGCCAAAGTTCATCACAACGAACGGACCAAAAGTTGGCGTTCAGAATTTTCGACAGCTTAACGCAAATTCTACCTGAAATACTTTTGTCTGAAAAACACCTTTGTCTTTGAATGTTGGTGGCAGTACAGAAAAGTACATTCCCATACCGGGAGTTGAACCCGGCCCGCCTGGGTGAGAACCAGGAATCCTAACCGCTAGACCATATGGGAAAAGATGTGCTGTCTTATCAGTGACAATCTGAAAAAAAATAAGTTTTCTACTTGGCACAAGCAACTTCTGCAGTTCTATTTGCGCAGCTTGCCTCGTTAACACAGTTGTAAGCAAATCAGTCTCATAAGCTGAAAGATGAACGTTCGATTCTTAGACGGGGTACTGGTCCCTCGTTTTCTCAATCGATTCTGTCTCCATCTTGGCTACAGGGCCACAGATTTTTCCGATTCAGTACCAAAACATAACCAATTTAGTTCCTAAACTGTTTCCACGTACAAGGCATGGGGCAGCTTTTGAATGTGTGTACTAGTTCCAAAGGAGTGTCACTCCCATAGCAGGAAGTAAACCAGTCGACAAGGGATACTAGGTCCTATCCACGTGGGACAAGTTATACACTAAGCAGCAAGATAAATTAAAAAAAAAAAGAAAAAAAAAAGAAGTTTTTGCTTTGATTAAATAGCTTTTACATCACAAAAGAAAAAAGTTGCCACATGAGCATGGTACTTAGCACGTCAGTTGGTAATCTGTAGTTCATGAGGTTTTTTCCTCACACGTGGAACTATTCTCCCCCCTTTTCTTGGGATATTGTGTCACCCACTCAGAACTTTCTCACTGAAACGTTTCCGATTCGAAAGGAAACAGGAGCCTTAGTGACAGACAGAACACATGGATTGTTGCGTCCCTTGACGCTTTGGAGTAATAAGGTGTAGTTGAGAATGGTTTAAGCTATGAAACAAAATGAAATCTTGTGCTAAAGGTCAGTAAGAGCCACAAATACCCTGATGTTCAGCATTTTTGACTGCAAAGTACAAAATCTACCTGAAATATTATTGTCTGGAAAATACATTTCTGTCTTTGATTGTTGGCAGTAGTACAGTAAAAGGTGCGTTCCCATACCGGGAGTTGAACCCGGGCCGCCTGGGTGAAAACCAGGAATCCTAACCGCTAGACCATATGGGAATGGATAGCTACACACTAAGGTATCTATTGAAAAAAATCAGCTCGGGGGCTTGCACAAGAAACGTCTGCAGATTGGCACGTGCATCTTGCCTCGTTAGCACAGTAGGTAGCGCCTCAGTCTCATAATCTGAAGGTCGTGAGTTCGATCCTCACACGGGGCAGCGGGCTCCTCTTTTCCGAAGAGATTTTGTCAAAAACTTAGAACTTTCCCGTTCAGTTCTAACATGTTTCTGATAAGTAAGGATTTGTGAACCCAAATGACACATGGGTTGCTGGTTCTCTTGACTCGTTTGCTGTATAAAGAGGCAGATGAGAGTGATTTGAGCTATGAAAAAAAATTAAATCTTGTGCCAAAGGTCGTCACAATGAATGTAACCAAAAGCTGGTGTTCAGAATGATTGACAGCTAAGCGCAAAATCTACCTGAAATACTTTTGTCTGAAAAACACCCGCGTCAGTCTCATAATCTGAAGGTCGTGAGTTCGATCCTCACACGGGGCAGCAGGCTCCTCTTTTCCGAAGAGATTTTGTGAAAAACTTAGAACTTTCCCTTTCAGTTCTAACACGTTTCTGATAAGTAAGGATTTGTGAACCCAAATGACAGATGGGACACATGAGTTGCTGTTTCTCTTGACCCGTTTGCTGTATAAAGAGGCAGATGAGAGTGATTTGAGCTGTTTGACAGCTAAGCGCAAAATCTACCTGAAATACTTTTGTCTGAAAAACACCCGTCAGTAGCGAGCGCGTCAGTCTCATATTCTGAAGTTCGTGAGTTCGATCCTCACACGGGGAAGCGGTCTCCTCTTTTCTGAAGAGATTCTGTCACCAAATTAGAACTTTCCCTTTCAGATTTAAAATGTTTCTGATAAGTAAGAATTTGCGAACCCAAATGACAGACAGGACACATGGGTTGTTGATTCTCTTGACACGTTTGCTGTAAAAGGGGCTAGTTGAGATTGATTTGAGCTATGAAACCAAATTAAATCTTGTGCCAAAGTTCATCACAACGAACGGACCAAAAGATGGCGTTCAGAATTTTCGACAGCTTAACGCAAATTCTACCTGAAATACTTTTGTCTGAAAAACACCTTTGTCTTTGAATGTTGGTGGCAGTACAGAAAAGTACATTCTCATACCGGGAGTTGAACCCGGGCCGCCTGGGTGAGAACCAGGAATCCTCACCGCTAGACCATATGGGAAAAGATGTGCTGTCTTATCAGTGACAATCTGAAAAAAAATAAGTTTTCTACTTGGCACAAGCAACTTCTGCAGTTCTATTTGCGCAGCTTGCCTCGTTAACACAGTTGTAAGCAAATCAGTCTCATAAGCTGAAAGATGAACGTTCGATTCTTAGACGGGGTACTGGTCCCTCGTTTTCTCAATCGATTCTGTCTCCATCTTGGCTACAGGGCCACAGATTTTTCCGATTCAGTACCAAAACATAACCAATTTAGTTCCTAAACTGTTTCCACGTACAAGGCATGGGGCAGCTTTTGAATGTGTGTACTAGTTCCAAAGGAGTGTCACTCCCATAGCAGGAAGTAAACCAGTCGACCAGGGATACTAGGTCCTATCCACTTTTCCACATGGGACAAGTTATACACTAAGCAGCAAGATAAATTAAAAAAAAAAAAAAAAAAAAAGAAGTTTTTGCTTTGATTAAATAGCTTTTACATCACAAAAGAAAAAAGTTGCCACATGAGCATGGTACTTAGCACGTCAGTTGGTAATCTGAAGTTCATGAGGTTTTTTCCTCACACGTGGAACTATTCTCCCCCCTTTTCTTGGGATATTGTGTCACCCACTCAGAACTTTCTCACTGAAACTCACGTTTCCGATTCGAAAGGAAACAGGAGCCTTAGTGACAGAAAGAACACATGGATTGTTGCGTCCCTTGACGCTTTGGAGTAATAAGGTGTAGTTGAGAATGGTTTAAGCTATGAAACAAAATGAAATCTTGTGCTAAAGGTCAGTAAAAGCCACAAATACCCTGATGTTCAGCATTTTTGACTGCAAAGTACAAAATCTACCTGAAATATTATTGTCTGGAAAATACATTTCTGTCTTTGATTGTTGGCAGTAGTACAGTAAAAGGTGCGTTCCCATACCAGGAGACGAACCCGGGCCGCCTGGGTGAAAACCAGGAATCCTAACCGCTAGACCATATGGGAATGGATAGCTACACACTGAGGTATCTATTGAAAAAAATCAGCTCGGGGGCTTGCACAATTAACGTCTGCAGATTGGCACTTGCATCTTGCCTCGTTAGCACAGTAGGTAGCGCGTCAGTTTCATAATCTGAAGGTCGTGAGTTCGATCCTCACACGGGGCAGCGGGCTCCTCTTTTCCGAAGAGATTTTGTCAAAAACTTAGAACTTTCCCGTTCAGTTCTAACATGTTTCTGATAAGTAAGGATTTGTGAACCCAAATGACACATGGGTTGCTGGTTCTCTTGACTCGTTTGCTGTATAAAGAGGCAGATGAGAGTGATTTGAGCTATGAAAAAAATTTAAATCTTGTGCCAAAGGTCGTCACAATGAATGTAACCAAAAGCTGGTGTTCAGAATGATAGACAGCTAAGCGCAAAATCTACCTGAAATACTTTTGTCTGAAAAACACCCGCGTCAGTCTCATAATCTGAAGGTCGTGAGTTCGATCCTCACACGGGGCAGCAGGCTCCTCTTTTCCGAAGAGATTTTGTCAAAATCTTAGAACTTTCCCTTTCAGTTCTAACTAGTGTTGAGCATTCCGATACCGCAAGTATCGGGTATCGGCCGATATTAGCGGTATCGGAATTCCGATACTTAATTCCGATACTTTTTTCATATCGGATTCCGGGATCGGAATCGGAATAGGAAGTTCCCATCATGCTATGAGCCTGCTTGCTTTGATTAAGCCAATGGGAATCCTCCGAAGTGTGGGCACATCCTGTTAGGCATGTAGGCATGTTAACTATTGGCATGGCTGTGATTGGCTGCCGAAATGATGTCATGATGCACTATAAAAGCCACCGCAGCCGCCATTTCTGGTCACTCTGCTGTGAATTCAGTTAGGGACAGGCTGCTGTAGAAGACTGTGAGGGACAGTTAGAAATAGCGATTCTAAAAACAATATTGTGCTTTATCCAGGCTACATAAACCACCACTGTAGCTTGCTTTTCCCTAGCAGCGCTGTTTTCACAGCTGTCTGCAAGGGCTGTGTGAGTGCAGCTCACGCTGTGGAGTGGGTCCTGCAGCCACGTCAGGCTGTAGGCCACCCAGTGTGATCACTGCTGCCTCATACATCTTTTATTTTTTGAGCTGCATTTTTTAAATAATTTCAATCTAGTGTGCTTCCATCCGTATCCATATACGTTGGTTGCAAACACTAGTAGTAGACAGCGGAGCCTTTCTGCAGCCTTTCAGTGCTAGTGTCCACTTTGCTGCACTGTTCACGGCTGTCTGAGAGGTCTCTGACTGTGTGTGAGTGCAGCTCACGCTGAGTAGTGTGTCCTGCAGCTACGTCTGGCTGTAGGACGCTCAGCGTGCGTCACTGCCTCACACATATTTTTATTTGAGTGCAGCTCATTTTTTCTTCTATTAGTGTGCATCCATCCGTCTCCATCTACGGTGGTTGCAAACACTATATAGGAGTACACAGCGGAGCCTTTCTGCAGCCTGTCAGTGCCAGTGCCCACTTAGCTGCACTGTTGACGGCTGTCTGAGAGGTCTCTGACTGTGTGTGAGTGCAGCTCACGCTGAGTAGAGTGTCCTGCAGCTACGTCTGGTTGTAGGACGCTCAACGTGCGTCACTGCCTCACACATATTTGTCTCTGAGTGCAGCTCATTTTTTCTTCTCCTATTAGTGTGCATCCATCCGTATCCATCAACATTGGTTGGTTGCAAACACTATATAGGAGTAGATAGAGGAGCCTTTTTTTCTGGCTTGTGCCCTGCCGGCGCAGCCAGATTAGTATTACCCAATTTTTTTGGAGCCTCATCTTTTGCATTGTAGGTTACCTGCCTGCATTGTAATAGCTCCAAAAAGTTGGTGATACTATCAGTTTCAATTCTTTGTTCTCATACTTTGAGTTTGTTTCAAACAAAGAAACCACATAAAAAGTTCACCAAACACTACATTTTGAACTTGTGTAGGCCACATCAGCTCCTATTAAAGTCTAGTCCACACACACACACTTCATAAAATTAGTGTTTCTTGTACCTGTAACCAGCTGTTCAGGAATAAGCACACTAAGGCCCCCCTTTGTCCTTTTTTGCCTATCTTAAGCAGTCTTGCAAGATGAAGAAGGCAGGGAGTAAGGCGCGGGGGCGTGGGCGTGGGCGTGGAGTTTCAGCAGGGAGAGGACGTGGGGATTCTGCAGGGAGAGGACGTGGGGATTCTACAGGTAGAGGACGTGGGGATTCTGGGCCTGCTGCGGGCACCAGTGGATCAGCATCCCCCAGTTTTAGCAGGCAACAGTCCTTTATGCGCAGCTTTGTAGGACCTCAACGTACCCCACTGCTGCGGGAGGAACAAATTGAAGCCGTTGTCGGATGGATGGCAGCTAACGCATCGACTTCAATTACTTCCGCATCCTCTCAGGGTCAGAGCACCGAAGAGCAACCATCTGTCTCTTCACCACCTGCCAAAGTGCCCAGGCAGTCAGAGAGACATGGACAGGAGCCATCACAATCTCTACTTCTGTTCTCGGAATCTGTTGGCTTGGAAAGAGGGGGCCAGCCAAGCAGCATTCCTGAATGTGAAGAAGAGGGAGTATGCAGTGATGCGCAACTTCTTTGTCCCTCTGAATCTGAAGAGGCGAGTGGGCCAGTGCCTATGGTCAGCACACCTCAGTACGCATCAGATGATGACGAGACTCAGTTGCCACTTTCTGGTGCGTACGGTGCTGGCGAGACAACCCCGGAGAAGCAGCTGTTTGAAGAGGGGAGGGAAGATGATGAGGTCCTTGACCCATCATGGCGTGAGCAACAGGAAGGTGGTGGGAGCAGCTCGGAGGAAGAGATTCCCCTACCGGCCAAAACAGGAGGCAGAGGGAGGGGGAAGACTTGGTTGCCTGTACCCTCCACTTCGGCACCCGTTAGGAGCATTCCTCCTTCCAAAGGCAAACCGGGCGCTCACAAGAGTTGCAGTGCGTGGTCCTTTTTTGACACAGTTGCAGATGACATTTGCTTTGTCAAATGCAAGCTGTGTCATCAGAGAGTCAAAAGAGGGAGAAATGTCAGCAACCTCAATACCACAAATACAGTGCCTACAAGTAGTATTCAACCCCCTGCAGATTTAGCAGGTTTACACATTCGGAGTTAACTTGGCATTGTGACATTTGGACTGTAGATCAGCCTGGAAGTGTGAAATGCACTGCAGCAAAAAAGAATGTTATTTCTTTGTTTAATTTTTTTTTAAATTGTGAAAAGTTTATTCAGAGGGTCATTTATTATTCAACCCCTCAAACCACCAGAATTCTGTTTGGTTCCCCTAAAGTATTAAGAAGTATTTCAGGCACAAAGAACAATGAGCTTCACATGTTTGGATTAATTATCTCTTTTTCCAGCCTTTTCTGACTATTTAAGACCCTCCCCAAACTTATGAACAGCACTCATACATGGTCAACATGGGAAAGACAAAGGAGCATTCCAAGGCCATCAGAGACAAGATCGTGGAGGGTCACAAGGCTGGCAAGGGGTACAAAACCCTTTCCAAGGAGTTGGGCCTACCTGTCTCCACTGTTGGGAGCATCATCCGGAAGTGGAAGGCTTATGGAACTACTGTTAGCCTTCCACGGCCTGGACAGCCTTTGAAAGTTTCCTCCCGTGCCGAGGCCAGGCTTGTCCGAAGAGTCAAGGCTAACCCAAGGACAACAAGGAAGGAGCTCCGAGAAGATCTCATGGCAGTGGGGACATTGGTTTCAGTCAATACCATAAGTAACGTACTCCACCGCAATGGTCTCCGTTCCAGACGCGCCCGTAAGGTACCTTTACTTTCAAAGCGTCATGTCAAGGCTCGTCTACAGTTTGCTCATGATCACTTGGAGGACTCTGAGACAGACTGGTTCAAGGTTCTCTGGTCTGATGAGACCAAGATCGAGATCTTTGGTGCCAACCACACACATGACGTTTGGAGACTGGATGGCACTGCATACGACCCAAAGAATACCATCCCTACAGTCAAGCATGGTGGTGGCAGCATCATGCTGTGGGGCTGTTTCTCAGCGAAGGGGCCTGGCCATCTGGTCCGCATCCATGGGAAGATGGATAGCACGGCCTACCTGGAGATTTTGGCCAAGAACCTCCGCTCCTCCATCAAGGATCTTAAGATGGGTCGTCATTTCATCTTCCAACAAGACAACGACCCAAAGCACACAGCCAAGAAAACCAAGGCCTGGTTCAAGAGGCAAAAAATCAAGGTGTTGGAGTGGCCTAGTCAGTCTCCTGACCTTAACCCAATTGAAAACTTGTGGAAGGAGCTCAAGATTAAAGTCCACATGAGACACCCAAAGAACCTAGATAGCTTGGAGAAGATCTGCATGGAGGAGTGGGCCAAGATAACTCCAGAGACCTGTGCCGGCCTGATCAGGTCATATAAAAGACGATTATTAGCTGTAATTGCAAACAAGGGTTATTCCACAACATATTAAACCTAGGGGTTGAATAATAATTGACCCACACTTGTATGTTTAAAATTTATTAAAATTTATCTGAGCAACATAACTTTTTGGTTTGTAAGATTTATGCATCTGTTAATAAATCCTGCTCTTGTGTGAAGTTTGAAGGCTCTAACTTATTTGCATCTTATCAAACCTGCTAAATCTGCAGGGGGTTGAATACTACTTGTAGGCACTGTATGTGGAAACATGTGCGCACCAAGCACGAGTTGGAGTTGCAGAGACACCCTCAAGACGTAGGCCAACGTACAGCACCACCTACCACCTCTTCAGTTCGTGTTGGGCCCTCTTCCTCCAGCTCACACACTGCTGGTTCGGCTTCCTCACAGGATCGCCAAGGAAGAACCTCTGCCACTGTTGTCCGGAGACCCTGTCAGATTCCACCCATAACAGCACGTTCCCATCCATCACAGCCATCGGTAGCACAGGCATGGGATAAAAGGCGCCCTTACTCGGCAAACCATCCCCGAGCACAGTCTCTGAATGCTGGCATTGCCAAACTTCTGGCAGTTGAAATGCTGTCATTCAGGCTGGTGGACACTGACACCTTCCGGGACTTAATGGCATTGGCAGTCCCCCAATACAACGTGCCCAGCCGCTTTTATTTCAGCAGGCGAGCCGTCCCTGCCCTGCAGAAACATGTTGAGGGCAAAATAAAACATGCGCTACTAAACGCCGTTAGTAGCAAGGTCCACCTGACCACCGATGCGTGGACCAGTAACCATGGACAGGGACGATACCTTTCCCTCACTGCCCACTGGGTCAATGTTGTGGAGCCGGGTACGGATCTGGAGAGTGGCGCTGTACGTGTTCTTCCAACGCCACGGATTGCAGGACTCCAGTCTGTACACATAGACTCCTCCTCCTACTCAAGTTCCTCAGAAACAGCAGAGCAGGAGCCTGTTACGACCGATATGAGCACAGCCGTGGCCAAACGTCAACAGGCTGTACTCAAATTAATTTCTTTGGGGAATCGAAGCCACACAGCGCAGGAGCTCTGGAATGCTATCAAGCTGGAGAGCGATGTGTGGTTTGGGCCAGCGAATCTCCAGCCGGGCTTGGTAGTGTGTGACAATGGCCGAAATCTGGTGGCAGCTCTTGGCCTAGGCAACCTCACACACATCCCATGTCTGGCACATGTTCTTAACTTGGTCGTGCAGAGCTTTCTGAGGGACTATCCGGATCTTGATGCACTGTTGCACAAGGTCCGCATAGAGTGCGCTCACTTGCGACGTTCCAGCACGGCAAGATCGCGCCTCGCTGCTCTGCAGCGACGATTTGGCCTTCCAGAACATCGCATCATATGTGACCTACCCACCCGGTGGAATTCAACGTTACATATGTTGGAGCGGTTGTGTGAGCAGCAGGCAGCAGTCATGGAGTACCAGCTGCATCAGGCGCAAACAAGTCGCACTGTGCGCCGTTCACACTTCAGCACCATTGAGTGGGCCTCTATGAAGGACATCTGCCTCGTTTTGCGTGCCTTCGATGAATCCACGCGGATGGCGAGTGCAGATGATGCACTAGTCAGCATGACTGTCCCCCTTATCTGCCTGCTTCAACAAACACTGCAAGCACTAAGGGATGAGGTTTCAGAAGAGGTGGAGGATGAGGAGTCCCAAATGCCATCTGCTTCTGGACAGTCTGCGCTACGTGTTTCCTCACAAAGGCCTAGGCAGGGGACACTTTGTGAGGAGGATGAGGAGGAGTCGATGGAGGAGGAAGACATCTCTCCAGAGGAGGGAGGTACACAAACCTCTACTCAGTATGTACAGCGAGGGTGGGGTGATGCAGAGCAGGTCGAGGTCACGCCTCAAACAGGGGACAGCGGTTCTTTGGCAGTTGGGAGTCTGCAGCACATGGTTGATTTCATGCTGCAGTGCCTGAGAAACGACCGCCGCATCGCCCACATTCTCGTCTCGGCTGATTATTGGGTGTACACCCTACTAGATCCTCGCTACCGGGACAGCGTACAAAGGCTCATACCAACGTTGAACCGGGAGCGTAAAATGCGGGAGTACGAAGAGTCACTGGTGCAGTCCATAATGTTTTCCATTCCACCCGACAGCATTGTTGCAAGTGCTTTACAAAGCAGCTCTGTGCGTCGAGGCAGTGGAGGAAACTCTGCACAAAGAGGGAGCAGAGGCAGTGCCGCAGCACAAGGCAAGACCACTATGGCCCAAATGTGGCAAAGTTTTGTGTGTCCACCACAATTGTCTACACCATCAGCGACGCCTCGAGTCAGCAGGAGGCAACGCTTCCGTCAGATGGTGTCAGACTACATGTCTTGCCCTGTCGCTGTACTCCCAGATGGCTCTTCCCCCTTCAAGTTTTGGGTCTCTAAGCTGGATACATGGCCAGAGCTTAGCCAGTATGCATTGGAGGTGCTGGCTTGCCCTGCTGCCAGTGTATTATCGGAACGTGTCTTTAGTGCCGCAGGTGGTGTACTAACAGACCGTCGCACGCGACTATCTTCCGATAATGTTGACCGGCTGACTTTTCTGAAAATGAACAAGGCCTGGATCTCCAAAGACTTTGCCATTCCTCTTACAGACTAAATTAGTGGTTGGCAACTGTATCCAGGTCTGCTGGTGTGTTCATTTTTCTACCACCTGAACTATAATCCCTGTGCTTCAACACAGCCAGTTGTCGCTCAGATGTGTCGTCTGCACAGAGAAACACACTAGCTCCTGTGTTACTGGGGTTCAGTAATGCCAGCTGATCCCCTGCTGTGTGGACGGCAGAGTCACCAGCTCCATCAACATTCAAACCACTACTGATTTTTAACCGTGCCCAACTTAGGTCTCTGGCTCCACTGTCTCTACTATTTCCCCTGACCTCCAACCCCGCCATCTACATCTCTGAAGTGGCGTCAGCACAATCTACACTTGTTCCTGTGTTCCTGTGGCTCAGTCCCATCAGTTTATCCCCTGATGTGTGTCCGGCAAGGTCTCCTGCTCTGTCCACATTCCCATAACCAGTAGTGGGAATGAGGACAGAGCTGGCGAACTTGCCGGACAAACATCAGGGGATCAACTGATGGGACTGAGCACCAGTAACACAGGAACAAGTGTAGATTGTGCTGACGCCACTTCAGAGATGTAGCTGGCGGGGTTGGAGGCCAGGGTAAATAGTAGAGACAGTGGAGCCAGAGGCCTAAGTGGAGCATGGTTAGAATCAGTAGTAGTCCACAACCTCCATAAAAACCGCTGCCCATTGGCCTCTGCATGCGGCATGCGTAATCCTGGGCACCAACAGCGTCAGTTGGTGTTCAGAAGTGTCGTCTCCACAGAGCCAAACACATTCGTTCAAGTGTTAGTGGGGTTCAGCACTGCCAGCTGTTCCCCTGCTGTGGAGATGGCAAGTCTCCTGCTGCCTTCACCTGCCAAAATCCAGTAGGCCCCAGCCTGCTCCTCGCCTAATCCTGGGCTCCAACAGCGTCAGTTGGTGTTCAGAAGTGTCGTCTCCACAGAGCCAAACACATTCGTTCAAGTGTTAGTGGGGTTCAGCACTGCCAGCTGTTCCCCTGCTGTGGAGATGGCAGTCTCTCCTGCTGTCTCCGCATTACAAAGACAGTAGGCCTCTGCCTACACCCTCCTATTTCCTGGGCTTCAACACAGCCAGTTGTAGTTCGGAAGTGCCGTCCACACGGAAAGAGATACTTGCTCCCGTGTCTCAGTGGGGTTCAGTAACGTCAGCTGATCCCCTGCTGTGTGGATGGCAGTCTCTCCTGCTGTAAACTCATTCAAAATACAGTAGGCCTCTGCCTACACCCTCCTATTTCCTGGGCTTCAACACAGCCAGTTGTAGTTCGGAAGTGCCGTCCACACGGAAAGAGACACTTGCTCCCGTGTCTCAGTGGAGTTCAGTAACGTCAGCTGATCCCCTGCTGTGTGGATGGCAGTCTCTCCTGCTGTAAACTCATTCAAAATACAGTAGGCCTCTGCCTACACCCTCCTATTTCCTGGGCTTCAACACAGCCAGTTGTAGTTCGGAAGTGCCGTCCACACGGAAAGAGACACTTGCTCCCGTGTCTCAGTGGGGTTCAGTAACGTCAGCTGATCCCCTGCTGTGTGGATGGCAGTCTCTCCTGCTGTAAACTCATTCAAAATACAGTAGGCCTCTGCCTACACCCTCCTATTTCCTGGGCTTCAACACAGCCAGTTGTAGTTCGGAAGTGCCGTCCACACGGAAAGAGATACTTGCTCCCGTGTCTCAGTGGGGTTCAGTAACGTCAGCTGATCCCCTGCTGTGTGGATGGCAGTCTCTCCTGCTGTAAACTCATTCAAAATACAGTAGGCCTCTGCCTACACCCTCCTATTTCCTGGGCTTCAACACAGCCAGTTGTAGTTCGGAAGTGCCGTCCACACGGAAAGAGATACTTGCTCCCGTGTCTCAGTGGGGTTCAGTAACGTCAGCTGATCCCCTGCTGTGTGGATGGCAGTCTCTCCTGCTGTAAACTCATTCAAAATACAGTAGGCCTCTGCCTACACCCTCCTATTTCCTGGGCTTCAACACAGCCAGTTGTAGTTCGGAAGTGCCGTCCACACGGAAAGAGACACTTGCTCCCGTGTCTCAGTGGGGTTCAGTAACGTCAGCTGATCCCCTGCTGTGTGGATGGCAGTCTCTCCTGCTGTCACCTCATTCAAAATTCAGTAGGCCTCTGCCTACACCCTCCTATTTCCTGGGCTTCAACACAGCCAGTTGTAGTTCGGAAGTGCCGTCCACACGGAAAGAGATACTTGCTCCCGTGTCTCAGTGGGGTTCAGTAATGTCAGCTGATCCCCTGCTGTGTGGATGGCAAAGTCTCCTGCTGCCTACACAGTCGTACCACTACTGATTTTTAACCGTGCTCCAATTAGGCCTGTGGCTCCACTGTCTCTCGTATTTCCCCTGTCCTCCAACCCTGCCAGTTACAGCTCCGAAGTGGCGTCTGCACAATCCACACTTGTTCCTGTGTTACAGGTGTTCAGTCCGATCAGTTAATCCCCTGATGTGTGTCCGGCAATGTCGCCTGCTCTGTCCACATTCCCATTATCGGAATGTGGACAGAGCAGGCGACATTGCCGGACACACATCAGGGGATTAACTGACCGGACTGAACACCTGTAACACAGGAACAAGTGTGGATTGTGCAGACGCCACTTCGGAGCTGTAACTGGCGGGGTTGGAGGACAGGGGAAATACGAAAATCAGTGAATCCACAGGCCTAAGTGGAGCTTGGTTCAAATTAGTAGTCTACAACCGATCTTAAAATTTCTTCAATGCAGCCTAAGCCTGCTCCGTGCTTGTCCCTGGGCTTCAACACAGCCAGTTGTTGCTCGGAAGTGCCGTCTTCACAGAGTAAAACACTAGCTCCTGTGTTTGTGGGGTTCAGTAACGTCAGCTGTTCCCCTGCTGTTTTGATGGCAATCTGTCCTGCTGCCTCCCAATTGACAGCACATCAGGCCTCAGCCTGCTAAGTGCTTGTCCTGGGCTCCAACATCGCCAGTTGCTGCTCATAACTGACTTTGGCACGGGTACTCCCTCCTGCCCAGCTTGGTTCCAGCCCTGCCTGCTGTTTCCGGGAAGTGTCAATGTCAGTTTGCCACCCCAAGTTGCCATGTCGTGTTGCGGTTGGGTTAGCCGAGGCTAGGGTGCCAGCAGTTTAGGTGCTTCCTATGTGGACTGCGGGTTCTGGTAAGAAAGGTTTGTTCCATAGTGCCAGTAGGACAAGCACCCCCTGTAGGACTGTGTGATTCGGTAACTGCGGCCAGCTTGCGGCATGCCAACTTTGCTTTTCAGGGGTAACTTCTGATACCCCTCCGGGTTCCAGCACCGTCAGCTGGTTCTCATCAGAGCCTTTGGCCTAGGTGCCTCCATCTCGGTATCCGAGTTCCAGCAACGTCTGCTGGTCCTTGGTAGTGCTTTGTAGCACAGGTACCTCCTGCTTAGTAACCGGGTTCCAGCACCGTCAGCTGGTCCTTGGTTGTGCCATTGGCTCTTATTCCTTCTGCTGCCCCTCCGGGTGCCAGCACTGTCAGCTGGTCCTCGCTATTTCCATTTGCTCTTGCAGCTTATGCTACCCCTCCGGGTTCCAGCACCGTCAGCTGGTTCTCGTCAGAGCCTTTGGCCTAGGTGCCTCCATCTCGGTATCCGAGTTCCGGCAACGTCTGCTGGTCCTTGGTAGTGCTTTGTAGCACAGGTACCTCCTGCTTAGTAACCGGGTTCCAGCACCGTCAGCTGGTCCTCGGTTGTGCCATTGGCTCTTATTCCTTCTGCTGCCCCTCCGGGTGCCAGCACTGTCAGCTGGTCCTCGCTATTTCCATTTGCTCTTGCAGCTTATGCTACCCCTCCGGGTTCCAGCACCGTCAGCTGGTTCTCGTCAGAGCCTTTGGCCTAGGTGCCTCCATCTCGGTATCCGAGTTCCGGCAACGTCTGCTGGTCCTTGGTAGTGCTTTGTAGCACAGGTACCTCCTGCTTAGTAACCGGGTTCCAGCACCGTCAGCTGGTCCTCGGTAGTGCCATTGGCTCTTGTTCCTTCTGCTGCCCCTCCGGGTGCCAGTACCGTCAGCTGGTTCAAGAGGACAAAGAACAGGAAGACAACCACCAAGATGCAGAACAACAAGAGAGAGAAGACAAAGAAGCATAAAAAAAACAAAGCAGAAGAACATTAAGCATAAGACTAATACTCTGAGCAAATGATATTATCTTATTTATAAGCAGAAGAAGACTAAGCAGTGTATGGGGGTGAGTCCGTTCCTCCTCGTGGTGCCCCTGGAAAAGGCCTGCTTCTGCAGGCCAAACTGAACGCGGACAAATCCTGTTGTAAATCTTTTGTGACAGGCAGAACGGAAGGTGTAAACTTCTAACTTTTCTAGATAACAACTACAGGAATGCCTGACACAAACAAGAATATGATGAAGAAGAATAGGAAGAAGATGAAGAAGCTGAATATGTAGAATAATAATTGTTGAATAAGAAGAATATGAAGAATGTAAGAAAAGGAAGAAGAAGAAGAAGAAGAAGAAGAAGAAGAAGAAGAAGAAGAAGAATGTAAAAAAAGGAAGTAGAAGAAGAAGAAGAAGAATGTAAAAAAAGGAATAAGAAGAAGAATGTAAAAAAAGGAAGTAGTAGAAGAAGAAGAAGAATGTAAAAAAAGGAAGTAGAAGAAGAAGAAGAAGAATGTAAAAAAAGGAAGTAGAAGAAGAAGACATACATGTCTGGCAAAATATAAATGAGGCTAACATAGTCAATATCTTTGTAACTCCTAACATCTTTAAAAAAAAAAGTTTAATTCCTGCTATTCCATTTGATTGGGCTAAACCTCTATGGCTTTAATGTCTCCTCCACCTCCCACAATACATTCTACATTATTCTT
This sequence comes from Dendrobates tinctorius, assembly GCF_039654945.1. NCBI lineage: Eukaryota > Metazoa > Chordata > Amphibia > Anura > Dendrobatidae > Dendrobates > Dendrobates tinctorius. The sequence continues at coordinate 12,473,624 of NW_027361939.1, read as the reverse complement.
AGTTGTTTTTCTTCATGTAGAATTAACCTACAAGGAAAGAAAGGGTTTTTTTTAATTCCGATATTTTGGCCCCATTGACTTGCATTGGTTCCCGGTATCGGAATCGGCGATACCGATACTTTTTTTTAAGATCGGCCGATCCATTCCGATCCGATATTTTCAAGTATCGGCTGGTATCGCTCAACTCTAGTTCTAACACGTTTCTGATAAGTAAGGATTTGTGAACCCAAATGACAGATGGGACACATGGGTTGCTGTTTCTCTTGACCCGTTTGCTGTATAAAGAGGCAGATGAGAGTGATTTGAGCTGTTTGACAGCTAAGCGCAAAATCTACCTGAAATACTTTTGTCTGAAAAACACCCGTCAGTAGTGAGCGCGTCAGTCTCATATTCTGAAGTTCGTGAGTTCGATCCTCACACGGGGAAGCGGTCTCCTCTTTTCTGAAGAGATTCTGTCACCAAATTAGAACTTTCCCTTTCAGATTTAAAATGTTTCTGATAAGTAAGAATTTGCGAACCCAAATGACAGACAGGACACATGGGTTGTTGATTCTCTTGACACGTTTGCTCTAAAAGGGGCTAGTTGAGATTGATTTGAGCTATGAAACCAAATTAAATCTTGTGCCAAAGTTCACATCACAACGAACGGACCAAAAGATGGCGTTCAGAATTTTCGACAGCTTAACGCAAATTCTACCTGAAATACTTTTGTCTGAAAAACACCTTTGTCTTTGAATGTTGGTGGCAGTACAGAAAAGTACATTCCCATACCGGGAGTTGAACCCGGCCCGCCTGGGTGAGAACCAGGAATCCTAACCGCTAGACCATATGGGAAAAGATGTGCTGTCTTATGAGTGACAATCTGAAAAAAAATAAGTTTTCTACTTGGCACAAGCAACTTCTGCAGTTCTATTTGTGCAGCTTGCCTCGTTAACACAGTTGTAAGCAAATCAGTCTCATAAGCTGAAAGATGAACGTTCGATTCTTAGACGGGGTACTGGTCCCTCGTTTTCTCAATCGATTCTGTCTCCATCTTGGCTACAGGGCCACAGATTTTTCCGATTCAGTACCAAAACATAACCAATTTAGTTCCTAAACTGTTTCCACGTACAAGGCATGGGGCAGCTTTTGAATGTGTGTACTAGTTCCAAAGGAGTGTCACTCCCATAGCAGGAAGTAAACCAGTCGACCAGGGATACTAGGTCCTATCCACTTTTCCACGTGGGACAAGTTATACACTAAGCAGCAAGATAAATTAAAAAAAAAAAAAAAAAAAAAGAAGTTTTTGCTTTGATTAAATAGCTTTTACATCACAAAAGAAAAAAGTTGCCACATGAGCATGGTACTTAGCACGTCAGTTGGTAATCTGAAGTTCATGAGGTTTTTTCCTCACACGTGGAACTATTCTCCCCCCTTTTCTTGGGATATTGTGTCACCCACTCAGAACTTTCTCACTGAAACGTTTCCGATTCGAAAGGAAACAAGAGCCTTAGTGACAGAAAGAACACATGGATTGTTGCGTCCCTTGACGCTTTGGAGTAATAAGGTGTAGTTGAGAATGGTTTAAGCTATGAAACAAAATGAAATCTTGTGCTAAAGGTCAGTAAGAGCCACAAATACCCTGATGTTCAGCATTTTTGCATCTACCTGAAATATTATTGTCTGGAAAATACATTTCTGTCTTTGATTGTTGGCAGTAGTACAGTAAAAGGTGCGTTCCCATACCGGGAGTCGAACCCGGGCCGCCTGGGTGAAAACCAAGAATCCTAACCGCTAGACCATATGGGAATGGATAGCTACACACTAAGGTATCTATTGAAAAAAATCAGCTCGGGGGCTTGCACAAGAAACGTCTGCAGATTGGCACGTGCATCTTGCCTCGTTAGCGCAGTAGGTAGCGCGTCAGTCTCATAATCTGAAGGTCGTGAGTTCGATCCTCACACGGGGCAGCGGGCTACTGTTTTCCGAAGAGATTTTGTCAAAAACTTAGAACTTTCCCGTTCAGTTCTAACATGTTTCTGATAAGTAAGGATTTGTGAACCCAAATGACACATGGGTTGCTGGTTCTCTTGACTCGTTTGCTGTATAAAGAGGCAGATGAGAGTGATTTGAGCTATGAAAAAAAATTAAATCTTGTGCCAAAGGTCGTCACTAGAGTTGAGCGATACCGTCCGATACTTCAAAGTATCGTATCGGATGGTATCGGCCGATCTTTAAAAAAAGTATCGGTATCGCCGATTCCGATACCGGAAGTCCCATTCAAGTCTATGGGACTTCCGGTATCGGAATAAGAAAAACCCTTTCCTGCCCTTGTACAGCCTCTCTGGGGTCTGTACGGGCCTTTCGGGGGGCTGTGCCGGCCTGCCAGGGGGTCTGTGCAGGCTCCGGTGGTCTGTGCCGGCCTGCCGGTGGTCTGTGCAGGCTCCGGGGGGCTGTGCCGGCCTGCCGGGGGGCTGTGCCGGCCTGCCGGGGGGCTGTGCCGGCCTGCCGGGGGGCTGTGCAGGCTCCGGGGGGCTGTGCCGGCCTGCCGGGGGGCTGTGCCGGCCTGCCGGGGGGCTGTGCAGGCTCCGGGGGGCTGTGCCGGCCTGCCGGGGGGCTGTGCCGGCCTGCCGGTGGTCTGTGCAGGCTCCGGGGGTCTGTGCAGGCATCGTCCGATGGGACTACAAGTCCCATCGGGCGATGCCTGCTACCATGACAGTGATTGACACATTAGCCAATGATGGGACAGTAGTAGTCCCATCATCCGGCTAATGTGTTAAATGTAAAAAAAAAAAAAAAAAAAAAATTACATGCTACATACATACAACATGCATACTACATACATGCTACATTCATACTACATACTACATACATGCTACATTCATACTACATAAATACTACATGCAACATACATACTACATATATACTACATGCATGCTACATACATACTGCATGCTACATACATACCACATATATACTACATACATACTACATGCATGCTACATGCTACATACATAACACATATATACTACATGCATGCTACATACATACTACATGCTACATACTACATATATACTACATGCATGCTACATACTACATGCTACATACATACTACATGCATGCTACATACATACTACATACATACTACATATATACTACATGCATGCTACATACATACTACATGCTACATACTACATGCATGCTACATACATACTACATGCTACATACTACATATATACTACATGCATGCTACATACATACTACATACATACTACATATATACTACATGCATGCTACATACTACATGCTACATACATACTACATATATACTACATTCATACTACATACTACATATATACTACATACATACTACATACATACTACATACATACTACATGCATGCTACATACATACTACATGCATGCTACATGCATGCCACATACATACTACATGCTACATACATACCACATATATACTACATACATACAATACATTCATACAATACATACATAGACATACAGTACATATAACATAGAGTAACATACTTACCAATACTTGTCACATTGTTCCCCGAAGCCATTGTCTATTCCGGGATAAATATTAACATAACAAACCACAAAAATACTCACCCACGATCCGAAGCAGTCCACGAGTGTGTCCCACGACGATCTTGGGTAGAGAACTGCAGCATCAGATGATGCTGCCGTTCTCTACGGGCTGCAGGAATCCAATGACGGAAGGTAGGTATCCTTCCGCACTGTATTCCTCCGCCACTTAAAAAAAAAAAAGTCCCTAGTCTCACTTTATGCCATTGCTGTGTGGGAAATTCCCACACAGCAATGGCATAAAGTGAGACTAGGGACTTTTTTTTTTAAGTGGCGGAGGAATACAGTGCGGAAGGATACCTACCTTCCGTCATTGGATTCCTACAGCCCGTAGAGAACGGCAGCATCATCTGATGCTGCAGTTCTCTACCCAAGATCGTCGTGGGACACACTCGTGGACTGCTTCGGATCATGGGTGAGTATTTTTGTGGTTTGTTATGTTAATATTTATCCCGGAATAGACAATGGCTTCGGGGAACAATGTGACAAGTATTGGTAAGTATGTTACTCTATGTTATATGTACTGTATGTCTATGTATGTATTGTATGAATGTATTGTATGTATGTAGTATATATGTGGTATGTATGTAGCATGTAGTATGTATGTGGTATGTATGTAGCATGCATGTAGTATGTATGTAGCATGCATGTAGCATGCATGTAGCATGCATGTAGTATGTATGTAGTATGTATGTAGTATGTATGTAGCATGTATGTAGCATGCAGTATGTATGTAGTATATATGTAGTATGTATGTAGTATATATGTAGTATGTAGTATGTATGTAGCATGCATGTAGTATATATGTAGTATGTATGTAGCATGCATGTAGTATGTATGTAGCATGTAGTATATATGTAGCATGCAGCATGTATGTAGTATGTATGTAGTATATATGTAGTATGCATGTAGTATGTATGTAGTATGTATGTAGCATGCAGTATGTATGTAGCATGTATGTAGTATGTATGTAGTATATATGTAGTATGTATGTAGCATGCATGTAGTATGTATGTAGTATGTATGTAGCATGCAGTATGTAGCATGTATGTAGTATGTAGTATGTATGTATGTATGTATGTAGCATGCAGTATGTATGTAGCATGTATGTAGTATGTATGTAGTATATATGTAGTATGTATGTAGTATGTATGTAGTATGTATGTAGTATGTATGTAGCATGCAGTATGTATGTAGCATGTATGTAGTATGTATGTAGTATATATGTAGCATGCATGTAGTATGTATGTAGCATGCATGTAGTATTTTTTTTTTTTTTTTTTTTTTTTTAACATTTAACACATTAGCCGGATGATGGGACTACTACTGTCCCATCATTGGCTAATGTGTCAATCACTGTCATGGTAGCAGGCATCGCCCGATGGGACTTGTAGTCCCATCGGACGATGCTTGCACAGACCCCCGGACATCAGCACAGCCCCCCGGCAGGCCGGCACAGCCCCCCGGCAGGCCGGTACAGACCCCCACAGGGTGCACAGACCACCGGCAGGCCGGCACAGCCCCCCGGCAGGCCGGTACAGACCCCGGGCAGTCCACACAGCCCCCCGGCAGGCCGGCACAGCCCCCCGGCAGGCCGGCAGAGACCCCCGGAAGGCCCGAAATGACGGCGCATCATGATGCGCACACACCGCGCATCATGATGACGTCAGTCTGTCAATCAACTTGGAACTTCCGATTCCGATGCCGAATTCCGATATTGAAAAAATATCGGAAGTCGGTATCGGAATTCCGATACAGCAAGTATCGGCCGATACCCGATACTTGCGGTATCGGAATGCTCAACACTAGTCGTCACAATGAATGTAACCAAAAGCTGGTGTTCAGAATGATTGACAGCTAAGCGCAAAATCTACCTGAAATACTTTTGTCTGAAAAACACCCGCGTCAGTCTCATAATCTGAAGGTCGTGAGTTCGATCCTCACACGGGGCAGCAGGCTCCTCTTTTCCGAAGAGATTTTGTCAAAATCTTAGAACTTTCCCTTTCAGTTCTAACACGTTTCTGATAAGTAAGGATTTGTGAACCCAAATGACAGATGGGACACATGGGTTGCTGTTTCTCTTGACCCGTTTGCTGTATAAAGAGGCAGATGAGAGTGATTTGAGCTGTTTGACAGCTAAGCGCAAAATCTACCTGAAATACTTTTGTCTGAAAAACACCCGTCAGTAGCGAGCGCGTCAGTCTCATATTCTGAAGTTCGTGAGTTCGATCCTCACACGGGGAAGCGGTCTCCTCTTTTCTGAAGAGATTCTGTCACCAAATTAGAACTTTCCCTTTCAGATTTAAAATGTTTCTGATAAGTAAGAATTTGCGAACCCAAATGACAGACAGGACACATGGGTTGTTGATTCTCTTGACACGTTTGCTGTAAAAGGGGCTAGGGGCAGTAGGTAGCGCGTCAGTCTCATAATCTGAAGGTCGTGAGTTCGATCCTCACACGGGGCAGCGGGCTACCGTTTTCCGAAGAGATTTTATCAAAAACTTAGAACTTTCCCGTTCAGTTCTAACATGTTTCTGATAAGTAAGGATTTGTGAACCCAAATGACACATGGGTTGCTGGTTCTCTTGACTCGTTTGCTGTATAAAGAGGCAGATGAGAGTGATTTGAGCTATGAAAAAAAATTAAATCTTGTGCCAAAGGTCGTCACAATGAATGTAACCAAAAGCTGGTGTTCAGAATGATTGACAGCTAAGCGCAAAATCTACCTGAAATACTTTTGTCTGAAAAACACCCGCGTCAGTCTCATAATCTGAAGGTCGTGAGTTCGATCCTCACACTGGGCAGCAGGCTCCTCTTTTCCGAAGAGATTTTGTCAAAATCTTAGAACTTTCCCTTTCAGTTCTAAAACGTTTCTGATAAGTAAGGATTTGTGAACCAAAATGACACATGGGACACATGGGTTGCTGTTTCTCTTGACCCGTTTGCTGTATAAAGAGGCAGATGAGAGTGATTTGAGCTGTTTGACAGCTAAGCGCAAAATCTACCTGAAATACTTTTGTCTGAAAAACACCCGTCAGTAGCGAGCGCGTCAGTCTCATATTCTGAAGTTCGTGAGTTCGATCCTCACACGGGGAAGCGGTCTCCTCTTTTCTGAAGAGATTCTGTCACCAAATTAGAACTTTCCCTTTCAGATTTAAAATGTTTCTGATAAGTAAGAATTTGCGAACCCAAATGACAGACAGGACACATGGGTTGTTGATTCTCTTGACACGTTTGCTGTAAAAGGGGCTAGTTGAGATTGATTTGAGCTATGAAACCAAATTAAATCTTGTGCCAAAGTTCATCACAACGAACGGACCAAAAGATGGCGTTCAGAATTTTCGACAGCTTAACGCAAATTCTACCTGAAATACTTTTGTCTGAAAAACACCTTTGTCTTTGAATGTTGGTGGCAGTACAGAAAAGTACATTCCCATACCGGGAGTTGAACCCGGCCCGCCTGGGTGAGAACCAGGAATCCTAACCGCTAGACCATATGGGAAAAGATGTGCTGTCCTATCAGTGACAATCTGAAAAAAAATAAGTTTTCTACTTGGCACAAGCAACTTCTGCAGTTCTATTTGCGCAGCTTGCCTCGTTAACACAGTTGTAAGCAAATCAGTCTCATAAGCTGAAAGATGAACGTTCGATTCTTAGACGGGGTACTGGTCCCTCGTTTTCTCAATCGATTCTGTCTCCATCTTGGCTACAGGGCCACAGATTTTTCCGATTCAGTACCAAAACATAACCAATTTAGTTCCTAAACTGTTTCCACGTACAAGGCATGGGGCAGCTTTTGAATGTGTGTACTAGTTCCAAAGGAGTGTCACTCCCATAGCAGGAAGTAAACCAGTCGACCAGGGATACTAGGTCCTATCCACTTTTCCACGTGGGACAAGTTATACACTAAGCAGCAAGATAAATTAAAAAAAAAAAAAAAAAAAAAGAAGTTTTTGCTTTGATTAAATAGCTTTTACATCACAAAAGAAAAAAGTTGCCACATGAGCATGGTACTTAGCACGTCAGTTGGTAATCTGAAGTTCATGAGGTTTTTTCCTCACACGTGGAACTATTCTCCCCCCTTTTCTTGGGATATTGTGTCACCCACTCAGAACTTTCTCACTGAAACGTTTCCGATTCGAAAGGAAAGGATTTGTGAACCCAAATGACACATGGGTTGCTGGTTCTCTTGACTCGTTTGCTGTATAAAGAGGCAGATGAGAGTGATTTGAGCTATGAAAAAAAATTAAATCTTGTGCCAAAGGTCGTCACAATGAATGTAACCAAAAGCTGGTGTTCAGAATGATTGACAGCTAAGCGCAAAATCTACCTGAAATACTTTTGTCTGAAAAACACCCGCGTCAGTCTCATAATCTGAAGGTCGTGAGTTCGATCCTCACACGGGGCAGCAGGCTCCTCTTTTCCGAAGAGATTTTGTCAAAATCTTAGAACTTTCCCTTTCAGTTCTAACACGTTTCTGATAAGTAAGGATTTGTGAACCCAAATGACAGATGGGACACATGGGTTGCTGTTTCTCTTGACCCGTTTGCTGTATAAAGAGGCAGATGAGAGTGATTTGAGCTGTTTGACAGCTAAGCGCAAAATCTACCTGAAATACTTTTGTCTGAAAAACACCCGTCAGTAGCGAGCGCGTCAGTCTCATATTCTGAAGTTCGTGAGTTCGATCCTCACACGGGGAAGCGGTCTCCTCTTTTCTGAAGAGATTCTGTCACCAAATTAGAACTTTCCCTTTCAGATTTAAAATGTTTCTGATAAGTAAGAATTTGCGAACCCAAATGACAGACAGGACACATGGGTTGTTGATTCTCTTGACACGTTTGCTGTAAAAGGGGCTAGTTGAGATTGATTTGAGCTATGAAACCAAATTAAATCTTGTGCCAAAGTTCATCACAACGAACGGACCAAAAGATGGCGTTCAGAATTTTCGACAGCTTAACGCAAATTCTACCTGAAATACTTTTGTCTGAAAAACACCTTTGTCTTTGAATGTTGGTGGCAGTACAGAAAAGTACATTCCCATACCGGGAGTTGAACCCGGCCCGCCTGGGTGAGAACCAGGAATCCTAACCGCTAGACCATATGGGAAAAGATGTGCTGTCTTATCAGTGACAATCTGAAAAAAAATAAGTTTTCTACTTGGCACAAGCAACTTCTGCAGTTCTATTTGCGCAGCTTGCCTCGTTAACACAGTTGTAAGCAAATCAGTCTCATAAGCTGAAAGATGAACGTTCGATTCTTAGACGGGGTTTTTTCCTCACACGTGGAACTATTCTCCCCCCTTTTCTTGGGATATTGTGTCACCCACTCAGAACTTTCTCACTGAAACGTTTCCGATTCGAAAGGAAACAGGAGCCTTAGTGACAGAAAGAACACATGGATTGTTGCGTCCCTTGACGCTTTGGAGTAATAAGGTGTAGTTGAGAATGGTTTAAGCTATGAAACAAAATGAAATCTTGTGCTAAAGGTCAGTAAGAGCCACAAATACCCTGATGTTCAGCATTTTTGACTGCAAAGTACAAAATCTACCTGAAATATTATTGTCTGGAAAATACATTTCTGTCTTTGATTGTTGGCAGTAGTACAGTAAAAGGTGCGTTCCCATACCGGGAGTCGAACCCGGGCCGCCTGTGTGAAAACCAGGAATCCTAACCGCTAGACCATATGGGAATGGATAGCTACACACTGAGGTATCTATTGAAAAAAATCAGCTCGGGGGCTTGCACAAGAAACGTCTGCAGATTGGCACGTGCATCTTGCCTCGTTAGCGCAGTAGGTAGCGCGTCAGTCTCATAATCTGAAGGTCGTGAGTTCGATCCTCACACGGGGCAGCGGGCTCGTCTTTTCCAAAGAGATTTTGTCAAAAACTTAGAACTTTCCCTTTCAGTTCTAACACGTTTCTGATAAGTAAGGATTTGTGAACCAAAATGACAGATGGGACGCATGGGTTGCTGTTTCTCTTGACCCGTTTGCTGTATAAAGAGGCAGATGAGAGTGATTTGAGCTGTTTGACAGCTAAGCACAAAATCTACCTGAAATACTTTTGTCTGAAAAACACCCGTCAGTAGCTAGCGCGTCAGTCTCATATTCTGAAGTTCGTGAGTTCGATCCTCACACGGGGAAGCGGTCTCCTCTTTTCTGAAGAGATTCTGTCACCAAATTAGAACTTTCCCTTTCAGATTTAAAATGTTTCTGATAAGTAAGAATTTGCGAACCCAAATGACAGACAGGACACATGGGTTGTTGATTCTCTTGACACGTTTGCTCTAAAAGGGGCTAGTTGAGATTGATTTGAGCTATGAAACCAAATTAAATCTTGTGCCAAAGTTCATCACAACGAACGGACCAAAAGATGGCGTTCAGAATTTTCGACAGCTTAACGCAAATTCTACCTGAAATACTTTTGTCTGAAAAACACCTTTGTCTTTGAATGTTGGTGGCAGTACAGAAAAGTACATTCCCATACCGGGAGTTGAACACGGGCCGCCTGGGTGAGAACCAGGAATCCTAAGCGCTAGACCATATGGGAAAAGATGTGCTGTCTTATCAGTGACAATCTGAAAAAAAATAAGTTTTCTACTTGGCACAAGCAACTTCTGCAGTTCTATTTGCGCAGCTTGCCTCGTTAACACAGTTGTAAGCAAATCAGTCTCATAAGCTGAAAGATGAACGTTCGATTCTTAGACGGGGTACTGGTCCCTCTTTTTCTCAATCAATTCTGTCTCCATCTTGGCTACAGGGCCACAGATTTTTCCGATTCAGTACCAAAACATAACCAATTTAGTTCCTAAACTGTTTCCACGTACAAGGCATGGGGCAGCTTTTGAATGTGTGTACTAGTTCCAAAGGAGTGTCACTCCCATAGCAGGAAGTAAACCAGTCGACCAGGGATACTAGGTCCTATCCACTTTTCCACGTGGGACAAGTTATACACTAAGCAGCAAGATAAATTTAAAAAAAAAAAAAAAAAAAAAGAAGTTTTTGCTTTGATTAAATAGCTTTTACATCACAAAAGAAAAAAGTTGCCACATGAGCATGGTACTTAGCACGTCAGTTGGTAATCTGAAGTTCATGAGGTTTTTTCCTCACACGTGGAACTATTCTCCCCCCTTTTCTTGGGATATTGTGTCACCCACTTAGAACTTTCTCACTGAAACGTTTCCGATTCGAAAGGAAACAGGAGCCTTAGTGACAGAAAGAACACATGGATTGTTGCGTCCCTTGACGCTTTGGAGTAATAAGGTGTAGTTGAGAATGGTTTAAGCTATGAAACAAAATGAAATCTTGTGCTAAAGGTCAGTAAGAGCCACAAATACCCTGATGTTCAGCATTTTTGACTGCAAAGTACAAAATCTACCTGAAATATTATTGTCTGGAAAATACATTTCTGTCTTTGATTGTTGGCAGTAGTACAGTAAAAGGTGCGTTCCCATACCGGGAGTCGAACCCGGGCCGCCTGGGTGAAAACCAGGAATCCTAACCGCTAGACCATATGGGAATGGATAGCTACACACTGAGGTATCTATTGAAAAAAATCAGCTCGGGGGCTTGCACAAGAAACGTCTGCAGATTGGCACGTGCATCTTGCCTCGTTAGTGCAGTAGGTAGCGCGTCAGTCTCATAATCTGAAGGTCGTGAGTTCGATCCTCACACGGGGCAGCGGGCTCCTCTTTTCCGAAGAGATTTTGTCAAAAACTTAGAACTTTCCCATTCAGTTCTAACATGTTTCTGATAAGTAAGGATTTGTGAACCCAAATGACACATGGGTTGCTGGTTCTCTTGACTCGTTTGCTGTATAAAGAGGCAGATGAGAGTGATTTGAGCTATGAAAAAAAATTAAATCTTGTGCCAAAGGTCGTCACAATGAATGTAACCAAAAGCTGGTGTTCAGAATGATTGACAGCTAAGCGCAAAATCTACCTGAAATACTTTTGTCTGAAAAACACCCGCGTCAGTCTCATAATCTGAAGGTCGTGAGTTCGATCCTCACACGGGGCAGCAGGCTCCTCTTTTCCGAAGAGATTTTGTCAAAATCTTAGAACTTTCCCTTTCAGTTCTAACACGTTTCTGATAAGTAAGGATTTGTGAACCCAAATGACAGATGGGACACATGGGTTGCTGTTTCTCTTGACCCGTTTGCTGTATAAAGAGGCAGATGAGAGTGATTTGAGCTGTTTGACAGCTAAGCGCAAAATCTACCTGAAATACTTTTGTCTGAAAAACACCCGTCAGTAGCGAGCGCGTCAGTCTCATATTCTGAAGTTCGTGAGTTCGATCCTCACACGGGGAAGCGGTCTCCTCTTTTCTGAAGAGATTCTGTCACCAAATTAGAACTTTCCCTTTCAGATTTAAAATGTTTCTGATAAGTAAGAATTTGCGAACCCAAATGACAGACAGGACACATGGGTTGTTGATTCTCTTTACACGTTTGCTGTAAAAGGGGCTAGTTGAGATTGATTTGAGCTATGAAACCAAATTAAATCTTGTGCCAAAGTTCATCACAACGAACGGACCAAAAGATGGCGTTCAGAATTTTCGACAGCTTAACGCAAATTCTACCTGAAATACTTTTGTCTGAAAAACACCTTTGTCTTTGAATGTTGGTGGCAGTACAGAAAAGTACATTCCCATACCGGGAGTTGAACCCGGCCCGCCTGGGTGAGAACCAGGAATCCTAACCGCTAGACCATATGGGAAAAGATGTGCTGTCTTATCAGTGACAATCTGAAAAAAAATAAGTTTTCTACTTGGCACAAGCAACTTCTGCAGTTCTATTTGCGCAGCTTGCCTCGTTAACACAGTTGTAAGCAAATCAGTCTCATAAGCTGAAAGATGAACGTTCGATTCTTAGACGGGGTACTGGTCCCTCGTTTTCTCAATCGATTCTGTCTCCATATTGGCTACAGGGCCACAGATTTTTCCGATTCAGTACCAAAACATAACCAATTTAGTTCCTAAACTGTTTCCACGTACAAGGCATGGGGCAGCTTTTGAATGTGTGTACTAGTTCCAAAGGAGTGTCACTCCCATAGCAGGAAGTAAACCAGTTGACCAGGGATACTAGGTCCTATCCACTTTTCCACGTGGGACAAGTTATACACTAAGCAGCAAGATAAATTTAAAAAAAAAAAAAAAAAAAAGAAGTTTTTGCTTTGATTAAATAGCTTTTACATCACAAAAGAAAGAAGTTGCCACATGAGCATGGTACTTAGCACGTCAGTTGGTAATCTGAAGTTCATGAGGTTTTTTCCTCACACGTGGAACTATTCTCCCCCCTTTTCTTGGGATATTGTGTCACCCACTCAGAACTTTCTCACTGAAACGTTTCCGATTCGAAAGGAAACAGGAGCCTTAGTGACAGAAAGAACACATGGATTGTTGCGTCCCTTGACGCTTTGGAGTAATAAGGTGTAGTTGAGAATGGTTTAAGCTATGAAACAAAATGAAATCTTGTGCTAAAGGTCAGTAAGAGCCACAAATACCCTGATGTTCAGCATTTTTGACTGCAAAGTACAAAATCTACCTGAAATATTATTGTCTGGAAAATACATTTCTGTCTTTGATTGTTGGCAGTAGTACAGTAAAAGGTGCGTTCCCATACCGGGAGTCGAACCCGGGCCGCCTGGGTGAAAACCAGGAATCCTAACCGCTAGACCATATGGGAATGGATAGCTACACACTGAGGTATCTATTGAAAAAAATCAGCTCGGGGGCTTGCACAAGAAACGTCTGCAGATTGGCACGTGCAGATTGGCACGTGCATCTTGCCTCGTTAGCGCAGTAGGTAGCGCGTCAGTCTCATAATCTGAAGGTCGTGAGTTCGATCCTCACACGGGGCAGCGGGCTCCTCTTTTCCGAAGAGATTTTGTCAAAAACTTAGAACTTTCCCGTTCAGTTCTAACATGTTTCTGATAAGTAAGGATTTGTGAACCCAAATGACACATGGGTTGCTGGTTCTCTTGACTCGTTTGCTGTATAAAGAGGCAGATGAGAGTGATTTGAGCTATGAAAAAAAATTAAATCTTGTGCCAAAGGTCGTCACAATGAATGTAACCAAAAGCTGGTGTTCAGAATGATTGACAGCTAAGCGCAAAATCTACCTGAAATACTTTTGTCTGAAAAACACCCGCGTCAGTCTCATAATCTGAAGGTCGTGAGTTCGATCCTCACACGGGGCAGCAGGCTCCTCTTTCCCGAAGAGATTTTGTCAAAATCTTAGAACTTTCCCTTTCAGTTCTAACACGTTTCTGATAAGTAAGGATTTGTGAACCCAAATGACAGATGGGACACATGGGTTGCTGTTTCTCTTGACCCGTTTGCTGTATAAAGAGGCAGATGAGAGTGATTTGAGCTGTTTGACAGCTAAGCGCAAAATCTACCTGAAATACTTTTGTCTGAAAAACACCCGTCAGTAGCGAGCGCGTCAGTCTCATATTCTGAAGTTCGTGAGTTCGATCCTCACACGGGGAAGCGGTCTCCTCTTTTCTGAAGAGATTCTGTCACCAAATTAGAACTTTCCCTTTCAGATTTAAAATGTTTCTGATAAGTAAGAATTTGCGAACCCAAATGACAGACAGGACACATGGGTTGTTGATTCTCTTGACACGTTTGCTGTAAAAGGGGCTAGTTGAGATTGATTTGAGCTATGAAACCAAATTAAATCTTGTGCCAAAGTTCATCACAACGAACGGACCAAAAGATGGCGTTCAGAATTTTCGACAGCTTAACGCAAATTCTACCTGAAATACTTTTGTCTGAAAAACACCTTTGTCTTTGAATGTTGGTGGCAGTACAGAAAAGTACATTCCCATACCGCGAGTTGAACCCGGGCCGCCTGGGTGAGAACCAGGAATCCTAACCGCTAGACCATATGGGAAAAGATGTGCTGTCTTATCAGTGACAATCTGAAAAAAAATAAGTTTTCTACTTGGCACAAGCAACTTCTGCAGTTCTATTTGCGCAGCTTGCCTCGTTAACACAGTTGTAAGCAAATCAGTCTCATAAGCTGAAAGATGAACGTTCGATTCTTAGACGGGGTACTGGTCCCTCGTTTTCTCAATCGATTCTGTCTCCATCTTGGCTACAGGGCCACAGATTTTTCCGATTCAGTACCAAAACATAACCAATTTAGTTCCTAAACTGTTTCCACGTACAAGGCATGGGGCAGCTTTTGAATGTGTATACTAGTTCCAAAGGAGTGTCACTCCCATAGCAGGAAGTAAACCAGTCGACCAGGGATACTAGGTCCTATCCACTTTTCCACGTGGGACAAGTTATACACTAAGCAGCAAGATAAATTAAAAAAAAAAAAAAAAAAAGAAGTTTTTGCTTTGATTAAATAGCTTTTACATCACAAAAGAAAAAAGTTGCCACATGAGCATGGTACTTAGCACGTCAGTTGGTAATCTGAAGTTCATGAGGTTTTTTCCTCACAAGTGGAACTATTCTCCCCCCTTTTCTTGGGATATTGTGTCACCCACTTAGAACTTTCTCACTGAAACGTTTCCGATTCGAAAGGAAACAGGAGCCTTAGTGACAGAAAGAACACATGGATTGTTGCGTCCCTTGACGCTTTGGAGTAATAAGGTGTAGTTGAGAATGGTTTAAGCTATGAAACAAAATGTAATCTTGTGCTAAAGGTCAGTAAGAGCCACAAATACCCTGATGTTCAGCATTTTTGACTGCAAAGTACAAAATCTACCTGAAATATTATTGTCTGGAAAATACATTTCTGTCTTTGATTGTTGGCAGTAGTACAGTAAAAGGTGCGTTCCCATACCGGGAGTCGAACGCGGGCCGCCTGGGTGAAAACCAGGAATCCTAACCGCTAGACCATATGGGAATGGATAGCTACACACTGAGGTATCTATTGAAAAAAATCAGCTCGGGGGCTTGCACAAGAAACGTCTGCAGATTGGCACGTGCATCTTGCCTCGTTAGCGCAGTAGGTAATTAGATTAGATTAGATTAGATAAACTTTATTGATCCTGGAGGAAATTACAGTATTACAGCAGCAGAACAAAGATCAAGAACATTACAAGAACAATACACACTTTACAAAATAAGTCTATATGGACAGCAGATGCGGATAGACTGGTACTTGTAACTCACCAATTCCCCCCCATACACTTTGAACTTCATTTAGTCTTGGGATGCTTTACACTTATACATTTGTTAAACATCCCCACAGCTGTCGGAACAAACGATTTTCTATATCTTTCCTTTTTACACATTAGTTGGAGTAGACGCTTGCTGAATGTGCTCTTTTGCTTCGCAAACAGTTCATAGAGCGGGTGTGTATTGTTGCTCATTATAGCCTTGCATTTCTTAGTAATTCTATGCTCTAATACCTCCTCGAAAGTCCTGAGTTGTAGACCCACCGCCGCACTAGCCTTCTTGATAAGTTTATTCAGCTTATTCGCGTCAGCTGTGCGCACACTACTACCCCAGCATATAATTGCATCAAAGATTGCACTCGCCACAATGGATTGGTAGAACATTTCAAGCATTTTGCTACACACATTAAACGACCTTAACTTCCTTAGGAAGTAAAGTCTACTCATCCCTTTCTTGCAAACCTTCTCCATATGGCACCTCCAATCAAGCTTGCTGTCCAGGTGAACCCCCAAATATTTGAAATTCTCCACCATCTCCACATCCTGACCATCAATAGTGATAGGTAAGCAATCCTTCATGCACCTTCCATAACTCAACACCAGCTCCCTGGTTTTCTTTACGTTGAGTTCTAAATGGTTAGCCTGGCACCAGTCAACAAAGTCCAAAACCACCCTTCTGTATTCCTCCTCCCCCCGGTCTCTCTCAATACCTCCGACTATCACTGAGTCATCAGAGTACTTCTGAAGGTGACAAAGGTCTGATTTATACTGAAAATCAGCTGTGTATAACGTAAAAAGGAATGGCGACAGCACCGTTCCCTGAGGGGCTCCAACACTACTCCGCACACTATCCGATACGGCCGCCCCCAACCTCACAAACTGTGGCCTGTCCGACAGATAATCAATGATCCAATTCACTAGTCCCTCATCAACCGCCATTTCAACCAGCTTTTTACGTAATAATAGTGGCTGTAAGGTGTTGAATGCACTGGAGAAATCGAAGAACATGGCACGCACAGTGGTTCTATCATTGTCCAAAAAGGAATGTACTGTTTGTAGTAGATACGCTACAGCATCGTCCACCCCCAGACTCTGCCGATACGCAAACTGAAGGGGGTCCGTAAAAGCAGACACCCTCGGACACAAGTAGGCAAGTACAATTCTCTCCAAGGACTTCATCACATGCGATGTTAAGGCCACCGGTCTATAGTCATTATGGGAGCTCGGGAAGGTAGTCTTGGGAACCGGCACCAGGCAAGAAGTCTTCCATAGAACTGGTACTCTCTGTGATTGTAAGCTCCAGTTAAACAGGTGCTGGAAGACAGTGCACAACTGATTCGCACACACTCTGAGGACACGTGGACAGATACCATCAGGCCCTGCTGCTTTACCCATGACCAGCTTACTAAACTGTTCCCTCACATCATTTTCGGAGATCAAGAAAGACTCCGACTTCCTCCCCCCAGGTAGCGCGTCAGTCTCATAATCTGAAGGTCGTGAGTTCGATCCTCACACGGGGCAGCAGGCTCCTCTTTTCCGAAGAGATTTTGTCAAAAACTTAGAACTTTCCCTTTCAGTTCTAACACGTTTCTGATAAGTAAGGATTTGTGAACCCAAATGACACATGAGTTGCTGGTTCTCTTGACTCGTTTGCTGTATAAAGAGGCAGATGAGAGTGATTTGAGCTATGAAAAAAAATTAAATCTTGTGCCAAAGGTCGTCACAATGAATGTAACCAAAAGCTGGTGTTCAGATTGATTGACAGCTAAGCGCAAAATCTACCTGAAATACTTTTGTCTGAAAAACACCCGCGTCAGTCTCATAATCTGAAGGTCGTGAGTTCGATCCTCACACGGGGCAGCAGGCTCCTCTTTTCCGAAGAGATTTTGTCAAAATCTTAGAACTTTCCCTTTCAGTTCTAACACGTTTCTGATAAGTAAGGATTTGTGAACCCAAATGACAGATGGGACACATGGGTTGCTGTTTCTCTTGACCCGTTTGCTGTATAAAGAGGCAGATGAGAGTGATTTGAGCTGTTTGACAGCTAAGCGCAAAATCTACCTGAAATACTTTTGTCTGAAAAACACCCGTCAGTAGCGAGCGCGTCAGTCTCATATTCTGAAGTTCGTGAGTTCGATCCTCACACGGGGAAGCGGTCTCCTCTTTTCTGAAGAGATTCTGTCACCAAATTAGAACTTTCCCTTTCAGATTTAAAATGTTTCTGATAAGTAAGAATTTGCGAACCCAAATGACAGACAGGACACATGGGTTGTTGATTCTCTTGACACGTTTGCTCTAAAAGGGGCTAGTTGAGATTGATTTGAGCTATGAAACCAAATTAAATCTTGTGCCAAAGTTCATCACAACGAACGGACCAAAAGATGGCGTTCAGAATTTTCGACAGCTTAACGCAAATTCTACCTGAAATACTTTTGTCTGAAAAACACCTTTGTCTTTGAATGTTGGTGGCAGTACAGAAAAGTACATTCCCATACCGCGAGTTGAACCCGGGCCACCTGGGTGAGAACCAGGAATCCTAACCGCTAGACCATATGGGAAAAGATGTGCTGTCTTATCAGTGACAATCTGAAAAAAAATAAGTTTTCTACTTGGCACAAGCAACTTCTGCAGTTCTATTTGCGCAGCTTGCCTCGTTAACACAGTTGTAAGCAAATCAGTCTCATAAGCTGAAAGATGAACGTTCGATTCTTAGACGGGGTACTGGTCCCTCGTTTTCTCAATCGATTCTGTCTCCATCTTGGCTACAGGGCCACAGATTTTTCCGATTCAGTACCAAAACATAACCAATTTAGTTCCTAAACTGTTTCCACGTACAAGGCATGGGGCAGCTTTTGAATGTGTGTACTAGTTCCAAAGGAGTGTCACTCCCATAGCAGGAAGTAAACCAGTCGACCAGGGATACTAGGTCCTATCCACTTTTCCACGTGGGACAAGTTATACACTAAGCAGCAAGATAAATTAAAAAAAAAAAAAAAAAAAGAAGTTTTTGCTTTGATTAAATAGCTTTTACATCACAAAAGAAAAAAGTTGCCACATGAGCATGGTACTTAGCACGTCAGTTGGTAATCTGAAGTTCATGAGGTTTTTTCCTCACAAGTGGAACTATTCTCCCCCCTTTTCTTGGGATATTGTGTCACCCACTTAGAACTTTCTCACTGAAACGTTTCCGATTCGAAAGGAAACAGGAGCCTTAGTGACAGAAAGAACACATGGATTGTTGCGTCCCTTGACGCTTTGGAGTAATAAGGTGTAGTTGAGAATGGTTTAAGCTATGAAACAAAATGAAATCTTGTGCTAAAGGTCAGTAAGAGCCACAAATACCCTGATGTTCAGCATTTTTGACTGCAAAGTACAAAATCTACCTGAAATATTATTGTCTGGAAAATACATTTCTGTCTTTGATTGTTGGCAGTAGTACAGTAAAAGGTGCGTTCCCATACCGGGAGTCGAACGCGGGGCGCCTGGGTGAAAACCAGGAATCCTAACCGCTAGACCATATGGGAATGGATAGCTACACACTGAGGTATCTATTGAAAAAAATCAGCTCGGGGGCTTGCACAAGAAACGTCTGCAGATTGGCACGTGCATCTTGCCTCGTTAGCGCAGTAGGTAGCGCGTCAGTCTCATAATCTGAAGGTCGTGAGTTCGATCCTCACACGGGGCAGCAGGCTCCTCTTTTCCGAAGAGATTTTGTCAAAAACTTAGAACTTTCCCTTTCAGTTCTAACACGTTTCTGATAAGTAAGGATTTGTGAACCCAAATGACACATGGGTTGCTGGTTCTCTTGACTCGTTTGCTGTATAAAGAGGCAGATGAGAGTGATTTGAGCTATGAAAAAAAATTAAATCTTGTGCCAAAGGTCGTCACAATGAATGTAACCAAAAGCTGGTGTTCAGAATGATTGACAGCTAAGCGCAAAATCTACCTGAAATACTTTTGTCTGAAAAACACCCGCGTCAGTCTCATAATCTGAAGGTCGTGAGTTCGATCCTCACACGGGGCAGCAGGCTCCTCTTTTCCAAAGAGATTTTGTCAAAATCTTAGAACTTTCCCTTTCAGTTCTAACACGTTTCTGATAAGTAAGGATTTGTGAACCCAAATGACAGATGGGACACATGGGTTGCTGTTTCTCTTGACCCGTTTGCTGTATAAAGAGGCAGATGAGAGTGATTTGAGCTGTTTGACAGCTAAGCGCAAAATCTACCTGAAATACTTTTGTCTGAAAAACACCCGTCAGTAGCGAGCGCGTCAGTCTCATATTCTGAAGTTCGTGAGTTCGATCCTCACACGGGGAAGCGGTCTCCTCTTTTCTGAAGAGATTCTGTCACCAAATTAGAACTTTCCCTTTCAGATTTAAAATGTTTCTGATAAGTAAGAATTTGCGAACCCAAATGACAGACAGGACACATGGGTTGTTGATTCTCTTGACACGTTTGCTGTAAAAGGGGCTAGTTGAGATTGATTTGAGCTATGAAACCAAATTAAATCTTGTGCCAAAGTTCATCACAACGAACGGACCAAAAGATGGCGTTCAGAATTTTCGACAGCTTAACGCAAATTCTACCTGAAATACTTTTGTCTGAAAAACACCTTTGTCTTTGAATGTTGGTGGCAGTACAGAAAAGTACATTCCCATACCGGGAGTTGAACCCGGCCCGCCTGGGTGAGAACCAGGAATCCTAACCGCTAGACCATATGGGAAAAGATGTGCTGTCTTATCAGTGACAATCTGAAAAAAAATAAGTTTTCTACTTGGCACAAGCAACTTCTGCAGTTCTATTTGCGCAGCTTGCCTCGTTAACACAGTTGTAAGCAAATCAGTCTCATAAGCTGAAAGATGAACGTTCGATTCTTAGACGGGGTACTGGTCCCTCGTTTTCTCAATCGATTCTGTCTCCATCTTGGCTACAGGGCCACAGATTTTTCCGATTCAGTACCAAAACATAACCAATTTAGTTCCTAAACTGTTTCCACGTACAAGGCATGGGGCAGCTTTTGAATGTGTGTACTAGTTCCAAAGGAGTGTCACTCCCATAGCAGGAAGTAAACCAGTCGACCAGGGATACTAGGTCCTATCCACTTTTCCACGTGGGACAAGTTATACACTAAGCAGCAAGATAAATTTAAAAAAAAAAAAAAAAAAAGAAGTTTTTGCTTTGATTAAATAGCTTTTACATCACAAAAGAAAAAAGTTGCCACATGAGCATGGTACTTAGCACGTCAGTTGGTAATCTGAAGTTCATGAGGTTTTTTCCTCACACGTGGAACTATTCTCCCCCCTTTTCTTGGGATATTGTGTCACCCACTCAGAACTTTCTCACTGAAACGTTTCCGATTCGAAAGGAAACAGGAGCCTTAGTGACAGAAAGAACACATGGATTGTTGCGTCCCTTGACGCTTTGGAGTAATAAGGTGTAGTTGAGAATGGTTTAAGCTATGAAACAAAATGAAATCTTGTGCTAAAGGTCAGTAAGAGCCACAAATACCCTGATGTTCAGCATTTTTGACTGCAAAGTACAAAATCTACCTGAAATATTATTGTCTGGAAAATACATTTCTGTCTTTGATTGTTGGCAGTAGTACAGTAAAAGGTGCGTTCCCATACCGGGAGTCGAACGCGGGCCGCCTGGGTGAAAACCAGGAATCCTAACCGCTAGACCATATGGGAATGGATAGCTACACACTGAGGTATCTATTGAAAAAAATCAGCTCGGGGGCTTGCACAAGAAACGTCTGCAGATTGGCACGTGCATCTTGCCTCGTTAGCGCAGTAGGTAGCGCGTCAGTCTCATAATCTGAAGGTCGTGAGTTCGATCCTCACACGGGGCAGCGGGCTCCTCTTTTCCGAAGAGATTTTGTCAAAAACTTAGAACTTTCCCGTTCAGTTCTAACATGTTTCTGATAAGTAAGGATTTGTGAACCCAAATGACACATGGGTTGCTGGTTCTCTTGACTCGTTTGCTGTATAAAGAGGCAGATGAGAGTGATTTGAGCTATGAAAAAAAATTAAATCTTGTGCCAAAGGTCGTCACAATGAATGTAACCAAAAGCTGGTGTTCAGAATGATTGACAGCTAAGCGCAAAATCTACCTGAAATACTTTTGTCTGAAAAACACCCGCGTCAGTCTCATAATCTGAAGGTCGTGAGTTCGATCCTCACACGGGGCAGCAGGCTCCTCTTTCCCGAAGAGATTTTGTCAAAATCTTAGAACTTTCCCTTTCAGTTCTAACACGTTTCTGATAAGTAAGGATTTGTGAACCCAAATGACAGATGGGACACATGGGTTGCTGTTTCTCTTGACCCGTTTGCTGTATAAAGAGGCAGATGAGAGTGATTTGAGCTGTTTGACAGCTAAGCGCAAAATCTACCTGAAATACTTTTGTCTGAAAAACACCAGTCAGTAGCGAGCGCGTCAGTCTCATATTCTGAAGTTCGTGAGTTCGATCCTCACACGGGGAAGCGGTCTCCTCTTTTCTGAAGAGATTCTGTCACCAAATTAGAACTTTCCCTTTCAGATTTAAAATGTTTCTGATAAGTAAGAATTTGCGAACCCAAATGACAGACAGGACACATGGGTTGTTGATTCTCTTGACACGTTTGCTGTAAAAGGGGCTAGTTGAGATTGATTTGAGCTATGAAACCAAATTAAATCTTGTGCCAAAGTTCATCACAACGAACGGACCAAAAGATGGCGTTCAGAATTTTCGACAGCTTAACGCAAATTCTACCTGAAATACTTTTGTCTGAAAAACACCTTTGTCTTTGAATGTTGGTGGCAGTACAGAAAAGTACATTCCCATACCGGGAGATGAACCCGGCCCGCCTGGGTGAAAACCAGGAATCCTAACCGCTAGACCATATGGGAAAAGATGTGCTGTCTTATCAGTGACAATCTGAAAAAAAATAAGTTTTCTACTTGGCACAAGCAACTTCTGCAGTTCTATTTGCGCAGCTTGCCTCGTTAACACAGTTGTAAGCAAATCAGTCTCATAAGCTGAAAGATGAACGTTCGATTCTTAGACGGGGTACTGGTCCCTCGTTTTCTCAATCGATTCTGTCTCCATCTTGGCTACAGGGCCACAGATTTTTCCGATTCAGTACCAAAACATAACCAATTTAGTTCCTAAACTGTTTCCACGTACAAGGCATGGGGCAGCTTTTGAATGTGTGTACTAGTTCCAAAGGAGTGTCACTCCCATAGCAGGAAGTAAACCAGTCGACCAGGGATACTAGGTCCTATCCACGTGGGACAAGCTATACACTAAGCAGCAAGATAAATTAAAAAAAAAAAAAAAGAAGTTTTTGCATTGATTAAATAGCTTTTACATCACAAAAGAAAAAAGTTGCCACATGAGCATGGTACTTAGCACGTCAGTTGGTAATCTGAAGTTCATGAGGTTTTTTCCTCACACGTGGAACTATTCTCCCCCCTTTTCTTGGGATATTGTGTCACCCACTCAGAACTTTCTCACTGAAACGTTTCCGATTCGAAAGGAAACAGGAGCCTTAGTGACAGAAAGAACACATGGATTGTTGCGTCCCTTGACGCTTTGGAGTAATAAGGTGTAGTTGAGAATGGTTTAAGCTATGAAACAAAATGAAATCTTGTGCTAAAGGTCAGTAAGAGCCACAAATACCCTGATGTTAAGCATTTTTGACTGCAAAGTACAAAATCTACCTGAAATATTATTGTCTGGAAAATACATTTCTGTCTTTGATTGTTGGCAGTAGTGCAGTAAAAGGTGCGTTCCCATACCGGGAGACGAACCCGGGCTGCCTGGGTGAAAACCAGGAATCCTAACCGCTAGACCATATGGGAATGGATAGCTACACATTGAGGTATCTATTGAAAAAAATCAGCTCGGGGCTTGCACAAGAAACGTCTGCAGATTGGCACGTGCATCTTGCCTCGTTAGCGCAGTAGGTAGAGCGTCAGTCTCATAATCTGAAGGTCATGAGTTCGATCCTCACACGGGGCAGCGGGCTCCTCTTTTCCGAAGAGATTTTGTCAAAAACTTAGAACTTTCCCGTTCAGTTCTAACATGTTTCTGATAAGTAAGGATTTGTGAACCCAAATGACACATGGGTTGCTGGTTCTCTTGACTCGTTTGCTGTATAAAGAGGCAGATGAGAGTGATTTGAGCTATGAAAAAAATTTAAATCTTGTGCCAAAGGTCGTCACAATGAATGTAACCAAAAGCTGGTGTTCAGAATGATTGACAGCTAAGCGCAAAATCTACCTGAAATACTTTTGTCTGAAAAACACCCGCGTCAGTCTCATAATCTGAAGGTCGTGAGTTCGATCCTCACACGGGGCAGCAGGCTCCTCTTTTCCGAAGAGATTTTGTCAAAAACTTAGAACTTTCCCTTTCAGTTCTAACACGTTTCTGATAAGTAAGGATTTGTGAACCCAAATGACAGATGGGACACATGGGTTGCTGTTTCTCTTGACCCGTTTGCTGTATAAAGAGGCAGATGAGAGTGATTTGAGCTGTTTGACAGCTAAGCGCAAAATCTACCTGAAATACTTTTGTCTGAAAAACACCCGTCAGTAGCGAGCGCGTCAGTCTCATATTCTGAAGTTCGTGAGTTCGATCCTCACACGGGGAAGCGGTCTCCTCTTTTCTGAAGAGATTCTGTCACCAAATTAGAACTTTCCCTTTCAGATTTAAAATGTTTCTGATAAGTAAGAATTTGCGAACCCAAATGACAGACAGGACACATGGGTTGTTGATTCTCTTGACACGTTTGCTGTAAAAGGGGCTAGTTGAGATTGATTTGAGCTATGAAACCAAATTAAATCTTGTGCCAAAGTTCATCACAACGAACGGACCAAAAGATGGCGTTCAGAATTTTCGACAGCTTAACGCAAATTCTACCTGAAATACTTTTGTCTGAAAAACACCTTTGTCTTTGAATGTTGGTGGCAGTACAGAAAAGTACATTCCCATACCGGGAGTTGAACCCGGCCCGCCTGGGTGAGAACCAGGAATCCTCACCGCTAGACCATATGGGAAAAGATGTGCTGTCTTATCAGTGACAATCTGAAAAAAAATAAGTTTTCTACTTGGCACAAGCAACTACTGCAGTTCTATTTGCGCAGCTTGCCTCGTTAACACAGTTGTAAGCAAATCAGTCTCATAAGCTGAAAGATGAACGTTCGATTCTTAGACGGGGTACTGGTCCCTCGTTTTCTCAATCGATTCTGTCTCCATCTTGGCTACAGGGCCACAGATTTTTCCGATTCAGTACCAAAACATAACCAATTTAGTTCCTAAACTGTTTCCACGTACAAGGCATGGGGCAGCTTTTGAATGTGTGTACTAGTTCCAAAGGAGTGTCACTCCCATAGCAGGAAGTAAACCAGTCGACCAGGGATACTAGGTCCTATCCACTTTTCCACGTGGGACAAGTTATACACTAAGCAGCAAGATAAATTAAAAAAAAAAAAAAAAAGAAGTTTTTGCTTTGATTAAATAGCTTTTACATCACAAAAGAAAAAAGTTGCCACATGAGCATGGTACTTAGCACGTCAGTTGGTAATCTGAAGTTCATGAGGTTTTTTCCTCACACGTGGAACTGTTCTCCCCCCTTTTCTTGGGATATTGTGTCACCCACTCAGAACTTTCTCACTGAAACGTTTCCGATTCGAAAGGAAACAGGAGCCTTAGTGACAGAAAGAACACATGGATTGTTGCGTCCCTTGACGCTTTGGAGTAATAAGGTGTAGTTGAGAATGGTTTAAGCTATGAAACAAAATGAAATCTTGTGCTAAAGGTCAGTAAGAGCCACAAATACCCTGATGTTCAGCATTTTTGACTGCAAAGTACAAAATCTACCTGAAATATTATTGTCTGGAAAATACATTTCTGTCTTTGATTGTTGGCAGTAGTACAGTAAAAGGTGCGTTCCCATACCGGGAGTCGAACGCGGGCCGCCTGGGTGAAAACCAGGAATCCTAACCGCTAGACCATATGGGAATGGATAGCTACACACTGAGGTATCTATTGAAAAAAATCAGCTCGGGGGCTTGCACAAGAAACGTCTGCAGATTGGCACGTGCATCTTGCCTCGTTAGCGCAGTAGGTAGCACGTCAGTCTCATAATCTTAAGGTCGTGAGTTCGATCCTCACATGGGGCAGCGGGCTCCTCTTTTCCAAAGAGATTTTGTCAAAAACTTAGGACTTTCCCGTTCAGTTCTAACATGTTTCTGATAAGTAAGGATTTGTGAACCCAAATGACACATGGGTTGCTGGTTCTCTTGACTCGTTTGCTGTATAAAGAGGCAGATGAGAGTGATTTGAGCTATGAAAAAAAATTAAATCTTGTGCCAAAGGTCGTCACAATGAATGTAACCAAAAGCTGGTGTTCAGAATGATTGACAGCTAAGCGCAAAATCTACCTGAAATACTTTTGTCTGAAAAACACCCGCGTCAGTCTCATAATCTGAAGGTCGTGAGTTCGATCCTCACACGGGGCAGCAGGCTCCTCTTTTCCGAAGAGATTTTGTCAAAATCTTAGAACTTTCCCTTTCAGTTCTAACACGTTTCTGATAAGTAAGGATTTGTGAACCCAAATGACAGATGGGACACATGGGTTGCTGTTTCTCTTGACCCGTTTGCTGTATAAAGAGGCAGATGAGAGTGATTTGAGCTGTTTGACAGCTAAGCGCAAAATCTACCTGAAATACTTTTGTCTGAAAAACACCCGTCAGTAGCGAGCGCGTCAGTCTCATATTCTGAAGTTCGTGAGTTCGATCCTCACACGGGGAAGCGGTCTCCTCTTTTCTGAAGAGATTCTGTCACCAAATTAGAACTTTCCCTTTCAGATTTAAAATGTTTCTGATAAGTAAGAATTTGCGAACCCAAATGACAGACAGGACACATGGGTTGTTGATTCTCTTGACACGTTTGCTGTAAAAGGGGCTAGTTGAGATTGATTTGAGCTATGAAACCAAATTAAATCTTGTGCCAAAGTTCATCACAACGAACGGACCAAAAGATGGCGTTGAGAATTTTCGACAGCTTAACGCAAATTCTACCTGAAATACTTTTGTCTGAAAAACACCTTTGTCTTTGAATGTTGGTGGCAGTACAGAAAAGTACATTCCCATACCGGGAGTTGAACCCGGGCCGCCTGGGTGAGAACCAGGAATCCTCACCGCTAGACCATATGGGAAAAGATGTGCTGTCTTATCAGTGACAATCTGAAAAAAAATAAGTTTTCTACTTGGCACAAGCAACTTCTGCAGTTCTATTTGCGCAGCTTGCCTCGTTAACACAGTTGTAAGCAAATCAGTCTCATAAGCTGAAAGATGAACGTTCGATTCTTAGACGGGGTACTGGTCCCTCGTTTTCTCAATCGATTCTGTCTCCATCTTGGCTACAGGGCCACAGATTTTTCCGATTCAGTACCAAAACATAACCAATTTAGTTCCTAAACTGTTTCCACGTACAAGGCATGGGGCAGCTTTTGAATGTGTGTACTAGTTCCAAAGGAGTGTCACTCCCATAGCAGGAAGTAAACCAGTCGACCAGGGATACTAGGTCCTATCCACGTGGGACCAGTTATACACTAAGCAGCAAGATAAATTAAAAAAAAAAAAAAGAAGTTTTTGCTTTGATTAAATAGCTTTTACATCACAAAAGAAAAAAGTTGCCACATGAGCATGGTACTTAGCACGTCAGTTGGTAATCTGAAGTTCATGAGGTTTTTTCCTCACACGTGGAACTATTCTCCCCCCTTTTCTTGGGATATTGTGTCACCCACTCAGAACTTTCTCACTGAAACGTTTCCGATTCGAAAGGAAACAGGAGCCTTAGTGACAGAAAGAACACATGGATTGTTGCGTCCCTTGACGCTTTGGAGTAATAAGGTGTAGTTGAGAATGGTTTAAGCTATGAAACAAAATGAAATCTTGTGCTAAAGGTCAGTAAGAGCCACAAATACCCTGATGTTCAGCATTTTTGACTGCAAAGTACAAAATCTACCTGAAATATTATTGTCTGGAAAATACATTTCTGTCTTTGATTGTTGGCAGTAGTACAGTAAAAGGTGCTTTCCCATACCGGGAGTCAAACCCGGGCCACCTGGGTGAAAACCAGGAATCCTAACCGCTAGACCATATGGGAATGGATAGCTACACACTGAGGTATCTATTGAAAAAAATCAGCTCGGGGGCTTGCACAAGAAACGTCTGCAGATTGGCACGTGCATCTTACCTCGTTAGCGCAGTAGATAGCGCGTCAGTCTCATAATCTGAACGTCGTGAGTTCGATACTCACACGGGGCAGCGGGCTCCTCTTTTCCGAAGAGATTTTGTCAAAAACTTAGAACTTTCCCATTCAGTTCTAACATGTTTCTGATAAGTAAGGATTTGTGAACCCAAATGACACATGGGTTGCTGGTTCTCTTGACTCGTTTGCTGTATAAAGAGGCAGATGAGAGTGATTTGAGCTATGAAAAAAATTTAAATCTTGTGCCAAAGGTCGTCACAATGAATGTAACCAAAAGCTGGTGTTGAGAATGATTGACAGCTAAGCGCAAAATCTACCTGAAATACTTTTGTCTGAAAAACACCCGCGTCAGTCTCATAATCTGAAGGTCGTGAGTTCGATCCTCACACGGGGCAGCAGGCTCCTCTTTTCCGAAGAGATTTTGTCAAAATCTTAGAACTTTCCCTTTCAGTTCTAACACGTTTCTGATAAGTAAGGATTTGTGAACCCAAATGACAGATGGGACACATGGGTTGCTGTTTCTCTTGACCCGTTTGCTGTATAAAGAGGCAGATGAGAGTGATTTGAGCTGTTTGACAGCTAAGCGCAAAATCTACCTGAAATACTTTTGTCTGAAAAACACCCGTCAGTAGCGAGCGCGTCAGTCTCATATTCTGAAGTTCGTGAGTTCGATCCTCACACGGGGAAGCGGTCTCCTCTTTTCTGAAGAGATTCTGTCACCAAATTAGAACTTTCCCTTTCAGATTTAAAATGTTTCTGATAAGTAAGAATTTGCGAACCCAAATGACAGACAGGACACATGGGTTGTTGATTCTCTTGACACGTTTGCTGTTAAAGGGGCTAGTTGAGTTTGATTTGAGCTATGAAACCAAATTAAATCTTGTGCCAAAGTTCATCACAACGAACGGACCAAAAGATGGCGTTCAGAATTTTCGACAGCTTAACGCAAATTCTACCTGAAATACTTTTGTCTGAAAAACACCTTTGTGTTTGAATGTTGGTGGCAGTACAGAAAAGTTCCTTCCCATACCGGGAGTTGAACCCGGGCCGCCTGGGTGAGAACCAGGAATCCTAACCGCTAGACCATATGGGAAAAGATGTGCTGTCTTATCAGTGACAATCTGAAAAAAAATAAGTTTTCTACTTGGCACAAGCAACTTCTGCAGTTCTATTTGCGCAGCTTGCCTCGTTAACACAGTTGTAAGCAAATCAGTCTCATAAGCTGAAAGATGAACGTTCGATTCTTAGACGGGGTACTGGTCCCTCGTTTTCTCAATCGATTCTGTCTCCATCTTGGCTACAGGGCCACAGATTTTTCCGATTCAGTACCAAAATATTACCAATTTAGTTCCTAAACTGTTTCCACGTACAAGGCATGGGGCAGCTTTTGAATGTGTGTACTAGTTCCAAAGGAGTGTCACTCCCATAGCAGGAAGTAAACCAGTCGACCAGGGATACTAGGTCCTATCCACTTTTCCACGTGGGACAAGTTATACACTAAGCAGCAAGATAAATTAAAAAAAAAAAAAAAAAAAGAAGTTTTTGCTTTGATTAAATAGCTTTTACATCACAAAAGAAAAAAGTTGCCACATGAGCATGGTACTTAGCACGTCAGTTGGTAATCTGAAGTTCATGAGGTTTTTTCCTCACACGTGGAACTATTCTCCCCCCTTTTCTTGGGATATTGTGTCACCCACTCAGAACTTTCTCACTGAAACGTTTCCGGTTCGAAAGGAAACAGGAGCCTTAGTGACAGACAGAACACATGGATTGTTGAGTCGCTTGACGCTTTGGAGTAATAAGGTGTAGTTGAGAATGGTTTAAGCTATGAAACAAAATGAAATCTTGTGCTAAAGGTCAGTAAGAGCCACAAATACCCTGATGTTCAGCATTTTTGACTGCAAAGTACAAAATCTACCTGAAATATTATTGTCTGGAAAATACATTTCTGTCTTTGATTGTTGGCAGTAGTACAGTAAAAGGTGCTTTCCCATACCGGGAGTCGAACCCGGGCCGCCTGGGTGAAAACCAGGAATCCTAACCGCTAGACCATATGGGAATGGATAGCTACACACTGAGGTATCTATTGAAAAAAATCAGCTCGGGGGCTTGCACAAGAAACGTCTGCAGATTCGCTCGTGTATCTTGCCTCGTTAGCGCAGTAGGTAGCGCGTCAGTCTCATAATCTGAAGGTCGTGAGTTCGATCCTCACATGGGGCAGCGGGCTCCTCTTTTCCGAAGAGATTTTGTCAAAAACTTAGAACTTTCCCGTTCAGTTCTAACATGTTTCTGATAAGTAAGGATTTGTGAACCCAAATGACACATGGGTTGCTGGTTCTCTTGACTCGTTTGTTGTATAAAGAGGCAGATGAGAGTGATTTGAGCAATGAAAAAAAATTAAATCTTGTGCCAAAGGTCGTCACAATGAATGTAACCAAAAGCTGGTGTTCAGAATGATTGACAGCTAAGCGCAAAATCTACCTGAAATACTTTTGTCTGAAAAACACCCGCGTCAGTCTCATAATCTGAAGGTCGTGAGTTCGATCCTCACACGGGGCAGCAGGCTCCTCTTTTCCGAAGAGATTTTGTCAAAATCTTAGAACTTTCCCTTTCAGTTCTAACACGTTTCTGATAAGTAAGGATTTGTGAACCCAAATGACAGATGGGACACATGGGTTGCTGTTTCTCTTGACCCGTTTGCTGTATAAAGAGGCAGATGAGAGTGATTTGAGCTGTTTGACAGCTAAGCGCAAAATCTACCTGAAATACTTTTGTCTGAAAAACACCCGTCAGTAGCGAGCGCGTCAGTCTCATATTCTGAAGTTCGTGAGTTCGATCCTCACACGGGGAAGCGGTCTCCTCTTTTCTGAAGAGATTCTGTCACCAAATTAGAACTTTCCCTTTCAGATTTAAAATGTTTCTGATAAGTAAGAATTTGCGAACCCAAATGACAGACAGGACACATGGGTTGTTGATTCTCTTGACACGTTTGCTGTAAAAGGGGCTAGTTGAGATTGATTTGAGCTATGAAACCAAATTAAATCTTGTGCCAAAGTTCATCACAACGAACGGACCAAAAGATGGCGTTCAGAATTTTCGACAGCTTAACGCAAATTCTACCTGAAATACTTTTGTCTGAAAAACACCTTTGTCTTTGAATGTTGGTGGCAGTACAGAAAAGTAAATTCCCATACCGCGAGTTGAACCCGGCCCGCCTGGGTGAGAACCAGGAATCCTAACCGCTAGACCATATGGGAAACGATGTGCTGTCTTATCAGTGACAATCTGAAAAAAAATAAGTTTTCTACTTGGCACAAGCAACTTCTGCAGTTCTATTTGCGCAGCTTGCCTCGTTAACACAGTTGTAAGCAAATCAGTCTCATAAGCTGAAAGATGAACGTTCGATTCTTAGACGGGGTACTGGTCCCTCGTTTTCTCAATCGATTCTGTCTCCATCTTGGCTACAGGGCCACAGATTTTTCCGATTCAGTACCAAAACATAACCAATTTAGTTCCTAAACTGTTTCCACGTACAAGGCATGGGGCAGCTTTTGAATGTGTGTACTAGTTCCAAAGGAGTGTCACTCCCATAGCAGGAAGTAAACCAGTCGACCAGGGATACTAGGTCCTATCCACTTTTCCACGTGGGACAAGTTATACACTAAGCAGCAAGATAAATTAAAAAAAAAAAAAAAAAAAAAGAAGTTTTTGCTTTGATTAAATAGCTTTTACATCACAAAAGAAAAAAGTTGCCACATGAGCATGGTACTTAGCACGTCAGTTGGTAATCTGAAGTTCATGAGGTTTTTTCCTCACACGTGGAACTATTCTCCCCCCTTTTCTTGGGATATTGTGTCACCCACTCAGAACTTTCTCACTGAAACGTTTCCGATTCGAAAGGAAACAGGAGCCTTAGTGACAGAAAGAACACATGGATTGTTGCGTCCCTTGACGCTTTGGAGTAATAAGGTGTAGTTGAGAATGGTTTAAGCTATGAAACAAAATGAAATCTTGTGCTAAAGGTCAGTAAGAGCCACAAATACCCTGATGTTCAGCATTTTTGACTGCAAAGTACAAAATCTACCTGAAATATTATTGTCTGGAAAATACATTTCTGTCTTTGATTGTTGGCAGTAGTACAGTAAAAGGTGTTTTCCCATACCGTGAGTCGAACCCGGGCCACCTGGGTGAAAACCAGGAATCCTAACCGCTAGACCACATGGGAATGGATAGCTACACACTGAGGTATCTATTGAAAAAAATCAGCTCGGGGGCTTGCACAAGAAACGTCTGCAGATTGGCACGTGCATCTTGCCTCGTTAGCGCAGTAGGTAGCGCGTCAGTCTCATAATCTGAAGGTCGTGAGTTCGATCCTCACACGGGGCAGCGGGCTCCTCTTTTCCAAAGAGATTTTGTCAAAAACTTAGAACTTTCCCGTTCAGTTCTAACATGTTTCTGATAAGTAAGGATTTGTGAACCCAAATGACAGATGGGACACATGGGTTGCTGTTTCTCTTGTCCCGTTTGTTGTATAAAGAGGCAGATGAGAGTGATTTGAGCTGTTTGACAGCTAAGCGCAAAATCTACCTGAAATACTTTTGTCTGAAAAACACCCGTCAGTAGCGAGCGCGTCAGTCTCATATTCTGAAGTTCGTGAGTTCGATCCTCACACGGGGAAGCGGTCTCCTCTTTTCTGAAGAGATTCTGTCACCAAATTAGAACTTTCCCTTTCAGATTTAAAATGTTTCTGATAAGTAAGAATTTGCGAACCCAAATGACAGACAGGACACATGGGTTGTTGATTCTCTTGTCACGTTTGCTGTAAAAGTGGCTAGTTGAGATTGATTTGAGCTATGAAACCAAATTAAATCTTGTGCCAAAGTTCATCACAACGAACGGACCAAAAGCAACTTCTGCAGTTCTATTTGCGCAGCTTGCCTCGTTAACACAGTTGTAAGCAAATCAGTCTCATAAGCTGAAAGATGAACGTTCGATTCTTAGACGGGGTACTGGTCCCTCGTTTTCTCAATCGATTCTGTCTCCATCTTGGCTACAGGGCCACAGATTTTTCCGATTCAGTACCAAAACATAACCAATTTAGTTCCTAAACTGTTTCCACGTACAAGGCATGGGGCAGCTTTTGAATGTGTGTACTAGTTCCAAAGGAGTGTCACTCCCATAGCAGGAAGTAAACCAGTCGACCAGGGATACTAGGTCCTATCCACTTTTCCACGTGGGACAAGTTATACACTAAGCAGCAAGATAAATTTAAAAAAAAAAAAAAAAAGAAGTTTTTGCTTTGATTAAATAGCTTTTACATCACAAAAGAAAAAAGTTGCCACATGAGCATGGTACTTAGCACGTCAGTTGGTAATCTGAAGTTCATGAGGTTTTTTCCTCACACGTGGAACTATTCTCCCCCCTTTTCTTGGGATATTGTGTCACCCACTCCGAACTTTCTCACTGAAACGTTTCCGATTCGAAAGGAAACAGGAGCCTTAGTGACAGAAAGAACACATGGATTGTTGCGTCCCTTGACGCTTTGGAGTAATAAGGTGTAGTTGAGAATGGTTTAAGCTATGAAACAAAATGAAATCTTGTGCTAAAGGTCAGTAAGAGCCACAAATACCCTGATGTTCAGCATTTTTGACTGCAAAGTACAAAATCTAACTGAAATATTATTGTCTGGAAAATACATTTCTGTCTTTGATTGTTGGCAGTAGTACAGTAAAAAGTGCGTTCCCATTCCGGGAGTCGAACCCGGGCCGCCTGGGTGAAAACCAGGAATCCTAACCGCTAGACCATATGGGAATGGATAGCTACACACTGAGGTATCTATTGAAAAAAATCAGCTCGGGGGCTTGCACAAGAAACGTCTGCAGATTGGCACGTGCATCTTGCCTCGTTAGCGCAGTAGGTAGCGCGTCAGTCTCATAATCTGAAGGTCGTGAGTTCGATCCTCACACGGGGCAGCGGGCTCCTCTTTTCCAAAGAGATTTTGTCAAAAACTTAGAACTTTCCCGTTCAGTTCTAACATGTTTCTGATAAGTAAGGATTTGTGAACCCAAATGACACATGGGTTGCTGGTTCTCTTGACTCGTTTGCTGTATAAAGAGGCAGATGAGAGTGATTTGAGCTATGAAAAAAAATTAAATCTTGTGCCAAAGGTCGTCACAATGAATGTAACCAAAAGCTGGTGTTCAGAATGATTGACAGCTAAGCGCAAAATCTACCTGAAATACTTTTGTCTGAAAAACACCCGCGTCAGTCTCATAATCTGAAGGTCGTGAGTTCGATCCTCACACGGGGCAGCAGGCTCCTCTTTTCCGAAGAGATTTTGTCAAAATCTTAGAACTTTCCCTTTCAGTTCTAACACGTTTCTGATAAGTAAGGATTTGTGAACCCAAATGACAGATGGGACACATGGCTTGCTGTTTCTCTTGACCCGTTTGCTGTATAAAGAGGCAGATGAGAGTGATTTGAGCTGTTTGACAGCTAAGCGCAAAATCTACCTGAAATACTTTTGTCTGAAAAACACCCGTCAGTAGCGAGCGCGTCAGTCTCATATTCTGAAGTTCGTGAGTTCGATCCTCACACGAGGAAGCGGTCTCCTCATTTCTGAAGAGATTCTGTCACCAAATTAGAACTTTCCCTTTCAGATTTAAAATGTTTCTGATAAGTAAGAATTTGCGAACCCAAATGACAGACAGGACACATGGGTTGTTGATTCTCTTGACACGTTTGCTGTAAAAGGGGCTAGTTGAGATTGATTTGAGCTATGAAACCAAATTAAATCTTGTGCCAAAGTTCATCACAACGAACGGACCAAAAGATGGCGTTGAGAATTTTCGACAGCTTAACGCAAATTCTACCTGAAATACTTTTGTCTGAAAAACACCTTTGTCTTTGAATGTTGGTGGCAGTACAGAAAAGTACATTCCCATACCGGGAGTTGAACCCGGGACGCCTGGGTGAGAACCAGGAATCCTAACCGCTAGACCATATGGGAAAAGATGTGCTGTCTTATCAGTGACAATCTGAAAAAAAATAAGTTTTCTACTTGGCACAAGCAACTTCTGCAGTTCTATTTGCGCAGCTTGCCTCGTTAACACAGTTGTAAGCAAATCAGTCTCATAAGCTGAAAGATGAACGTTCGATTCTTAGACGGGGTACTGGTCCCTCGTTTTCTCAATCGATTCTGTCTCCATCTTGGCTACAGGGCCACAGATTTTTCCGATTCAGTACCAAAACATAACCAATTTAGTTCCTAAACTGTTTCCACGTACAAGGCATGGGGCAGCTTTTGAATGTGTGTACTAGTTCCAAAGGAGTGTCACTCCCATAGCAGGAAGTAAACCAGTCGACCAGGGATACTAGGTCCTATCCACGTGAGACAAGTTATACACTAAGCAGCAAGATAAATTAAAAAAAAAAAAAAAGAAGTTTTTGCTTTGATTAAATAGCTTTTACATCACAAAAGAAAAAAGTTGCCACATGAACATGGTACTTAGCACGTCAGTTGGTAATCTGAAGTTCATGAGGTTTTTTCCTCACACGTGGAACTATTCTCCCCCCTTTTCTTGGGATATTGTGTCACCCACTCAGAACTTTCTCACTGAAACGTTTCCGATTCGAAAGGAAACAGGAGCCTTAGTGACAGAAAGAACACATGGATTGTTGCGTCCCTTGACGCTTTGGAGTAATAAGGTGTAGTTGAGAATGGTTTAAGCTATGAAACAAAATGAAATCTTGTGCTAAAGGTCAGTAAGAGCCACAAATACCCTGATGTTCAGCATTTTTGACTGCAAAGTACAAAATCTACCTGAAATATTATTGTCTGGAAAATACATTTCTGTCTTTGATTGTTGGCAGTAGTACAGTAAAAGGTGCTTTCCCATACCGGGAGTCGAACCCGGGCCACCTGGGTGAAAACCAGGAATCCTAACCGCTAGACCATATGGGAATGTATAGCTACACACTGAGGTATCTATTGAAAAAAATCAGCTCGGGGGCTTGCACAAGAAACGTCTGCAGATTGGCACGTGCATCTTGCCTCGTTAGCGCAGTAGGTAGCGCGTCAGTCTCATGATCTGAAGGTCGTGAGTTCGATCCTCACACGGGGCAGCGGGCTCCTCTTTTCCGAAGAGATTTTGTCAAAAACTTAGAACTTTCCCGTTCAGTTCTAACATGTTTCTGATAAGTAAGGATTTGTGAACCCAAATGACACATGGGTTGCTGGTTCTCTTGACTCGTTTGCTGTATAAAGAGGCAGATGAGAGTGATTTGAGCTATGAAAAAAATTTAAATCTTGTGCCAAAGGTCGTCACAATGAATGTAACCAAAAGCTGGTGTTCAGAATGATTGACAGCTAAGCGCAAAATCTACCTGAAATACTTTTGTCTGAAAAACACCCGCGTCAGTCTCATAATCTGAAGGTCGTGAGTTCGATCCTCACACGGGGCAGCAGGCTCCTCTTTTCCGAAGAGATTTTGTCAAAATCTTAGAACTTTCCCTTTCAGTTCTAACACGTTTCTGATAAGTAAGGATTTGTGAACCCAAATGACAGATGGGACACATGGGTTGCTGTTTCTCTTGACCCGTTTGCTGTATAAAGAGGCAGATGAGAGTGATTTGAGCTGTTTGACAGCTAAGCGCAAAATCTACCTGAAATACTTTTGTCTGAAAAACACCCGTCAGTAGCGAGCGCGTCAGTCTCATATTCTGAAGTTCGTGAGTTCGATCCTCACACGGGGAAGCGGTCTCCTCTTTTCTGAAGAGATTCTGTCACCAAATTAGAACTTTCCCTTTCAGATTTAAAATGTTTCTGATAAGTAAGAATTTGCGAACCCAAATGACAGACAGGACACATGGGTTGTTGATTCTCTTGACACGTTTGCTGTAAAAGGGGCTAGTTGAGTTTGATTTGAGCTATGAAACCAAATTAAATCTTGTGCCAAAGTTCATCACAACGAACGGACCAAAAGATGGCGTTCAGAATTTTCGACAGCTTAACGCAAATTCTACCTGAAATACTTTTGTCTGAAAAACACCTTTGTCTTTGAATGTTGGTGGCAGTACAGAAAAGTACATTCCCATACCGGGAGTTGAACCCGGGCCGCCTGGGTGAGAACCAGGAATCCTAACCGCTAGACCATATGGGAAAAGATGTGCTGTCTTATCAGTGACAATCTGAAAAAAAATAAGTTTTCTACTTGGCACAAGCAACTTCTGCAGTTCTATTTGCGCAGCTTGCCTCGTTAACACAGTTGTAAGCAAATCAGTCTCATAAGCTGAAAGATGAACGTTCGATTCTTAGACGGGGTACTGGTCCCTCGTTTTCTCAATCGATTCTGTCTCCATCTTGGCTACAGGGCCACAGATTTTTCCGATTCAGTACCAAAACATAACCAATTTAGTTCCTAAACTGTTTCCACGTACAAGGCATGGGGCAGCTTTTGAATGTGTGTACTAGTTCCAAAGGAGTGTCACTCCCATAGCAGGAAGTAAACCAGTCGACCAGGGATACTAGGTCCTATCCACTTTTCCACGTGGGACAAGTTATACACTAAGCAGCAAGATAAATTTAAAAAAAAAAAAAAAAAAGAAGTTTTTGCTCTGATTAAATAGCTTTTACATCACAAAAGAAAAAAGTTGCCACATGAGCATGGTACTTAGCACGTCAGTTGGTAATCTGAAGTTCATGAGGTTTTTTCCTCACACGTGGAACTATTCTCCCCCCTTTTCTTGGGATATTGTGTCACCCACTCAGAACTTTCTCACTGAAACATTTCCGATTCGAAAGGAAACAGGAGCCTTAGTGACAGACAGAACACATGGATTGTTGCGTCCCTTGACGCTTTGGAGTAATAAGGTGTAGTTGAGAATGGTTTAAGCTATGAAACAAAATGAAATCTTGTGCTAAAGGTCAGTAAGAGCCACAAATACCCTGATGTTCAGCATTTTTGACTGCAAAGTACAAAATCTACCTGAAATATTATTGTCTGGAAAATACATTTCTGTCTTTGATTGTTGGCAGTAGTACAGTAAAAGGTGCGTTCCCATACCGGGAGTCGAACCCGGGCCGCCTGGGTGAAAACCAGGAATCCTAACCGCTAGACCATATGGGAATGGATAGCTACACACTGAGGTATCTATTGAAAAAAATCAGCTCGGGGGCTTGCACAAGAAACGTCTGCAGATTGGCATGTGCATGTTACCTCGTTAGCGCAGTAGGTAGCGCGTCAGTCTCATAATCTGAAGGTCGTGAGTTCGATACTCACACGGGGCAGCGGGCTCCTCTTTTCCGAAGAGATTTTGTCAAAAACTTAGAACTTTCCTGTTCATTTCTAACACGTTTCTGATAAGTAAGGATTTGTGAACCCAAATGACACATGGGATGCTGGTTCTCTTGACCCGTTTGCTGTATAAAGAGGCAGATGAGAGTGATTTGAGCTATGAAAAAAAATTAAATCTTGTGCCAAAGGTCGTCACAATGAATGTAACCAAAAGCTGGTGTTCAGAATGATTGACAGCTAAGCGCAAAATCTACCTGAAATACTTTTGTCTGAAAAACACCCGCGTCAGTCTCATAATCTGAAGGTCGTGAGTTCGATCCTCACACGGGGCAGCAGGCTCCTCTTTTCCGAAGAGATTTTGTCAAAAACTTAGAACTTTCCCTTTCAGTTCTAACACGTTTCTGATAAGTAAGGATTTGTGAACCCAAATGACAGATGGGACACATGGGTTGCTGTTTCTCTTGACCCGTTTGCTGTATAAAGAGGCAGATGAGAGTGATTTGAGCTGTTTGACAGCTAAGCGCAAAATCTACCTGAAATACTTTTGTCTGAAAAACACCCGTCAGTAGCGAGCGCGTCAGTCTCATATTCTGAAGTTCGTGAGTTCGATCCTCACATGGGGAAGCGGTACCCTCTTTTCTGAAGAGATTCTGTCACCAAATTAGAACTTTCCCTTTCAGATTTAAAATGTTTCTGATAAGTAAGAATTTGCGAACCCAATTGACAGACAGGACACATGGGTTGTTGATTCTCTTGACACGTTTGCTGTAAAAGGGGCTAGTTGAGATTGATTTGAGCTATGAAACCAAATTAAATCTTGTGCTAAAGTTCATCACAACGAACGGACCAAAAGATGGCGTTCAGAATTTTCGACAGCTTAACGCAAATTCTACCTGAAATACTTTTGTCTGAAAAACACCTTTGTCTTTGAATGTTGGTGGCAGTACAGAAAAGTACATTCCCATACCGGGAGTTGAACCCGGCCCGCCTGGGTGAGAACCAGGAATCCTAACCGCTAGACCATATGGGAAAAGATGTGCTGTCTTATCAGTGACAATCTGAAAAAAAATAAGTTTTCTACTTGGCACAAGCAACTTCTGCAGTTCTATTTGCGCAGCTTGCCTCGTTAACACAGTTGTAAGCAAATCAGTCTCATAAGCTGAAAGATGAACGTTCGATTCTTAGACGGGGTACTGGTCCCTCGTTTTCTCAATCGATTCTGTCTCCATCTTGGCTACAGGGCCACAGATTTTTCCGATTCAGTACCAAAACATAACCAATTTAGTTCCTAAACTGTTTCCACGTACAAGGCATGGGGCAGCTTTTGAATGTGTGTACTAGTTCCAAAGGAGTGTCACTCCCATAGCAGGAAGTAAACCAGTCGACCAGGGATACTAGGTCCTATCCACTTTTCCACGTGGGACAAGTTATACACTAAGCAGCAAGATAAATTTAAAAAAAAAAAAAAAAAAAAGAAGTTTTTGCTCTGATTAAATAGCTTTTACATCACAAAAGAAAAAAGTTGCCACATGAGCATGGTACTTAGCACGTCAGTTGGTAATCTGAAGTTCATGAGGTTTTTTCCTCACACGTGGAACTATTCTCCCCCCTTTTCTTGGGATATTGTGTCACCCACTCAGAACTTTCTCACTGAAACATTTCCGATTCGAAAGGAAACAGGAGCCTTAGTGACAGACAGAACACATGGATTGTTGCGTCCCTTGACGCTTTGGAGTAATAAGGTGTAGTTGAGAATGGTTTAAGCTATGAAACAAAATGAAATCTTGTGCTAAAGGTCAGTAAGAGCCACAAATACCCTGATGTTCAGCATTTTTGACTGCAAAGTACAAAATCTACCTGAAATATTATTGTCTGGAAAATACATTTCTGTCTTTGATTGTTGGCAGTAGTACAGTAAAAGGTGCGCTCCCATACCGGGAGTCGAACCCGGGCCGCCTGGGTGAAAACCAGGAATCCTAACCGCTAGACCATTTGAGAATGGATAGCTACACACTGAGGTATCTATTGAAAAAAATCAGCTCGGGGGCTTGCACAAGAAACGTCTGCAGATTGGCACGTGCATCTTACCTCGTTAGCGCGGTAGGTAGCGCGTCAGTCTCATAATCTGAACGTCGTGAGTTCGATACTCACACGGGGCAGCGGGCTCCTCTTTTCCGAAGAGATTTTGTCAAAAACTTAGAACTTTCCTGTTCATTTCTAACACGTTTCTGATAAGTAAGGATTTGTGAACCCAAATGACACATGGGATGCTGGTTCTCTTGACCCGTTTGCTGTATAAAGAGGCAGATGAGAGTGATTTGAGCTATGAAAAAAAATTAAATCTTGTGCCAAAGGTCGTCACAATGAATGTAACCAAAAGCTGGTGTTCAGAATGATTGACAGCTAAGCGCAAAATCTACCTGAAATACTTTTGTCTGAAAAACACCCGCGTCAGTCTCATAATCTGAAGGTCGTAAGTTCGATCCTCACACGGGGCAGCAGGCTCCTCTTTTCCGAAGAGATTTTGTCAAAAACTTAGAACTTTCCCTTTCAGTTCTAACACGTTTCTGATAAGTAAGGATTTGTGAACCCAAATGACAGATGGGACACATGGGTTGCTGTTTCTCTTGACCCGTTTGCTGTATAAAGAGGCAGATGAGAGTGATTTGAGCTGTTTGACAGCTAAGCGCAAAATCTACCTGAAATACTTTTGTCTGAAAAACACCCGTCAGTAGCGAGCGAGTCAGTCTCATATTCTGAAGTTCGTGAGTTCGATACTCACACGGGGCAGCGGGCTCCTCTTTTCCGAAGAGATTTTGTCAAAAACTTAGAACTTTCCTGTTCATTTCTAACACGTTTCTGATAAGTAAGGATTTGTGAACCCAAATGACACATGGGATGCTGGTTCTCTTGACCCGTTTGCTGTATAAAGAGGCAGATGAGAGTGATTTGAGCTATGAAAAAAAATTAAATCTTGTGCCAAAGGTCGTCACAATGAATGTAACCAAAAGCTGGTGTTCAGAATGATTGACAGCTAAGCGCAAAATCTACCTGAAATACTTTTGTCTGAAAAACACCCGCGTCAGTCTCATAATCTGAAGGTCGTGAGTTCGATCCTCACACGGGGCAGCAGGCTCCTCTTTTCCGAAGAGATTTTGTCAAAAACTTAGAACTTTCCCTTTCAGTTCTAACACGTTTCTGATAAGTAAGGATTTGTGAACCCAAATGACAGATGGGACACATGGGTTGCTGTTTCTCTTGACCCGTTTGCTGTATAAAGAGGCAGATGAGAGTGATTTGAGCTGTTTGACAGCTAAGCGCAAAATCTACCTGAAATACTTTTGTCTGAAAAACACCCGTCAGTAGCGAGCGCGTCAGTCTCATATTCTGAAGTTCGTGAGTTCGATCCTCACATGGGGAAGCGGTACCCTCTTTTCTGAAGAGATTCTGTCACCAAATTAGAACTTTCCCTTTCAGATTTAAAATGTTTCTGATAAGTAAGAATTTGCGAACCCAAATGACAGACAGGACACATGGGTTGTTGATTCTCTTGACACGTTTGCTGTAAAAGGGGCTAGTTGAGATTGATTTGAGCTATGAAACCAAATTAAATCTTGTGCCAAAGTTCATCACAACGAACGGACCAAAAGATGGCGTTCAGAATTTTCGACAGCTTAACGCAAATTCTACCTGAAATACTTTTGTCTGAAAAACACCTTTGTCTTTGAATGTTGGTGGCAGTACAGAAAAGTACATTCCCATACCGGGAGTTGAACCCGGCCCGCCTGGGTGAGAACCAGGAATCCTAACCGCTAGACCATATGGGAAAAGTTGTGCTGTCTTATCAGTGACAATCTGAAAAAAAATAAGTTTTCTACTTGGCACAAGCAACTTCTGCAGTTCTATTTGCGCAGCTTGCCTCGTTAACACAGTTGTAAGCAAATCAGTCTCATAAGCTGAAAGATGAACGTTCGATTCTTAGACGGGGTACTGGTCCCTCGTTTTCTCAATCGATTCTGTCTCCATCTTGGCTACAGGGCCACAGATTTTTCCGATTCAGTACCAAAACATAACCAATTTAGTTCCTAAACTGTTTCCACGTACAAGGCATGGGGCAGCTTTTGAATGTGTGTACTAGTTCCAAAGGAGTGTCACTCCCATAGCAGGAA
Organism: Dendrobates tinctorius; assembly: GCF_039654945.1. NCBI lineage: Eukaryota > Metazoa > Chordata > Amphibia > Anura > Dendrobatidae > Dendrobates > Dendrobates tinctorius. The sequence goes on along the minus strand of NW_027361939.1, from coordinate 12,431,184 downwards.
GTAAACCAGTCGACCAGGGATACTAGGTCGTATCCACTTTTCCACGTGGGACAAGTTATACACTAAGCAGCAAGATAAATTTAAAAAAAAAAAAAAAAAAAAAGAAGTTTTTGCTCTGATTAAATAGCTTTTACATCACAAAAGAAAAAAGTTGCCACATGAGCATGGTACTTAGCACGTCAGTTGGTAATCTGAAGTTCATGAGGTTTTTTCCTCACACGTGGAACTATTCTCCCCCCTTTTCTTGGGATATTGTGTCACCCACTCAGAACTTTCTCACTGAAACATTTCCGATTCGAAAGGAAACAGGAGCCTTAGTGACAGACAGAACACATGGATTGTTGCGTCCCTTGACGCTTTGGAGTAATAAGGTGTAGTTGAGAATGGTTTAAGCTATGAAACAAAATGAAATCTTGTGCTAAAGGTCAGTAAGAGCCACAAATACCCTGATGTTCAGCATTTTTGACTGCAAAGTACAAAATCTACCTGAAATATTATTGTCTGGAAAATACATTTCTGTCTTTGATTGTTGGCAGTAGTACAGTAAAAGGTGCGCTCCCATACCGGGAGTCGAACCCGGGCCGCCTGGGTGAAAACCAGGAATCCTAACCGCTAGACCATATGGGAATGGATAGCTACACACTGAGGTATCTATTGAAAAAAATCAGCTCGGGGGCTTGCACAAGAAACGTCTGCAGATTGGCACGTGCATCTTACCTCGTTAGCGCAGTAGGTAGCGCGTCAGTCTCATAATCTGAACGTCGTGAGTTCGATACTCACACGGGGCAGCGGGCTCCTCTTTTCCGAAGAGATTTTGTCAAAAACTTAGAACTTTCCTGTTCATTTCTAACACGTTTCTGATAAGTAAGGATTTGTGAACCCAAATGACACATGGGATGCTGGTTCTCTTGACCCGTTTGCTGTATAAAGAGGCAGATGAGAGTGATTTGAGCTATGAAAAAAAATTAAATCTTGTGCCAAAGGTCGTCACAATGAATGTAACCAAAAGCTGGTGTTCAGAATGATTGACAGCTAAGCGCAAAATCTACCTGAAATACTTTTGTCTGAAAAACACCCGCGTCAGTCTCATAATCTGAAGGTCGTAAGTTCGATCCTCACACGGGGCAGCAGGCTCCTCTTTTCCGAAGAGATTTTGTCAAAAACTTAGAACTTTCCCTTTCAGTTCTAACACGTTTCTGATAAGTAAGGATTTGTGAACCCAAATGACAGATGGGACACATGGGTTGCTGTTTCTCTTGACCCGTTTGCTGTATAAAGAGGCAGATGAGAGTGATTTGAGCTGTTTGACAGCTAAGCGCAAAATCTACCTGAAATACTTTTGTCTGAAAAACACCCGTCAGTAGCGAGCGCGTCAGTCTCATATTCTGAAGTTCGTGAGTTCGATACTCACACGGGGCAGCGGGCTCCTCTTTTCCGAAGAGATTTTGTCAAAAACTTAGAACTTTCCTGTTCATTTCTAACACGTTTCTGATAAGTAAGGATTTGTGAACCCAAATGACACATGGGATGCTGGTTCTCTTGACCCGTTTGCTGTATAAAGAGGCAGATGAGAGTGATTTGAGCTATGAAAAAAAATTAAATCTTGTGCCAAAGGTCGTCACAATGAATGTAACCAAAAGCTGGTGTTCAGAATGATTGACAGCTAAGCGCAAAATCTACCTGAAATACTTTTGTCTGAAAAACACCCGCGTCAGTCTCATAATCTGAAGGTCGTGAGTTCGATCCTCACACGGGGCAGCAGGCTCCTCTTTTCCGAAGAGATTTTGTCAAAAACTTAGAACTTTCCCTTTCAGTTCTAACACGTTTCTGATAAGTAAGGATTTGTGAACCCAAATGACAGATGGGACACATGGGTTGCTGTTTCTCTTGACCCGTTTGCTGTATAAAGAGGCAGATGAGAGTGATTTGAGCTGTTTGACAGCTAAGCGCAAAATCTACCTGAAATACTTTTGTCTGAAAAACACCCGTCAGTAGCGAGCGCGTCAGTCTCATATTCTGAAGTTCGTGAGTTCGATCCTCACATGGGGAAGCGGTACCCTCTTTTCTGAAGAGATTCTGTCACCAAATTAGAACTTTCCCTTTCAGATTTAAAATGTTTCTGATAAGTAAGAATTTGCGAACCCAAATGACAGACAGGACACATGGGTTGTTGATTCTCTTGACACGTTTGCTGTAAAAGGGGCTAGTTGAGATTGATTTGAGCTATGAAACCAAATTAAATCTTGTGCCAAAGTTCATCACAACGAACGGACCAAAAGATGGCGTTCAGAATTTTCGACAGCTTAACGCAAATTCTACCTGAAATACTTTTGTCTGAAAAACACCTTTGTCTTTGAATGTTGGTGGCAGTACAGAAAAGTACATTCCCATACCGGGAGTTGAACCCGGCCCGCCTGGGTGAGAACCAGGAATCCTAACCGCTAGACCATATGGGAAAAGATGTGCTGTCTTATCAGTGACAATCTGAAAAAAAATAAGTTTTCTACTTGGCACAAGCAACTTCTGCAGTTCTATTTGCGCAGCTTGCCTCGTTAACACAGTTGTAAGCAAATCAGTCTCATAAGCTGAAAGATGAACGTTCGATTCTTAGACGGGGTACTGGTCCCTCGTTTTCTCAATCGATTCTGTCTCCATCTTGGCTACAGTGCCACAGATTTTTCCGATTCAGTACCAAAACATAACCAATTTAGTTCCTAAACTGTTTCCACGTACAAGGCACGGGGCAGCTTTCGAATGTGTGTACTAGTTCCAAAGGAGTGTCACTCCCATAGCAGGAAGTAAACCAGTCGACCAGGGATACTAGGTCCTATCCACTTTTCCACGTGGGACAAGTTATACACTAAGCAGCAAGATAAATTTAAAAAAAAAAAAAAAAAAAAGAAGTTTTTGCTCTGATTAAATAGCTTTTACATCACAAAAGAAAAAAGTTGCCACATGAGCATGGTACTTAGCACGTCAGTTGGTAATCTGAAGTTCATGAGGTTTTTTCCTCACACGTGGAACTATTCTCCCCCCTTTTCTTGGGATATTGTGTCACCCACTCAGAACTTTCTCACTGAAACATTTCCGATTCGAAAGGAAACAGGAGCCTTAGTGACAGACAGAACACATGGATTGTTGCGTCCCTTGACGCTTTGGAGTAATAAGGTGTAGTTGAGAATGGTTTAAGCTATGAAACAAAATGAAATCTTGTGCTAAAGGTCAGTAAGAGCCACAAATACCCTGATGTTCAGCATTTTTGACTGCAAAGTACAAAATCTACCTGAAATATTATTGTCTGGAAAATACATTTCTGTCTTTGATTGTTGGCAGTAGTACAGTAAAAGGTGCGTTCCCATACCGGGAGTCGAACCCGGGCCGCCTGGGTAAAAACCAGGAATCCTAACCGCTAGACCATATGGGAATGGATAGCTACACACTGAGGTATCTATTGAAAAAAATCAGCTCGGGGGCTTGCACAAGAAACGTCTGCAGATTGGCACGTGCATCTTACCTCGTTAGCGCAGTAGGTAGCGCGTCAGTCTCATAATCTGAAGGTCGTGAGTTCGATACTCACACGGGGCAGCGGGCTCCTCTTTTCCGAAGAGATTTTGTCAAAAACTTAGAACTTTCCTGTTCATTTCTAACACGTTTCTGATAAGTAAGGATTTGTGAACCCAAATGACACATGGGATGCTGGTTCTCTTGACCCGTTTGCTGTATAAAGAGGCAGATGAGAGTGATTTGAGCTATGAAAAAAAATTAAATCTTGTGCCAAAGGTCGTCACAATGAATGTAACCAAAAGCTGGTGTTCAGAATGATTGACAGCTAAGCGCAAAATCTACCTGAAATACTTTTGTCTGAAAAACACCCGCGTCAGTCTCATAATCTGAAGGTCGTAAGTTCGATCCTCACACGGGGCAGCAGGCTCCTCTTTTCCGAAGAGATTTTGTCAAAAACTTAGAACTTTCCCTTTCAGTTCTAACACGTTTCTGATAAGTAAGGATTTGTGAACCCAAATGACAGATGGGACACATGGGTTGCTGTTTCTCTTGACCCGTTTGCTGTATAAAGAGGCAGATGAGAGTGATTTGAGCTGTTTGACAGCTAAGCGCAAAATCTACCTGAAATACTTTTGTCTGAAAAACACCCGTCAGTAGCGAGCGCGTCAGTCTTATATTCTGAAGTTCGTGAGTTCGATACTCACACGGGGCAGCGGGCTCCTCTTTTCCGAAGAGATTTTGTCAAAAACTTAGAACTTTCCTGTTCATTTCTAACACGTTTCTGATAAGTAAGGATTTGTGAACCCAAATGACACATGGGATGCTGGTTCTCTTGACCCGTTTGCTGTATAAAGAGGCAGATGAGAGTGATTTGAGCTATGAAAAAAAATTAAATCTTGTGCCAAAGGTCGTCACAATGAATGTAACCAAAAGCTGGTGTTCAGAATGATTGACAGCTAAGCGCAAAATCTACCTGAAATACTTTTGTCTGAAAAACACCCGCGTCAGTCTCATAATCTGAAGGTCGTGAGTTCGATCCTCACACGGGGCAGCAGGCTCCTCTTTTCCGAAGAGATTTTGTCAAAAACTTAGAACTTTCCCTTTCAGTTCTAACACGTTTCTGATAAGTAAGGATTTGTGAACCCAAATGACAGATGGGACACATGGGTTGCTGTTTCTCTTGACCCGTTTGCTGTATAAAGAGGCAGATGAGAGTGATTTGAGCTGTTTGACAGCTAAGCGCAAAATCTACCTGAAATACTTTTGTCTGAAAAACACCCGTCAGTAGCGAGCGCGTCAGTCTCATATTCTGAAGTTCGTGAGTTCGATACTCACACGGGGCAGCGGGCTCCTCTTTTCCGAAGAGATTTTGTCAAAAACTTAGAACTTTCCTGTTCATTTCTAACACGTTTCTGATAAGTAAGGATTTGTGAACCCAAATGACACATGGGATGCTGGTTCTCTTGACCCGTTTGCTGTATAAAGAGGCAGATGAGAGTGATTTGAGCTATGAAAAAAAATTAAATCTTGTGCCAAAGGTCGTCACAATGAATGTAACCAAAAGCTGGTGTTCAGAATGATTGACAGCTAAGCGCAAAATCTACCTGAAATACTTTTGTCTGAAAAACACCCGCGTCAGTCTCATAATCTGAAGGTCGTGAGTTCGATCCTCACACGGGGCAGCAGGCTCCTCTTTTCCGAAGAGATTTTGTCAAAAACTTAGAACTTTCCCTTTCAGTTCTAACACGTTTCTGATAAGTAAGGATTTGTGAACCCAAATGACAGATGGGACACATGGGTTGCTGTTTCTCTTGACCCGTTTGCTGTATAAAGAGGCAGATGAGAGTGATTTGAGCTGTTTGACAGCTAAGCGCAAAATCTACCTGAAATACTTTTGTCTGAAAAACACCCGTCAGTAGCGAGCGCGTCAGTCTCATATTCTGAAGTTCGTGAGTTCGATCCTCACATGGGGAAGCGGTACCCTCTTTTCTGAAGAGATTCTGTCACCAAATTAGAACTTTCCCTTTCAGATTTAAAATGTTTCTGATAAGTAAGAATTTGCGAACCCAAATGACAGACAGGACACATGGGTTGTTGATTCTCTTGACACGTTTGCTGTAAAAGGGGCTAGTTGAGATTGATTTGAGCTATGAAACCAAATTAAATCTTGTGCCAAAGTTCATCACAACGAACGGACCAAAAGATGGCGTTCAGAATTTTCGACAGCTTAACGCAAATTCTACCTGAAATACTTTTGTCTGAAAAACACCTTTGTCTTTGAATGTTGGTGGCAGTACAGAAAAGTACATTCCCATACCGGGAGTTGAACCCGGCCCGCCTGGGTGAGAACCAGGAATCCTAACCGCTAGACCATATGGGAAAAGATGTGCTGTCTTATCAGTGACAATCTGAAAAAAAATAAGTTTTCTACTTGGCACAAGCAACTTCTGCAGTTCTATTTGCGCAGCTTGCCTCGTTAACACAGTTGTAAGCAAATCAGTCTCATAAGCTGAAAGATGAACGTTCGATTCTTAGACGGGGTACTGGTCCCTCGTTTTCTCAATCGATTCTGTCTCCATCTTGGCTACAGGGCCACAGATTTTTCCGATTCAGTACCAAAACATAACCAATTTAGTTCCTAAACTGTTTCCACGTACAAGGCATGGGGCAGCTTTTGAATGTGTGTACTAGTTCCAAAGGAGTGTCACTCCCATAGCAGGAAGTAAACCAGTCGACCAGGGATACTAGGTCCTATCCACTTTTCCACGTGGGACAAGTTATACACTAAGCAGCAAGATAAATTTAAAAAAAAAAAAAAAAAAAAAGAAGTTTTTGCTCTGATTAAATAGCTTTTACATCACAAAAGAAAAAAGTTGCCACATGAGCATGGTACTTAGCACGTCAGTTGGTAATCTGAAGTTCATGAGGTTTTTTCCTCACACGTGGAACTATTCTCCCCCCTTTTCTTGGGATATTGTGTCACCCACTCAGAACTTTCTCACTGAAACATTTCCGATTCGAAAGGAAACAGGAGCCTTAGTGACAGACAGAACACATGGATTGTTGCGTCCCTTGACGCTTTGGAGTAATAAGGTGTAGTTGAGAATGGTTTAAGCTATGAAACAAAATGAAATCTTGTGCTAAAGGTCAGTAAGAGCCACAAATACCCTGATGTTCAGCATTTTTGACTGCAAAGTACAAAATCTACCTGAAATATTATTGTCTGGAAAATACATTTCTGTCTTTGATTGTTGGCAGTAGTACAGTAAAAGGTGCGCTCCCATACCGGGAGTCGAACCCGGGCCGCCTGGGTGAAAACCAGGAATCCTAACCGCTAGACCATATGGGAATGGATAGCTACACACTGAGGTATCTATTGAAAAAAATCAGCTCGGGGGCTTGCACAAGAAACGTCTGCAGATTGGCACGTGCATCTTACCTCGTTAGCGCAGTAGGTAGCGCGTCAGTCTCATAATCTGAACGTCGTGAGTTCGATACTCACACGGGGCAGCGGGCTCCTCTTTTCCGAAGAGATTTTGTCAAAAACTTAGAACTTTCCTGTTCATTTCTAACACGTTTCTGATAAGTAAGGATTTGTGAACCCAAATGACACATGGGATGCTGGTTCTCTTGACCCGTTTGCTGTATAAAGAGGCAGATGAGAGTGATTTGAGCTATGAAAAAAAATTAAATCTTGTGCCAAAGGTCGTCACAATGAATGTAACCAAAAGCTGGTGTTCAGAATGATTGACAGCTAAGCGCAAAATCTACCTGAAATACTTTTGTCTGAAAAACACCCGCGTCAGTCTCATAATCTGAAGGTCGTAAGTTCGATCCTCACACGGGGCAGCAGGCTCCTCTTTTCCGAAGAGATTTTGTCAAAAACTTAGAACTTTCCCTTTCAGTTCTAACACGTTTCTGATAAGTAAGGATTTGTGAACCCAAATGACAGATGGGACACATGGGTTGCTGTTTCTCTTGACCCGTTTGCTGTATAAAGAGGCAGATGAGAGTGATTTGAGCTGTTTGACAGCTAAGCGCAAAATCTACCTGAAATACTTTTGTCTGAAAAACACCCGTCAGTAGCGAGCGCGTCAGTCTCATATTCTGAAGTTCGTGAGTTCGATACTCACACGGGGCAGCGGGCTCCTCTTTTCCGAAGAGATTTTGTCAAAAACTTAGAACTTTCCTGTTCATTTCTAACACGTTTCTGATAAGTAAGGATTTGTGAACCCAAATGACACATGGGATGCTGGTTCTCTTGACCCGTTTGCTGTATAAAGAGGCAGATGAGAGTGATTTGAGCTATGAAAAAAAATTAAATCTTGTGCCAAAGGTCGTCACAATGAATGTAACCAAAAGCTGGTGTTCAGAATGATTGACAGCTAAGCGCAAAATCTACCTGAAATACTTTTGTCTGAAAAACACCCGCGTCAGTCTCATAATCTGAAGGTCGTGAGTTCGATCCTCACACGGGGCAGCAGGCTCCTCTTTTCCGAAGAGATTTTGTCAAAAACTTAGAACTTTCCCTTTCAGTTCTAACACGTTTCTGATAAGTAAGGATTTGTGAACCCAAATGACAGATGGGACACATGGGTTGCTGTTTCTCTTGACCCGTTTGCTGTATAAAGAGGCAGATGAGAGTGATTTGAGCTGTTTGACAGCTAAGCGCAAAATCTACCTGAAATACTTTTGTCTGAAAAACACCCGTCAGTAGCGAGCGCGTCAGTCTCATATTCTGAAGTTCGTGAGTTCGATCCTCACATGGGGAAGCGGTACCCTCTTTTCTGAAGAGATTCTGTCACCAAATTAGAACTTTCCCTTTCAGATTTAAAATGTTTCTGATAAGTAAGAATTTGCGAACCCAAATGACAGACAGGACACATGGGTTGTTGATTCTCTTGACACGTTTGCTGTAAAAGGGGCTAGTTGAGATTGATTTGAGCTATGAAACCAAATTAAATCTTGTGCCAAAGTTCATCACAACGAACGGACCAAAACATGGCGTTCAGAATTTTCGACAGCTTAACGCAAATTCTACCTGAAATACTTTTGTCTGAAAAACACCTTTGTCTTTGAATGTTGGTGGCAGTACAGAAAAGTACATTCCCATACCGGGAGTTGAACCCGGCCCGCCTGGGTGAGAACCAGGAATCCTAACCGCTAGACCATATGGGAAAAGATGTGCTGTCTTTTCAGTGACAATCTGAAAAAAAATAAGTTTTCTACTTGGCACAAGCAACTTCTGCAGTTCTATTTGCGCAGCTTGCCTCGTTAACACAGTTGTAAGCAAATCAGTCTCATAAGCTGAAAGATGAACGTTCGATTCTTAGACGGGGTACTGGTCCCTCGTTTTCTCAATCGATTCTGTCTCCATCTTGGCTACAGGGCCACAGATTTTTCCGATTCAGAACCAAAACATAACCAATTTTGTTCCTAAACTGTTTCCACGTACAAGGCATGGGGCAGCTTTTGAATGTGTGTACTAGTTCCAAAGGAGTGTCACTCCCATAGCAGGAAGTAAACCAGTCGACCAGGGATACTAGGTCCTATCCACTTTTCCACGTGGGACAAGTTATACACTAAGCAGCAAGATAAATTTAAAAAAAAAAAAAAAAAAAAAAAAGAAGTTTTTGCTCTGATTAAATAGCTTTTACATCACAAAAGAAAAAAGTTGCCACATGAGCATGGTACTTAGCACGTCAGTTGGTAATCTGAAGTTCATGAGGTTTTTTCCTCACACGTGGAACTATTCTCCCCCCTTTTCTTGGGATATTGTGTCACCCACTCAGAACTTTCTCACTGAAACATTTCCGATTCGAAAGGAAACAGGAGCCTTAGTGACAGACAGAACACATGGATTGTTGCGTCCCTTGACGCTTTGGAGTAATAAGGTGTAGTTGAGAATGGTTTAAGCTATGAAACAAATTGAAATCTTGTGCTAAAGGTCAGTAAGAGCCACAAATACCCTGATGTTCAGCATTTTTGACTGCAAAGTACAAAATCTACCTGAAATATTATTGTCTGGAAAATACATTTCTGTCTTTGATTGTTGGCAGTAGTACAGTAAAAGGTGCATTCCCATACCGGGAGTCGAACCCGGGCCGCCTGGGTGAAAACCAGGAATCCTAACCGCTAGACCATATGGGAATGGATAGCTACACACTGAGGTATCTATTGAAAAAATCAGCTCGGGGGCTTGCACAAGAAACGTCTGCAGATTGGCACGTGCATCTTACCTCGTTAGCGCAGTAGGTAGCGCGTCAGTCTCATAATCTGAAGGTCGTGAGTTCGATACTCACACGGGGCAGCGGGCTCCTCTTTTCCGAAGAGATTTTGTCAAAAACTTTGAACTTTCCTGTTCATTTCTAACACGTTTCTGATAAGTAAGGATTTGTGAACCCAAATGACACATGGGATGCTGGTTCTCTTGACCCGTTTGCTGTATAAAGAGGCAGATGAGAGTGATTTGAGCTATGAAAAAAAATTAAATCTTGTGCCAAAGGTCGTCACAATGAATGTAACCAAAAGCTGGTGTTCAGAATGATTGACAGCTAAGCGCAAAATCTACCTGAAATACTTTTGTCTGAAAAACACCCGCGTCAGTCTCATAATCTGAAGGTCGTAAGTTCGATCCTCACACGGGGCAGCAGGCTCCTCTTTTCCGAAGAGATTTTGTCAAAAACTTAGAACTTTCCCTTTCAGTTCTAACACGTTTCTGATAAGTAAGGATTTGTGAACCCAAATGACAGATGGGACACATGGGTTGCTGTTTCTCTTGACCCGTTTGCTGTATAAAGAGGCAGATGAGAGTGATTTGAGCTGTTTGACAGCTAAGCGCAAAATCTACCTGAAATACTTTTGTCTGAAAAACACCCGTCAGTAGCGAGCGCGTCAGTCTCATATTCTGAAGTTCGTGAGTTCGATCCTCACATGGGGAAGCGGTACCCTCTTTTCTGAAGAGATTCTGTCACCAAATTAGAACGTTCCCTTTCAGATTTAAAATGTTTCTGATAAGTAAGAATTTGCGAACCCAAATGACAGACAGGACACATGGGTTGTTGATTCTCTTGACACGTTTGCTGTAAAAGGGGCTAGTTGAGATTGATTTGAGCTATGAAACCAAATTAAATCTTGTGCCAAAGTTCATCACAACGAACGGACCAAAAGATGGCGTTCAGAATTTTCGACAGCTTAACGCAAATTCTACCTGAAATACTTTTGTCTGAAAAACACCTTTGTCTTTGAATGTTGGTGGCAGTACAGAAAAGTACATTCCCATACCGGGAGTTGAACCCGGCCCGCCTGGGTGAGAACCAGGAATCCTAACCGCTAGACCATATGGGAAAAGATGTGCTGTCTTATCAGTGACAATCTGAAAAAAAATAAGTTTTCTACTTGGCACAAGCAACTTCTGCAGTTCTATTTGCGCAGCTTGCCTCGTTAACACAGTTGTAAGCAAATCAGTCTCATAAGCTGAAAGATGAACGTTCGATTCTTAGACGGGGTACTGGTCCCTCGTTTTCTCAATCGATTCTGTCTCCATCTTGGCTACAGGGCCACAGATTTTTCCGATTCAGTACCAAAACATAACCAATTTAGTTCCTAAACTGTTTCCACGTACAAGGCATGGGGCAGCTTTTGAATGTGTGTACTAGTTCCAAAGGAGTGTCACTCCCATAGCAGGAAGTAAACCAGTCGACCAGGGATACTAGGTCCTATCCACTTTTCCACGTGGGACAAGTTATACACTAAGCAGCAAGATAAATTTAAAAAAAAAAAAAAAAAAAAAAAAGAAGTTTTTGCTCTGATTAAATAGCTTTTACATCACAAAAGAAAAAAGTTGCCACATGAGCATGGTACTTAGCACGTCAGTTGGTAATCTGAAGTTCATGAGGTTTTTTCCTCACACGTGGAACTATTCTCCCCCCTTTTCTTGGGATATTGTGTCACCCACTCAGAACTTTCTCACTGAAACATTTCCGATTCGAAAGGAAACAGGAGCCTTAGTGACAGACAGAACACATGGATTGTTGCGTCCCTTGACGCTTTGGAGTAATAAGGTGTAGTTGAGAATGGTTTAAGCTATGAAACAAAATGAAATCTTGTGCTAAAGGTCAGTAAGAGCCACAAATACCCTGATGTTCAGCATTTTTGACTGCAAAGTACAAAATCTACCTGAAATATTATTGTCTGGAAAATACATTTCTGTCTTTGATTGTTGGCAGTAGTACAGTAAAAGGTGCGTTCCCATACCGGGAGTCGAACCCGGGCCGCCTGGGTGAAAACCAGGAATCCTAACCGCTAGACCATATGGGAATGGATAGCTACACACTGAGGTATCTATTGAAAAAAATCAGCTCGGGGGCTTGCACAAGAAACGTCTGCAGATTGGCACGTGCATCTTACCTCGTTAGCGCAGTAGGTAGCGCGTCAGTCTCATAATCTGAAGGTCGTGAGTTCGATACTCACACGGGGCAGCGGGCTCCTCTTTTCCGAAGAGATTTTGTCAAAAACTTAGAACTTTCCTGTTCATTTCTAACACGTTTCTGATAAGTAAGGATTTGTGAACCCAAATGACACATGGGATGCTGGTTCTCTTGACCCGTTTGCTGTATAAAGAGGCAGATGAGAGTGATTTGAGCTATGAAAAAAAATTAAATCTTGTGCCAAAGGTCGTCACAATGAATGTAACCAAAAGCTGGTGTTCAGAATGATTGACAGCTAAGCGCAAAATCTACCTGAAATACTTTTGTCTGAAAAACACCCGCGTCAGTCTCATAATCTGAAGGTCGTAAGTTCGATCCTCACACGGGGCAGCAGGCTCCTCTTTTCCGAAGAGATTTTGTCAAAAACTTAGAACTTTCCCTTTCAGTTCTAACACGTTTCTGATAAGTAAGGATTTGTGAACCCAAATGACAGATGGGACACATGGGTTGCTGTTTCTCTTGACCCGTTTGCTGTATAAAGAGGCAGATGAGAGTGATTTGAGCTGTTTGACTGCTAAGCGCAAAATCTACCTGAAATACTTTTGTCTGAAAAACACCCGTCAGTAGCGAGCGCGTCAGTCTCATATTCTGAAGTTCGTGAGTTCGATACTCACACGGGGCAGCGGGCTCCTCTTTTCCGAAGAGATTTTGTCAAAAACTTAGAACTTTCCTGTTCATTTCTAACACGTTTCTGATAAGTAAGGATTTGTGAACCCAAATGACACATGGGATGCTGGTTCTCTTGACCCGTTTGCTGTATAAAGAGGCAGATGAGAGTGATTTGAGCTATGAAAAAAAATTAAATCTTGTGCCAAAGGTCGTCACAATGAATGTAACCAAAAGCTGGTGTTCAGAATGATTGACAGCTAAGCGCAAAATCTACCTGAAATACTTTTGTCTGAAAAACACCCGCGTCAGTCTCATAATCTGAAGGTCGTGAGTTCGATCCTCACACGGGGCAGCAGGCTCCTCTTTTCCAAAGAGATTTTGTCAAAAACTTAGAACTTTCCCTTTCAGTTCTAACACGTTTCTGATAAGTAAGGATTTGTGAACCCAAATGACAGATGGGACACATGGGTTGCTGTTTCTCTTGACCCGTTTGCTGTATAAAGAGGCAGATGAGAGTGATTTGAGCTGTTTGACAGCTAAGCGCAAAATCTACCTGAAATACTTTTGTCTGAAAAACACCCGTCAGTAGCGAGCGCGTCAGTCTCATATTCTGAAGTTCGTGAGTTCGATCCTCACATGGGGAAGCGGTACCCTCTTTTCTGAAGAGATTCTGTCACCAAATTAGAACTTTCCCTTTCAGATTTAAAATGTTTCTGATAAGAATTTGCGAACCCAAATGACAGACAGGACACATGGGTTGTTGATTCTCTTGACACGTTTGCTGTAAAAGGGGCTAGTTGAGATTGATTTGAGCTATGAAACCAAATTAAATCTTGTGCCAAAGTTCATCACAACGAACGGACCAAAAGATGGCGTTCAGAATTTTCGACAGCTTAACGCAAATTCCACCTGAAATACTTTTGTCTGAAAAACACCTTTGTCTTTGAATGTTGGTGGCAGTACAGAAAAGTACATTCCCATACCGGGAGTTGAACCCGGCCCGCCTGGGTGAGAACCAGGAATCCTAACCGCTAGACCATATGGGAAAAGATGTGCTGTCTTATCAGTGACAATCTGAAAAAAAATAAGTTTTCTACTTGGCACAAGCAACTTCTGCAGTTCTATTTGCGCAGCTTGCCTCGTTAACACAGTTGTAAGCAAATCAGTCTCATAAGCTGAAAGATGAACGTTCGATTCTTAGACGGGGTACTGGTCCCTCGTTTTCTCAATCGATTCTGTCTCCATCTTGGCTACAGGGCCACAGATTTTTCCGATTCAGTACCAAAACATAACCAATTTAGTTCCTAAACTGTTTCCACGTACAAGGCATGGGGCAGCTTTTGAATGTGTGTACTAGTTCCAAAGGAGTGTCACTCCCATAGCAGGAAGTAAACCAGTCGACCAGGGATACTAGGTCCTATCCACTTTTCCACGTGGGACAAGTTATACACTAAGCAGCAAGATAAATTTAAAAAAAAAAAAAAAAAAAAAAAGAAGTTTTTGCTCTGATTAAATAGCTTTTACATCACAAAAGAAAAAAGTTGCCACATGAGCATGGTACTTAGCACGTCAGTTGGTAATCTGAAGTTCATGAGGTTTTTTCCTCACACGTGGAACTATTCTCCCCCCTTTTCTTGGGATATTGTGTCACCCACTCAGAACTTTCTCACTGAAACATTTCCGATTCGAAAGGAAACAGGAGCCTTAGTGACAGACAGAACACATGGATTGTTGCGTCCCTTGACGCTTTGGAGTAATAAGGTGTAGTTGAGAATGGTTTAAGCTATGAAACAAAATGAAATCTTGTGCTAAAGGTCAGTAAGAGCCACAAATACCCTGATGTTCAGCATTTTTGACTGCAAAGTACAAAATCTACCTGAAATATTATTGTCTGGAAAATACATTTCTGTCTTTGATTGTTGGCAGTAGTACAGTAAAAGGTGCGTTCCCATACCGGGAGTCGAACCCGGGCCGCCTGGGTGAAAACCAGGAATCCTAACCGCTAGACCATATGGGAATGGATAGCTACACACTGAGGTATCTATTGAAAAAAATCAGCTCGGGGGCTTGCACAAGAAACGTCTGCAGATTGGCACGTGCATCTTACCTCGTTAGCGCAGTAGGTAGCGCGTCAGTCTCATAATCTGAAGGTCGTGAGTTCGATACTCACACGGGGCAGCGGGCTCCTCTTTTCCGAAGAGATTTTGTCAAAAACTTAGAACTTTCCTGTTCATTTCTAACACGTTTCTGATAAGTAAGGATTTGTGAACCCAAATGACACATGGGATGCTGGTTCTCTTGACCCGTTTGCTGTATAAAGAGGCAGATGAGAGTGATTTGAGCTATGAAAAAAAATTAAATCTTGTGCCAAAGGTCGTCACAATGAATGTAACCAAAAGCTGGTGTTCAGAATGATTGACAGCTAAGCGCAAAATCTACCTGAAATACTTTTGTCTGAAAAACACCCGCGTCAGTCTCATAATCTGAAGGTCGTAAGTTCGATCCTCACACGGGGCAGCAGGCTCCTCTTTTCCGAAGAGATTTTGTCAAAAACTTAGAACTTTCCCTTTCAGTTCTAACACGTTTCTGATAAGTAAGGATTTGTGAACCCAAATGACAGATGGGACACATGGGTTGCTGTTTCTCTTGACCCGTTTGCTGTATAAAGAGGCAGATGAGAGTGATTTGAGCTGTTTGACAGCTAAGCGCAAAATCTACCTGAAATACTTTTGTCTGAAAAACACCCGTCAGTAGCGAGCGCGTCAGTCTCATATTCTGAAGTTCGTGAGTTCGATACTCACACGGGGCAGCGGGCTCCTCTTTTCCGAAGAGATTTTGTCAAAAACTTAGAACTTTCCTGTTCATTTCTAACACGTTTCTGATAAGTAAGGATTTGTGAACCCAAATGACACATGGGATGCTGGTTCTCTTGACCCGTTTGCTGTATAAAGAGGCAGATGAGAGTGATTTGAGCTATGAAAAAAAATTAAATCTTGTGCCAAAGGTCGTCACAATGAATGTAACCAAAAGCTGGTGTTCAGAATGATTGACAGCTAAGCGCAAAATCTATCTGAAATACTTTTGTCTGAAAAACACCCGCGTCAGTCTCATAATCTGAAGGTCGTGAGTTCGATCCTCACACGGGGCAGCAGGCTCCTCTTTTCCAAAGAGATTTTGTCAAAAACTTAGAACTTTCCCTTTCAGTTCTAACACGTTTCTGATAAGTAAGGATTTGTGAACCCAAATGACAGATGGGACACATGGGTTGCTGTTTCTCTTGACCCGTTTGCTGTATAAAGAGGCAGATGAGAGTGATTTGAGCTGTTTGACAGCTAAGCGCAAAATCTACCTGAAATACTTTTGTCTGAAAAACACCCGTCAGTAGCGAGCGCGTCAGTCTCATATTCTGAAGTTCGTGAGTTCGATCCTCACATGGGGAAGCGGTACCCTCTTTTCTGAAGAGATTCTGTCACCAAATTAGAACTTTCCCTTTCAGATTTAAAATGTTTCTGATAAGTAAGAATTTGCGAACCCAAATGACAGACAGGACACATGGGTTGTTGATTCTCTTGACACGTTTGCTGTAAAAGGGGCTAGTTGAGATTGATTTGAGCTATGAAACCAAATTAAATCTTGTGCCAAAGTTCATCACAACGAACGGACCAAAAGATGGCGTTCAGAATTTTCGACAGCTTAACGCAAATTCTACCTGAAATACTTTTGTCTGAAAAACACCTTTGTCTTTGAATGTTGGTGGCAGTACAGAAAAGTACATTCCCATACCGGGAGTTGAACCCGGCCCGCCTGGCTGAGAACCAGGAATCCTAACCGCTAGACCATATGGGAAAAGATGTGCTGTCTTATCAGTGACAATCTGAAAAAAAATAAGTTTTCTACTTGGCACAAGCAACTTCTGCAGTTCTATTTGCGCAGCTTGCCTCGTTAACACAGTTGTAAGCAAATCAGTCTCATAAGCTGAAAGATGAACGTTCGATTCTTAGACGGGGTACTGGTCCCTCGTTTTCTCAATCGATTCTGTCTCCATCTTGGCTACAGGGCCACAGATTTTTCCGATTCAGTACCAAAACATAACCAATTTAGTTCCTAAACTGTTTCCACGTACAAGGCATGGGGCAGCTTTTGAATGTGTGTACTAGTTCCAAAGGAGTGTCACTCCCATAGCAGGAAGTAAACCAGTCGACCAGGGATACTAGGTCCTATCCACTTTTCCACGTGGGACAAGTTATACACTAAGCAGCAAGATAAATTTAAAAAAAAAAAAAAAAAAAAAAGAAGTTTTTGCTCTGATTAAATAGCTTTTACATCACAAAAGAAAAAAGTTGCCACATGAGCATGGTACTTAGCACGTCAGTTGGTAATCTGAAGTTCATGAGGTTTTTTCCTCACACGTGGAACTATTCTCCCCCCTTTTCTTGGGATATTGTGTCACCCACTCAGAACTTTCTCACTGAAACATTTCCGATTCGAAAGGAAACAGGAGCCTTAGTGACAGACAGAACACATGGATTGTTGCGTCCCTTGACGCTTTGGAGTAATAAGGTGTAGTTGAGAATGGTTTAAGCTATGAAACAAAATGAAATCTTGTGCTAAAGGTCAGTAAGAGCCACAAATACTCTGATGTTCAGCATTTTTGACTGCAAAGTACAAAATCTACCTGAAATATTATTGTCTGGAAAATACATTTCTGTCTTTGATTGTTGGCAGTAGTACAGTAAAAGGTGCGTTCCCATACCGGGAGTCGAACCCGGGCCGCCTGGGTGAAAACCAGGAATCCTAACCGCTAGACCATATGGGAATGGATAGCTACACACTGAGGTATCTATTGAAAAAAATCAGCTCGGGGGCTTGCACAAGAAACGTCTGCAGATTGGCACGTGCATCTTACCTCGTTAGCGCAGTAGGTAGCGCGTCAGTCTCATAATCTGAAGGTCGTGAGTTCGATACTCACACGGGGCAGCGGGCTCCTCTTTTCCGAAGAGATTTTGTCAAAAACTTAGAACTTTCCTGTTCATTTCTAACACGTTTCTGATAAGTAAGGATTTGTGAACCCAAATGACACATGGGATGCTGGTTCTCTTGACCCGTTTGCTGTATAAAGAGGCAGATGAGAGTGATTTGAGCTATGAAAAAAAATTAAATCTTGTGCCAAAGGTCGTCACAATGAATGTAACCAAAAGCTGGTGTTCAGAATGATTGACAGCTAAGCGCAAAATCTACCTGAAATACTTTTGTCTGAAAAACACCCGCGTCAGTCTCATAATCTGAAGGTCGTAAGTTCGATCCTCACACGGGGCAGCAGGCTCCTCTTTTCCGAAGAGATTTTGTCAAAAACTTAGAACTTTCCCTTTCAGTTCTAACACGTTTCTGATAAGTAAGGATTTGTGAACCCAAATGACAGATGGGACACATGGGTTGCTGTTTCTCTTGACCCGTTTGCTGTATAAAGAGGCAGATGAGAGTGATTTGAGCTGTTTGACAGCTAAGCGCAAAATCTACCTGAAATACTTTTGTCTGAAAAACACCCGTCAGTAGCGAGCGCGTCAGTCTCATATTCTGAAGTTCGTGAGTTCGATACTCACACGGGGCAGCGGGCTCCTCTTTTCCGAAGAGATTTTGTCAAAAACTTAGAACTTTCCTGTTCATTTCTAACACGTTTCTGATAAGTAAGGATTTGTGAACCCAAATGACACATGGGATGCTGGTTCTCTTGACCCGTTTGCTGTATAAAGAGGCAGATGAGAGTGATTTGAGCTATGAAAAAAAATTAAATCTTGTGCCAAAGGTCGTCACAATGAATGTAACCAAAAGCTGGTGTTCAGAATGATTGACAGCTAAGCGCAAAATCTACCTGAAATACTTTTGTCTGAAAAACACCCGCGTCAGTCTCATAATCTGAAGGTCGTGAGTTCGATCCTCACACGGGGCAGCAGGCTCCTCTTTTCCAAAGAGATTTTGTCAAAAACTTAGAACTTTCCCTTTCAGTTCTAACACGTTTCTGATAAGTAAGGATTTGTGAACCCAAATGACAGATGGGACACATGGGTTGCTGTTTCTCTTGACCCGTTTGCTGTATAAAGAGGCAGATGAGAGTGATTTGAGCTGTTTGACAGCTAAGCGCAAAATCTACCTGAAATACTTTTGTCTGAAAAACACCCGTCAGTAGCGAGCGCGTCAGTCTCATATTCTGAAGTTCGTGAGTTCGATCCTCACATGGGGAAGCGGTACCCTCTTTTCTGAAGAGATTCTGTCACCAAATTAGAACTTTCCCTTTCAGATTTAAAATGTTTCTGATAAGTAAGAATTTGCGAACCCAAATGACAGACAGGACACATGGGTTGTTGATTCTCTTGACACGTTTGCTGTAAAAGGGGCTAGTTGAGATTGATTTGAGCTATGAAACCAAATTAAATCTTGTGCCAAAGTTCATCACAACGAACGGACCAAAAGATGGCGTTCAGAATTTTCGACAGCTTAACGCAAATTCTACCTGAAATACTTTTGTCTGAAAAACACCTTTGTCTTTGAATGTTGGTGGCAGTACAGAAAAGTACATTCCCATACCGGGAGTTGAACCCGGCCCGCCTGGCTGAGAACCAGGAATCCTAACCGCTAGACCATATGGGAAAAGATGTGCTGTCTTATCAGTGACAATCTGAAAAAAAATAAGTTTTCTACTTGGCACAAGCAACTTCTGCAGTTCTATTTGCGCAGCTTGCCTCGTTAACACAGTTGTAAGCAAATCAGTCTCATAAGCTGAAAGATGAACGTTCGATTCTTAGACGGGGTACTGGTCCCTCGTTTTCTCAATCGATTCTGTCTCCATCTTGGCTACAGGGCCACAGATTTTTCCGATTCAGTACCAAAACATAACCAATTTAGTTCCTAAACTGTTTCCACGTACAAGGCATGGGGCAGCTTTTGAATGTGTGTACTAGTTCCAAAGGAGTGTCACTCCCATAGCAGGAAGTAAACCAGTCGACCAGGGATACTAGGTCCTATCCACTTTTCCACGTGGGACAAGTTATACACTAAGCAGCAAGATAAATTTAAAAAAAAAAAAAAAAAAAAAAAAGAAGTTTTTGCTCTGATTAAATAGCTTTTACATCACAAAAGAAAAAAGTTGCCACATGAGCATGGTACTTAGCACGTCAGTTGGTAATCTGAAGTTCATGAGGTTTTTTCCTCACACGTGGAACTATTCTCCCCCCTTTTCTTGGGATATTGTGTCACCCACTCAGAACTTTCTCACTGAAACATTTCCGATTCGAAAGGAAACAGGAGCCTTAGTGACAGACAGAACACATGGATTGTTGCGTCCCTTGACGCTTTGGAGTAATAAGGTGTAGTTGAGAATGGTTTAAGCTATGAAACAAAATGAAATCTTGTGCTAAAGGTCAGTAAGAGCCACAAATACCCTGATGTTCAGCATTTTTGACTGCAAAGTACAAAATCTACCTGAAATATTATTGTCTGGAAAATACATTTCTGTCTTTGATTGTTGGCAGTAGTACAGTAAAAGGTGCGTTCCCATACCGGGAGTCGAACCCGGGCCGCCTGGGTGAAAACCAGGAATCCTAACCGCTAGACCATATGGGAATGGATAGCTACACACTGAGGTATCTATTGAAAAAAATCAGCTCGGGGGCTTGCACAAGAAACGTCTGCAGATTGGCACGTGCATCTTACCTCGTTAGCGCAGTAGGTAGCGCGTCAGTCTCATAATCTGAAGGTCGTGAGTTCGATACTCACACGGGGCAGCGGGCTCCTCTTTTCCGAAGAGATTTTGTCAAAAACTTAGAACTTTCCTGTTCATTTCTAACACGTTTCTGATAAGTAAGGATTTGTGAACCCAAATGACACATGGGATGCTGGTTCTCTTGACCCGTTTGCTGTATAAAGAGGCAGATGAGAGTGATTTGAGCTATGAAAAAAAATTAAATCTTGTGCCAAAGGTCGTCACAATGAATGTAACCAAAAGCTGGTGTTCAGAATGATTGACAGCTAAGCGCAAAATCTACCTGAAATACTTTTGTCTGAAAAACACCCGCGTCAGTCTCATAATCTGAAGGTCGTGAGTTCGATCCTCACACGGGGCAGCAGGCTCCTCTTTTCCGAAGAGATTTTGTCAAAAACTTAGAACTTTCCCTTTCAGTTCTAACACGTTTCTGATAAGTAAGGATTTGTGAACCCAAATGACAGATGGGACACATGGGTTGCTGTTTCTCTTGACCCGTTTGCTGTATAAAGAGGCAGATGAGAGTGATTTGAGCTGTTTGACAGCTAAGCGCAAAATCTACCTGAAATACTTTTGTCTGAAAAACACCCGTCAGTAGCGAGCGCGTCAGTCTCATATTCTGAAGTTCGTGAGTTCGATCCTCACATGGGGAAGCGGTACCCTCTTTTCTGAAGAGATTCTGTCACCAAATTAGAACTTTCCCTTTCAGATTTAAAATGTTTCTGATAAGTAAGAATTTGCGAACCCAAATGACAGACAGGACACATGGGTTGTTGATTCTCTTGACACGTTTGCTGTAAAAGGGGCTAGTTGAGATTGATTTGAGCTATGAAACCAAATTAAATCTTGTGCCAAAGTTCATCACAACGAACGGACCAAAAGATGGCGTTCAGAATTTTCGACAGCTTAACGCAAATTCTACCTGAAATACTTTTGTCTGAAAAACACCTTTGTCTTTGAATGTTGGTGGCAGTACAGAAAAGTACATTCCCATACCGGGAGTTGAACCCGGCCCGCCTGGCTGAGAACCAGGAATCCTAACCGCTAGACCATATGGGAAAAGATGTGCTGTCTTATCAGTGACAATCTGAAAAAAAATAAGTTTTCTACTTGGCACAAGCAACTTCTGCAGTTCTATTTGCGCAGCTTGCCTCGTTAACACAGTTGTAAGCAAATCAGTCTCATAAGCTGAAAGATGAACGTTCGATTCTTAGACGGGGTACTGGTCCCTCGTTTTCTCAATCGATTCTGTCTCCATCTTGGCTACAGGGCCACAGATTTTTCCGATTCAGTACCAAAACATAACCAATTTAGTTCCTAAACTGTTTCCACGTACAAGGCATGGGGCAGCTTTTGAATGTGTGTACTAGTTCCAAAGGAGTGTCACTCCCATAGCAGGAAGTAAACCAGTCGACCAGGGATACTAGGTCCTATCCACTTTTCCACGTGGGACAAGTTATACACTAAGCAGCAAGATAAATTTAAAAAAAAAAAAAAAAAAAAAAAAGAAGTTTTTGCTCTGATTAAATAGCTTTTACATCACAAAAGAAAAAAGTTGCCACATGAGCATGGTACTTA
This sequence comes from Dendrobates tinctorius, assembly GCF_039654945.1. Classification (NCBI taxonomy): domain Eukaryota; kingdom Metazoa; phylum Chordata; class Amphibia; order Anura; family Dendrobatidae; genus Dendrobates; species Dendrobates tinctorius. Next base: position 12,409,248 of record NW_027361939.1, on the reverse strand, counting down.
GCACGTCAGTTGGTAATCTGAAGTTCATGAGGTTTTTTCCTCACACGTGGAACTATTCTCCCACCTTTTCTTGGGATATTGTGTCACCCACTCAGAACTTTCTCACTGAAACATTTCCGATTCGAAAGGAAACAGGAGCCTTAGTGACAGACAGAACACATGGATTGTTGCGTCCCTTGACGCTTTGGAGTAATAAGGTGTAGTTGAGAATGGTTTAAGCTATGAAACAAAATGAAATCTTGTGCTAAAGGTCAGTAAGAGCCACAAATACCCTGATGTTCAGCATTTTTGACTGCAAAGTACAAAATCTACCTGAAATATTATTGTCTGGAAAATACATTTCTGTCTTTGATTGTTGGCAGTAGTACAGTAAAAGGTGCGTTCCCATACCGGGAGTCGAACCCGGGCCGCCTGGGTGAAAACCAGGAATCCTAACCGCTAGACCATATGGGAATGGATAGCTACACACTGAGGTATCTATTGAAAAAAATCAGCTCGGGGGCTTGCACAAGAAACGTCTGCAGATTGGCACGTGCATCTTACCTCGTTAGCGCAGTAGGTAGAGCTTCAGTCTCATAATCTGAAGGTCGTGAGTTCGATACTCACACGGGGCAGCGGGCTCCTCTTTTCCGAAGAGATTTTGTCAAAAACTTAGAACTTTCCTGTTCATTTCTAACACGTTTCTGATAAGTAAGGATTTGTGAACCCAAATGACACATGGGATGCTGGTTCTCTTGACCCGTTTGCTGTATAAAGAGGCAGATGAGAGTGATTTGAGCTATGAAAAAAAATTAAATCTTGTGCCAAAGGTCGTCACAATGAATGTAACCAAAAGCTGGTGTTCAGAATGATTGACAGCTAAGCGCAAAATCTACCTGAAATACTTTTGTCTGAAAAACACCCGCGTCAGTCTCATAATCTGAAGGTCGTAAGTTCGATCCTCACACGGGGCAGCAGGCTCCTCTTTTCCGAAGAGATTTTGTCAAAAACTTAGAACTTTCCCTTTCAGTTCTAACACGTTTCTGATAAGTAAGGATTTGTGAACCCAAATGACAGATGGGACACATGGGTTGCTGTTTCTCTTGACCCGTTTGCTGTATAAAGAGGCAGATGAGAGTGATTTGAGCTGTTTGACAGCTAAGCGCAAAATCTACCTGAAATACTTTTGTCTGAAAAACACCCGTCAGTAGCGAGCGCGTCAGTCTCATATTCTGAAGTTCGTGAGTTCGATACTCACACGGGGCAGCGGGCTCCTCTTTTCCGAAGAGATTTTGTCAAAAACTTAGAACTTTCCTGTTCATTTCTAACACGTTTCTGATAAGTAAGGATTTGTGAACCCAAATGACACATGGGATGCTGGTTCTCTTGACCCGTTTGCTGTATAAAGAGGCAGATGAGAGTGATTTGAGCTATGAAAAAAAATTAAATCTTGTGCCAAAGGTCGTCACAATGAATGTAACCAAAAGCTGGTGTTCAGAATGATTGACAGCTAAGCGCAAAATCTACCTGAAATACTTTTGTCTGAAAAACACCCGCGTCAGTCTCATAATCTGAAGGTCGTGAGTTCGATCCTCACACGGGGCAGCAGGCTCCTCTTTTCCGAAGAGATTTTGTCAAAAACTTAGAACTTTCCCTTTCAGTTCTAACACGTTTCTGATAAGTAAGGATTTGTGAACCCAAATGACAGATGGGACACATGGGTTGCTGTTTCTCTTGACCCGTTTGCTGTATAAAGAGGCAGATGAGAGTGATTTGAGCTGTTTGACAGCTAAGCGCAAAATCTACCTGAAATACTTTTGTCTGAAAAACACCCGTCAGTAGCGAGCGCGTCAGTCTCATATTCTGAAGTTCGTGAGTTCGATCCTCACATGGGGAAGCGGTACCCTCTTTTCTGAAGAGATTCTGTCACCAAATTAGAACTTTCCCTTTCAGATTTAAAATGTTTCTGATAAGTAAGAATTTGCGAACCCAAATGACAGACAGGACACATGGGTTGTTGATTCTCTTGACACGTTTGCTGTAAAAGGGGCTAGTTGAGATTGATTTGAGCTATGAAACCAAATTAAATCTTGTGCCAAAGTTCATCACAACGAACGGACCAAAAGATGGCGTTCAGAATTTTCGACAGCTTAACGCAAATTCTACCTGAAATACTTTTGTCTGAAAAACACCTTTGTCTTTGAATGTTGGTGGCAGTACAGAAAAGTACATTCCCATACCGGGAGTTGAACCCGGCCCGCCTGGCTGAGAACCAGGAATCCTAACCGCTAGACCATATGGGAAAAGATGTGCTGTCTTATCAGTGACAATCTGAAAAAAAACTAAGTTTTCTACTTGGCACAAGCAACTTCTGCAGTTCTATTTGCGCAGCTTGCCTCGTTAACACAGTTGTAAGCAAATCAGTCTCATAAGCTGAAAGATGAACGTTCGATTCTTAGACGGGGTACTGGTCCCTCGTTTTCTCAATCGATTCTGTCTCCATCTTGGCTACAGGGCCACAGATTTTTCCGATTCAGTACCAAAACATAACCAATTTAGTTCCTAAACTGTTTCCACGTACAAGGCATGGGGCAGCTTTTGAATGTGTGTACTAGTTCCAAAGGAGTGTCACTCCCATAGCAGGAAGTAAACCAGTCGACCAGGGATACTAGGTCCTATCCACTTTTCCACGTGGGACAAGTTATACACTAAGCAGCAAGATAAATTTAAAAAAAAAAAAAAAAAAAAAAAAAGAAGTTTTTGCTCTGATTAAATAGCTTTTACATCACAAAAGAAAAAAGTTGCCACATGAGCATGGTACTTAGCACGTCAGTTGGTAATCTGAAGTTCATGAGGTTTTTTCCTCACACGTGGAACTATTCTCCCCCCTTTTCTTGGGATATTGTGTCACCCACTCAGAACTTTCTCACTGAAACATTTCCGATTCGAAAGGAAACAGGAGCCTTAGTGACAGACAGAACACATGGATTGTTGCGTCCCTTGACGCTTTGGAGTAATAAGGTGTAGTTGAGAATGGTTTAAGCTATGAAACAAAATGAAATCTTGTGCTAAAGGTCAGTAAGAGCCACAAATACCCTGATGTTCAGCATTTTTGACTGCAAAGTACAAAATCTACCTGAAATATTATTGTCTGGAAAATACATTTCTGTCTTTGATTGTTGGCAGTAGTACAGTAAAAGGTGCGTTCCCATACCGGGAGTCGAACCCGGGCCGCCTGGGTGAAAACCAGGAATCCTAACCGCTAGACCATATGGGAATGGATAGCTACACACTGAGGTATCTATTGAAAAAAATCAGCTCGGGGGCTTGCACAAGAAACGTCTGCAGATTGGCACGTGCATCTTACCTCGTTAGCGCAGTAGGTAGAGCGTCAGTCTCATAATCTGAAGGTCGTGAGTTCGATACTCACACGGGGCAGCGGGCTCCTCTTTTCCGAAGAGATTTTGTCAAAAACTTAGAACTTTCCTGTTCATTTCTAACACGTTTCTGATAAGTAAGGATTTGTGAACCCAAATGACACATGGGATGCTGGTTCTCTTGACCCGTTTGCTGTATAAAGAGGCAGATGAGAGTGATTTGAGCTATGAAAAAAAATTAAATCTTGTGCCAAAGGTCGTCACAATGAATGTAACCAAAAGCTGGTGTTCAGAATGATTGACAGCTAAGCGCAAAATCTACCTGAAATACTTTTGTCTGAAAAACACCCGCGTCAGTCTCATAATCTGAAGGTCGTAAGTTCGATCCTCACACGGGGCAGCAGGCTCCTCTTTTCCGAAGAGATTTTGTCAAAAACTTAGAACTTTCCCTTTCAGTTCTAACACGTTTCTGATAAGTAAGGATTTGTGAACCCAAATGACAGATGGGACACATGGGTTGCTGTTTCTCTTGACCCGTTTGCTGTATAAAGAGGCAGATGAGAGTGATTTGAGCTGTTTGACAGCTAAGCGCAAAATCTACCTGAAATACTTTTGTCTGAAAAACACCCGTCAGTAGCGAGCGCGTCAGTCTCATATTCTGAAGTTCGTGAGTTCGATACTCACACGGGGCAGCGGGCTCCTCTTTTCCGAAGAGATTTTGTCAAAAACTTAGAACTTTCCTGTTCATTTCTAACACGTTTCTGATAAGTAAGGATTTGTGAACCCAAATGACACATGGGATGCTGGTTCTCTTGACCCGTTTGCTGTATAAAGAGGCAGATGAGAGTGATTTGAGCTATGAAAAAAAATTAAATCTTGTGCCAAAGGTCGTCACAATGAATGTAACCAAAAGCTGGTGTTCAGAATGATTGACAGCTAAGCGCAAAATCTACCTGAAATACTTTTGTCTGAAAAACACCCGCGTCAGTCTCATAATCTGAAGGTCGTGAGTTCGATCCTCACACGGGGCAGCAGGCTCCTCTTTTCCGAAGAGATTTTGTCAAAAACTTAGAACTTTCCCTTTCAGTTCTAACACGTTTCTGATAAGTAAGGATTTGTGAACCCAAATGACAGATGGGACACATGGGTTGCTGTTTCTCTTGACCCGTTTGCTGTATAAAGAGGCAGATGAGAGTGATTTGAGCTGTTTGACAGCTAAGCGCAAAATCTACCTGAAATACTTTTGTCTGAAAAACACCCGTCAGTAGCGAGCGCGTCAGTCTCATATTCTGAAGTTCGTGAGTTCGATCCTCACATGGGGAAGCGGTACCCTCTTTTCTGAAGAGATTCTGTCACCAAATTAGAACTTTCCCTTTCAGATTTAAAATGTTTCTGATAAGAATTTGCGAACCCAAATGACAGACAGGACACATGGGTTGTTGATTCTCTTGACACGTTTGCTGTAAAAGGGGCTAGTTGAGATTGATTTGAGCTATGAAACCAAATTAAATCTTGTGCCAAAGTTCATCACAACGAACGGACCAAAAGATGGCGTTCAGAATTTTCGACAGCTTAACGCAAATTCTACCTGAAATACTTTTGTCTGAAAAACACCTTTGTCTTTGAATGTTGGTGGCAGTACAGAAAAGTACATTCCCATACCGGGAGTTGAACCCGGCCCGCCTGGCTGAGAACCAGGAATCCTAACCGCTAGACCATATGGGAAAAGATGTGCTGTCTTATCAGTGACAATCTGAAAAAAAATAAGTTTTCTACTTGGCACAAGCAACTTCTGCAGTTCTATTTGCGCAGCTTGCCTCGTTAACACAGTTGTAAGCAAATCAGTCTCATAAGCTGAAAGATGAACGTTCGATTCTTAGACGGGGTACTGGTCCCTCGTTTTCTCAATCGATTCTGTCTCCATCTTGGCTACAGGGCCACAGATTTTTCCGATTCAGTACCAAAACATAACCAATTTAGTTCCTAAACTGTTTCCACGTACAAGGCATGGGGCAGCTTTTGAATGTGTGTACTAGTTCCAAAGGAGTGTCACTCCCATAGCAGGAAGTAAACCAGTCGACCAGGGATACTAGGTCCTATCCACTTTTCCACGTGGGACAAGTTATACACTAAGCAGCAAGATAAATTTAAAAAAAAAAAAAAAAAAAAAAAAAGAAGTTTTTGCTCTGATTAAATAGCTTTTACATCACAAAAGAAAAAAGTTGCCACATGAGCATGGTACTTAGCACGTCAGTTGGTAATCTGAAGTTCATGAGGTTTTTTCCTCACACGTGGAACTATTCTCCCCCCTTTTCTTGGGATATTGTGTCACCCACTCAGAACTTTCTCACTGAAACATTTCCGATTCGAAAGGAAACAGGAGCCTTAGTGACAGACAGAACACATGGATTGTTGCGTCCCTTGACGCTTTGGAGTAATAAGGTGTAGTTGAGAATGGTTTAAGCTATGAAACAAAATGAAATCTTGTGCTAAAGGTCAGTAAGAGCCACAAATACCCTGATGTTCAGCATTTTTGACTGCAAAGTACAAAATCTACCTGAAATATTATTGTCTGGAAAATACATTTCTGTCTTTGATTGTTGGCAGTAGTACAGTAAAAGGTGCGTTCCCATACCGGGAGTCGAACCCGGGCCACCTGGGTGAAAACCAGGAATCCTAACCGCTAGACCATATGGGAATGGATAGCTACACACTGAGGTATCTATTGAAAAAAATCAGCTCGGGGGCTTGCACAAGAAACGTCTGCAGATTGGCACGTGCATCTTACCTCGTTAGCGCAGTAGGTAGCGCGTCAGTCTCATAATCTGAAGGTCGTGAGTTCGATACTCACACGGGGCAGCGGGCTCCTCTTTTCCGAAGAGATTTTGTCAAAAACTTAGAACTTTCCTGTTCATTTCTAACACGTTTCTGATAAGTAAGGATTTGTGAACCCAAATGACACATGGGATGCTGGTTCTCTTGACCCGTTTGCTGTATAAAGAGGCAGATGAGAGTGATTTGAGCTATGAAAAAAAATTAAATCTTGTGCCAAAGGTCGTCACAATGAATGTAACCAAAAGCTGGTGTTCAGAATGATTGACAGCTAAGCGCAAAATCTACCTGAAATACTTTTGTCTGAAAAACACCCGCGTCAGTCTCATAATCTGAAGGTCGTAAGTTCGATCCTCACACGGGGCAGCAGGCTCCTCTTTTCCGAAGAGATTTTGTCAAAAACTTAGAACTTTCCCTTTCAGTTCTAACACGTTTCTGATAAGTAAGGATTTGTGAACCCAAATGACAGATGGGACACATGGGTTGCTGTTTCTCTTGACCCGTTTGCTGTATAAAGAGGCAGATGAGAGTGATTTGAGCTGTTTGACAGCTAAGCGCAAAATCTACCTGAAATACTTTTGTCTGAAAAACACCCGTCAGTAGCGAGCGCGTCAGTCTCATATTCTGAAGGTCGTGAGTTCGATACTCACACGGGGCAGCGGGCTCCTCTTTTCCGAAGAGATTTTGTCAAAAACTTAGAACTTTCCTGTTCATTTCTAACACGTTTCTGATAAGTAAGGATTTGTGAACCCAAATGACACATGGGATGCTGGTTCTCTTGACCCGTTTGCTGTATAAAGAGGCAGATGAGAGTGATTTGAGCTATGAAAAAAAATTAAATCTTGTGCCAAAGGTCGTCACAATGAATGTAACCAAAAGCTGGTGTTCAGAATGATTGACAGCTAAGCGCAAAATCTACCTGAAATACTTTTGTCTGAAAAACACCCGCGTCAGTCTCATAATCTGAAGGTCGTGAGTTCGATCCTCACACGGGGCAGCAGGCTCCTCTTTTCCGAAGAGATTTTGTCAAAAACTTAGAACTTTCCCTTTCAGTTCTAACACGTTTCTGATAAGTAAGGATTTGTGAACCCAAATGACAGATGGGACACATGGGTTGCTGTTTCTCTTGACCCGTTTGCTGTATAAAGAGGCAGATGAGAGTGATTTGAGCTGTTTGACAGCTAAGCGCAAAATCTACCTGAAATACTTTTGTCTGAAAAACACCCGTCAGTAGCGAGCGCGTCAGTCTCATATTCTGAAGTTCGTGAGTTCGATCCTCACATGGGGAAGCGGTACCCTCTTTTCTGAAGAGATTCTGTCACCAAATTAGAACTTTCCCTTTCAGATTTAAAATGTTTCTGATAAGAATTTGCGAACCCAAATGACAGACAGGACACATGGGTTGTTGATTCTCTTGACACGTTTGCTGTAAAAGGGGCTAGTTGAGATTGATTTGAGCTATGAAACCAAATTAAATCTTGTGCCAAAGTTCATCACAACGAACGGACCAAAAGATGGCGTTCAGAATTTTCGACAGCTTAACGCAAATTCTACCTGAAATACTTTTGTCTGAAAAACACCTTTGTCTTTGAATGTTGGTGGCAGTACAGAAAAGTACATTCCCATACCGGGAGTTGAACCCGGCCCGCCTGGCTGAGAACCAGGAATCCTAACCGCTAGACCATATGGGAAAAGATGTGCTGTCTTATCAGTGACAATCTGAAAAAAAATAAGTTTTCTACTTGGCACAAGCAACTTCTGCAGTTCTATTTGCGCAGCTTGCCTCGTTAACACAGTTGTAAGCAAATCAGTCTCATAAGCTGAAAGATGAACGTTCGATTCTTAGACGGGGTACTGGTCCCTCGTTTTCTCAATCGATTCTGTCTCCATCTTGGCTACAGGGCCACAGATTTTTCCGATTCAGTACCAAAACATAACCAATTTAGTTCCTAAACTGTTTCCACGTACAAGGCATGGGGCAGCTTTTGAATGTGTGTACTAGTTCCAAAGGAGTGTCACTCCCATAGCAGGAAGTAAACCAGTCGACCAGGGATACTAGGTCCTATCCACTTTTCCACGTGGGACAAGTTATACACTAAGCAGCAAGATAAATTTAAAAAAAAAAAAAAAAAAAAAGAAGTTTTTGCTCTGATTAAATAGCTTTTACATCACAAAAGAAAAAAGTTGCCACATGAGCATGGTACTTAGCACGTCAGTTGGTAATCTGAAGTTCATGAGGTTTTTTCCTCACACGTGGAACTATTCTCCCCCCTTTTCTTGGGATATTGTGTCACCCACTCAGAACTTTCTCACTGAAACATTTCCGATTCGAAAGGAAACAGGAGCCTTAGTGACAGACAGAACACATGGATTGTTGCGTCCCTTGACGCTTTGGAGTAATAAGGTGTAGTTGAGAATGGTTTAAGCTATGAAACAAAATGAAATCTTGTGCTAAAGGTCAGTAAGAGCCACAAATACCCTGATGTTCAGCATTTTTGACTGCAAAGTACAAAATCTACCTGAAATATTATTGTCTGGAAAATACATTTCTGTCTTTGATTGTTGGCAGTAGTACAGTAAAAGGTGCGTTCCCATACCGGGAGTCGAACCCGGGCCGCCTGGGTGAAAACCAGGAATCCTAACCGCTAGACCATATGGGAATGGATAGCTACACACTGAGGTATCTATTGAAAAAAATCAGCTCGGGGGCTTGCACAAGAAACGTCTGCAGATTGGCACGTGCATCTTACCTCGTTAGCGCAGTAGGTAGCGCGTCAGTCTCATAATCTGAAGGTCGTGAGTTCGATACTCACACGGGGCAGCGGGCTCCTCTTTTCCGAAGAGATTTTGTCAAAAACTTAGAACTTTCCTGTTCATTTCTAACACGTTTCTGATAAGTAAGGATTTGTGAACCCAAATGACACATGGGATGCTGGTTCTCTTGACCCGTTTGCTGTATAAAGAGGCAGATGAGAGTGATTTGAGCTATGAAAAAAAATTAAATCTTGTGCCAAAGGTCGTCACAATGAATGTAACCAAAAGCTGGTGTTCAGAATGATTGACAGCTAAGCGCAAAATCTACCTGAAATACTTTTGTCTGAAAAACACCCGCGTCAGTCTCATAATCTGAAGGTCGTAAGTTCGATCCTCACACGGGGCAGCAGGCTCCTCTTTTCCGAAGAGATTTTGTCAAAAACTTAGAACTTTCCCTTTCAGTTCTAACACGTTTCTGATAAGTAAGGATTTGTGAACCCAAATGACAGATGGGACACATGGGTTGCTGTTTCTCTTGACCCGTTTGCTGTATAAAGAGGCAGATGAGAGTGATTTGAGCTGTTTGACAGCTAAGCGCAAAATCTACCTGAAATACTTTTGTCTGAAAAACACCCGTCAGTAGCGAGCGCGTCAGTCTCATATTCTGAAGTTCGTGAGTTCGATACTCACACGGGGCAGCGGGCTCCTCTTTTCCGAAGAGATTTTGTCAAAAACTTAGAACTTTCCTGTTCATTTCTAACACGTTTCTGATAAGTAAGGATTTGTGAACCCAAATGACACATGGGATGCTGGTTCTCTTGACCCGTTTGCTGTATAAAGAGGCAGATGACAGTGATTTGAGCTATGAAAAAAAATTAAATCTTGTGCCAAAGGTCGTCACAATGAATGTAACCAAAAGCTGGTGTTCAGAATGATTGACAGCTAAGCGCAAAATCTACCTGAAATACTTTTGTCTGAAAAACACCCGCGTCAGTCTCATAATCTGAAGGTCGTGAGTTCGATCCTCACACGGGGCAGCAGGCTCCTCTTTTCCGAAGAGATTTTGTCAAAAACTTAGAACTTTCCCTTTCAGTTCTAACACGTTTCTGATAAGTAAGGATTTGTGAACCCAAATGACAGATGGGACACATGGGTTGCTGTTTCTCTTGACCCGTTTGCTGTATAAAGAGGCAGATGAGAGTGATTTGAGCTGTTTGACAGCTAAGCGCAAAATCTACCTGAAATACTTTTGTCTGAAAAACACCCGTCAGTAGCGAGCGCGTCAGTCTCATATTCTGAAGTTCGTGAGTTCGATCCTCACATGGGGAAGCGGTACCCTCTTTTCTGAAGAGATTCTGTCACCAAATTAGAACTTTCCCTTTCAGATTTAAAATGTTTCTGATAAGTAAGAATTTGCGAACCCAAATGACAGACAGGACACATGGGTTGTTGATTCTCTTGACACGTTTGCTGTAAAAGGGGCTAGTTGAGATTGATTTGAGCTATGAAACCAAATTAAATCTTGTGCCAAAGTTCATCACAACGAACGGACCAAAAGATGGCGTTCAGAATTTTCGACAGCTTAACGCAAATTCTACCTGAAATACTTTTGTCTGAAAAACACCTTTGTCTTTGAATGTTGGTGGCAGTACAGAAAAGTACATTCCCATACCGGGAGTTGAACCCGGCCCGCCTGGCTGAGAACCAGGAATCCTAACCGCTAGACCATATGGGAAAAGATGTGCTGTCTTATCAGTGACAATCTGAAAAAAAATAAGTTTTCTACTTGGCACAAGCAACTTCTGCAGTTCTATTTGCGCAGCTTGCCTCGTTAACACAGTTGTAAGCAAATCAGTCTCATAAGCTGAAAGATGAACGTTCGATTCTTAGACGGGGTACTGGTCCCTCGTTTTCTCAATCGATTCTGTCTCCATCTTGGCTACAGGGCCACAGATTTTTCCGATTCAGTACCAAAACATAACCAATTTAGTTCCTAAACTGTTTCCACGTACAAGGCATGGGGCAGCTTTTGAATGTGTGTACTAGTTCCAAAGGAGTGTCACTCCCATAGCAGGAAGTAAACCAGTCGACCAGGGATACTAGGTCCTATCCACTTTTCCACGTGGGACAAGTTATACACTAAGCAGCAAGATAAATTTAAAAAAAAAAAAAAAAAAAAAAAAGAAGTTTTTGCTCTGATTAAATAGCTTTTACATCACAAAAGAAAAAAGTTGCCACATGAGCATGGTACTTAGCACGTCAGTTGGTAATCTGAAGTTCATGAGGTTTTTTCCTCACACGTGGAACTATTCTCCCCCCTTTTCTTGGGATATTGTGTCACCCACTCAGAACTTTCTCACTGAAACATTTCCGATTCGAAAGGAAACAGGAGCCTTAGTGACAGACAGAACACATGGATTGTTGCGTCCCTTGACGCTTTGGAGTAATAAGGTGTAGTTGAGAATGGTTTAAGCTATGAAACAAAATGAAATCTTGTGCTAAAGGTCAGTAAGAGCCACAAATACCCTGATGTTCAGCATTTTTGACTGCAAAGTACAAAATCTACCTGAAATATTATTGTCTGGAAAATACATTTCTGTCTTTGATTGTTGGCAGTAGTACAGTAAAAGGTGCGTTCCCATACCGGGAGTCGAACCCGGGCCACCTGGGTGAAAACCAGGAATCCTAACCGCTAGACCATATGGGAATGGATAGCTACACACTGAGGTATCTATTGAAAAAAATCAGCTCGGGGGCTTGCACAAGAAACGTCTGCAGATTGGCACGTGCATCTTACCTCGTTAGCGCAGTAGGTAGCGCGTCAGTCTCATAATCTGAAGGTCGTGAGTTCGATACTCACACGGGGCAGCGGGCTCCTCTTTTCCGAAGAGATTTTGTCAAAAACTTAGAACTTTCCTGTTCATTTCTAACACGTTTCTGATAAGTAAGGATTTGTGAACCCAAATGACACATGGGATGCTGGTTCTCTTGACCCGTTTGCTGTATAAAGAGGCAGATGAGAGTGATTTGAGCTATGAAAAAAAATTAAATCTTGTGCCAAAGGTCGTCACAATGAATGTAACCAAAAGCTGGTGTTCAGAATGATTGACAGCTAAGCGCAAAATCTACCTGAAATACTTTTGTCTGAAAAACACCCGCGTCAGTCTCATAATCTGAAGGTCGTAAGTTCGATCCTCACACGGGGCAGCAGGCTCCTCTTTTCCGAAGAGATTTTGTCAAAAACTTAGAACTTTCCCTTTCAGTTCTAACACGTTTCTGATAAGTAAGGATTTGTGAACCCAAATGACAGATGGGACACATGGGTTGCTGTTTCTCTTGACCCGTTTGCTGTATAAAGAGGCAGATGAGAGTGATTTGAGCTGTTTGACAGCTAAGCGCAAAATCTACCTGAAATACTTTTGTCTGAAAAACACCCGTCAGTAGCGAGCGCGTCAGTCTCATATTCTGAAGTTCGTGAGTTCGATACTCACACGGGGCAGCGGGCTCCTCTTTTCCGAAGAGATTTTGTCAAAAACTTAGAACTTTCCTGTTCATTTCTAACACGTTTCTGATAAGTAAGGATTTGTGAACCCAAATGACACATGGGATGCTGGTTCTCTTGACCCGTTTGCTGTATAAAGAGGCAGATGAGAGTGATTTGAGCTATGAAAAAAAATTAAATCTTGTGCCAAAGGTCGTCACAATGAATGTAACCAAAAGCTGGTGTTCAGAATGATTGACAGCTAAGCGCAAAATCTACCTGAAATACTTTTGTCTGAAAAACACCCGCGTCAGTCTCATAATCTGAAGGTCGTGAGTTCTATCCTCACACGGGGCAGCAGGCTCCTCTTTTCCGAAGAGATTTTGTCAAAAACTTAGAACTTTCCCTTTCAGTTCTAACACGTTTCTGATAAGTAAGGATTTGTGAACCCAAATGACAGATGGGACACATGGGTTGCTGTTTCTCTTGACCCGTTTGCTGTATAAAGAGGCAGATGAGAGTGATTTGAGCTGTTTGACAGCTAAGCGCAAAATCTACCTGAAATACTTTTGTCTGAAAAACACCCGTCAGTAGCGAGCGCGTCAGTCTCATATTCTGAAGTTCGTGAGTTCGATCCTCACATGGGGAAGCGGTACCCTCTTTTCTGAAGAGATTCTGTCACCAAATTAGAACTTTCCCTTTCAGATTTAAAATGTTTCTGATAAGAATTTGCGAACCCAAATGACAGACAGGACACATGGGTTGTTGATTCTCTTGACACGTTTGCTGTAAAAGGGGCTAGTTGAGATTGATTTGAGCTATGAAACCAAATTAAATCTTGTGCCAAAGTTCATCACAACGAACGGACCAAAAGATGGCGTTCAGAATTTTCGACAGCTTAACGCAAATTCTACCTGAAATACTTTTGTCTGAAAAACACCTTTGTCTTTGAATGTTGGTGGCAGTACAGAAAAGTACATTCCCATACCGGGAGTTGAACCCGGCCCGCCTGGCTGAGAACCAGGAATCCTAACCGCTAGACCATATGGGAAAAGATGTGCTGTCTTATCAGTGACAATCTGAAAAAAAATAAGTTTTCTACTTGGCACAAGCAACTTCTGCAGTTCTATTTGCGCAGCTTGCCTCGTTAACACAGTTGTAAGCAAATCAGTCTCATAAGCTGAAAGATGAACGTTCGATTCTTAGACGGGGTACTGGTCCCTCGTTTTCTCAATCGATTCTGTCTCCATCTTGGCTACAGGGCCACAGATTTTTCCGATTCAGTACCAAAACATAACCAATTTAGTTCCTAAACTGTTTCCACGTACAAGGCATGGGGCAGCTTTTGAATGTGTGTACTAGTTCCAAAGGAGTGTCACTCCCATAGCAGGAAGTAAACCAGTCGACCAGGGATACTAGGTCCTATCCACTTTTCCACGTGGGACAAGTTATACACTAAGCAGCAAGATAAATTTAAAAAAAAAAAAAAAAAAAAAGAAGTTTTTGCTCTGATTAAATAGCTTTTACATCACAAAAGAAAAAAGTTGCCACATGAGCATGGTACTTAGCACGTCAGTTGGTAATCTGAAGTTCATGAGGTTTTTTCCTCACACGTGGAACTATTCTCCCCCCTTTTCTTGGGATATTGTGTCACCCACTCAGAACTTTCTCACTGAAACATTTCCGATTCGAAAGGAAACAGGAGCCTTAGTGACAGACAGAACACATGGATTGTTGCGTCCCTTGACGCTTTGGAGTAATAAGGTGTAGTTGAGAATGGTTTAAGCTATGAAACAAAATGAAATCTTGTGCTAAAGGTCAGTAAGAGCCACAAATACCCTGATGTTCAGCATTTTTGACTGCAAAGTACAAAATCTACCTGAAATATTATTGTCTGGAAAATACATTTCTGTCTTTGATTGTTGGCAGTAGTACAGTAAAAGGTGCGTTCCCATACCGGGAGTCGAACCCGGGCCGCCTGGGTGAAAACCAGGAATCCTAACCGCTAGACCATATGGGAATGGATAGCTACACACTGAGGTATCTATTGAAAAAAATCAGCTCGGGGGCTTGCACAAGAAACGTCTGCAGATTGGCACGTGCATCTTACCTCGTTAGCGCAGTAGGTAGCGCGTCAGTCTCATAATCTGAAGGTCGTGAGTTCGATACTCACACGGGGCAGCGGGCTCCTCTTTTCCGAAGAGATTTTGTCAAAAACTTAGAACTTTCCTGTTCATTTCTAACACGTTTCTGATAAGTAAGGATTTGTGAACCCAAATGACACATGGGATGCTGGTTCTCTTGACCCGTTTGCTGTATAAAGAGGCAGATGAGAGTGATTTGAGCTATGAAAAAAAATTAAATCTTGTGCCAAAGGTCGTCACAATGAATGTAACCAAAAGCTGGTGTTCAGAATGATTGACAGCTAAGCGCAAAATCTACCTGAAATACTTTTGTCTGAAAAACACCCGCGTCAGTCTCATAATCTGAAGGTCGTAAGTTCGATCCTCACACGGGGCAGCAGGCTCCTCTTTTCCGAAGAGATTTTGTCAAAAACTTAGAACTTTCCCTTTCAGTTCTAACACGTTTCTGATAAGTAAGGATTTGTGAACCCAAATGACAGATGGGACACATGGGTTGCTGTTTCTCTTGACCCGTTTGCTGTATAAAGAGGCAGATGAGAGTGATTTGAGCTGTTTGACAGCTAAGCGCAAAATCTACCTGAAATACTTTTGTCTGAAAAACACCCGTCAGTAGCGAGCGCGTCAGTCTCATATTCTGAAGTTCGTGAGTTCGATACTCACACGGGGCAGCGGGCTCCTCTTTTCCGAAGAGATTTTGTCAAAAACTTAGAACTTTCCTGTTCATTTCTAACACGTTTCTGATAAGTAAGGATTTGTGAACCCAAATGACACATGGGATGCTGGTTCTCTTGACCCGTTTGCTGTATAAAGAGGCAGATGAGAGTGATTTGAGCTATGAAAAAAAATTAAATCTTGTGCCAAAGGTCGTCACAATGAATGTAACCAAAAGCTGGTGTTCAGAATGATTGACAGCTAAGCGCAAAATCTACCTGAAATACTTTTGTCTGAAAAACACCCGCGTCAGTCTCATAATCTGAAGGTCGTGAGTTCGATCCTCACACGGGGCAGCAGGCTCCTCTTTTCCGAAGAGATTTTGTCAAAAACTTAGAACTTTCCCTTTCAGTTCTAACACGTTTCTGATAAGTAAGGATTTGTGAACCCAAATGACAGATGGGACACATGGGTTGCTGTTTCTCTTGACCCGTTTGCTGTATAAAGAGGCAGATGAGAGTGATTTGAGCTGTTTGACAGCTAAGCGCAAAATCTACCTGAAATACTTTTGTCTGAAAAACACCCGTCAGTAGCGAGCGCGTCAGTCTCATATTCTGAAGTTCGTGAGTTCGATCCTCACATGGGGAAGCGGTACCCTCTTTTCTGAAGAGATTCTGTCACCAAATTAGAACTTTCCCTTTCAGATTTAAAATGTTTCTGATAAGTAAGAATTTGCGAACCCAAATGACAGACAGGACACATGGGTTGTTGATTCTCTTGACACGTTTGCTGTAAAAGGGGCTAGTTGAGATTGATTTGAGCTATGAAACCAAATTAAATCTTGTGCCAAAGTTCATCACAACGAACGGACCAAAAGATGGCGTTCAGAATTTTCGACAGCTTAACGCAAATTCTACCTGAAATACTTTTGTCTGAAAAACACCTTTGTCTTTGAATGTTGGTGGCAGTACAGAAAAGTACATTCCCATACCGGGAGTTGAACCCGGCCCGCCTGGCTGAGAACCAGGAATCCTAACCGCTAGACCATATGGGAAAAGATGTGCTGTCTTATCAGTGACAATCTGAAAAAAAATAAGTTTTCTACTTGGCACAAGCAACTTCTGCAGTTCTATTTGCGCAGCTTGCCTCGTTAACACAGTTGTAAGCAAATCAGTCTCATAAGCTGAAAGATGAACGTTCGATTCTTAGACGGGGTACTGGTCCCTCGTTTTCTCAATCGATTCTGTCTCCATCTTGGCTACAGGGCCACAGATTTTTCCGATTCAGTACCAAAACATAACCAATTTAGTTCCTAAACTGTTTCCACGTACAAGGCATGGGGCAGCTTTTGAATGTGTGTACTAGTTCCAAAGGAGTGTCACTCCCATAGCAGGAAGTAAACCAGTCGACCAGGGATACTAGGTCCTATCCACTTTTCCACGTGGGACAAGTTATACACTAAGCAGCAAGATAAATTTAAAAAAAAAAAAAAAAAAAAAAGAAGTTTTTGCTCTGATTAAATAGCTTTTACATCACAAAAGAAAAAGGTTGCCACATGAGCATGGTACTTAGCACGTCAGTTGGTAATCTGAAGTTCATGAGGTTTTTTCCTCACACGTGGAACTATTCTCCCCCCTTTTCTTGGGATATTGTGTCACCCACTCAGAACTTTCTCACTGAAACATTTCCGATTCGAAAGGAAACAGGAGCCTTAGTGACAGACAGAACACATGGATTGTTGCGTCCCTTGACGCTTTGGAGTAATAAGGTGTAGTTGAGAATGGTTTAAGCTATGAAACAAAATGAAATCTTGTGCTAAAGGTCAGTAAGAGCCACAAATACTCTGATGTTCAGCATTTTTGACTGCAAAGTACAAAATCTACCTGAAATATTATTGTCTGGAAAATACATTTCTGTCTTTGATTGTTGGCAGTAGTACAGTAAAAGGTGCGTTCCCATACCGGGAGTCGAACCCGGGCCGCCTGGGTGAAAACCAGGAATCCTAACCGCTAGACCATATGGGAATGGATAGCTACACACTGAGGTATCTATTGAAAAAAATCAGCTCGGGGGCTTGCACAAGAAACGTCTGCAGATTGGCACGTGCATCTTACCTCGTTAGCGCAGTAGGTAGCGCGTCAGTCTCATAATCTGAAGGTCGTGAGTTCGATACTCACACGGGGCAGCGGGCTCCTCTTTTCCGAAGAGATTTTGTCAAAAACTTAGAACTTTCCTGTTCATTTCTAACACGTTTCTGATAAGTAAGGATTTGTGAACCCAAATGACACATGGGATGCTGGTTCTCTTGACCCGTTTGCTGTATAAAGAGGCAGATGAGAGTGATTTGAGCTATGAAAAAAAATTAAATCTTGTGCCAAAGGTCGTCACAATGAATGTAACCAAAAGCTGGTGTTCAGAATGATTGACAGCTAAGCGCAAAATCTACCTGAAATACTTTTGTCTGAAAAACACCCGCGTCAGTCTCATAATCTGAAGGTCGTAAGTTCGATCCTCACACGGGGCAGCAGGCTCCTCCTTTCCGAAGAGATTTTGTCAAAAACTTAGAACTTTCCCTTTCAGTTCTAACACGTTTCTGATAAGTAAGGATTTGTGAACCCAAATGACAGATGGGACACATGGGTTGCTGTTTCTCTTGACCCGTTTGCTGTATAAAGAGGCAGATGAGAGTGATTTGAGCTGTTTGACAGCTAAGCGCAAAATCTACCTGAAATACTTTTGTCTGAAAAACACCCGTCAGTAGCGAGCGCGTCAGTCTCATATTCTGAAGTTCGTGAGTTCGATACTCACACGGGGCAGCGGGCTCCTCTTTTCCGAAGAGATTTTGTCAAAAACTTAGAACTTTCCTGTTCATTTCTAACACGTTTCTGATAAGTAAGGATTTGTGAACCCAAATGACACATGGGATGCTGGTTCTCTTGACCCGTTTGCTGTATAAAGAGGCAGATGAGAGTGATTTGAGCTGTTTGACAGCTAAGCGCAAAATCTACCTGAAATACTTTTGTCTGAAAAACACCCGTCAGTAGCGAGCGCGTCAGTCTCATATTCTGAAGTTCGTGAGTTCGATCCTCACATGGGGAAGCGGTACCCTCTTTTCTGAAGAGATTCTGTCACCAAATTAGAACTTTCCCTTTCAGATTTAAAATGTTTCTGATAAGAATTTGCGAACCCAAATGACAGACAGGACACATGGGTTGTTGATTCTCTTGACACGTTTGCTGTAAAAGGGGCTAGTTGAGATTGATTTGAGCTATGAAACCAAATTAAATCTTGTGCCAAAGTTCATCACAACGAACGGACCAAAAGATGGCGTTCAGAATTTTCGACAGCTTAACGCAAATTCTACCTGAAATACTTTTGTCTGAAAAACACCTTTGTCTTTGAATGTTGGTGGCAGTACAGAAAAGTACATTCCCATACCGGGAGTTGAACCCGGCCCGCCTGGCTGAGAACCAGGAATCCTAACCGCTAGACCATATGGGAAAAGATGTGCTGTCTTATCAGTGACAATCTGAAAAAAAATAAGTTTTCTACTTGGCACAAGCAACTTCTGCAGTTCTATTTGCGCAGCTTGCCTCGTTAACACAGTTGTAAGCAAATCAGTCTCATAAGCTGAAAGATGAACGTTCGATTCTTAGACGGGGTACTGGTCCCTCGTTTTCTCAATCGATTCTGTCTCCATCTTGGCTACAGGGCCACAGATTTTTCCGATTCAGTACCAAAACATAACCAATTTAGTTCCTAAACTGTTTCCACGTACAAGGCATGGGGCAGCTTTTGAATGTGTGTACTAGTTCCAAAGGAGTGTCACTCCCATAGCAGGAAGTAAACCAGTCGACCAGGGATACTAGGTCCTATCCACTTTTCCACGTGGGACAAGTTATACACTAAGCAGCAAGATAAATTTAAAAAAAAAAAAAAAAAAAAAGAAGTTTTTGCTCTGATTAAATAGCTTTTACATCACAAAAGAAAAAAGTTGCCACATGAGCATGGTACTTAGCACGTCAGTTGGTAATCTGAAGTTCATGAGGTTTTTTCCTCACACGTGGAACTATTCTCCCCCCTTTTCTTGGGATATTGTGTCACCCACTCAGAACTTTCTCACTGAAACATTTCCGATTCGAAAGGAAACAGGAGCCTTAGTGACAGACAGAACACATGGATTGTTGCGTCCCTTGACGCTTTGGAGTAATAAGGTGTAGTTGAGAATGGTTTAAGCTATGAAACAAAATGAAATCTTGTGCTAAAGGTCAGTAAGAGCCACAAATACCCTGATGTTCAGCATTTTTGACTGCAAAGTACAAAATCTACCTGAAATATTATTGTCTGGAAAATACATTTCTGTCTTTGATTGTTGGCAGTAGTACAGTAAAAGGTGCGTTCCCATACCGGGAGTCGAACCCGGGCCGCCTGGGTGAAAACCAGGAATCCTAACCGCTAGACCATATGGGAATGGATAGCTACACACTGAGGTATCTATTGAAAAAAATCAGCTCGGGGGCTTGCACAAGAAACGTCTGCAGATTGGCACGTGCATCTTACCTCGTTAGCGCAGTAGGTAGCGCGTCAGTCTCATAATCTGAAGGTCGTGAGTTCGATACTCACACGGGGCAGCGGGCTCCTCTTTTCCGAAGAGATTTTGTCAAAAACTTAGAACTTTCCTGTTCATTTCTAACACGTTTCTGATAAGTAAGGATTTGTGAACCCAAATGACACATGGGATGCTGGTTCTCTTGACCCGTTTGCTGTATAAAGAGGCAGATGAGAGTGATTTGAGCTATGAAAAAAAATTAAATCTTGTGCCAAAGGTCGTCACAATGAATGTAACCAAAAGCTGGTGTTCAGAATGATTGACAGCTAAGCGCAAAATCTACCTGAAATACTTTTGTCTGAAAAACACCCGCGTCAGTCTCATAATCTGAAGGTCGTAAGTTCGATCCTCACACGGGGCAGCAGGCTCCTCTTTTCCGAAGAGATTTTGTCAAAAACTTAGAACTTTCCCTTTCAGTTCTAACACGTTTCTGATAAGTAAGGATTTGTGAACCCAAATGACAGATGGGACACATGGGTTGCTGTTTCTCTTGACCCGTTTGCTGTATAAAGAGGCAGATGAGAGTGATTTGAGCTGTTTGACAGCTAAGCGCAAAATCTACCTGAAATACTTTTGTCTGAAAAACACCCGTCAGTAGCGAGCGCGTCAGTCTCATATTCTGAAGTTCGTGAGTTCGATACTCACACGGGGCAGCGGGCTCCTCTTTTCCGAAGAGATTTTGTCAAAAACTTAGAACTTTCCTGTTCATTTCTAACACGTTTCTGATAAGTAAGGATTTGTGAACCCAAATGACACATGGGATGCTGGTTCTCTTGACCCGTTTGCTGTATAAAGAGGCAGATGAGAGTGATTTGAGCTATGAAAAAAAATTAAATCTTGTGCCAAAGGTCGTCACAATGAATGTAACCAAAAGCTGGTGTTCAGAATGATTGACAGCTAAGCGCAAAATCTACCTGAAATACTTTTGTCTGAAAAACACCCGCGTCAGTCTCATAATCTGAAGGTCGTGAGTTCGATCCTCACACGGGGCAGCAGGCTCCTCTTTTCCGAAGAGATTTTGTCAAAAACTTAGAACTTTCCCTTTCAGTTCTAACACGTTTCTGATAAGTAAGGATTTGTGAACCCAAATGACAGATGGGACACATGGGTTGCTGTTTCTCTTGACCCGTTTGCTGTATAAAGAGGCAGATGAGAGTGATTTGAGCTGTTTGACAGCTAAGCGCAAAATCTACCTGAAATACTTTTGTCTGAAAAACACCCGTCAGTAGCGAGCGCGTCAGTCTCATATTCTGAAGTTCGTGAGTTCGATCCTCACATGGGGAAGCGGTACCCTCTTTTCTGAAGAGATTCTGTCACCAAATTAGAACTTTCCCTTTCAGATTTAAAATGTTTCTGATAAGAATTTGCGAACCCAAATGACAGACAGGACACATGGGTTGTTGATTCTCTTGACACGTTTGCTGTAAAAGGGGCTAGTTGAGATTGATTTGAGCTATGAAACCAAATTAAATCTTGTGCCAAAGTTCATCACAACGAACGGACCAAAAGATGGCGTTCAGAATTTTCGACAGCTTAACGCAAATTCTACCTGAAATACTTTTGTCTGAAAAACACCTTTGTCTTTGAATGTTGGTGGCAGTACAGAAAAGTACATTCCCATACCGGGAGTTGAAACCGGCCCGCCTGGCTGAGAACCAGGAATCCTAACCGCTAGACCATATGGGAAAAGATGTGCTGTCTTATCAGTGACAATCTGAAAAAAAATAAGTTTTCTACTTGGCACAAGCAACTTCTGCAGTTCTATTTGCGCAGCTTGCCTCGTTAACACAGTTGTAAGCAAGTCAGTCTCATAAGCTGAAAGATGAACGTTCGATTCTTAGACGGGGTACTGGTCCCTCGTTTTCTCAATCGATTCTGTCTCCATCTTGGCTACAGGGCCACAGATTTTTCCGATTCAGTACCAAAACATAACCAATTTAATTCCTAAACTGTTTCCACGTACAAGGCATGGGGCAGCTTTTGAATGTGTGTACTAGTTCCAAAGGAGTGTCACTCCCATAGCAGGAAGTAAACCAGTCGACCAGGGATACTAGGTCCTATCCACTTTTCCACGTGGGACAAGTTATACACTAAGCAGCAAGATAAATTTAAAAAAAAAAAAAAAAAAAGAAGTTTTTGCTCTGATTAAATAGCTTTTACATCACAAAAGAAAAAAGTTGCCACATGAGCATGGTACTTAGCACGTCAGTTGGTAATCTGAAGTTCATGAGGTTTTTTCCTCACACGTGGAACTATTCTCCCCCCTTTTCTTGGGATATTGTGTCACCCACTCAGAACTTTCTCACTGAAACATTTCCGATTCGAAAGGAAACAGGAGCCTTAGTGACAGACAGAACACATGGATTGTTGCGTCCCTTGACGCTTTGGAGTAATAAGGTGTAGTTGAGAATGGTTTAAGCTATGAAACAAAATGAAATCTTGTGCTAAAGGTCAGTAAGAGCCACAAATACCCTGATGTTCAGCATTTTTGACTGCAAAGTACAAAATCTACCTGAAATATTATTGTCTGGAAAATACATTTCTGTCTTTGATTGTTGGCAGTAGTACAGTAAAAGGTGCGTTCCCATACCGGGAGTCGAACCCGGGCCGCCTGGGTGAAAACCAGGAATCCTAACCGCTAGACCATATGGGAATGGATAGCTACACACTGAGGTATCTATTGAAAAAAATCAGCTCGGGGGCTTGCACAAGAAACGTCTGCAGATTGGCACGTGCATCTTACCTCGTTAGCGCAGTAGGTAGCGCGTCAGTCTCATAATCTGAAGGTCGTGAGTTCGATACTCACACGGGGCAGCGGGCTCCTCTTTTCCGAAGAGATTTTGTCAAAAACTTAGAACTTTCCTGTTCATTTCTAACACGTTTCTGATAAGTAAGGATTTGTGAACCCAAATGACACATGGGATGCTGGTTCTCTTGACCCGTTTGCTGTATAAAGAGGCAGATGAGAGTGATTTGAGCTATGAAAAAAAATTAAATCTTGTGCCAAAGGTCGTCACAATGAATGTAACCAAAAGCTGGTGTTCAGAATGATTGACAGCTAAGCGCAAAATCTACCTGAAATACTTTTGTCTGAAAAACACCCGCGTCAGTCTCATAATCTGAAGGTCGTAAGTTCGATCCTCACACGGGGCAGCAGGCTCCTCTTTTCCGAAGAGATTTTGTCAAAAACTTAGAACTTTCCCTTTCAGTTCTAACACGTTTCTGATAAGTAAGGATTTGTGAACCCAAATGACAGATGGGACACATGGGTTGCTGTTTCTCTTGACCCGTTTGCTGTATAAAGAGGCAGATGAGAGTGATTTGAGCTGTTTGACAGCTAAGCGCAAAATCTACCTGAAATACTTTTGTCTGAAAAACACCCGTCAGTAGCGAGCGCGTCAGTCTCATATTCTGAAGTTCGTGAGTTCGATACTCACACGGGGCAGCGGGCTCCTCTTTTCCGAAGAGATTTTGTCAAAAACTTAGAACTTTCCTGTTCATTTCTAACACGTTTCTGATAAGTAAGGATTTGTGAACCCAAATGACACATGGGATGCTGGTTCTCTTGACCCGTTTGCTGTATAAAGAGGCAGATGAGAGTGATTTGAGCTATGAAAAAAAATTAAATCTTGTGCCAAAGGTCGTCACAATGAATGTAACCAAAAGCTGGTGTTCAGAATGATTGACAGCTAAGCGCAAAATCTACCTGAAATACTTTTGTCTGAAAAACACCCGTCAGTAGCGAGCGCGTCAGTCTCATATTCTGAAGTTCGTGAGTTCGATCCTCACATGGGGAAGCGGTACCCTCTTTTCTGAAGAGATTCTGTCACCAAATTAGAACTTTCCCTTTCAGATTTAAAATGTTTCTGATAAGTAAGAATTTGCGAACCCAAATGACAGACAGGACACATGGGTTGTTGATTCTCTTGACACGTTTGCTGTAAAAGGGGCTAGTTGAGATTGATTTGAGCTATGAAACCAAATTAAATCTTGTGCCAAAGTTCATCACAACGAACGGACCAAAAGATGGCATTCAGAATTTTCGACAGCTTAACGCAAATTCTACCTGAAATACTTTTGTCTGAAAAACACCTTTGTCTTTGAATGTTGGTGGCAGTACAGAAAAGTACATTCCCATACCGGGAGTTGAACCCGGCCCGCCTGGCTGAGAACCAGGAATCCTAACCGCTAGACCATATGGGAAAAGATGTGCTGTCTTATCAGTGACAATCTGAAAAAAAATAAGTTTTCTACTTGGCACAAGCAACTTCTGCAGTTCTATTTGCGCAGCTTGCCTCGTTAACACAGTTGTAAGCAAATCAGTCTCATAAGCTGAAAGATGAACGTTCGATTCTTAGACGGGGTACTGGTCCCTCGTTTTCTCAATCGATTCTGTCTCCATCTTGGCTACAGGGCCACAGATTTTTCCGATTCAGTACCAAAACATAACCAATTTAGTTCCTAAACTGTTTCCACGTACAAGGCATGGGGCAGCTTTTGAATGTGTGTACTAGTTCCAAAGGAGTGTCACTCCCATAGCAGGAAGTAAACCAGTCGACCAGGGATACTAGGTCCTATCCACTTTTCCACGTGGGACAAGTTATACACTAAGCAGCAAGATAAATTTAAAAAAAAAAAAAAAAGAAGTTTTTGCTCTGATTAAATAGCTTTTACATCACAAAAGAAAAAAGTTGCCACATGAGCATGGTACTTAGCACGTCAGTTGGTAATCTGAAGTTCATGAGGTTTTTTCCTCACACGTGGAACTATTCTCCCCCCTTTTCTTGGGATATTGTGTCACCCACTCAGAACTTTCTCACTGAAACATTTCCGATTCGAAAGGAAACAGGAGCCTTAGTGACAGACAGAACACATGGATTGTTGCGTCCCTTGACGCTTTGGAGTAATAAGGTGTAGTTGAGAATGGTTTAAGCTATGAAACAAAATGAAATCTTGTGCTAAAGGTCAGTAAGAGCCACAAATACCCTGATGTTCAGCATTTTTGACTGCAAAGTACAAAATCTACCTGAAATATTATTGTCTGGAAAATACATTTCTGTCTTTGATTGTTGGCAGTAGTACAGTAAAAGGTGCGTTCCCATACCGGGAGTCGAACCCGGGCCGCCTGGGTGAAAACCAGGAATCCTAACCGCTAGACCATATGGGAATGGATAGCTACACACTGAGGTATCTATTGAAAAAAATCAGCTCGGGGGCTTGCACAAGAAACGTCTGCAGATTGGCACGTGCATCTTACCTCGTTAGCGCAGTAGGTAGCGCGTCAGTCTCATAATCTGAAGGTCGTGAGTTCGATACTCACACGGGGCAGCGGGCTCCTCTTTTCCGAAGAGATTTTGTCAAAAACTTAGAACTTTCCTGTTCATTTCTAACACGTTTCTGATAAGTAAGGATTTGTGAACCCAAATGACACATGGGATGCTGGTTCTCTTGACCCGTTTGCTGTATAAAGAGGCAGATGAGAGTGATTTGAGCTATGAAAAAAAATTAAATCTTGTGCCAAAGGTCGTCACAATGAATGTAACCAAAAGCTGGTGTTCAGAATGATTGACAGCTAAGCGCAAAATCTACCTGAAATACTTTTGTCTGAAAAACACCCGCGTCAGTCTCATAATCTGAAGGTCGTAAGTTCGATCCTCACACGGGGCAGCAGGCTCCTCTTTTCCGAAGAGATTTTGTCAAAAACTTAGAACTTTCCCTTTCAGTTCTAACACGTTTCTGATAAGTAAGGATTTGTGAACCCAAATGACAGATGGGACACATGGGTTGCTGTTTCTCTTGACCCGTTTGCTGTATAAAGAGGCAGATGAGAGTGATTTGAGCTGTTTGACAGCTAAGCGCAAAATCTACCTGAAATACTTTTGTCTGAAAAACACCCGTCAGTAGCGAGCGCGTCAGTCTCATATTCTGAAGTTCGTGAGTTCGATACTCACACGGGGCAGCGGGCTCCTCTTTTCCGAAGAGATTTTGTCAAAAACTTAGAACTTTCCTGTTCATTTCTAACACGTTTCTGATAAGTAAGGATTTGTGAACCCAAATGACACATGGGATGCTGGTTCTCTTGACCCGTTTGCTGTATAAAGAGGCAGATGAGAGTGATTTGAGCTATGAAAAAAAATTAAATCTTGTGCCAAAGGTCGTCACAATGAATGTAACCAAAAGCTGGTGTTCAGAATGATTGACAGCTAAGCGCAAAATCTACCTGAAATACTTTTGTCTGAAAAACACCTGCGTCAGTCTCATAATCTGAAGGTCGTGAGTTCGATCCTCACACGGGGCAGCAGGCTCCTCTTTTCCGAAGAGATTTTGTCAAAAACTTAGAACTTTCCCTTTCAGTTCTAACACGTTTCTGATAAGTAAGGATTTGTGAACCCAAATGACAGATGGGACACATGGGTTGCTGTTTCTCTTGACCCGTTTGCTGTATAAAGAGGCAGATGAGAGTGATTTGAGCTGTTTGACAGCTAAGCGCAAAATCTACCTGAAATACTTTTGTCTGAAAAACACCCGTCAGTAGCGAGCGCGTCAGTCTCATATTCTGAAGTTCGTGAGTTCGATCCTCACATGGGGAAGCGGTACCCTCTTTTCTGAAGAGATTCTGTCACCAAATTAGAACTTTCCCTTTCAGATTTAAAATGTTTCTGATAAGTAAGAATTTGCGAACCCAAATGACAGACAGGACACATGGGTTGTTGATTCTCTTGACACGTTTGCTGTAAAAGGGGCTAGTTGAGATTGATTTGAGCTATGAAACCAAATTAAATCTTGTGCCAAAGTTCATCACAACGAACGGACCAAAAGATGGCGTTCAGAATTTTCGACAGCTTAACGCAAATTCTACCTGAAATACTTTTGTCTGAAAAACACCTTTGTCTTTGAATGTTGGTGGCAGTACAGAAAAGTACATTCCCATACCGGGAGTTGAACCCGGCCCGCCTGGCTGAGAACCAGGAATCCTAACCGCTAGACCATATGGGAAAAGATGTGCTGTCTTATCAGTGACAATCTGAAAAAAAATAAGTTTTCTACTTGGCACAAGCAACTTCTGCAGTTCTATTTGCGCAGCTTGCCTCGTTAACACAGTTGTAAGCAAATCAGTCTCATAAGCTGAAAGATGAACGTTCGATTCTTAGACGGGGTACTGGTCCCTCGTTTTCTCAATCGATTCTGTCTCCATCTTGGCTACAGGGCCACAGATTTTTCCGATTCAGTACCAAAACATAACCAATTTAGTTCCTAAACTGTTTCCACGTACAAGGCATGGGGCAGCTTTTGAATGTGTGTACTAGTTCCAAAGGAGTGTCACTCCCATAGCAGGAAGTAAACCAGTCGACCAGGGATACTAGGTCCTATCCACTTTTCCACGTGGGACAAGTTATACACTAAGCAGCAAGATAAATTTAAAAAAAAAAAAAAAGAAGTTTTTGCTCTGATTAAATAGCTTTTACATCACAAAAGAAAAAAGTTGCCACATGAGCATGGTACTTAGCACGTCAGTTGGTAATCTGAAGTTCATGAGGTTTTTTCCTCACACGTGGAACTATTCTCCCCCCTTTTCTTGGGATATTGTGTCACCCACTCAGAACTTTCTCACTGAAACATTTCCGATTCGAAAGGAAACAGGAGCCTTAGTGACAGACAGAACACATGGATTGTTGCGTCCCTTGACGCTTTGGAGTAATAAGGTGTAGTTGAGAATGGTTTAAGCTATGAAACAAAATGAAATCTTGTGCTAAAGGTCAGTAAGAGCCACAAATACCCTGATGTTCAGCATTTTTGACTGCAAAGTACAAAATCTACCTGAAATATTATTGTCTGGAAAATACATTTCTGTCTTTGATTGTTGGCAGTAGTACAGTAAAAGGTGCGTTCCCATACCGGGAGTCGAACCCGGGCCGCCTGGGTGAAAACCAGGAATCCTAACCGCTAGACCATATGGGAATGGATAGCTACACACTGAGGTATCTATTGAAAAAAATCAGCTCGGGGGCTTGCACAAGAAACGTCTGCAGATTGGCACGTGCATCTTACCTCGTTAGCGCAGTAGGTAGCGCGTCAGTCTCATAATCTGAAGGTCGTGAGTTCGATACTCACACGGGGCAGCGGGCTCCTCTTTTCCGAAGAGATTTTGTCAAAAACTTAGAACTTTCCTGTTCATTTCTAACACGTTTCTGATAAGTAAGGATTTGTGAACCCAAATGACACATGGGATGCTGGTTCTCTTGACCCGTTTGCTGTATAAAGAGGCAGATGAGAGTGATTTGAGCTATGAAAAAAAATTAAATCTTGTGCCAAAGGTCGTCACAATGAATGTAACCAAAAGCTGGTGTTCAGAATGATTGACAGCTAAGCGCAAAATCTACCTGAAATACTTTTGTCTGAAAAACACCTGCGTCAGTCTCATAATCTGAAGGTCGTGAGTTCGATCCTCACACGGGGCAGCAGGCTCCTCTTTTCCGAAGAGATTTTGTCAAAAACTTAGAACTTTCCCTTTCAGTTCTAACACGTTTCTGATAAGTAAGGATTTGTGAACCCAAATGACAGATGGGACACATGGGTTGCTGTTTCTCTTGACCCGTTTGCTGTATAAAGAGGCAGATGAGAGTGATTTGAGCTGTTTGACAGCTAAGCGCAAAATCTACCTGAAATACTTTTGTCTGAAAAACACCCGTCAGTAGCGAGCGCGTCAGTCTCATATTCTGAAGTTCGTGAGTTCGATCCTCACATGGGGAAGCGGTACCCTCTTTTCTGAAGAGATTCTGTCACCAAATTAGAACTTTCCCTTTCAGATTTAAAATGTTTCTGATAAGTAAGAATTTGCGAACCCAAATGACAGACAGGACACATGGGTTGTTGATTCTCTTGACACGTTTGCTGTAAAAGGGGCTAGTTGAGATTGATTTGAGCTATGAAACCAAATTAAATCTTGTGCCAAAGTTCATCACAACGAACGGACCAAAAGATGGCGTTCAGAATTTTCGACAGCTTAACGCAAATTCTACCTGAAATACTTTTGTCTGAAAAACACCTTTGTCTTTGAATGTTGGTGGCAGTACAGAAAAGTACATTCCCATACCGGGAGTTGAACCCGGCCCGCCTGGCTGAGAACCAGGAATCCTAACCGCTAGACCATATGGGAAAAGATGTGCTGTCTTATCAGTGACAATCTGAAAAAAAATAAGTTTTCTACTTGGCACAAGCAACTTCTGCAGTTCTATTTGCGCAGCTTGCCTCGTTAACACAGTTGTAAGCAAATCAGTCTCATAAGCTGAAAGATGAACGTTCGATTCTTAGACGGGGTACTGGTCCCTCGTTTTCTCAATCGATTCTGTCTCCATCTTGGCTACAGGGCCACAGATTTTTCCGATTCAGTACCAAAACATAACCAATTTAGTTCCTAAACTGTTTCCACGTACAAGGCATGGGGCAGCTTTTGAATGTGTGTACTAGTTCCAAAGGAGTGTCACTCCCATAGCAGGAAGTAAACCAGTCGACCAGGGATACTAGGTCCTATCCACTTTTCCACGTGGGACAAGTTATACACTAAGCAGCAAGATAAATTTAAAAAAAAAAAAAAAGAAGTTTTTGCTCTGATTAAATAGCTTTTACATCACAAAAGAAAAAAGTTGCCACATGAGCATGGTACTTAGCACGTCAGTTGGTAATGTGAAGTTCATGAGGTTTTTTCCTCACACGTGGAACTATTCTCCCCCCTTTTCTTGGGATATTGTGTCACCCACTCAGAACTTTCTCACTGAAACATTTCCGATTCGAAAGGAAACAGGAGCCTTAGTGACAGACAGAACACATGGATTGTTGCGTCCCTTGACGCTTTGGAGTAATAAGGTGTAGTTGAGAATGGTTTAAGCTATGAAACAAAATGAAATCTTGTGCTAAAGGTCAGTAAGAGCCACAAATACCCTGATGTTCAGCATTTTTGACTGCAAAGTACAAAATCTACCTGAAATATTATTGTCTGGAAAATACATTTCTGTCTTTGATTGTTGGCAGTAGTACAGTAAAAGGTGCGTTCCCATACCGGGAGTCGAACCCGGGCCGCCTGGGTGAAAACCAGGAATCCTAACCGCTAGACCATATGGGAATGGATAGCTACACACTGAGGTATCTATTGAAAAAAATCAGCTCGGGGGCTTGCACAAGAAACGTCTGCAGATTGGCACGTGCATCTTACCTCGTTAGCGCAGTAGGTAGCGCGTCAGTCTCATAATCTGAAGGTCGTGAGTTCGATACTCACACGGGGCAGCGGGCTCCTCTTTTCCGAAGAGATTTTGTCAAAAACTTAGAACTTTCCTGTTCATTTCTAACACGTTTCTGATAAGTAAGGATTTGTGAACCCAAATGACACATGGGATGCTGGTTCTCTTGACCTGTTTGCTGTATAAAGAGGCAGATGAGAGTGATTTGAGCTATGAAAAAAAATTAAATCTTGTGCCAAAGGTCGTCACAATGAATGTAACCAAAAGCTGGTGTTCAGAATGATTGACAGCTAAGCGCAAAATCTACCTGAAATACTTTTGTCTGAAAAACACCCGCGTCAGTCTCATAATCTGAAGGTCGTGAGTTCGATCCTCACACGGGGCAGCAGGCTCCTCTTTTCCGAAGAGATTTTGTCAAAAACTTAGAACTTTCCCTTTCAGTTCTAACACGTTTCTGATAAGTAAGGATTTGTGAACCCAAATGACAGATGGGACACATGGGTTGCTGTTTCTCTTGACCCGTTTGCTGTATAAAGAGGCAGATGAGAGTGATTTGAGCTGTTTGACAGCTAAGCGCAAAATCTACCTGAAATACTTTTATCTGAAAAACACCCGTCAGTAGCGAGCGCGTCAGTCTCATATTCTGAAGTTCGTGAGTTCGATCCTCACATGGGGAAGCGGTACCCTCTTTTCTGAAGAGATTCTGTCACCAAATTAGAACTTTCCCTTTCAGATTTAAAATGTTTCTGATAAGTAAGAATTTGCGAACCCAAATGACAGACAGGACACATGGGTTGTTGATTCTCTTGACACGTTTGCTGTAAAAGGGGCTAGTTGAGATTGATTTGAGCTATGAAACCAAATTAAATCTTGTGCCAAAGTTCATCACAACGAACGGACCAAAAGATGGCGTTCAGAATTTTCGACAGCTTAACGCAAATTCTACCTGAAATACTTTTGTCTGAAAAACACCTTTGTCTTTGAATGTTGGTGGCAGTACAGAAAAGTACATTCCCATACCGGGAGTTGAACCCGGCCCGCCTGGCTGAGAACCAGGAATCCTAACCGCTAGACCATATGGGAAAAGATGTGCTGTCTTATCAGTGACAATCTGAAAAAAAATAAGTTTTCTACTTGGCACAAGCAACTTCTGCAGTTCTATTTGCGCAGCTTGCCTCGTTAACACAGTTGTAAGCAAATCAGTCTCATAAGCTGAAAGATGAACGTTCGATTCTTAGACGGGGTACTGGTCCCTCGTTTTCTCAATCGATTCTGTCTCCATCTTGGCTACAGGGCCACAGATTTTTCCGATTCAGTACCAAAACATAACCAATTTAGTTCCTAAACTGTTTCCACGTACAAGGCATGGGGCAGCTTTTGAATGTGTGTACTAGTTCCAAAGGAGTGTCACTCCCATAGCAGGAAGTAAACCAGTCGACCAGGGATACTAGGTCCTATCCACTTTTCCACGTGGGACAAGTTATACACTAAGCAGCAAGATAAATTTAAAAAAAAAAAAAAAGAAGTTTTTGCTCTGATTAAATAGCTTTTACATCACAAAAGAAAAAAGTTGCCACATGAGCATGGTACTTAGCACGTCAGTTGGTAATCTGAAGTTCATGAGGTTTTTTCCTCACACGTGGAACTATTCTCCCCCCTTTTCTTGGGATATTGTGTCACCCACTCAGAACTTTCTCACTGAAACATTTCCGATTCGAAAGGAAACAGGAGCCTTAGTGACAGACAGAACACATGGATTGTTGCGTCCCTTGACGCTTTGGAGTAATAAGGTGTAGTTGAGAATGGTTTAAGCTATGAAACAAAATGAAATCTTGTGCTAAAGGTCAGTAAGAGCCACAAATACCCTGATGTTCAGCATTTTTGACTGCAAAGTACAAAATCTACCTGAAATATTATTGTCTGGAAAATACATTTCTGTCTTTGATTGTTGGCAGCAGTACAGTAAAAGGTGCGTTCCCATACCGGGAGTCGAACCCGGGCCGCCTGAGTGAAAACCAGGAATCCTAACCGCTAGACCATATGGGAATGGATAGCTACACACTGAGGTATCTATTGAAAAAAATCAGCTCGGGGGCTTGCACAAGAAACGTCTGCAGATTGGCACGTGCATCTTACCTCGTTAGCGCAGTAGGTAGCGCGTCAGTCTCATAATCTGAAGGTCGTGAGTTCGATACTCACACGGGGCAGCGGGCTCCTCTTTTCCGAAGAGATTTTGTCAAAAACTTAGAACTTTCCTGTTCATTTCTAACACGTTTCTGATAAGTAAGGATTTGTGAACCCAAATGACACATGGGATGCTGGTTCTCTTGACCCGTTTGCTGTATAAAGAGGCAGATGAGAGTGATTTGAGCTATGAAAAAAAATTAAATCTTGTGCCAAAGGTCGTCACAATGAATGTAACCAAAAGCTGGTGTTCAGAATGATTGACAGCTAAGCGCAAAATCTACCTGAAATACTTTTGTCTGAAAAACACCTGCGTCAGTCTCATAATCTGAAGGTCGTGAGTTCGATCCTCACACGGGGCAGCAGGCTCCTCTTTTCCGAAGAGATTTTGTCAAAAACTTAGAACTTTCCCTTTCAGTTCTAACACGTTTCTGATAAGTAAGGATTTGTGAACCCAAATGACAGATGGGACACATGGGTTGCTGTTTCTCTTGACCCGTTTGCTGTATAAAGAGGCAGATGAGAGTGATTTGAGCTGTTTGACAGCTAAGCGCAAAATCTACCTGAAATACTTTTGTCTGAAAAACACCCGTCAGTAGCGAGCGCGTCAGTCTCATATTCTGAAGTTCGTGAGTTCGATCCTCACATGGGGAAGCGGTACCCTCTTTTCTGAAGAGATTCTGTCACCAAATTAGAACTTTCCCTTTCAGATTTAAAATGTTTCTGATAAGTAAGAATTTGCGAACCCAAATGACAGACAGGACACATGGGTTGTTGATTCTCTTGACACGTTTGCTGTAAAAGGGGCTAGTTGAGATTGATTTGAGCTATGAAACCAAATTAAATCTTGTGCCAAAGTTCATCACAACGAACGGACCAAAAGATGGCGTTCAGAATTTTCGACAGCTTAACGCAAATTCTACCTGAAATACTTTTGTCTGAAAAACACCTTTGTCTTTGAATGTTGGTGGCAGTACAGAAAAGTACATTCCCATACCGGGAGTTGAACCCGGCCCGCCTGGCTGAGAACCAGGAATCCTAACCGCTAGACCATATGGGAAAAGATGTGCTGTCTTATCAGTGACAATCTGAAAAAAAATAAGTTTTCTACTTGGCACAAGCAACTTCTGCAGTTCTATTTGCGCAGCTTGCCTCGTTAACACAGTTGTAAGCAAATCAGTGTCATAAGCTGAAAGATGAACGTTCGATTCTTAGACGGGGTACTGGTCCCTCGTTTTCTCAATCGATTCTGTCTCCATCTTGGCTACAGGGCCACAGATTTTTCCGATTCAGTACCAAAACATAACCAATTTAGTTCCTAAACTGTTTCCACGTACAAGGCATGGGGCAGCTTTTGAATGTGTGTACTAGTTCCAAAGGAGTGTCACTCCCATAGCAGGAAGTAAACCAGTCGACCAGGGATACTAGGTCCTATCCACTTTTCCACGTGGGACAAGTTATACACTAAGCAGCAAGATAAATTTAAAAAAAAAAAAAAAGAAGTTTTTGCTCTGATTAAATAGCTTTTACATCACAAAAGAAAAAAGTTCCCACATGAGCATGGTACTTAGCACGTCAGTTGGTAATCTGAAGTTCATGAGGTTTTTTCCTCACACGTGGAACTATTCTCCCCCCTTTTCTTGGGATATTGTGTCACCCACTCAGAACTTTCTCACTGAAACATTTCCGATTCGAAAGGAAACAGGAGCCTTAGTGACAGACAGAACACATGGATTGTTGCGTCCCTTGACGCTTTGGAGTAATAAGGTGTAGTTGAGAATGGTTTAAGCTATGAAACAAAATGAAATCTTGTGCTAAAGGTCAGTAAGAGCCACAAATACCCTGATGTTCAGCATTTTTGACTGCAAAGTACAAAATCTACCTGAAATATTATTGTCTGGAAAATACATTTCTGTCTTTGATTGTTGGCAGTAGTACAGTAAAAGGTGCGTTCCCATACCGGGAGTCGAACCCGGGCCGCCTGGGTGAAAACCAGGAATCCTAACCGCTAGACCATATGGGAATGGATAGCTACACACTGAGGTATCTATTGAAAAAAATCAGCTCGGGGGCTTGCACAAGAAACGTCTGCAGATTGGCACGTGCATCTTACCTCGTTAGCGCAGTAGGTAGCGCGTCAGTCTCATAATCTGAAGGTCGTGAGTTCGATACTCACACGGGGCAGCGGGCTCCTCTTTTCCGAAGAGATTTTGTCAAAAACTTAGAACTTTCCTGTTCATTTCTAACACGTTTCTGATAAGTAAGGATTTGTGAACCCAAATGACACATGGGATGCTGGTTCTCTTGACCTGTTTGCTGTATAAAGAGGCAGATGAGAGTGATTTGAGCTATGAAAAAAAATTAAATCTTGTGCCAAAGGTCGTCACAATGAATGTAACCAAAAGCTGGTGTTCAGAATGATTGACAGCTAAGCGCAAAATCTACCTGAAATACTTTTGTCTGAAAAACACCCGCGTCAGTCTCATAATCTGAAGGTCGTGAGTTCGATCCTCACACGGGGCAGCAGGCTCCTCTTTTCCGAAGAGATTTTGTCAAAAACTTAGAACTTTCCCTTTCAGTTCTAACACGTTTCTGATAAGTAAGGATTTGTGAACCCAAATGACAGATGGGACACATGGGTTGCTGTTTCTCTTGACCCGTTTGCTGTATAAAGAGGCAGATGAGAGTGATTTGAGCTGTTTGACAGCTAAGCGCAAAATCTACCTGAAATACTTTTATCTGAAAAACACCCGTCAGTAGCGAGCGCGTCAGTCTCATATTCTGAAGTTCGTGAGTTCGATCCTCACATGGGGAAGCGGTACCCTCTTTTCTGAAGAGATTCTGTCACCAAATTAAAACTTTCCCTTTCAGATTTAAAATGTTTCTGATAAGTAAGAATTTGCGAACCCAAATGACAGACAGGACACATGGGTTGTTGATTCTCTTGACACGTTTGCTGAAAAAGGGGCTAGTTGAGATTGATTTGAGCTATGAAACCAAATTAAATCTTGTGCCAAAGTTCATCACAACGAACGGACCAAAAGATGGCGTTCAGAATTTTCGACAGCTTAACGCAAATTCTACCTGAAATACTTTTGTCTGAAAAACACCTTTGTCTTTGAATGTTGGTGGCAGTACAGAAAAGTACATTCCCATACCGGGAGTTGAACCCGGCCCGCCTGGCTGAGAACCAGGAATCCTAACCGCTAGACCATATGGGAAAAGATGTGCTGTCTTATCAGTGACAATCTGAAAAAAAATAAGTTTTCTACTTGGCACAAGCAACTTCTGCAGTTCTATTTGCGCAGCTTGCCTCGTTAACACAGTTGTAAGCAAATCAGTCTCATAAGCTGAAAGATGAACGTTCGATTCTTAGACGGGGTACTGGTCCCTCGTTTTCTCAATCGATTCTGTCTCCATCTTGGCTACAGGGCCACAGATTTTTCCGATTCAGTACCAAAACATAACCAATTTAGTTCCTAAACTGTTTCCACGTACAAGGCATGGGGCAGCTTTTGAATGTGTGTACTAGTTCCAAAGGAGTGTCACTCCCATAGCAGGAAGTAAACCAGTCGACCAGGGATACTAGGTCCTATCCACTTTTCCACGTGGGACAAGTTATACACTAAGCAGCAAGATAAATTTAAAAAAAAAAAAAAAGAAGTTTTTGCTCTGATTAAATAGCTTTTACATCACAAAAGAAAAAAGTTGCCACATGAGCATGGTACTTAGCACGTCAGTTGGTAATCTGAAGTTCATGAGGTTTTTTCCTCACACGTGGAACTATTCTCCCCCCTTTTCTTGGGATATTGTGTCACCCACTCAGAACTTTCTCACTGAAACATTTCCGATTCGAAAGGAAACAGGAGCCTTAGTGACAGACAGAACACATGGATTGTTGCGTCCCTTGACGCTTTGGAGTAATAAGGTGTAGTTGAGAATGGTTTAAGCTATGAAACAAAATGAAATCTTGTGCTAAAGGTCAGTAAGAGCCACAAATACCCTGATGTTCAGCATTTTTGACTGCAAAGTACAAAATCTACCTGAAATATTATTGTCTGGAAAATACATTTCTGTCTTTGATTGTTGGCAGTAGTACAGTAAAAGGTGCGTTCCCATACCGGGAGTCGAACCCGGGCCGCCTGGGTGAAAACCAGGAATCCTAACCGCTAGACCATATGGGAATGGATAGCTACACACTGAGGTATCTATTGAAAAAAATCAGCTCGGGGGCTTGCACAAGAAACGTCTGCAGATTGGCACGTGCATCTTACCTCGTTAGCGCAGTAGGTAGCGCGTCAGTCTCATAATCTGAAGGTCGTGAGTTCGATACTCACACGGGGCAGCGGGCTCCTCTTTTCCGAAGAGATTTTGTCAAAAACTTAGAACTTTCCTGTTCATTTCTAACACGTTTCTGATAAGTAAGGATTTGTGAACCCAAATGACACATGGGATGCTGGTTCTCTTGACCCGTTTGCTGTATAAAGAGGCAGATGAGAGTGATTTGAGCTATGAAAAAAAATTAAATCTTGTGCCAAAGGTCGTCACAATGAATGTAACCAAAAGCTGGTGTTCAGAATGATTGACAGCTAAGCGCAAAATCTACCTGAAATACTTTTGTCTGAAAAACACCTGCGTCAGTCTCATAATCTGAAGGTCGTGAGTTCGATCCTCACACGGGGCAGCAGGCTCCTCTTTTCCGAAGAGATTTTGTCAAAAACTTAGAACTTTCCCTTTCAGTTCTAACACGTTTCTGATAAGTAAGGATTTGTGAACCCAAATGACAGATGGGACACATGGGTTGCTGTTTCTCTTGACCCGTTTGCTGTATAAAGAGGCAGATGAGAGTGATTTGAGCTGTTTGACAGCTAAGCGCAAAATCTACCTGAAATACTTTTGTCTGAAAAACACCCGTCAGTAGCGAGCGCGTCAGTCTCATATTCTGAAGTTCGTGAGTTCGATCCTCACATGGGGAAGCGGTACCCTCTTTTCTGAAGAGATTCTGTCACCAAATTAGAACTTTCCCTTTCAGATTTAAAATGTTTCTGATAAGTAAGAATTTGCGAACCCAAATGACAGACAGGACACATGGGTTGTTGATTCTCTTGACACGTTTGCTGTAAAAGGGGCTAGTTGAGATTGATTTGAGCTATGAAACCAAATTAAATCTTGTGCCAAAGTTCATCACAACGAACGGACCAAAAGATGGCGTTCAGAATTTTCGACAGCTTAACGCAAATTCTACCTGAAATACTTTTGTCTGAAAAACACCTTTGTCTTTGAATGTTGGTGGCAGTACAGAAAAGTACATTCCCATACCGGGAGTTGAACCCGGCCCGCCTGGCTGAGAACCAGGAATCCTAACCGCTAGACCATATGGGAAAAGATGTGCTGTCTTATCAGTGACAATCTGAAAAAAAATAAGTTTTCTACTTGGCACAAGCAACTTCTGCAGTTCTATTTGCGCAGCTTGCCTCGTTAACACAGTTGTAAGCAAATCAGTCTCATAAGCTGAAAGATGAACGTTCGATTCTTAGACGGGGTACTGGTCCCTCGTTTTCTCAATCGATTCTGTCTCCATCTTGGCTACAGGGCCACAGATTTTTCCGATTCAGTACCAAAACATAACCAATTTAGTTCCTAAACTGTTTCCACGTACAAGGCATGGGGCAGCTTTTGAATGTGTGTACTAGTTCCAAAGGAGTGTCACTCCCATAGCAGGAAGTAAACTAGTCGACCAGGGATACTAGGTCCTATCCACTTTTCCACGTGGGACAAGTTATACACTAAGCAGCAAGATAAATTTAAAAAAAAAAAAAAAGAAGTTTTTGCTCTGATTAAATAGCTTTTACATCACAAAAGAAAAAAGTTGCCACATGAGCATGGTACTTAGCACGTCAGTTGGTAATCTGAAGTTCATGAGGTTTTTTCCTCACACGTGGAACTATTCTCCCCCCTTTTCTTGGGATATTGTGTCACCCACTCAGAACTTTCTCACTGAAACATTTCCGATTCGAAAGGAAACAGGAGCCTTAGTGACAGACAGAACACATGGATTGTTGCGTCCCTTGACGCTTTGGAGTAATAAGGTGTAGTTGAGAATGGTTTAAGCTATGAAACAAAATGAAATCTTGTGCTAAAGGTCAGTAAGAGCCACAAATACCCTGATGTTCAGCATTTTTGACTGCAAAGTACAAAATCTACCTGAAATATTATTGTCTGGAAAATACATTTCTGTCTTTGATTGTTGGCAGTAGTACAGTAAAAGGTGCGTTCCCATACCGGGAGTCGAACCCGGGCCGCCTGGGTGAAAACCAGGAATCCTAACCGCTAGACCATATGGGAATGGATAGCTACACACTGAGGTATCTATTGAAAAAAATCAGCTCGGGGGCTTGCACAAGAAACGTCTGCAGATTGGCACGTGCATCTTACCTCGTTAGCGCAGTAGGTAGCGCGTCAGTCTCATAATCTGAAGGTCGTGAGTTCGATACTCACACGGGGCAGCGGGCTCCTCTTTTCCGAAGAGATTTTGTCAAAAACTTAGAACTTTCCTGTTCATTTCTAACACGTTTCTGATAAGTAAGGATTTGTGAACCCAAATGACACATGGGATGCTGGTTCTCTTGACCCGTTTGCTGTATAAAGAGGCAGATGAGAGTGATTTGAGCTATGAAAAAAAATTAAATCTTGTGCCAAAGGTCGTCACAATGAATGTAACCAAAAGCTGGTGTTCAGAATGATTGACAGCTAAGCGCAAAATCTACCTGAAATACTTTTGTCTGAAAAACACCCGCGTCAGTCTCATAATCTGAAGGTCGTGAGTTCGATCCTCACACGGGGCAGCAGGCTCCTCTTTTCCGAAGAGATTTTGTCAAAAACTTAGAACTTTCCCTTTCAGTTCTAACACGTTTCTGATAAGTAAGGATTTGTGAACCCAAATGACAGATGGGACACATGGGTTGCTGTTTCTCTTGACCCGTTTGCTGTATAAAGAGGCAGATGAGAGTGATTTGAGCTGTTTGACAGCTAAGCGCAAAATCTACCTGAAATACTTTTGTCTGAAAAACACCCGTCAGTAGCGAGCGCGTCAGTCTCATATTCTGAAGTTCGTGAGTTCGATCCTCACATGGGGAAGCGGTACCCTCTTTTCTGAAGAGATTCTGTCACCAAATTAGAACTTTCCCTTTCAGATTTAAAATGTTTCTGATAAGTAAGAATTTGCGAACCCAAATGACAGACAGGACACATGGGTTGTTGATTCTCTTGACACGTTTGCTGTAAAAGGGGCTAGTTGAGATTGATTTGAGCTATGAAACCAAATTAAATCTTGTGCCAAAGTTCATCACAACGAACGGACCAAAAGATGGCGTTCAGAATTTTCGACAGCTTAACGCAAATTCTACCTGAAATACTTTTGTCTGAAAAACACCTTTGTCTTTGAATGTTGGTGGCAGTACAGAAAAGTACATTCCCATACCGGGAGTTGAACCCGGCCCGCCTGGCTGAGAACCAGGAATCCTAACCGCTAGACCATATGGGAAAAGATGTGCTGTCTTATCAGTGACAATCTGAAAAAAAATAAGTTTTCTACTTGGCACAAGCAACTTCTGCAGTTCTATTTGCGCAGCTTGCCTCGTTAACACAGTTGTAAGCAAATCAGTCTCATAAGCTGAAAGATGAACGTTCGATTCTTAGACGGGGTACTGGTCCCTCGTTTTCTCAATCGATTCTGTCTCCATCTTGGCTACAGGGCCACAGATTTTTCCGATTCAGTACCAAAACATAACCAATTTAGTTCCTAAACTGTTTCCACGTACAAGGCATGGGGCAGCTTTTGAATGTGTGTACTAGTTCCAAAGGAGTGTCACTCCCATAGCAGGAAGTAAACCAGTCGACCAGGGATACTAGGTCCTATCCACTTTTCCACGTGGGACAAGTTATACACTAAGCAGCAAGATAAATTTAAAAAAAAAAAAAAAAAAAAAAAAAGAAGTTTTTGCTCTGATTAAATAGCTTTTACATCACAAAAGAAAAAAGTTGCCACATGAGCATGGTACTTAGCACGTCAGTTGGTAATCTGAAGTTCATGAGGTTTTTTCCTCACACGTGGAACTATTCTCCCCCCTTTTCTTGGGATATTGTGTCACCCACTCAGAACTTTCTCACTGAAACATTTCCGATTCGAAAGGAAACAGGAGCCTTAGTGACAGACAGAACACATGGATTGTTGCGTCCCTTGACGCTTTGGAGTAATAAGGTGTAGTTGAGAATGGTTTAAGCTATGAAACAAAATGAAATCTTGTGCTAAAGGTCAGTAAGAGCCACAAATACCCTGATGTTCAGCATTTTTGACTGCAAAGTACAAAATCTACCTGAAATATTATTGTCTGGAAAATACATTTCTGTCTTTGATTGTTGGCAGTAGTACAGTAAAAGGTGCGTTCCCATACCGGGAGTCGAAACCGGGCCGCCTGGGTGAAAACCAGGAATCCTAACCGCTAGACCATATGGGAATGGATAGCTACACACTGAGGTATCTATTGAAAAAAATCAGCTCGGGGGCTTGCACAAGAAACGTCTGCAGATTGGCACGTGCATCTTACCTCGTTAGCGCAGTAGGTAGCGCGTCAGTCTCATAATCTGAAGGTCGTGAGTTCGATACTCACACGGGGCAGCGGGCTCCTCTTTTCCGAAGAGATTTTGTCAAAAACTTAGAACTTTCCTGTTCATTTCTAACACGTTTCTGATAAGTAAGGATTTGTGAACCCAAATGACACATGGGATGCTGGTTCTCTTGACCCGTTTGCTGTATAAAGAGGCAGATGAGAGTGATTTGAGCTATGAAAAAAAATTAAATCTTGTGCCAAAGGTCGTCACAATGAATGTAACCAAAAGCTGGTGTTCAGAATGATTGACAGCTAAGCGCAAAATCTACCTGAAATACTTTTGTCTGAAAAACACCCGCGTCAGTCTCATAATCTGAAGGTCGTAAGTTCGATCCTCACACGGGGCAGCAGGCTCCTCTTTTCCGAAGAGATTTTGTCAAAAACTTAGAACTTTCCCTTTCAGTTCTAACACGTTTCTGATAAGTAAGGATTTGTGAACCCAAATGACAGATGGGACACATGGGTTGCTGTTTCTCTTGACCCGTTTGCTGTATAAAGAGGCAGATGAGAGTGATTTGAGCTGTTTGACAGCTAAGCGCAAAATCTACCTGAAATACTTTTGTCTGAAAAACACCCGTCAGTAGCGAGCGCGTCAGTCTCATATTCTGAAGTTCGTGAGTTCGATACTCACACGGGGCAGCGGGCTCCTCTTTTCCGAAGAGATTTTGTCAAAAACTTAGAACTTTCCTGTTCATTTCTAACACGTTTCTGATAAGTAAGGATTTGTGAACCCAAATGACACATGGGATGCTGGTTCTCTTGACCCGTTTGCTGTATAAAGAGGCAGATGAGAGTGATTTGAGCTATGAAAAAAAATTAAATCTTGTGCCAAAGGTCGTCACAATGAATGTAACCAAAAGCTGGTGTTCAGAATGATTGACAGCTAAGCGCAAAATATACCTGAAATACTTTTGTCTGAAAAACACCCGCGTCAGTCTCATAATCTGAAGGTCGTAAGTTCGATCCTCACACGGGGCAGCAGGCTCCTCTTTTCCGAAGAGATTTTGTCAAAAACTTAGAACTTTCCCTTTCAGTTCTAACACGTTTCTGATAAGTAAGGATTTGTGAACCCAAATGACAGATGGGACACATGGGTTGCTGTTTCTCTTGACCCGTTTGCTGTATAAAGAGGCAGATGAGAGTGATTTGAGCTGTTTGACAGCTAAGCGCAAAATCTACCTGAAATACTTTTGTCTGAAAAACACCCGTCAGTAGCGAGCGCGTCAGTCTCATATTCTGAAGTTCGTGAGTTCGATACTCACACGGGGCAGCGGGCTCCTCTTTTCCGAAGAGATTTTGTCAAAAACTTAGAACTTTCCTGTTCATTTCTAACACGTTTCTGATAAGTAAGGATTTGTGAACCCAAATGACACATGGGATGCTGGTTCTCTTGACCCGTTTGCTGTATAAAGAGGCAGATGAGAGTGATTTGAGCTATGAAAAAAAATTAAATCTTGTGCCAAAGGTCGTCACAATGAATGTAACCAAAAGCTGGTGTTCAGAATGATTGACAGCTAAGCGCAAAATCTACCTGAAATACTTTTGTCTGAAAAACACCCGCGTCAGTCTCATAATCTGAAGGTCGTGAGTTCGATCCTCACACGGGGCAGCAGGCTCCTCTTTTCCGAAGAGATTTTGTCAAAAACTTAGAACTTTCCCTTTCAGTTCTAACACGTTTCTGATAAGTAAGGATTTGTGAACCCAAATGACAGATGGGACACATGGGTTGCTGTTTCTCTTGACCCGTTTGCTGTATAAAGAGGCAGATGAGAGTGATTTGAGCTGTTTGACAGCTAAGCGCAAAATCTACCTGAAATACTTTTGTCTGAAAAACACCCGTCAGTAGCGAGCGCGGCAGTCTCATATTCTGAAGTTCGTGAGTTCGATCCTCACATGGGGAAGCGGTACCCTCTTTTCTGAAGAGATTCTGTCACCAAATTAGAACTTTCCCTTTCAGATTTAAAATGTTTCTGATAAGTAAGAATTTGCGAACCCAAATGACAGACAGGACACATGGGTTGTTGATTCTCTTGACACGTTTGCTGTAAAAGGGGCTAGTTGAGATTGATTTGAGCTATGAAACCAAATTAAATCTTGTGCCAAAGTTCATCACAACGAACGGACCAAAAGATGGCGTTCAGAATTTTCGACAGCTTAACGCAAATTCTACCTGAAATACTTTTGTCTGAAAAACACCTTTGTCTTTGAATGTTGGTGGCAGTACAGAAAAGTACATTCCCATACCGGGAGTTGAACCCGGCCCGCCTGGCTGAGAACCAGGAATCCTAACCGCTAGACCATATGGGAAAAGATGTGCTGTCTTATCAGTGACAATCTGAAAAAAAATAAGTTTTCTACTTGGCACAAGCAACTTCTGCAGTTCTATTTGCGCAGCTTGCCTCGTTAACACAGTTGTAAGCAAATCAGTGTCATAAGCTGAAAGATGAACGTTCGATTCTTAGACGGGGTACTGGTCCCTCGTTTTCTCAATCGATTCTGTCTCCATCTTGGCTACAGGGCCACAGATTTTTCCGATTCAGTACCAAAACATAACCAATTTAGTTCCTAAACTGTTTCCACGTACAAGGCATGGGGCAGCTTTTGAATGTGTGTACTAGTTCCAAAGGAGTGTCACTCCCATAGCAGGAAGTAAACCAGTCGACCAGGGATACTAGGTCCTATCCACTTTTCCACGTGGGACAAGTTATACACTAAGCAGCAAGATAAATTTAAAAAAAAAAAAAAAAAAAAGAAGTTTTTGCTCTGATTAAATAGCTTTTACATCACAAAAGAAAAAAGTTGCCACATGAGCATGGTACTTAGCACGTCAGTTGGTAATCTGAAGTTCATGAGGTTTTTTCCTCACACGTGGAACTATTCTCCCCCCTTTTCTTGGGATATTGTGTCACCCACTCAGAACTTTCTCACTGAAACATTTCCGATTCGAAAGGAAACAGGAGCCTTAGTGACAGACAGAACACATGGATTGTTGCGTCCCTTGACGCTTTGGAGTAATAAGGTGTAGTTGAGAATGGTTTAAGCTATGAAACAAAATGAAATCTTGTGCTAAAGGTCAGTAAGAGCCACAAATACCCTGATGTTCAGCATTTTTGACTGCAAAGTACAAAATCTACCTGAAATATTATTGTCTGGAAAATACATTTCTGTCTTTGATTGTTGGCAGTAGTACAGTAAAAGGTGCGTTCCCATACCGGGAGTCGAACCCGGGCCGCCTGGGTGAAAACCAGGAATCCTAACCGCTAGACCATATGGGAATGGATAGCTACACACTGAGGTATCTATTGAAAAAAATCAGCTCGGGGGCTTGCACAAGAAACGTCTGCAGATTGGCACGTGCATCTTACCTCGTTAGCGCAGTAGGTAGCGCGTCAGTCTCATAATCTGAAGGTCGTGAGTTCGATACTCACACGGGGCAGCGGGCTCCTCTTTTCCGAAGAGATTTTGTCAAAAACTTAGAACTTTCCTGTTCATTTCTAACACGTTTCTGATAAGTAAGGATTTGTGAACCCAAATGACACATGGGATGCTGGTTCTCTTGACCCGTTTGCTGTATAAAGAGGCAGATGAGAGTGATTTGAGCTATGAAAAAAAATTAAATCTTGTGCCAAAGGTCGTCACAATGAATGTAACCAAAAGCTGGTGTTCAGAATGATTGACAGCTAAGCGCAAAATCTACCTGAAATACTTTTGTCTGAAAAACACCCGCGTCAGTCTCATAATCTGAAGGTCGTAAGTTCGATCCTCACACGGGGCAGCAGGCTCCTCTTTTCCGAAGAGATTTTGTCAAAAACTTAGAACTTTCCCTTTCAGTTCTAACACGTTTCTGATAAGTAAGGATTTGTGAACCCA
The DNA here is from genome assembly GCF_039654945.1 of Dendrobates tinctorius. Lineage (NCBI taxonomy): Eukaryota > Metazoa > Chordata > Amphibia > Anura > Dendrobatidae > Dendrobates > Dendrobates tinctorius. The sequence continues at coordinate 12,364,463 of NW_027361939.1, read as the reverse complement.
AATGACAGATGGGACACATGGGTTGCTGTTTCTCTTGACCCGTTTGCTGTATAAAGAGGCAGATGAGAGTGATTTGAGCTGTTTGACAGCTAAGCGCAAAATCTACCTGAAATACTTTTGTCTGAAAAACACCCGTCAGTAGCGAGCGCGTCAGTCTCATATTCTGAAGTTCGTGAGTTCGATACTCACACGGGGCAGCGGGCTCCTCTTTTCCGAAGAGATTTTGTCAAAAACTTAGAACTTTCCTGTTCATTTCTAACACGTTTCTGATAAGTAAGGATTTGTGAACCCAAATGACACATGGGTTGCTGGTTCTCTTGACTCGTTTGCTGTATAAAGAGGCAGATGAGAGTGATTTGAGCTATGAAAAAAAATTAAATCTTGTGCCAAAGGTCGTCACAATGAATGTAACCAAAAGCTGGTGTTCAGAATGATTGACAGCTAAGCGCAAAATCTACCTGAAATACTTTTGTCTGAAAAACACCTGCGTCAGTCTCATAATCTGAAGGTTGTGAGTTCGATCCTCACACGGGGCAGCAGGCTCCTCTTTTCCGAAGAGATTTTGTCAAAAACTTAGAACTTTCCCTTTCAGTTCTAACACGTTTCTGATAAGTAAGGATTTGTGAACCCAAATGACAGATGGGACACATGGGTTGCTGTTTCTCTTGACCCGTTTGCTGTATAAAGAGGCAGATGAGAGTGATTTGAGCTGTTTGACAGCTAAGCGCAAAATCTACCTGAAATACTTTTGTCTGAAAAACACCCGTCAGTAGCGAGCGCGTCAGTCTCATATTCTGAAGTTCGTGAGTTCGATCCTCACATGGGGAAGCGGTACCCTCTTTTCTGAAGAGATTCTGTCACCAAATTAGAACTTTCCCTTTCAGATTTAAAATGTTTCTGATAAGTAAGAATTTGCGAACCCAAATGACAGACAGGACACATGGGTTGTTGATTCTCTTGACACGTTTGCTGTAAAAGGGGCTAGTTGAGATTGATTTGAGCTATGAAACCAAATTAAATCTTGTGCCAAAGTTCATCACAACGAACGGACCAAAAGATGGCGTTCAGAATTTTCGACAGCTTAACGAAAATTCTACCTGAAATACTTTTGTCTGAAAAACACCTTTGTCTTTGAATGTTGGTGGCAGTACAGAAAAGTACATTCCCATACCGGGAGTTGAACCCGGCCCGCCTGGCTGAGAACCAGGAATCCTAACCGCTAGACCATATGGGAAAAGATGTGCTGTCTTATCAGTGACAATCTGAAAAAAAATAAGTTTTCTACTTGGCACAAGCAACTTCTGCAGTTCTATTTGCGCAGCTTGCCTCGTTAACACAGTTGTAAGCAAATCAGTGTCATAAGCTGAAAGATGAACGTTCGATTCTTAGACGGGGTACTGGTCCCTCGTTTTCTCAATCGATTCTGTCTCCATCTTGGCTACAGGGCCACAGATTTTTCCGATTCAGTACCAAAACATAACCAATTTAGTTCCTAAACTGTTTCCACGTACAAGGCATGGGGCAGCTTTTGAATGTGTGTACTAGTTCCAAAGGAGTGTCACTCCCATAGCAGGAAGTAAACCAGTCGACCAGGGATACTAGGTCCTATCCACTTTTCCACGTGGGACAAGTTATACACTAAGCAGCAAGATAAATTTAAAAAAAAAAAAAAAAAAGAAGTTTTTGCTCTGATTAAATAGCTTTTACATCACAAAAGAAAAAAGTTGCCACATGAGCATGGTACTTAGCACGTCAGTTGGTAATCTGAAGTTCATGAGGTTTTTTCCTCACACGTGGAACTATTCTCCCCCCTTTTCTTGGGATATTGTGTCACCCACTCAGAACTTTCTCACTGAAACATTTCCGATTCGAAAGGAAACAGGAGCCTTAGTGACAGACAGAACACATGGATTGTTGCGTCCCTTGACGCTTTGGAGTAATAAGGTGTAGTTGAGAATGGTTTAAGCTATGAAACAAAATGAAATCTTGTGCTAAAGGTCAGTAAGAGCCACAAATACCCTGATGTTCAGCATTTTTGACTGCAAAGTACAAAATCTACCTGAAATATTATTGTCTGGAAAATACATTTCTGTCTTTGATTGTTGGCAGTAGTACAGTAAAAGGTGCGTTCCCATACCGGGAGTCGAACCCGGGCCGCCTGGGTGAAAACCAGGAATCCTAACCGCTAGACCATATGGGAATGGATAGCTACACACTGAGGTATCTATTGAAAAAAATCAGCTCGGGGGCTTGCACAAGAAACGTCTGCAGATTGGCACGTGCATCTTACCTCGTTAGCGCAGTAGGTAGCGCGTCAGTCTCATAATCTGAAGGTCGTGAGTTCGATACTCACACGGGGCAGCGGGCTCCTCTTTTCCGAAGAGATTTTGTCAAAAACTTAGAACTTTCCTGTTCATTTCTAACACGTTTCTGATAAGTAAGGATTTGTGAACCCAAATGACACATGGGATGCTGGTTCTCTTGACCCGTTTGCTGTATAAAGAGGCAGATGAGAGTGATTTGAGCTATGAAAAAAAATTAAATCTTGTGCCAAAGGTCGTCACAATGAATGTAACCAAAAGCTGGTGTTCAGAATGATTGACAGCTAAGCGCAAAATCTACCTGAAATACTTTTGTCTGAAAAACACCCGCGTCAGTCTCATAATCTGAAGGTCGTGAGTTCGATCCTCACACGGGGCAGCAGGCTCCTCTTTTCCGAAGAGATTTTGTCAAAAACTTAGAACTTTCCCTTTCAGTTCTAACATGTTTCTGATAAGTAAGGATTTGTGAACCCAAATGACAGATGGGACACATGGGTTGCTGTTTCTCTTGACCCGTTTGCTGTATAAAGAGGCAGATGAGAGTGATTTGAGCTGTTTGACAGCTAAGCGCAAAATCTACCTGAAATACTTTTGTCTGAAAAACACCCGTCAGTAGCGAGCGCGTCAGTCTCATATTCTGAAGTTCGTGAGTTCGATCCTCACATGGGGAAGCGGTACCCTCTTTTCTGAAGAGATTCTGTCACCAAATTAGAACTTTCCCTTTCAGATTTAAAATGTTTCTGATAAGTAATAATTTGCGAACCCAAATGACAGACAGGACACATGGGTTGTTGATTCTCTTGACACGTTTGCTGTAAAAGGGGCTAGTTGAGATTGATTTGAGCTATGAAACCAAATTAAATCTTGTGCCAAAGTTCATCACAACGAACGGACCAAAAGATGGCGTTCAGAATTTTTGACAGCTTAACGCAAATTCTACCTGAAATACTTTTGTCTGAAAAACACCTTTGTCTTTGAATGTTGGTGGCAGTACAGAAAAGTACATTCCCATACCGGGAGTTGAACCCGGCCCGCCTGGCTGAGAACCAGGAATCCTAACCGCTAGACCATATGGGAAAAGATGTGCTGTCTTATCAGTGACAATCTGAAAAAAAATAAGTTTTCTACTTGGCACAAGCAACTTCTGCAGTTCTATTTGCGCAGCTTGCCTCGTTAACACAGTTGTAAGCAAATCAGTCTCATAAGCTGAAAGATGAACGTTCGATTCTTAGACGGGGTACTGGTCCCTCGTTTTCTCAATCGATTCTGTCTCCATCTTGGCTACAGGGCCACAGATTTTTCCGATTCAGTACCAAAACATAACCAATTTAGTTCCTAAACTGTTTCCACGTACAAGGCATGGGGCAGCTTTTGAATGTGTGTACTAGTTCCAAAGGAGTGTCACTCCCATAGCAGGAAGTAAACCAGTCGACCAGGGATACTAGGTCCTATCCACTTTTCCACGTGGGACAAGTTATACACTAAGCAGCAAGATAAATTTAAAAAAAAAAAAAAAAAAAAAAAAAGAAGTTTTTGCTCTGATTAAATAGCTTTTACATCACAAAAGAAAAAAGTTGCCACATGAGCATGGTACTTAGCACGTCAGTTGGTAATCTGAAGTTCATGAGGTTTTTTCCTCACACGTGGAACTATTCTCCCCCCTTTTCTTGGGATATTGTGTCACCCACTCAGAACTTTCTCACTGAAACATTTCCGATTCGAAAGGAAACAGGAGCCTTAGTGACAGACAGAACACATGGATTGTTGCGTCCCTTGACGCTTTGGAGTAATAAGGTGTAGTTGAGAATGGTTTAAGCTATGAAACAAAATGAAATCTTGTGCTAAAGGTCAGTAAGAGCCACAAATACCCTGATGTTCAGCATTTTTGACTGCAAAGTACAAAATCTACCTGAAATATTATTGTCTGGAAAATACATTTCTGTCTTTGATTGTTGGCAGTAGTACAGTAAAAGGTGCGTTCCCATACCGGGAGTCGAACCCGGGCCGCCAGGGTGAAAACCAGGAATCCTAACCGCTAGACCATATGGGAATGGATAGCTACACACTGAGGTATCTATTGAAAAAAATCAGCTCGGGGGCTTGCACAAGAAACGTCTGCAGATTGGCACGTGCATCTTACCTCGTTAGCGCAGTAGGTAGCGCGTCAGTCTCATAATCTGAAGGTCGTGAGTTCGATACTCACACGGGGCAGCGGGCTCCTCTTTTCCGAAGAGATTTTGTCAAAAACTTAGAACTTTCCTGTTCATTTCTAACACGTTTCTGATAAGTAAGGATTTGTGAACCCAAATGACACATGGGATGCTGGTTCTCTTGACCCGTTTGCTGTATAAAGAGGCAGATGAGAGTGATTTGAGCTATGAAAAAAAATTAAATCTTGTGCCAAAGGTCGTCACAATGAATGTAACCAAAAGCTGGTGTTCAGAATGATTGACAGCTAAGCGCAAAATCTACCTGAAATACTTTTGTCTGAAAAACACCCGCGTCAGTCTCATAATCTGAAGGTCGTAAGTTCGATCCTCACACGGGGCAGCAGGCTCCTCTTTTCCGAAGAGATTTTGTCAAAAACTTAGAACTTTCCCTTTCAGTTCTAACACGTTTCTGATAAGTAAGGATTTGTGAACCCAAATGACAGATGGGACACATGGGTTGCTGTTTCTCTTGACCCGTTTGCTGTATAAAGAGGCAGATGAGAGTGATTTGAGCTGTTTGACAGCTAAGCGCAAAATCTACCTGAAATACTTTTGTCTGAAAAACACCCGTCAGTAGCGAGCGCGTCAGTCTCATATTCTGAAGTTCGTGAGTTCGATACTCACACGGGGCAGCGGGCTCCTCTTTTCCGAAGAGATTTTGTCAAAAACTTAGAACTTTCCTGTTCATTTCTAACACGTTTCTGATAAGTAAGGATTTGTGAACCCAAATGACACATGGGATGCTGGTTCTCTTGACCCGTTTGCTGTATAAAGAGGCAGATGAGAGTGATTTGAGCTATGAAAAAAAATTAAATCTTGTGCCAAAGGTCGTCACAATGAATGTAACCAAAAGCTGGTGTTCAGAATGATTGACAGCTAAGCGCAAAATCTACCTGAAATACTTTTGTCTGAAAAACACCCGCGTCAGTCTCATAATCTGAAGGTCGTGAGTTCGATCCTCACACGGGGCAGCAGGCTCCTCTTTTCCGAAGAGATTTTGTCAAAAACTTAGAACTTTCCCTTTCAGTTCTAACACGTTTCTGATAAGTAAGGATTTGTGAACCCAAATGACAGATGGGACACATGGGTTGCTGTTTCTCTTGACCCGTTTGCTGTATAAAGAGGCAGATGAGAGTGATTTGAGCTGTTTGACAGCTAAGCGCAAAATCTACCTGAAATACTTTTGTCTGAAAAACACCCGTCAGTAGCGAGCGCGTCAGTCTCATATTCTGAAGTTCGTGAGTTCGATCCTCACATGGGGAAGCGGTACCCTCTTTTCTGAAGAGATTCTGTCACCAAATTAGAACTTTCCCTTTCAGATTTAAAATGTTTCTGATAAGTAAGAATTTGCGAACCCAAATGACAGACAGGACACATGGGTTGTTGATTCTCTTGACACGTTTGCTGTAAAAGGGGCTAGTTGAGATTGATTTGAGCTATGAAACCAAATTAAATCTTGTGCCAAAGTTCATCACAACGAACGGACCAAAAGATGGCGTTCAGAATTTTTGACAGCTTAACGCAAATTCTACCTGAAATACTTTTGTCTGAAAAACACCTTTGTCTTTGAATGTTGGTGGCAGTACAGAAAAGTACATTCCCATACCGGGAGTTGAACCCGGCCCGCCTGGCTGAGAACCAGGAATCCTAACCGCTAGACCATATGGGAAAAGATGTGCTGTCTTATCAGTGACAATCTGAAAAAAAATAAGTTTTCTACTTGGCACAAGCAACTTCTGCAGTTCTATTTGCGCAGCTTGCCTCGTTAACACAGTTGTAAGCAAATCAGTGTCATAAGCTGAAAGATGAACGTTCGATTCTTAGACGGGGTACTGGTCCCTCGTTTTCTCAATCGATTCTGTCTCCATCTTGGCTACAGGGCCACAGATTTTTCCGATTCAGTACCAAAACATAACCAATTTAGTTCCTAAACTGTTTCCACGTACAAGGCATGGGGCAGCTTTTGAATGTGTGTACTAGTTCCAAAGGAGTGTCACTCCCATAGCAGGAAGTAAACCAGTCGACCAGGGATACTAGGTCCTATCCACTTTTCCACGTGGGACAAGTTATACACTAAGCAGCAAGATAAATTTAAAAAAAAAAAAAAAAAAAAAATAAGTTTTTGCTCTGATTAAATAGCTTTTACATCACAAAAGAAAAAAGTTGCCACATGAGCATGGTACTTAGCACGTCAGTTGGTAATCTGAAGTTCATGAGGTTTTTTCCTCACACGTGGAACTATTCTCCCCCCTTTTCTTGGGATATTGTGTCACCCACTCAGAACTTTCTCACTGAAACATTTCCGATTCGAAAGGAAACAGGAGCCTTAGTGACAGACAGAACACATGGATTGTTGCGTCCCTTGACGCTTTGGAGTAATAAGGTGTAGTTGAGAATGGTTTAAGCTATGAAACAAAATGAAATCTTGTGCTAAAGGTCAGTAAGAGCCACAAATACCCTGATGTTCAGCATTTTTGACTGCAAAGTACAAAATCTACCTGAAATATTATTGTCTGGAAAATACATTTCTGTCTTTGATTGTTGGCAGTAGTACAGTAAAAGGTGCGTTCCCATACCGGGAGTCGAACCCGGGCCGCCTGGGTGAAAACCAGGAATCCTAACCGCTAGACCATATGGGAATGGATAGCTACACACTGAGGTATCTATTGAAAAAAATCAGCTCGGGGGCTTGCACAAGAAACGTCTGCAGATTGGCACGTGCATCTTACCTCGTTAGCGCAGTAGGTAGCGCGTCAGTCTCATAATCTGAAGGTCGTGAGTTCGATACTCACACGGGGCAGCGGGCTCCTCTTTTCCGAAGAGATTTTGTCAAAAACTTAGAACTTTCCTGTTCATTTCTAACACGTTTCTGATAAGTAAGGATTTGTGAACCCAAATGACACATGGGATGCTGGTTCTCTTGACCCGTTTGCTGTATAAAGAGGCAGATGAGAGTGATTTGAGCTATGAAAAAAAATTAAATCTTGTGCCAAAGGTCGTCACAATGAATGTAACCAAAAGCTGGTGTTCAGAATGATTGACAGCTAAGCGCAAAATCTACCTGAAATACTTTTGTCTGAAAAACACCCGCGTCAGTCTCATAATCTGAAGGTCGTAAGTTCGATCCTCACACGGGGCAGCAGGCTCCTCTTTTCCGAAGAGATTTTGTCAAAAACTTAGAACTTTCCCTTTCAGTTCTAACACGTTTCTGATAAGTAAGGATTTGTGAACCCAAATGACAGATGGGACACATGGGTTGCTGTTTCTCTTGACCCGTTTGCTGTATAAAGAGGCAGATGAGAGTGATTTGAGCTGTTTGACAGCTAAGCGCAAAATCTACCTGAAATACTTTTGTCTGAAAAACACCCGTCAGTAGCGAGCGCGTCAGTCTCATATTCTGAAGTTCGTGAGTTCGATACTCACACGGGGCAGCGGGCTCCTCTTTTCCGAAGAGATTTTGTCAAAAACTTAGAACTTTCCTGTTCATTTCTAACACGTTTCTGATAAGTAAGGATTTGTGAACCCAAATGACACATGGGATGCTGGTTCTCTTGACCCGTTTGCTGTATAAAGAGGCAGATGAGAGTGATTTGAGCTATGAAAAAAAATTAAATCTTGTGCCAAAGGTCGTCACAATGAATGTAACCAAAAGCTGGTGTTCAGAATGATTGACAGCTAAGCGCAAAATCTACCTGAAATACTTTTGTCTGAAAAACACCTGCGTCAGTCTCATAATCTGAAGGTCGTGAGTTCGATCCTCACACGGGGCAGCAGGCTCCTCTTTTCCGAAGAGATTTTGTCAAAAACTTAGAACTTTCCCTTTCAGTTCTAACACGTTTCTGATAAGTAAGGATTTGTGAACCCAAATGACAGATGGGACACATGGGTTGCTGTTTCTCTTGACCCGTTTGCTGTATAAAGAGGCAGATGAGAGTGATTTGAGCTGTTTGACAGCTAAGCGCAAAATCTACCTGAAATACTTTTGTCTGAAAAACACCCGTCAGTAGCGAGCGCGTCAGTCTCATATTCTGAAGTTCGTGAGTTCGATCCTCACATGGGGAAGCGGTACCCTCTTTTCTGAAGAGATTCTGTCACCAAATTAGAACTTTCCCTTTCAGATTTAAAATGTTTCTGATAAGTAAGAATTTGCGAACCCAAATGACAGACAGGACACATGGGTTGTTGATTCTCTTGACACGTTTGCTGTAAAAGGGGCTAGTTGAGATTGATTTGAGCTATGAAACCAAATTAAATCTTGTGCCAAAGTTCATCACAACGAACGGACCAAAAGATGGCGTTCAGAATTTTCGACAGCTTAACGCAAATTCTACCTGAAATACTTTTGTCTGAAAAACACCTTTGTCTTTGAATGTTGGTGGCAGTACAGAAAAGTACATTCCCATACCGGGAGTTGAACCCGGCCCGCCTGGCTGAGAACCAGGAATCCTAACCGCTAGACCATATGGGAAAAGATGTGCTGTCTTATCAGTGACAATCTGAAAAAAAATAAGTTTTCTACTTGGCACAAGCAACTTCTGCAGTTCTATTTGCGCAGCTTGCCTCGTTAACACAGTTGTAAGCAAATCAGTGTCATAAGCTGAAAGATGAACGTTCGATTCTTAGACGGGGTACTGGTCCCTCGTTTTCTCAATCGATTCTGTCTCCATCTTGGCTACAGGGCCACAGATTTTTCCGATTCAGTACCAAAACATAACCAATTTAGTTCCTAAACTGTTTCCACGTACAAGGCATGGGGCAGCTTTTGAATGTGTGTACTAGTTCCAAAGGAGTGTCACTCCCATAGCAGGAAGTAAACCAGTCGACCAGGGATACTAGGTCCTATCCACTTTTCCACGTGGGACAAGTTATACACTAAGCAGCAAGATAAATTTAAAAAAAAAAAAAAAGAAGTTTTTGCTCTGATTAAATAGCTTTTACATCACAAAAGAAAAAAGTTGCCACATGAGCATGGTACTTAGCACGTCAGTTGGTAATCTGAAGTTCATGAGGTTTTTTCCTCACACGTGGAACTATTCTCCCCCCTTTTCTTGGGATATTGTGTCACCCACTCAGAACTTTCTCACTGAAACATTTCCGATTCGAAAGGAAACAGGAGCCTTAGTGACAGACAGAACACATGGATTGTTGCGTCCCTTGACGCTTTGGAGTAATAAGGTGTAGTTGAGAATGGTTTAAGCTATGAAACAAAATGAAATCTTGTGCTAAAGGTCAGTAAGAGCCACAAATACCCTGATGTTCAGCATTTTTGACTGCAAAGTACAAAATCTACCTGAAATATTATTGTCTGGAAAATACATTTCTGTCTTTGATTGTTGGCAGTAGTACAGTAAAAGGTGCGTTCCCATACCGGGAGTCGAACCCGGGCCGCGTGGGTGAAAACCAGGAATCCTAACCGCTAGACCATATGGGAATGGATAGCTACACACTGAGGTATCTATTGAAAAAAATCAGCTCGGGGGCTTGCACAAGAAACGTCTGCAGATTGGCACGTGCATCTTACCTCGTTAGCGCAGTAGGTAGCGCGTCAGTCTCATAATCTGAAGGTCGTGAGTTCGATACTCACACGGGGCAGCGGGCTCCTCTTTTCCGAAGAGATTTTGTCAAAAACTTAGAACTTTCCTGTTCATTTCTAACACGTTTCTGATAAGTAAGGATTTGTGAACCCAAATGACACATGGGATGCTGGTTCTCTTGACCCGTTTGCTGTATAAAGAGGCAGATGAGAGTGATTTGAGCTATGAAAAAAAATTAAATCTTGTGCCAAAGGTCGTCACAATGAATGTAACCAAAAGCTGGTGTTCAGAATGATTGACAGCTAAGCGCAAAATCTACCTGAAATACTTTTGTCTGAAAAACACCCGCGTCAGTCTCATAATCTGAAGGTCGTGAGTTCGATCCTCACACGGGGCAGCAGGCTCCTCTTTTCCGAAGAGATTTTGTCAAAAACTTAGAACTTTCCCTTTCAGTTCTAACACGTTTCTGATAAGTAAGGATTTGTGAACCCAAATGACAGATGGGACACATGGGTTGCTGTTTCTCTTGACCCGTTTGCTGTATAAAGAGGCAGATGAGAGTGATTTGAGCTGTTTGACAGCTAAGCGCAAAATCTACCTGAAATACTTTTGTCTGAAAAACACCCGTCAGTAGCGAGCGCGTCAGTCTCATATTCTGAAGTTCGTGAGTTCGATCCTCACATGGGGAAGCGGTACCCTCTTTTCTGAAGAGATTCTGTCACCAAATTAGAACTTTCCCTTTCAGATTTAAAATGTTTCTGATAAGTAAGAATTTGCGAACCCAAATGACAGACAGGACACATGGGTTGTTGATTCTCTTGACACGTTTGCTGTAAAAGGGGCTAGTTGAGATTGATTTGAGCTATGAAACCAAATTAAATCTTGTGCCAAAGTTCATCACAACGAACGGACCAAAAGATGGCGTTCAGAATTTTCGACAGCTTAACGCAAATTCTACCTGAAATACTTTTGTCTGAAAAACACCTTTGTCTTTGAATGTTGGTGGCAGTACAGAAAAGTACATTCCCATACCGGGAGTTGAACCCGGCCCGCCTGGCTGAGAACCAGGAATCCTAACCGCTAGACCATATGGGAAAAGATGTGCTGTCTTATCAGTGACAATCTGAAAAAAAATAAGTTTTCTACTTGGCACAAGCAACTTCTGCAGTTCTATTTGCGCAGCTTGCCTCGTTAACACAGTTGTAAGCAAATCAGTGTCATAAGCTGAAAGATGAACGTTCGATTCTTAGACGGGGTACTGGTCCCTCGTTTTCTCAATCGATTCTGTCTCCATCTTGGCTACAGGGCCACAGATTTTTCCGATTCAGTACCAAAACATAACCAATTTAGTTCCTAAACTGTTTCCACGTACAAGGCATGGGGCAGCTTTTGAATGTGTGTACTAGTTCCAAAGGAGTGTCACTCCCATAGCAGGAAGTAAACCAGTCGACCAGGGATACTAGGTCCTATCCACTTTTCCACATGGGACAAGTTATACACTAAGCAGCAAGATAAATTTAAAAAAAAAAAAAAAAAAAAAAAAGAAGTTTTTGCTCTGATTAAATAGCTTTTACATCACAAAAGAAAAAAGTTGCCACATGAGCATGGTACTTAGCACGTCAGTTGGTAATCTGAAGTTCATGAGGTTTTTTCCTCACACGTGGAACTATTCTCCCCCCTTTTCTTGGGATATTGTGTCACCCACTCAGAACTTTCTCACTGAAACATTTCCGATTCGAAAGGAAACAGGAGCCTTAGTGACAGACAGAACACATGGATTGTTGCGTCCCTTGACGCTTTGGAGTAATAAGGTGTAGTTGAGAATGGTTTAAGCTATGAAACAAAATGAAATCTTGTGCTAAAGGTCAGTAAGAGCCACAAATACCCTGATGTTCAGCATTTTTGACTGCAAAGTACAAAATCTACCTGAAATATTATTGTCTGGAAAATACATTTCTGTCTTTGATTGTTGGCAGTAGTACAGTAAAAGGTGCGTTCCCATACCGGGAGTCGAACCCGGGCCGCCTGGGTGAAAACCAGGAATCCTAACCGCTAGACCATATGGGAATGGATAGCTACACACTGAGGTATCTATTGAAAAAAATCAGCTCGGGGGCTTGCACAAGAAACGTCTGCAGATTGGCACGTGCATCTTACCTCGTTAGCGCAGTAGGTAGCGCGTCAGTCTCATAATCTGAAGGTCGTGAGTTCGATACTCACACGGGGCAGCGGGCTCCTCTTTTCCGAAGAGATTTTGTCAAAAACTTAGAACTTTCCTGTTCATTTCTAACACGTTTCTGATAAGTAAGGATTTGTGAACCCAAATGACACATGGGATGCTGGTTCTCTTGACCCGTTTGCTGTATAAAGAGGCAGATGAGAGTGATTTGAGCTATGAAAAAAAATTAAATCTTGTGCCAAAGGTCGTCACAATGAATGTAACCAAAAGCTGGTGTTCAGAATGATTGACAGCTAAGCGCAAAATCTACCTGAAATACTTTTGTCTGAAAAACACCCGCGTCAGTCTCATAATCTGAAGGTCGTAAGTTCGATCCTCACACGGGGCAGCAGGCTCCTCTTTTCCGAAGAGATTTTGTCAAAAACTTAGAACTTTCCCTTTCAGTTCTAACACGTTTCTGATAAGTAAGGATTTGTGAACCCAAATGACAGATGGGACACATGGGTTGCTGTTTCTCTTGACCCGTTTGCTGTATAAAGAGGCAGATGAGAGTGATTTGAGCTGTTTGACAGCTAAGCGCAAAATCTACCTGAAATACTTTTGTCTGAAAAACACCCGTCAGTAGCGAGCGCGTCAGTCTCATATTCTGAAGTTCGTGAGTTCGATACTCACACGGGGCAGCGGGCTCCTCTTTTCCGAAGAGATTTTGTCAAAAACTTAGAACTTTCCTGTTCATTTCTAACACGTTTCTGATAAGTAAGGATTTGTGAACCCAAATGACACATGGGATGCTGGTTCTCTTGACCCGTTTGCTGTATAAAGAGGCAGATGAGAGTGATTTGAGCTATGAAAAAAAATTAAATCTTGTGCCAAAGGTCGTCACAATGAATGTAACCAAAAGCTGGTGTTCAGAATGATTGACAGCTAAGCGCAAAATCTACCTGAAATACTTTTGTCTGAAAAACACCCGCGTCAGTCTCATAATCTGAAGGTCGTGAGTTCGATCCTCACACGGGGCAGCAGGCTCCTCTTTTCCGAAGAGATTTTGTCAAAAACTTAGAACTTTCCCTTTCAGTTCTAACACGTTTCTGATAAGTAAGGATTTGTGAACCCAAATGACAGATGGGACACATGGGTTGCTGTTTCTCTTGACCCGTTTGCTGTATAAAGAGGCAGATGAGAGTGATTTGAGCTGTTTGACAGCTAAGCGCAAAATCTACCTGAAATACTTTTGTCTGAAAAACACCCGTCAGTAGCGAGCGCGTCAGTCTCATATTCTGAAGTTCGTGAGTTCGATCCTCACATGGGGAAGCGGTACCCTCTTTTCTGAAGAGATTCTGTCACCAAATTAGAACTTTCCCTTTCAGATTTAAAATGTTTCTGATAAGTAAGAATTTGCGAACCCAAATGACAGACAGGACACATGGGTTGTTGATTCTCTTGACACGTTTGCTGTAAAAGGGGCTAGTTGAGATTGATTTGAGCTATGAAACCAAATTAAATCTTGTGCCAAAGTTCATCACAACGAACGGACCAAAAGATGGCGTTCAGAATTTTCGACAGCTTAACGCAAATTCTACCTGAAATACTTTTGTCTGAAAAACACCTTTGTCTTTGAATGTTGGTGGCAGTACAGAAAAGTACATTCCCATACCGGGAGTTGAACCCGGCCCGCCTGGCTGAGAACCAGGAATCCTAACCGCTAGACCATATGGGAAAAGATGTGCTGTCTTATCAGTGACAATCTGAAAAAAAATAAGTTTTCTACTTGGCACAAGCAACTTCTGCAGTTCTATTTGCGCAGCTTGCCTCGTTAACACAGTTGTAAGCAAATCAGTGTCATAAGCTGAAAGATGAACGTTCGATTCTTAGACGGGGTACTGGTCCCTCGTTTTCTCAATCGATTCTGTCTCCATCTTGGCTACAGGGCCACAGATTTTTCCGATTCAGTACCAAAACATAACCAATTTAGTTCCTAAACTGTTTCCACGTACAAGGCATGGGGCAGCTTTTGAATGTGTGTACTAGTTCCAAAGGAGTGTCACTCCCATAGCAGGAAGTAAACCAGTCGACCAGGGATACTAGGTCCTATCCACTTTTCCACGTGGGACAAGTTATACACTAAGCAGCAAGATAAATTTAAAAAAAAAAAAAAAAAAAAAAAAGAAGTTTTTGCTCTGATTAAATAGCTTTTACATCACAAAAGAAAAAAGTTGCCACATGAGCATGGTACTTAGCACGTCAGTTGGTAATCTGAAGTTCATGAGGTTTTTTCCTCACACGTGGAACTATTCTCCCCCCTTTTCTTGGGATATTGTGTCACCCACTCAGAACTTTCTCACTGAAACATTTCCGATTCGAAAGGAAACAGGAGCCTTAGTGACAGACAGAACACATGGATTGTTGCGTCCCTTGACGCTTTGGAGTAATAAGGTGTAGTTGAGAATGGTTTAAGCTATGAAACAAAATGAAATCTTGTGCTAAAGGTCAGTAAGAGCCACAAATACCCTGATGTTCAGCATTTTTGACTGCAAAGTACAAAATCTACCTGAAATATTATTGTCTGGAAAATACATTTCTGTCTTTGATTGTTGGCAGTAGTACAGTAAAAGGTGCGTTCCCATACCGGGAGTCGAACCCGGGCCGCCTGGGTGAAAACCAGAAATCCTAACCGCTAGACCATATGGGAATGGATAGCTACACACTGAGGTATCTATTGAAAAAAATCAGCTCGGGGGCTTGCACAAGAAACGTCTGCAGATTGGCACGTGCATCTTACCTCGTTAGCGCAGTAGGTAGCGCGTCAGTCTCATAATCTGAAGGTCGTGAGTTCGATACTCACACGGGGCAGCGGGCTCCTCTTTTCCGAAGAGATTTTGTCAAAAACTTAGAACTTTCCTGTTCATTTCTAACACGTTTCTGATAAGTAAGGATTTGTGAACCCAAATGACACATGGGATGCTGGTTCTCTTGACCCGTTTGCTGTATAAAGAGGCAGATGAGAGTGATTTGAGCTATGAAAAAAAATTAAATCTTGTGCCAAAGGTCGTCACAATGAATGTAACCAAAAGCTGGTGTTCAGAATGATTGACAGCTAAGCGCAAAATCTACCTGAAATACTTTTGTCTGAAAAACACCCGCGTCAGTCTCATAATCTGAAGGTCGTAAGTTCGATCCTCACACGGGGCAGCAGGCTCCTCTTTTCCGAAGAGATTTTGTCAAAAACTTAGAACTTTCCCTTTCAGTTCTAACACGTTTCTGATAAGTAAGGATTTGTGAACCCAAATGACAGATGGGACACATGGGTTGCTGTTTCTCTTGACCCGTTTGCTGTATAAAGAGGCAGATGAGAGTGATTTGAGCTGTTTGACAGCTAAGCGCAAAATCTACCTGAAATACTTTTGTCTGAAAAACACCCGTCAGTAGCGAGCGCGTCAGTCTCATATTCTGAAGTTCGTGAGTTCGATACTCACACGGGGCAGCGGGCTCCTCTTTTCCGAAGAGATTTTGTCAAAAACTTAGAACTTTCCTGTTCATTTCTAACACGTTTCTGATAAGTAAGGATTTGTGAACCCAAATGACACATGGGATGCTGGTTCTCTTGACCCGTTTGCTGTATAAAGAGGCAGATGAGAGTGATTTGAGCTATGAAAAAAAATTAAATCTTGTGCCAAAGGTCGTCACAATGAATGTAACCAAAAGCTGGTGTTCAGAATGATTGACAGCTAAGCGCAAAATCTACCTGAAATACTTTTGTCTGAAAAACACCTGCGTCAGTCTCATAATCTGAAGGTCGTGAGTTCGATCCTCACACGGGGCAGCAGGCTCCTCTTTTCCGAAGAGATTTTGTCAAAAACTTAGAACTTTCCCTTTCAGTTCTAACACGTTTCTGATAAGTAAGGATTTGTGAACCCAAATGACAGATGGGACACATGGGTTGCTGTTTCTCTTGACCCGTTTGCTGTATAAAGAGGCAGATGAGAGTGATTTGAGCTGTTTGACAGCTAAGCGCAAAATCTACCTGAAATACTTTTGTCTGAAAAACACCCGTCAGTAGCGAGCGCGTCAGTCTCATATTCTGAAGTTCGTGAGTTCGATCCTCACATGGGGAAGCGGTACCCTCTTTTCTGAAGAGATTCTGTCACCAAATTAGAACTTTCCCTTTCAGATTTAAAATGTTTCTGATAAGTAAGAATTTGCGAACCCAAATGACAGACAGGACACATGGGTTGTTGATTCTCTTGACACGTTTGCTGTAAAAGGGGCTAGTTGAGATTGATTTGAGCTATGAAACCAAATTAAATCTTGTGCCAAAGTTCATCACAACGAACGGACCAAAAGATGGCGTTCAGAATTTTCGACAGCTTAACGCAAATTCTACCTGAAATACTTTTGTCTGAAAAACACCTTTGTCTTTGAATGTTGGTGGCAGTACAGAAAAGTACATTCCCATACCGGGAGTTGAACCCGGCCCGCCT
Organism: Dendrobates tinctorius; assembly: GCF_039654945.1. Taxonomy (NCBI): domain Eukaryota; kingdom Metazoa; phylum Chordata; class Amphibia; order Anura; family Dendrobatidae; genus Dendrobates; species Dendrobates tinctorius. Next base: position 12,347,741 of record NW_027361939.1, on the reverse strand, counting down.
GGCTGAGAACCAGGAATCCTAACCGCTAGACCATATGGGAAAAGATGTGCTGTCTTATCAGTGACAATCTGAAAAAAAATAAGTTTTCTACTTGGCACAAGCAACTTCTGCAGTTCTATTTGCGCAGCTTGCCTCGTTAACACAGTTGTAAGCAAATCAGTGTCATAAGCTGAAAGATGAACGTTCGATTCTTAGACGGGGTACTGGTCCCTCGTTTTCTCAATCGATTCTGTCTCCATCTTGGCTACAGGGCCACAGATTTTTCCGATTCAGTACCAAAACATAACCAATTTAGTTCCTAAACTGTTTCCACGTACAAGGCATGGGGCAGCTTTTGAATGTGTGTACTAGTTCCAAAGGAGTGTCACTCCCATAGCAGGAAGTAAACCAGTCGACCAGGGATACTAGGTCCTATCCACTTTTCCACGTGGGACAAGTTATACACTAAGCAGCAAGATAAATTTAAAAAAAAAAAAAAAGAAGTTTTTGCTCTGATTAAATAGCTTTTACATCACAAAAGAAAAAAGTTGCCACATGAGCATGGTACTTAGCACGTCAGTTGGTAATCTGAAGTTCATGAGGTTTTTTCCTCACACGTGGAACTATTCTCCCCCCTTTTCTTGGGATATTGTGTCACCCACTCAGAACTTTCTCACTGAAACATTTCCGATTCGAAAGGAAACAGGAGCCTTAGTGACAGACAGAACACATGGATTGTTGCGTCCCTTGACGCTTTGGAGTAATAAGGTGTAGTTGAGAATGGTTTAAGCTATGAAACAAAATGAAATCTTGTGCTAAAGGTCAGTAAGAGCCACAAATACCCTGATGTTCAGCATTTTTGACTGCAAAGTACAAAATCTACCTGAAATATTATTGTCTGGAAAATACATTTCTGTCTTTGATTGTTGGCAGTAGTACAGTAAAAGGTGCGTTCCCATACCGGGAGTCGAACCCGGGCCGTGTGGGTGAAAACCAGGAATCCTAACCGCTAGACCATATGGGAATGGATAGCTACACACTGAGGTATCTATTGAAAAAAATCAGCTCGGGGGCTTGCACAAGAAACGTCTGCAGATTGGCACGTGCATCTTACCTCGTTAGCGCAGTAGGTAGCGCGTCAGTCTCATAATCTGAAGGTCGTGAGTTCGATACTCACACGGGGCAGCGGGCTCCTCTTTTCCGAAGAGATTTTGTCAAAAACTTAGAACTTTCCTGTTCATTTCTAACACGTTTCTGATAAGTAAGGATTTGTGAACCCAAATGACACATGGGATGCTGGTTCTCTTGACCCGTTTGCTGTATAAAGAGGCAGATGAGAGTGATTTGAGCTATGAAAAAAAATTAAATCTTGTGCCAAAGGTCGTCACAATGAATGTAACCAAAAGCTGGTGTTCAGAATGATTGACAGCTAAGCGCAAAATCTACCTGAAATACTTTTGTCTGAAAAACACCCGCGTCAGTCTCATAATCTGAAGGTCGTGAGTTCGATCCTCACACGGGGCAGCAGGCTCCTCTTTTCCGAAGAGATTTTGTCAAAAACTTAGAACTTTCCCTTTCAGTTCTAACACGTTTCTGATAAGTAAGGATTTGTGAACCCAAATGACAGATGGGACACATGGGTTGCTGTTTCTCTTGACCCGTTTGCTGTATAAAGAGGCAGATGAGAGTGATTTGAGCTGTTTGACAGCTAAGCGCAAAATCTACCTGAAATACTTTTGTCTGAAAAACACCCGTCAGTAGCGAGCGCGTCAGTCTCATATTCTGAAGTTCGTGAGTTCGATCCTCACATGGGGAAGCGGTACCCTCTTTTCTGAAGAGATTCTGTCACCAAATTAGAACTTTCCCTTTCAGATTTAAAATGTTTCTGATAAGTAAGAATTTGCGAACCCAAATGACAGACAGGACACATGGGTTGTTGATTCTCTTGACACGTTTGCTGTAAAAGGGGCTAGTTGAGATTGATTTGAGCTATGAAACCAAATTAAATCTTGTGCCAAAGTTCATCACAACGAACGGACCAAAAGATGGCGTTCAGAATTTTCGACAGCTTAACGCAAATTCTACCTGAAATACTTTTGTCTGAAAAACACCTTTGTCTTTGAATGTTGGTGGCAGTACAGAAAAGTACATTCCCATACCGGGAGTTGAACCCGGCCCGCCTGGCTGAGAACCAGGAATCCTAACCGCTAGACCATATGGGAAAAGATGTGCTGTCTTATCAGTGACAATCTGAAAAAAAATAAGTTTTCTACTTGGCACAAGCAACTTCTGCAGTTCTATTTGCGCAGCTTGCCTCGTTAACACAGTTGTAAGCAAATCAGTGTCATAAGCTGAAAGATGAACGTTCGATTCTTAGACGGGGTACTGGTCCCTCGTTTTCTCAATCGATTCTGTCTCCATCTTGGCTACAGGGCCACAGATTTTTCCGATTCAGTACCAAAACATAACCAATTTAGTTCCTAAACTGTTTCCACGTACAAGGCATGGGGCAGCTTTTGAATGTGTGTACTAGTTCCAAAGGAGTGTCACTCCCATAGCAGGAAGTAAACCAGTCGACCAGGGATACTAGGTCCTATCCACTTTTCCACGTGGGACAAGTTATACACTAAGCAGCAAGATAAATTTAAAAAAAAAAAAAAAAAAAAAAAAGAAGTTTTTGCTCTGATTAAATAGCTTTTACATCACAAAAGAAAAAAGTTGCCACATGAGCATGGTACTTAGCACGTCAGTTGGTAATCTGAAGTTCATGAGGTTTTTTCCTCACACGTGGAACTATTCTCCCCCCTTTTCTTGGGATATTGTGTCACCCACTCAGAACTTTCTCACTGAAACATTTCCGATTCGAAAGGAAACAGGAGCCTTAGTGACAGACAGAACACATGGATTGTTGCGTCCCTTGACGCTTTGGAGTAATAAGGTGTAGTTGAGAATGGTTTAAGCTATGAAACAAAATGAAATCTTGTGCTAAAGGTCAGTAAGAGCCACAAATACCCTGATGTTCAGCATTTTTGACTGCAAAGTACAAAATCTACCTGAAATATTATTGTCTGGAAAATACATTTCTGTCTTTGATTGTTGGCAGTAGTACAGTAAAAGGTGCGTTCCCATACCGGGAGTCGAACCCGGGCCGCCTGGGTGAAAACCAGGAATCCTAACCGCTAGACCATATGGGAATGGATAGCTACACACTGAGGTATCTATTGAAAAAAATCAGCTCGGGGGCTTGCACAAGAAACGTCTGCAGATTGGCACGTGCATCTTACCTCGTTAGCGCAGTAGGTAGCGCGTCAGTCTCATAATCTGAAGGTCGTGAGTTCGATACTCACACGGGGCAGCGGGCTCCTCTTTTCCGAAGAGATTTTGTCAAAAACTTAGAACTTTCCTGTTCATTTCTAACACGTTTCTGATAAGTAAGGATTTGTGAACCCAAATGACACATGGGATGCTGGTTCTCTTGACCCGTTTGCTGTATAAAGAGGCAGATGAGAGTGATTTGAGCTATGAAAAAAAATTAAATCTTGTGCCAAAGGTCGTCACAATGAATGTAACCAAAAGCTGGTGTTCAGAATGATTGACAGCTAAGCGCAAAATCTACCTGAAATACTTTTGTCTGAAAAACACCCGCGTCAGTCTCATAATCTGAAGGTCGTAAGTTCGATCCTCACACGGGGCAGCAGGCTCCTCTTTTCCGAAGAGATTTTGTCAAAAACTTAGAACTTTCCCTTTCAGTTCTAACACGTTTCTGATAAGTAAGGATTTGTGAACCCAAATGACAGATGGGACACATGGGTTGCTGTTTCTCTTGACCCGTTTGCTGTATAAAGAGGCAGATGAGAGTGATTTGAGCTGTTTGACAGCTAAGCGCAAAATCTACCTGAAATACTTTTGTCTGAAAAACACCCGTCAGTAGCGAGCGCGTCAGTCTCATATTCTGAAGTTCGTGAGTTCGATACTCACACGGGGCAGCGGGCTCCTCTTTTCCGAAGAGATTTTGTCAAAAACTTAGAACTTTCCTGTTCATTTCTAACACGTTTCTGATAAGTAAGGATTTGTGAACCCAAATGACACATGGGATGCTGGTTCTCTTGACCCGTTTGCTGTATAAAGAGGCAGATGAGAGTGATTTGAGCTATGAAAAAAAATTAAATCTTGTGCCAAAGGTCGTCACAATGAATGTAACCAAAAGCTGGTGTTCAGAATGATTGACAGCTAAGCGCAAAATCTACCTGAAATACTTTTGTCTGAAAAACACCCGCGTCAGTCTCATAATCTGAAGGTCGTGAGTTCGATCCTCACACGGGGCAGCAGGCTCCTCTTTTCCGAAGAGATTTTGTCAAAAACTTAGAACTTTCCCTTTCAGTTCTAACACGTTTCTGATAAGTAAGGATTTGTGAACCCAAATGACAGATGGGACACATGGGTTGCTGTTTCTCTTGACCCGTTTGCTGTATAAAGAGGCAGATGAGAGTGATTTGAGCTGTTTGACAGCTAAGCGCAAAATCTACCTGAAATACTTTTGTCTGAAAAACACCCGTCAGTAGCGAGCGCGTCAGTCTCATATTCTGAAGTTCGTGAGTTCGATCCTCACATGGGGAAGCGGTACCCTCTTTTCTGAAGAGATTCTGTCACCAAATTAGAACTTTCCCTTTCAGATTTAAAATGTTTCTGATAAGTAAGAATTTGCGAACCCAAATGACAGACAGGACACATGGGTTGTTGATTCTCTTGACACGTTTGCTGTAAAAGGGGCTAGTTGAGATTGATTTGAGCTATGAAACCAAATTAAATCTTGTGCCAAAGTTCATCACAACGAACGGACCAAAAGATGGCGTTCAGAATTTTCGACAGCTTAACGCAAATTCTACCTGAAATACTTTTGTCTGAAAAACACCTTTGTCTTTGAATGTTGGTGGCAGTACAGAAAAGTACATTCCCATACCGGGAGTTGAACCCGGCCCGCCTGGCTGAGAACCAGGAATCCTAACCGCTAGACCATATGGGAAAAGATGTGCTGTCTTATCAGTGACAATCTGAAAAAAAATAAGTTTTCTACTTGGCACAAGCAACTTCTGCAGTTCTATTTGCGCAGCTTGCCTCGTTAACACAGTTGTAAGCAAATCAGTGTCATAAGCTGAAAGATGAACGTTCGATTCTTAGACGGGGTACTGGTCCCTCGTTTTCTCAATCGATTCTGTCTCCATCTTGGCTACAGGGCCACAGATTTTTCCGATTCAGTACCAAAACATAACCAATTTAGTTCCTAAACTGTTTCCACGTACAAGGCATGGGGCAGCTTTTGAATGTGTGTACTAGTTCCAAAGGAGTGTCACTCCCATAGCAGGAAGTAAACCAGTCGACCAGGGATACTAGGTCCTATCCACTTTTCCACGTGGGACAAGTTATACACTAAGCAGCAAGATAAATTTAAAAAAAAAAAAAAAGAAGTTTTTGCTCTGATTAAATAGCTTTTACATCACAAAAGAAAAAAGTTGCCACATGAGCATGGTACTTAGCACGTCAGTTGGTAATCTGAAGTTCATGAGGTTTTTTCCTCACACGTGGAACTATTCTCCCCCCTTTTCTTGGGATATTGTGTCACCCACTCAGAACTTTCTCACTGAAACATTTCCGATTCGAAAGGAAACAGGAGCCTTAGTGACAGACAGAACACATGGATTGTTGCGTCCCTTGACGCTTTGGAGTAATAAGGTGTAGTTGAGAATGGTTTAAGCTATGAAACAAAATGAAATCTTGTGCTAAAGGTCAGTAAGAGCCACAAATACCCTGATGTTCAGCATTTTTGACTGCAAAGTACAAAATCTACCTGAAATATTATTGTCTGGAAAATACATTTCTGTCTTTGATTGTTGGCAGTAGTACAGTAAAAGGTGCGTTCCCATACCGGGAGTCGAACCCGGGCCGCGTGGGTGAAAACCAGGAATCCTAACCGCTTGACCATATGGGAATGGATAGCTACACACTGAGGTATCTATTGAAAAAAATCAGCTCGGGGGCTTGCACAAGAAACGTCTGCAGATTGGCAAGTGCATCTTACCTCGTTAGCGCAGTAGGTAGCGCGTCAGTCTCATAATCTGAAGGTCGTGAGTTCGATACTCACACGGGGCAGCGGGCTCCTCTTTTCCGAAGAGATTTTGTCAAAAACTTAGAACTTTCCTGTTCATTTCTAACACGTTTCTGATAAGTAAGGATTTGTGAACCCAAATGACACATGGGATGCTGGTTCTCTTGACCCGTTTGCTGTATAAAGAGGCAGATGAGAGTGATTTGAGCTATGAAAAAAAATTAAATCTTGTGCCAAAGGTCGTCACAATGAATGTAACCAAAAGCTGGTGTTCAGAATGATTGACAGCTAAGCGCAAAATCTACCTGAAATACTTTTGTCTGAAAAACACCCGCGTCAGTCTCATAATCTGAAGGTCGTGAGTTCGATCCTCACACGGGGCAGCAGGCTCCTCTTTTCCGAAGAGATTTTGTCAAAAACTTAGAACTTTCCCTTTCAGTTCTAACACGTTTCTGATAAGTAAGGATTTGTGAACCCAAATGACAGATGGGACACATGGGTTGCTGTTTCTCTTGACCCGTTTGCTGTATAAAGAGGCAGATGAGAGTGATTTGAGCTGTTTGACAGCTAAGCGCAAAATCTACCTGAAATACTTTTGTCTGAAAAACACCCGTCAGTAGCGAGCGCGTCAGTCTCATATTCTGAAGTTCGTGAGTTCGATCCTCACATGGGGAAGCGGTACCCTCTTTTCTGAAGAGATTCTGTCACCAAATTAGAACTTTCCCTTTCAGATTTAAAATGTTTCTGATAAGTAAGAATTTGCGAACCCAAATGACAGACAGGACACATGGGTTGTTGATTCTCTTGACACGTTTGCTGTAAAAGGGGCTAGTTGAGATTGATTTGAGCTATGAAACCAAATTAAATCTTGTGCCAAAGTTCATCACAACGAACGGACCAAAAGATGGCGTTCAGAATTTTTGACAGCTTAACGCAAATTCTACCTGAAATACTTTTGTCTGAAAAACACCTTTGTCTTTGAAAGTTGGTGGCAGTACAGAAAAGTACATTCCCATACCGGGAGTTGAACCCGGCCCGCCTGGCTGAGAACCAGGAATCCTAACCGCTAGACCATATGGGAAAAGATGTGCTGTCTTATCAGTGACAATCTGAAAAAAAATAAGTTTTCTACTTGGCACAAGCAACTTCTGCAGTTCTATTTGCGCAGCTTGCCTCGTTAACACAGTTGTAAGCAAATCAGTCTCATAAGCTGAAAGATGAACGTTCGATTCTTAGACGGGGTACTGGTCCCTCGTTTTCTCAATCGATTCTGTCTCCATCTTGGCTACAGGGCCACAGATTTTTCCGATTCAGTACCAAAACATAACCAATTTAGTTCCTAAACTGTTTCCACGTACAAGGCATGGGGCAGCTTTTGAATGTGTGTACTAGTTCCAAAGGAGTGTCACTCCCATAGCAGGAAGTAAACCAGTCGACCAGGGATACTAGGTCCTATCCACTTTTCCACGTGGGACAAGTTATACACTAAGCAGCAAGATAAATTTAAAAAAAAAAAAAAAAAAAAAAAAGAAGTTTTTGCTCTGATTAAATAGCTTTTACATCACAAAAGAAAAAAGTTGCCACATGAGCATGGTACTTAGCACGTCAGTTGGTAATCTGAAGTTCATGAGGTTTTTTCCTCACACGTGGAACTATTCTCCCCCCTTTTCTTGGGATATTGTGTCACCCACTCAGAACTTTCTCACTGAAACATTTCCGATTCGAAAGGAAACAGGAGCCTTAGTGACAGACAGAACACATGGATTGTTGCGTCCCTTGACGCTTTGGAGTAATAAGGTGTAGTTGAGAATGGTTTAAGCTATGAAACAAAATGAAATCTTGTGCTAAAGGTCAGTAAGAGCCACAAATACCCTGATGTTCAGCATTTTTGACTGCAAAGTACAAAATCTACCTGAAATATTATTGTCTGGAAAATACATTTCTGTCTTTGATTGTTGGCAGTAGTACAGTAAAAGGTGCGTTCCCATACCGGGAGTCGAACCCGGGCCGCCTGGGTGAAAACCAGGAATCCTAACCGCTAGACCATAGGGGAATGGATAGCTACACACTGAGGTATCTATTGAAAAAAATCAGCTCGGGGGCTTGCACAAGAAACGTCTGCAGATTGGCACGTGCATCTTACCTCGTTAGCGCAGTAGGTAGCGCGTCAGTCTCATAATCTGAAGGTCGTGAGTTCGATACTCACACGGGGCAGCGGGCTCCTCTTTTCCGAAGAGATTTTGTCAAAAACTTAGAACTTTCCTGTTCATTTCTAACACGTTTCTGATAAGTAAGGATTTGTGAACCCAAATGACACATGGGATGCTGGTTCTCTTGACCCGTTTGCTGTATAAAGAGGCAGATGAGAGTGATTTGAGCTATGAAAAAAAATTAAATCTTGTGCCAAAGGTCGTCACAATGAATGTAACCAAAAGCTGGTGTTCAGAATGATTGACAGCTAAGCGCAAAATCTACCTGAAATACTTTTGTCTGAAAAACACCCGCGTCAGTCTCATAATCTGAAGGTCGTAAGTTCGATCCTCACACGGGGCAGCAGGCTCCTCTTTTCCGAAGAGATTTTGTCAAAAACTTAGAACTTTCCCTTTCAGTTCTAACACGTTTCTGATAAGTAAGGATTTGTGAACCCAAATGACAGATGGGACACATGGGTTGCTGTTTCTCTTGACCCGTTTGCTGTATAAAGAGGCAGATGAGAGTGATTTGAGCTGTTTGACAGCTAAGCGCAAAATCTACCTGAAATACTTTTGTCTGAAAAACACCCGTCAGTAGCGAGCGCGTCAGTCTCATATTCTGAAGTTCGTGAGTTCGATACTCACACGGGGCAGCGGGCTCCTCTTTTCCGAAGAGATTTTGTCAAAAACTTAGAACTTTCCTGTTCATTTCTAACACGTTTCTGATAAGTAAGGATTTGTGAACCCAAATGACACATGGGATGCTGGTTCTCTTGACCCGTTTGCTGTATAAAGAGGCAGATGAGAGTGATTTGAGCTATGAAAAAAAATTAAATCTTGTGCCAAAGGTCGTCACAATGAATGTAACCAAAAGCTGGTGTTCAGAATGATTGACAGCTAAGCGCAAAATCTACCTGAAATACTTTTGTCTGAAAAACACCCGCGTCAGTCTCATAATCTGAAGGTCGTGAGTTCGATCCTCACACGGGGCAGCAGGCTCCTCTTTTCCGAAGAGATTTTGTCAAAAACTTAGAACTTTCCCTTTCAGTTCTAACACGTTTCTGATAAGTAAGGATTTGTGAACCCAAATGACAGATGGGACACATGGGTTGCTGTTTCTCTTGACCCGTTTGCTGTATAAAGAGGCAGATGAGAGTGATTTGAGCTGTTTGACAGCTAAGCGCAAAATCTACCTGAAATACTTTTGTCTGAAAAACACCCGTCAGTAGCGAGCGCGTCAGTCTCATATTCTGAAGTTCGTGAGTTCGATCCTCACATGGGGAAGCGGTACCCTCTTTTCTGAAGAGATTCTGTCACCAAATTAGAACTTTCCCTTTCAGATTTAAAATGTTTCTGATAAGTAAGAATTTGCGAACCCAAATGACAGACAGGACACATGGGTTGTTGATTCTCTTGACACGTTTGCTGTAAAAGGGGCTAGTTGAGATTGATTTGAGCTATGAAACCAAATTAAATCTTGTGCCAAAGTTCATCACAACGAACGGACCAAAAGATGGCGTTCAGAAATTTCGACAGCTTAACGCAAATTCTACCTGAAATACTTTTGTCTGAAAAACACCTTTGTCTTTGAATGTTGGTGGCAGTACAGAAAAGTACATTCCCATACAGGGAGTTGAACCCTGCCCGCCTGGGTGAGAAGCAGGAATCCTAACCGCTAGACCATATGGGAAAAGATGTGCTGTCTTATCAGTGACAATCTGAAAAAAAATAAGTTTTCTACTTGGCACAAGCAACTTCTGCAGTTCTATTTGCGCAGCTTGCCTCGTTAACACAGTTGTAAGCAAATCAGTCTCATAAGCTGAAAGATGAACGTTCGATTCTTAGACGGGGTACTGGTCCCTCGTTTTCTCAATCGATTCTGTCTCCATCTTGGCTACAGGGCCACAGATTTTTCCGATTCAGTACCAAAACATAACCAATTTAGTTCCTAAACTGTTTCCACGTACAAGGCATGGGGCAGCTTTTGAATGTGTGTACTAGTTCCAAAGGAGTGTCACTCCCATAGCAGGAAGTAAACCAGTCGACCAGGGATACTAGGTCCTATCCACTTTTCCACGTGGGACAAGTTATACACTAAGCAGCAAGATAAATTTAAAAAAAAAAAAAAAAAAAAAGAAGTTTTTGCTCTGATTAAATAGCTTTTACATCACAAAAGAAAAAAGTTGCCACATGAGCATGGTACTTAGCACGTCAGTTGGTAATCTGAAGTTCATGAGGTTTTTTCCTCACACGTGGAACTATTCTCCCCCCTTTTCTTGGGATATTGTGTCACCCACTCAGAACTTTCTCACTGAAACATTTCCGATTCGAAAGGAAACAGTAGCCTTAGTGACAGACAGAACACATGGATTGTTGCGTCCCTTGACGCTTTGGAGTAATAAGGTGTAGTTGAGAATGGTTTAAGCTATGAAACAAAATGAAATCTTGTGCTAAAGGTCAGTAAGAGCCACAAATACCCTGATGTTCAGCATTTTTGACTGCAAAGTACAAAATCTACCTGAAATATTATTGTCTGGAAAATACATTTCTGTCTTTGATTGTTGGCAGTAGTACAGTAAAAGGTGCATTCCCATACCGGGAGTCGAACCCGGGCCGCCTGGGTGAAAACCAGGAATCCTAACCGCTAGACCATATGGGAATGGATAGCTACACACTGAGGTATCTATTGAAAAAAATCAGCTCGGGGGCTTGCACAAGAAACGTCTGCAGATTGGCACGTGCATCTTACCTCGTTAGCGCAGTAGGTAGCGCGTCAGTCTCATAATCTGAAGGTCGTGAGTTCGATACTCACACGGGGCAGCGGGCTCCTCTTTTCCGAAGAGATTTTGTCAAAAACTTAGAACTTTCCTGTTCATTTCTAACACGTTTCTGATAAGTAAGGATTTGTGAACCCAAATGACACATGGGATGCTGGTTCTCTTGACCCGTTTGCTGTATAAAGAGGCAGATGAGAGTGATTTGAGCTATGAAAAAAAATTAAATCTTGTGCCAAAGGTCGTCACAATGAATGTAACCAAAAGCTGGTGTTCAGAATGATTGACAGCTAAGCGCAAAATCTACCTGAAATACTTTTGTCTGAAAAACACCCGCGTCAGTCTCATAATCTGAAGGTCGTAAGTTCGATCCTCACACGGGGCAGCAGGCTCCTCTTTTCCGAAGAGATTTTGTCAAAAACTTAGAACTTTCCCTTTCAGTTCTAACACGTTTCTGATAAGTAAGGATTTGTGAACCCAAATGACAGATGGGACACATGGGTTGCTGTTTCTCTTGACCCGTTTGCTGTATAAAGAGGCAGATGAGAGTGATTTGAGCTGTTTGACAGCTAAGCGCAAAATCTACCTGAAATACTTTTGTCTGAAAAACACCCGTCAGTAGCGAGCGCGTCAGTCTCATATTCTGAAGTTCGTGAGTTCGATACTCACACGGGGCAGCGGGCTCCTCTTTTCCGAAGAGATTTTGTCAAAAACTTAGAACTTTCCTGTTCATTTCTAACACGTTTCTGATAAGTAAGGATTTGTGAACCCAAATGACACATGGGATGCTGGTTCTCTTGACCCATTTGCTGTATAAAGAGGCAGATGAGAGTGATTTGAGCTATGAAAAAAAATTAAATTTTGTGCCAAAGGTCGTCACAATGAATGTAACCAAAAGCTGGTGTTCAGAATGATTGACAGCTAAGCGCAAAATCTACCTGAAATACTTTTGTCTGAAAAACACCCGCGTCAGTCTCATAATCTGAAGGTCGTGAGTTCGATCCTCACACGCGGCAGCAGGCTCCTCTTTTCCGAAGAGATTTTGTCAAAAACTTAGAACTTTCCCTTTCAGTTCTAACACGTTTCTGATAAGTAAGGATTTGTGAACCCAAATGACAGATGGGACACATGGGTTGCTGTTTCTCTTGACCCGTTTGCTGTATAAAGAGGCAGATGAGAGTGATTTGAGCTGTTTGACAGCTAAGCGCAAAATCTACCTGAAATACTTTTGTCTGAAAAACACCCGTCAGTAGCGAGCGCGTCAGTCTCATATTCTGAAGTTCGTGAGTTCGATCCTCACATGGGGAAGCGGTACCCTCTTTTCTGAAGAGATTCTGTCACCAAATTAGAACTTTCCCTTTCAGATTTAAAATGTTTCTGATAAGTAAGAATTTGCGAACCCAAATGACAGACAGGACACATGGGTTGTTGATTCTCTTGACACGTTTGCTGTAAAAGGGGCTAGTTGAGATTGATTTGAGCTATGAAACCAAATTAAATCTTGTGCCAAAGTTCATCACAACGAACGGACCAAAAGATGGCGTTCAGAATTTTCGACAGCTTAACGCAAATTCTACCTGAAATACTTTTGTCTGAAAAACACCTTTGTCTTTGAATGTTGGTGGCAGTACAGAAAAGTACATTCCCATACCGGGAGTTGAACCCGGCCCGCCTGGGTGAGAACCAGGAATCCTAACCGCTAGACCATATGGGAAAAGATGTGCTGTCTTATCAGTGACAATCTGAAAAAAAATAAGTTTTCTACTTGGCACAAGCAACTTCTGCAGTTCTATTTGCGCAGCTTGCCTCGTTAACACAGTTGTAAGCAAATCAGTCTCATAAGCTGAAAGATGAACGTTCGATTCTTAGACGGGGTACTGGTCCCTCGTTTTCTCAATCGATTCTGTCTCCATCTTGGCTACAGGGCCACAGATTTTTCCGATTCAGTACCAAAACATAACCAATTTAGTTCCTAAACTGTTTCCACGTACAAGGCATGGGGCAGCTTTTGAATGTGTGTACTAGTTCCAAAGGAGTGTCACTCCCATAGCAGGAAGTAAACCAGTCGACCAGGGATACTAGGTCCTATCCACTTTTCCACGTGGGACAAGTTATACACTAAGCAGCAAGATAAATTTAAAAAAAAAAAAAAAAAAAAAAAAGAAGTTTTTGCTCTGATTAAATAGCTTTTACATCACAAAAGAAAAAAGTTGCCACATGAGCATGGTACTTAGCACGTCAGTTGGTAATCTGAAGTTCATGAGGTTTTTTCCTCACACGTGGAACTATTCTCCCCCCTTTTCTTGGGATATTGTGTCACCCACTCAGAACTTTCTCACTGAAACATTTCCGATTCGAAAGGAAACAGGAGCCTTAGTGACAGACAGAACACATGGATTGTTGCGTCCCTTGACGCTTTGGAGTAATAAGGTGTAGTTGAGAATGGTTTAAGCTATGAAACAAAATGAAATCTTGTGCTAAAGGTCAGTAAGAGCCACAAATACCCTGATGTTCAGCATTTTTGACTGCAAAGTACAAAATCTACCTGAAATATTATTGTCTGGAAAATACATTTCTGTCTTTGATTGTTGGCAGTAAAAGGTGCGTTCCCATACCGGGAGTCGAACCCGGGCCGCCTGGGTGAAAACCAGGAATCCTAACCGCTAGACCATATGGGAATGGATAGCTACACACTGAGGTATCTATTGAAAAAAATCAGCTCGGGGGCTTGCACAAGAAACGTCTGCAGATTGGCACGTGCATCTTACCTCGTTAGCGCAGTAGGTAGCGCGTCAGTCTCATAATCTGAAGGTCGTGAGTTCGATACTCACACGGGGCAGCGGGCTCCTCTTTTCCGAAGAGATTTTGTCAAAAACTTAGAACTTTCCTGTTCATTTCTAACACGTTTCTGATAAGTAAGGATTTGTGAACCCAAATGACACATGGGATGCTGGTTCTCTTGACCCGTTTGCTGTATAAAGAGGCAGATGAGAGTGATTTGAGCTATGAAAAAAAATTAAATCTTGTGCCAAAGGTCGTCACAATGAATGTAACCAAAAGCTGGTGTTCAGAATGATTGACAGCTAAGCGCAAAATCTACCTGAAATACTTTTGTCTGAAAAACACCCGCGTCAGTCTCATAATCTGAAGGTCGTAAGTTCGATCCTCACACGGGGCAGCAGGCTCCTCTTTTCCGAAGAGATTTTGTCAAAAACTTAGAACTTTCCCTTTCAGTTCTAACACGTTTCTGATAAGTAAGGATTTGTGAACCCAAATGACAGATGGGACACATGGGTTGCTGTTTCTCTTGACCCGTTTGCTGTATAAAGAGGCAGATGAGAGTGATTTGAGCTGTTTGACAGCTAAGCGCAAAATCTACCTGAAATACTTTTGTCTGAAAAACACCCGTCAGTAGCGAGCGCGTCAGTCTCATATTCTGAAGTTCGTGAGTTCGATACTCACACGGGGCAGCGGGCTCCTCTTTTCCGAAGAGATTTTGTCAAAAACTTAGAACTTTCCTGTTCATTTCTAACACGTTTCTGATAAGTAAGGATTTGTGAACCCAAATGACACATGGGATGCTGGTTCTCTTGACCCGTTTGCTGTATAAAGAGGCAGATGAGAGTGATTTGAGCTATGAAAAAAAATTAAATCTTGTGCCAAAGGTCGTCACAATGAATGTAACCAAAAGCTGGTGTTCAGAATGATTGACAGCTAAGCGCAAAATCTACCTGAAATACTTTTGTCTGAAAAACACCCGCGTCAGTCTCATAATCTGAAGGTCGTGAGTTCGATCCTCACACGGGGCAGCAGGCTCCTCTTTTCCGAAGAGATTTTGTCAAAAACTTAGAACTTTCCCTTTCAGTTCTAACACGTTTCTGATAAGTAAGGATTTGTGAACCCAAATGACAGATGGGACACATGGGTTGCTGTTTCTCTTGACCCGTTTGCTGTATAAAGAGGCAGATGAGAGTGATTTGAGCTGTTTGACAGCTAAGCGCAAAATCTACCTGAAATACTTTTGTCTGAAAAACACCCGTCAGTAGCGAGCGCGTCAGTCTCATATTCTGAAGTTCGTGAGTTCGATCCTCACATGGGGAAGCGGTACCCTCTTTTCTGAAGAGATTCTGTCACCAAATTAGAACTTTCCCTTTCAGATTTAAAATGTTTCTGATAAGTAAGAATTTGCGAACCCAAATGACAGACAGGACACATGGGTTGTTGATTCTCTTGACACGTTTGCTGTAAAAGGGGCTAGTTGAGATTGATTTGAGCTATGAAACCAAATTAAATCTTGTGCCAAAGTTCATCACAACGAACGGACCAAAAGATGGCGTTCAGAATTTTCGACAGCTTAACGCAAATTCTACCTGAAATACTTTTGTCTGAAAAACACCTTTGTCTTTGAATGTTGGTGGCAGTACAGAAAAGTACATTCCCATACCGGGAGTTGAACCCGGCCCGCCTGGGTGAGAACCAGTAATCCTAACCGCTAGACCATATGGGAAAAGATGTGCTGTCTTATCAGTGACAATCTGAAAAAAAATAAGTTTTCTACTTGGCACAAGCAACTTCTGCAGTTCTATTTGCGCAGCTTGCCTCGTTAACACAGTTGTAAGCAAATCAGTGTCATAAGCTGAAAGATGAACGTTCGATTCTTAGACGGGGTACTGGTCCCTCGTTTTCTCAATCGATTCTGTCTCCATCTTGGCTACAGGGCCACAGATTTTTCCGATTCAGTACCAAAACATAACCAATTTAGTTCCTAAACTGTTTCCACGTACAAGGCATGGGGCAGCTTTTGAATGTGTGTACTAGTTCCAAAGGAGTGTCACTCCCATAGCAGGAAGTAAACCAGTCGACCAGGGATACTAGGTCCTATCCACTTTTCCACGTGGGACAAGTTATACACTAAGCAGCAAGATAAATTTAAAAAAAAAAAAAAATAAGTTTTTGCTCTGATTAAATAGCTTTTACATCACAAAAGAAAAAAGTTGCCACATGAGCATGGTACTTAGCACGTCAGTTGGTAATCTGAAGTTCATGAGGTTTTTTCCTCACACGTGGAACTATTCTCCCCCCTTTTCTTGGGATATTGTGTCACCCACTCAGAACTTTCTCACTGAAACATTTCCGATTCGAAAGGAAACAGGAGCCTTAGTGACAGACAGAACACATGGATTGTTGCGTCCCTTGACGCTTTGGAGTAATAAGGTGTAGTTGAGAATGGTTTAAGCTATGAAACAAAATGAAATCTTGTGCTAAAGGTCAGTAAGAGCCACAAATACCCTGATGTTCAGCATTTTTGACTGCAAAGTACAAAATCTACCTGAAATATTATTGTCTGGAAAATACATTTCTGTCTTTGATTGTTGGCAGTAGTACAGTAAAAGGTGCGTTCCCATACCGGGAGTCGAACCCGGGCCGCGTGGGTGAAAACCAGGAATCCTAACCGCTAGACCATATGGGAATGGATAGCTACACACTGAGGTATCTATTGAAAAAAATCAGCTCGGGGGCTTGCACAAGAAACGTCTGCAGATTGGCACGTGCATCTTACCTCGTTAGCGCAGTAGGTAGCGCGTCAGTCTCATAATCTGAAGGTCGTGAGTTCGATACTCACACGGGGCAGCGGGCTCCTCTTTTCCGAAGAGATTTTGTCAAAAACTTAGAACTTTCCTGTTCATTTCTAACATGTTTCTGATAAGTAAGGATTTGTGAACCCAAATGACACATGGGATGCTGGTTCTCTTGACCCGTTTGCTGTATAAAGAGGCAGATGAGAGTGATTTGAGCTATGAAAAAAAATTAAATCTTGTGCCAAAGGTCGTCACAATGAATGTAACCAAAAGCTGGTGTTCAGAATGATTGACAGCTAAGCGCAAAATCTACCTGAAATACTTTTGTCTGAAAAACACCCGCGTCAGTCTCATAATCTGAAGGTCGTGAGTTCGATCCTCACACGGGGCAGCAGGCTCCTCTTTTCCGAAGAGATTTTGTCAAAAACTTAGAACTTTCCCTTTCAGTTCTAACACGTTTCTGATAAGTAAGGATTTGTGAACCCAAATGACAGATGGGACACATGGGTTGCTGTTTCTCTTGACCCGTTTGCTGTATAAAGAGGCAGATGAGAGTGATTTGAGCTGTTTGACAGCTAAGCGCAAAATCTACCTGAAATACTTTTGTCTGAAAAACACCCGTCAGTAGCGAGCGCGTCAGTCTCATATTCTGAAGTTCGTGAGTTCGATCCTCACATGGGGAAGCGGTACCCTCTTTTCTGAAGAGATTCTGTCACCAAATTAGAACTTTCCCTTTCAGATTTAAAATGTTTCTGATAAGTAAGAATTTGCGAACCCAAATGACAGACAGGACACATGGGTTGTTGATTCTCTTGACACGTTTGCTGTAAAAGGGGCTAGTTGAGATTGATTTGAGCTATGAAACCAAATTAAATCTTGTGCCAAAGTTCATCACAACGAACGGACCAAAAGATGGCGTTCAGAATTTTTGACAGCTTAACGCAAATTCTACCTGAAATACTTTTGTCTGAAAAACACCTTTGTCTTTGAATGTTGGTGGCAGTACAGAAAAGTACATTCCCATACCGGGAGTTGAACCCGGCCCGCCTGGCTGAGAACCAGGAATCCTAACCGCTAGACCATATGGGAAAAGATGTGCTGTCTTATCAGTGACAATCTGAAAAAAAATAAGTTTTCTACTTGGCACAAGCAACTTCTGCAGTTCTATTTGCGCAGCTTGCCTCGTTAACACAGTTGTAAGCAAATCAGTCTCATAAGCTGAAAGATGAACGTTCGATTCTTAGACGGGGTACTGGTCCCTCGTTTTCTCAATCGATTCTGTCTCCATCTTGGCTACAGGGCCACAGATTTTTCCGATTCAGTACCAAAACATAACCAATTTAGTTCCTAAACTGTTTCCACGTACAAGGCATGGGGCAGCTTTTGAATGTGTGTACTAGTTCCAAAGGAGTGTCACTCCCATAGCAGGAAGTAAACCAGTCGACCAGGGATACTAGGTCCTATCCACTTTTCCACGTGGGACAAGTTATACACTAAGCAGCAAGATAAATTTAAAAAAAAAAAAAAAAAAAAAAAAAGAAGTTTTTGCTCTGATTAAATAGCTTTTACATCACAAAAGAAAAAAGTTGCCACATGAGCATGGTACTTAGCACGTCAGTTGGTAATCTGAAGTTCATGAGGTTTTTTCCTCACACGTGGAACTATTCTCCCCCCTTTTCTTGGGATATTGTGTCACCCACTCAGAACTTTCTCACTGAAACATTTCCGATTCGAAAGGAAACAGGAGCCTTAGTGACAGACAGAACACATGGATTGTTGCGTCCCTTGACGCTTTGGAGTAATAAGGTGTAGTTGAGAATGGTTTAAGCTATGAAACAAAATGAAATCTTGTGCTAAAGGTCAGTAAGAGCCACAAATACCCTGATGTTCAGCATTTTTGACTGCAAAGTACAAAATCTACCTGAAATATTATTGTCTGGAAAATACATTTCTGTCTTTGATTGTTGGCAGTAGTACAGTAAAAGGTGCATTCCCATACCGGGAGTCGAACCCGGGCCGCCTGGGTGAAAACCAGGAATCCTAACCGCTAGACCATATGGGAATGGATAGCTACACACTGAGGTATCTATTGAAAAAAATCAGCTCGGGGGCTTGCACAAGAAACGTCTGCAGATTGGCACGTGCATCTTACCTCGTTAGCGCAGTAGGTAGCGCGTCAGTCTCATAATCTGAAGGTCGTGAGTTCGATACTCACACGGGGCAGCGGGCTCCTCTTTTCCGAAGAGATTTTGTCAAAAACTTAGAACTTTCCTGTTCATTTCTAACACGTTTCTGATAAGTAAGGATTTGTGAACCCAAATGACACATGGGATGCTGGTTCTCTTGACCCGTTTGCTGTATAAAGAGGCAGATGAGAGTGATTTGAGCTATGAAAAAAAATTAAATCTTGTGCCAAAGGTCGTCACAATGAATGTAACCAAAAGCTGGTGTTCAGAATGATTGACAGCTAAGCGCAAAATCTACCTGAAATACTTTTGTCTGAAAAACACCCGCGTCAGTCTCATAATCTGAAGGTCGTAAGTTCGATCCTCACACGGGGCAGCAGGCTCCTCTTTTCCGAAGAGATTTTGTCAAAAACTTAGAACTTTCCCTTTCAGTTCTAACACGTTTCTGATAAGTAAGGATTTGTGAACCCAAATGACAGATGGGACACATGGGTTGCTGTTTCTCTTGACCCGTTTGCTGTATAAAGAGGCAGATGAGAGTGATTTGAGCTGTTTGACAGCTAAGCGCAAAATCTACCTGAAATACTTTTGTCTGAAAAACACCCGTCAGTAGCGAGCACGTCAGTCTCATATTCTGAAGTTCGTGAGTTCGATACTCACACGGGGCAGCGGGCTCCTCTTTTCCGAAGAGATTTTGTCAAAAACTTAGAACTTTCCTGTTCATTTCTAACACGTTTCTGATAAGTAAGGATTTGTGAACCCAAATGACACATGGGATGCTGGTTCTCTTGACCCGTTTGCTGTATAAAGAGGCAGATGAGAGTGATTTGAGCTATGAAAAAAAATTAAATCTTGTGCCAAAGGTCGTCACAATGAATGTAACCAAAAGCTGGTGTTCAGAATGATTGACAGCTAAGCGCAAAATCTACCTGAAATACTTTTGTCTGAAAAACACCCGCGTCAGTCTCATAATCTGAAGGTCGTGAGTTCGATCCTCACACGGGGCAGCAGGCTCCTCTTTTCCGAAGAGATTTTGTCAAAAACTTAGAACTTTCCCTTTCAGTTCTAACACGTTTCTGATAAGTAAGGATTTGTGAACCCAAATGACAGATGGGACACATGGGTTGCTGTTTCTCTTGACCCGTTTGCTGTATAAAGAGGCAGATGAGAGTGATTTGAGCTGTTTGACAGCTAAGCGCAAAATCTACCTGAAATACTTTTGTCTGAAAAACACCCGTCAGTAGCGAGCGCGTCAGTCTCATATTCTGAAGTTCGTGAGTTCGATCCTCACATGGGGAAGCGGTACCCTCTTTTCTGAAGAGATTCTGTCACCAAATTAGAACTTTCCCTTTCAGATTTAAAATGTTTCTGATAAGTAAGAATTTGCGAACCCAAATGACAGACAGGACACATGGGTTGTTGATTCTCTTGACACGTTTGCTGTAAAAGGGGCTAGTTGAGATTGATTTGAGCTATGAAACCAAATTAAATCTTGTGCCAAAGTTCATCACAACGAACGGACCAAAAGATGGCGTTCAGAATTTTCGACAGCTTAACGCAAATTCTACCTGAAATACTTTTGTCTGAAAAACACCTTTGTCTTTGAATGTTGGTGGCAGTACAGAAAAGTACATTCCCATACCGGGAGTTGAACCCGGCCCGCCTGGCTGAGAACCAGGAATCCTAACCGCTAGACCATATGGGAAAAGATGTGCTGTCTTATCAGTGACAATCTGAAAAAAAATAAGTTTTCTACTTGGCACAAGCAACTTCTGCAGTTCTATTTGCGCAGCTTGCCTCGTTAACACAGTTGTAAGCAAATCAGTCTCATAAGCTGAAAGATGAACGTTCGATTCTTAGACGGGGTACTGGTCCCTCGTTTTCTCAATCGATTCTGTCTCCATCTTGGCTACAGGGCCACAGATTTTTCCGATTCAGTACCAAAACATAACCAATTTAGTTCCTAAACTGTTTCCACGTACAAGGCATGGGGCAGCTTTTGAATGTGTGTACTAGTTCCAAAGGAGTGTCACTCCCATAGCAGGAAGTAAACCAGTCGACCAGGGATACTAGGTCCTATCCACTTTTCCACGTGGGACAAGTTATACACTAAGCAGCAAGATAAATTTAAAAAAAAAAAAAAAAAGAAGTTTTTGCTCTGATTAAATAGCTTTTACATCACAAAAGAAAAAAGTTGCCACATGAGCATGGTACTTAGCACGTCAGTTGGTAATCTGAAGTTCATGAGGTTTTTTCCTCACACGTGGAACTATTCTCCCCCCTTTTCTTGGGATATTGTGTCACCCACTCAGAACTTTCTCACTGAAACATTTCCGATTCGAAAGGAAACAGGAGCCTTAGTGACAGACAGAACACATGGATTGTTGCGTCCCTTGACGCTTTGGAGTAATAAGGTGTAGTTGAGAATGGTTTAAGCTATGAAACAAAATGAAATCTTGTGCTAAAGGTCAGTAAGAGCCACAAATACCCTGATGTTCAGCATTTTTGACTGCAAAGTACAAAATCTACCTGAAATATTATTGTCTGGAAAATACATTTCTGTCTTTGATTGTTGGCAGTAGTACAGTAAAAGGTGCGTTCCCATACCGGGAGTCGAACCCGGGCCGCCTGGGTGAAAACCAGGAATC
Source organism: Dendrobates tinctorius (assembly GCF_039654945.1). Taxonomy (NCBI): domain Eukaryota; kingdom Metazoa; phylum Chordata; class Amphibia; order Anura; family Dendrobatidae; genus Dendrobates; species Dendrobates tinctorius. The sequence goes on along the minus strand of NW_027361939.1, from coordinate 12,326,280 downwards.
CTAACCGCTAGACCATATGGGAATGGATAGCTACACACTGAGGTATCTATTGAAAAAAATCAGCTCGGGGGCTTGCACAAGAAACGTCTGCAGATTGGCACGTGCATCTTACCTCGTTAGCGCAGTAGGTAGCGCGTCAGTCTCATAATCTGAAGGTCGTGAGTTCGATACTCACACGGGGCAGCGGGCTCCTCTTTTCCGAAGAGATTTTGTCAAAAACTTAGAACTTTCCTGTTCATTTCTAACACGTTTCTGATAAGTAAGGATTTGTGAACCCAAATGACACATGGGATGCTGGTTCTCTTGACCCGTTTGCTGTATAAAGAGGCAGATGAGAGTGATTTGAGCTATGAAAAAAAATTAAATCTTGTGCCAAAGGTCGTCACAATGAATGTAACCAAAAGCTGGTGTTCAGAATGATTGACAGCTAAGCGCAAAATCTACCTGAAATACTTTTGTCTGAAAAACACCCGCGTCAGTCTCATAATCTGAAGGTCGTAAGTTCGATCCTCACACGGGGCAGCAGGCTCCTCTTTTCCGAAGAGATTTTGTCAAAAACTTAGAACTTTCCCTTTCAGTTCTAACACGTTTCTGATAAGTAAGGATTTGTGAACCCAAATGACAGATGGGACACATGGGTTGCTGTTTCTCTTGACCCGTTTGCTGTATAAAGAGGCAGATGAGAGTGATTTAAGCTGTTTGACAGCTAAGCGCAAAATCTACCTGAAATACTTTTGTCTGAAAAACACCCGTCAGTAGCGAGCGCGTCAGTCTCATATTCTGAAGTTCGTGAGTTCGATCCTCACATGGGGAAGCGGTACCCTCTTTTCTGAAGAGATTCTGTCACCAAATTAGAACTTTCCCTTTCAGATTTAAAATGTTTCTGATAAGTAAGAATTTGCGAACCCAAATGACAGACAGGACACATGGGTTGTTGATTCTCTTGACACGTTTGCTGTAAAAGGGGCTAGTTGAGATTGATTTGAGCTATGAAACCAAATTAAATCTTGTGCCAAAGTTCATCACAACGAACGGACCAAAAGATGGCGTTCAGAAATTTCGACAGCTTAACGCAAATTCTACCTGAAATACTTTTGTCTGAAAAACACCTTTGTCTTTGAATGTTGGTGGCAGTACAGAAAAGTACATTCCCATACCGGGAGTTGAACCCGGCCCGCCTGGCTGAGAACCAGGAATCCTAACCGCTAGACCATATGGGAAAAGATGTGCTGTCTTATCAGTGACAATCTGAAAAAAAATAAGTTTTCTACTTGGCACAAGCAACTTCTGCAGTTCTATTTGCGCAGCTTGCCTCGTTAACACAGTTGTAAGCAAATCAGTGTCATAAGCTGAAAGATGAACGTTCGATTCTTAGACGGGGTACTGGTCCCTCGTTTTCTCAATCGATTCTGTCTCCATCTTGGCTACAGGGCCACAGATTTTTCCGATTCAGTACCAAAACATAACCAATTTAGTTCCTAAACTGTTTCCACGTACAAGGCATGGGGCAGCTTTTGAATGTGTGTACTAGTTCCAAAGGAGTGTCACTCCCATAGCAGGAAGTAAACCAGTCGACCAGGGATACTAGGTCCTATCCACTTTTCCACGTGGGACAAGTTATACACTAAGCAGCAAGATAAATTTAAAAAAAAAAAAAAAGAAGTTTTTGCTCTGATTAAATAGCTTTTACATCACAAAAGAAAAAAGTTGCCACATGAGCATGGTACTTAGCACGTCAGTTGGTAATCTGAAGTTCATGAGGTTTTTTCCTCACACGTGGAACTATTCTCCCCCCTTTTCTTGGGATATTGTGTCACCCACTCAGAACTTTCTCACTGAAACATTTCCGATTCGAAAGGAAACAGGAGCCTTAGTGACAGACAGAACACATGGATTGTTGCGTCCCTTGACGCTTTGGAGTAATAAGGTGTAGTTGAGAATGGTTTAAGCTATGAAACAAAATGAAATCTTGTGCTAAAGGTCAGTAAGAGCCACAAATACCCTGATGTTCAGCATTTTTGACTGCAAAGTACAAAATCTACCTGAAATATTATTGTCTGGAAAATACATTTCTGTCTTTGATTGTTGGCAGTAGTACAGTAAAAGGTGCGTTCCCATACCGGGAGTCGAACCCGGGCCGCGTGGGTGAAAACCAGGAATCCTAACCGCTAGACCATATGGGAATGGATAGCTACACACTGAGGTATCTATTGAAAAAAATCAGCTCGGGGGCTTGCACAAGAAACGTCTGCAGATTGGCACGTGCATCTTACCTCGTTAGCGCAGTAGGTAGCGCGTCAGTCTCATAATCTGAAGGTCGTGAGTTCGATACTCACACGGGGCAGCGGGCTCCTCTTTTCCGAAGAGATTTTGTCAAAAACTTAGAACTTTCCTGTTCATTTCTAACACGTTTCTGATAAGTAAGGATTTGTGAACCCAAATGACACATGGGATGCTGGTTCTCTTGACCCGTTTGCTGTATAAAGAGGCAGATGAGAGTGATTTGAGCTATGAAAAAAAATTAAATCTTGTGCCAAAGGTCGTCACAATGAATGTAACCAAAAGCTGGTGTTCAGAATGATTGACAGCTAAGCGCAAAATCTACCTGAAATACTTTTGTCTGAAAAACACCCGCGTCAGTCTCATAATCTGAAGGTCGTGAGTTCGATCCTCACACGGGGCAGCAGGCTCCTCTTTTCCGAAGAGATTTTGTCAAAAACTTAGAACTTTCCCTTTCAGTTCTAACACGTTTCTGATAAGTAAGGATTTGTGAACCCAAATGACAGATGGGACACATGGGTTGCTGTTTCTCTTGACCCGTTTGCTGTATAAAGAGGCAGATGAGAGTGATTTGAGCTGTTTGACAGCTAAGCGCAAAATCTACCTGAAATACTTTTGTCTGAAAAACACCCGTCAGTAGCGAGCGCGTCAGTCTCATATTCTGAAGTTCGTGAGTTCGATCCTCACATGGGGAAGCGGTACCCTCTTTTCTGAAGAGATTCTGTCACCAAATTAGAACTTTCCCTTTCAGATTTAAAATGTTTCTGATAAGTAAGAATTTGCGAACCCAAATGACAGACAGGACACATGGGTTGTTGATTCTCTTGACACGTTTGCTGTAAAAGGGGCTAGTTGAGATTGATTTGAGCTATGAAACCAAATTAAATCTTGTGCCAAAGTTCATCACAACGAACGGACCAAAAGATGGCGTTCAGAATTTTCGACAGCTTAACGCAAATTCTACCTGAAATACTTTTGTCTGAAAAACACCTTTGTCTTTGAATGTTGGTGGCAGTACAGAAAAGTACATTCCCATACCGGGAGTTGAACCCGGCCCGCCTGGCTGAGATCCAGGAATCCTAACCGCTAGACCATATGGGAAAAGATGTGCTGTCTTATCAGTGACAATCTGAAAAAAAATAAGTTTTCTACTTGGCACAAGCAACTTCTGCAGTTCTATTTGCGCAGCTTGCCTCGTTAACACAGTTGTAAGCAAATCAGTGTCATAAGCTGAAAGATGAACGTTCGATTCTTAGACGGGGTACTGGTCCCTCGTTTTCTCAATCGATTCTGTCTCCATCTTGGCTACAGGGCCACAGATTTTTCCGATTCAGTACCAAAACATAACCAATTTAGTTCCTAAACTGTTTCCACGTACAAGGCATGGGGCAGCTTTTGAATGTGTGTACTAGTTCCAAAGGAGTGTCACTCCCATAGCAGGAAGTAAACCAGTCGACCAGGGATACTAGGTCCTATCCACTTTTCCACGTGGGACAAGTTATACACTAAGCAGCAAGATAAATTTAAAAAAAAAAAAAAAAGAAGTTTTTGCTCTGATTAAATAGCTTTTACATCACAAAAGAAAAAAGTTGCCACATGAGCATGGTACTTAGCACGTCAGTTGGTAATCTGAAGTTCATGAGGTTTTTTCCTCACACGTGGAACTATTCTCCCCCCTTTTCTTGGGATATTGTGTCACCCACTCAGAACTTTCTCACTGAAACATTTCCGATTCGAAAGGAAACAGGAGCCTTAGTGACAGACAGAACACATGGATTGTTGCGTCCCTTGACGCTTTGGAGTAATAAGGTGTAGTTGAGAATGGTTTAAGCTATGAAACAAAATGAAATCTTGTGCTAAAGGTCAGTAAGAGCCACAAATACCCTGATGTTCAGCATTTTTGACTGCAAAGTACAAAATCTACCTGAAATATTATTGTCTGGAAAATACATTTCTGTCTTTGATTGTTGGCAGTAGTACAGTAAAAGGTGCGTTCCCATACCGGGAGTCGAACCCGGGCCGCCTGGGTGAAAACCAGGAATCCTAACCGCTAGACCATATGGGAATGGATAGCTACACACTGAGGTATCTATTGAAAAAAATCAGCTCGGGGGCTTGCACAAGAAACGTCTGCAGATTGGCACGTGCATCTTACCTCGTTAGCGCAGTAGGTAGCGCGTCAGTCTCATAATCTGAAGGTCGTGAGTTCGATACTCACACGGGGCAGCGGGCTCCTCTTTTCCGAAGAGATTTTGTCAAAAACTTAGAACTTTCCTGTTCATTTCTAACACGTTTCTGATAAGTAAGGATTTGTGAACCCAAATGACACATGGGATGCTGGTTCTCTTGACCCGTTTGCTGTATAAAGAGGCAGATGAGAGTGATTTGAGCTATGAAAAAAAATTAAATCTTGTGCCAAAGGTCGTCACAATGAATGTAACCAAAAGCTGGTGTTCAGAATGATTGACAGCTAAGCGCAAAATCTACCTGAAATACTTTTGTCTGAAAAACACCCGCGTCAGTCTCATAATCTGAAGGTCGTAAGTTCGATCCTCACACGGGGCAGCAGGCTCCTCTTTTCCGAAGAGATTTTGTCAAAAACTTAGAACTTTCCCTTTCAGTTCTAACACGTTTCTGATAAGTAAGGATTTGTGAACCCAAATGACAGATGGGACACATGGGTTGCTGTTTCTCTTGACCCGTTTGCTGTATAAAGAGGCAGATGAGAGTGATTTGAGCTGTTTGACAGCTAAGCGCAAAATCTACCTGAAATACTTTTGTCTGAAAAACACCCGTCAGTAGCGAGCGCGTCAGTCTCATATTCTGAAGTTCGTGAGTTCGATACTCACACGGGGCAGCGGGCTCCTCTTTTCCGAAGAGATTTTGTCAAAAACTTAGAACTTTCCTGTTCATTTCTAACACGTTTCTGATAAGTAAGGATTTGTGAACCCAAATGACACATGGGATGCTGGTTCTCTTGACCCGTTTGCTGTATAAAGAGGCAGATGAGAGTGATTTGAGCTATGAAAAAAAATTAAATCTTGTGCCAAAGGTCGTCACAATGAATGTAACCAAAAGCTGGTGTTCAGAATGATTGACAGCTAAGCGCAAAATCTACCTGAAATACTTTTGTCTGAAAAACACCTGCGTCAGTCTCATAATCTGAAGGTCGTGAGTTCGATCCTCACACGGGGCAGCAGGCTCCTCTTTTCCGAAGAGATTTTGTCAAAAACTTAGAACTTTCCCTTTCAGTTCTAACACGTTTCTGATAAGTAAGGATTTGTGAACCCAAATGACAGATGGGACACATGGGTTGCTGTTTCTCTTGACCCGTTTGCTGTATAAAGAGGCAGATGAGAGTGATTTGAGCTGTTTGACAGCTAAGCGCAAAATCTACCTGAAATACTTTTGTCTGAAAAACACCCGTCAGTAGCGAGCGCGTCAGTCTCATATTCTGAAGTTCGTGAGTTCGATCCTCACATGGGGAAGCGGTACCCTCTTTTCTGAAGAGATTCTGTCACCAAATTAGAACTTTCCCTTTCAGATTTAAAATGTTTCTGATAAGTAAGAATTTGCGAACCCAAATGACAGACAGGACACATGGGTTGTTGATTCTCTTGACACGTTTGCTGTAAAAGGGGCTAGTTGAGATTGATTTGAGCTATGAAACCAAATTAAATCTTGTGCCAAAGTTCATCACAACGAACGGACCAAAAGATGGCGTTCAGAATTTTCGACAGCTTAACGCAAATTCTACCTGAAATACTTTTGTCTGAAAAACACCTTTGTCTTTGAATGTTGGTGGCAGTACAGAAAAGTACATTCCCATACCGGGAGTTGAACCCGGCCCGCCTGGCTGAGAACCAGGAATCCTAACCGCTAGACCATATGGGAAAAGATGTGCTGTCTTATCAGTGACAATCTGAAAAAAAATAAGTTTTCTACTTGGCACAAGCAACTTCTGCAGTTCTATTTGCGCAGCTTGCCTCGTTAACACAGTTGTAAGCAAATCAGTGTCATAAGCTGAAAGATGAACGTTCGATTCTTAGACGGGGTACTGGTCCCTCGTTTTCTCAATCGATTCTGTCTCCATCTTGGCTACAGGGCCACAGATTTTTCCGATTCAGTACCAAAACATAACCAATTTAGTTCCTAAACTGTTTCCACGTACAAGGCATGGGGCAGCTTTTGAATGTGTGTACTAGTTCCAAAGGAGTGTCACTCCCATAGCAGGAAGTAAACCAGTCGACCAGGGATACTAGGTCCTATCCACTTTTCCACGTGGGACAAGTTATACACTAAGCAGCAAGATAAATTTAAAAAAAAAAAAAAAGAAGTTTTTGCTCTGATTAAATAGCTTTTACATCACAAAAGAAAAAAGTTGCCACATGAGCATGGTACTTAGCACGTCAGTTGGTAATCTGAAGTTCATGAGGTTTTTTCCTCACACGTGGAACTATTCTCCCCCCTTTTCTTGGGATATTGTGTCACCCACTCAGAACTTTCTCACTGAAACATTTCCGATTCGAAAGGAAACAGGAGCCTTAGTGACAGACAGAACACATGGATTGTTGCGTCCCTTGACGCTTTGGAGTAATAAGGTGTAGTTGAGAATGGTTTAAGCTATGAAACAAAATGAAATCTTGTGCTAAAGGTCAGTAAGAGCCACAAATACCCTGATGTTCAGCATTTTTGACTGCAAAGTACAAAATCTACCTGAAATATTATTGTCTGGAAAATACATTTCTGTCTTTGATTGTTGGCAGTAGTACAGTAAAAGGTGCGTTCCCATACCGGGAGTCGAACCCGGGCCGCGTGGGTGAAAACCAGGAATCCTAACCGCTAGACCATATGGGAATGGATAGCTACACACTGAGGTATCTATTGAAAAAAATCAGCTCGGGGGCTTGCACAAGAAACGTCTGCAGATTGGCACGTGCATCTTACCTCGTTAGCGCAGTAGGTAGCGCGTCAGTCTCATAATCTGAAGGTCGTGAGTTCGATACTCACACGGGGCAGCGGGCTCCTCTTTTCCGAAGAGATTTTGTCAAAAACTTAGAACTTTCCTGTTCATTTCTAACACGTTTCTGATAAGTAAGGATTTGTGAACCCAAATGACACATGGGATGCTGGTTCTCTTGACCCGTTTGCTGTATAAAGAGGCAGATGAGAGTGATTTGAGCTATGAAAAAAAATTAAATCTTGTGCCAAAGGTCGTCACAATGAATGTAACCAAAAGCTGGTGTTCAGAATGATTGACAGCTAAGCGCAAAATCTACCTGAAATACTTTTGTCTGAAAAACACCCGCGTCAGTCTCATAATCTGAAGGTCGTGAGTTCGATCCTCACACGGGGCAGCAGGCTCCTCTTTTCCGAAGAGATTTTGTCAAAAACTTAGAACTTTCCCTTTCAGTTCTAACACGTTTCTGATAAGTAAGGATTTGTGAACCCAAATGACAGATGGGACACATGGGTTGCTGTTTCTCTTGACCCGTTTGCTGTATAAAGAGGCAGATGAGAGTGATTTGAGCTGTTTGACAGCTAAGCGCAAAATCTACCTGAAATACTTTTGTCTGAAAAACACCCGTCAGTAGCGAGCGCGTCAGTCTCATATTCTGAAGTTCGTGAGTTCGATCCTCACATGGGGAAGCGGTACCCTCTTTTCTGAAGAGATTCTGTCACCAAATTAGAACTTTCCCTTTCAGATTTAAAATGTTTCTGATAAGTAAGAATTTGCGAACCCAAATGACAGACAGGACACATGGGTTGTTGATTCTCTTGACACGTTTGCTGTAAAAGGGGCTAGTTGAGATTGATTTGAGCTATGAAACCAAATTAAATCTTGTGCCAAAGTTCATCACAACGAACGGACCAAAAGATGGCGTTCAGAATTTTTGACAGCTTAACGCAAATTCTACCTGAAATACTTTTGTCTGAAAAACACCTTTGTCTTTGAATGTTGGTGGCAGTACAGAAAAGTACATTCCCATACCGGGAGTTGAACCCGGCCCGCCTGGCTGAGAACCAGGAATCCTAACCGCTAGACCATATGGGAAAAGATGTGCTGTCTTATCAGTGACAATCTGAAAAAAAATAAGTTTTCTACTTGGCACAAGCAACTTCTGCAGTTCTATTTGCGCAGCTTGCCTCGTTAACACAGTTGTAAGCAAATCAGTCTCATAAGCTGAAAGATGAACGTTCGATTCTTAGACGGGGTACTGGTCCCTCGTTTTCTCAATCGATTCTGTCTCCATCTTGGCTACAGGGCCACAGATTTTTCCGATTCAGTACCAAAACATAACCAATTTAGTTCCTAAACTGTTTCCACGTACAAGGCATGGGGCAGCTTTTGAATGTGTGTACTAGTTCCAAAGGAGTGTCACTCCCATAGCAGGAAGTAAACCAGTCGACCAGGGATACTAGGTCCTATCCACTTTTCCACGTGGGACAAGTTATACACTAAGCAGCAAGATAAATTTAAAAAAAAAAAAAAAAAAAAAAAAAGAAGTTTTTGCTCTGATTAAATAGCTTTTACATCACAAAAGAAAAAAGTTGCCACATGAGCATGGTACTTAGCACGTCAGTTGGTAATCTGAAGTTCATGAGGTTTTTTCCTCACACGTGGAACTATTCTCCCCCCTTTTCTTGGGATATTGTGTCACCCACTCAGAACTTTCTCACTGAAACATTTCCGATTCGAAAGGAAACAGGAGCCTTAGTGACAGACAGAACACATGGATTGTTGCGTCCCTTGACGCTTTGGAGTAATAAGGTGTAGTTGAGAATGGTTTAAGCTATGAAACAAAATGAAATCTTGTGCTAAAGGTCAGTAAGAGCCACAAATACCCTGATGTTCAGCATTTTTGACTGCAAAGTACAAAATCTACCTGAAATATTATTGTCTGGAAAATACATTTCTGTCTTTGATTGTTGGCAGTAGTACAGTAAAAGGTGCGTTCCCATACCGGGAGTCGAACCCGGGCCACCTGGGTGAAAACCAGGAATCCTAACCGCTAGACCATATGGGAATGGATAGCTACACACTGAGGTATCTATTGAAAAAAATCAGCTCGGGGGCTTGCACAAGAAACGTCTGCAGATTGGCACGTGCATCTTACCTCGTTAGCGCAGTAGGTAGCGCGTCAGTCTCATAATCTGAAGGTCGTGAGTTCGATACTCACACGGGGCAGCGGGCTCCTCTTTTCCGAAGAGATTTTGTCAAAAACTTAGAACTTTCCTGTTCATTTCTAACACGTTTCTGATAAGTAAGGATTTGTGAACCCAAATGACACATGGGATGCTGGTTCTCTTGACCCGTTTGCTGTATAAAGAGGCAGATGAGAGTGATTTGAGCTATGAAAAAAAATTAAATCTTGTGCCAAAGGTCGTCACAATGAATGTAACCAAAAGCTGGTGTTCAGAATGATTGACAGCTAAGCGCAAAATCTACCTGAAATACTTTTGTCTGAAAAACACCCGCGTCAGTCTCATAATCTGAAGGTCGTAAGTTCGATCCTCACACGGGGCAGCAGGCTCCTCTTTTCCGAAGAGATTTTGTCAAAAACTTAGAACTTTCCCTTTCAGTTCTAACACGTTTCTGATAAGTAAGGATTTGTGAACCCAAATGACAGATGGGACACATGGGTTGCTGTTTCTCTTGACCCGTTTGCTGTATAAAGAGGCAGATGAGAGTGATTTGAGCTGTTTGACAGCTAAGCGCAAAATCTACCTGAAATACTTTTGTCTGAAAAACACCCGTCAGTAGCGAGCGCGTCAGTCTCATATTCTGAAGTTCGTGAGTTCGATACTCACACGGGGCAGCGGGCTCCTCTTTTCCGAAGAGATTTTGTCAAAAACTTAGAACTTTCCTGTTCATTTCTAACACGTTTCTGATAAGTAAGGATTTGTGAACCCAAATGACACATGGGATGCTGGTTCTCTTGACCCGTTTGCTGTATAAAGAGGCAGATGAGAGTGATTTGAGCTATGAAAAAAAATTAAATCTTGTGCCAAAGGTCGTCACAATGAATGTAACCAAAAGCTGGTGTTCAGAATGATTGACAGCTAAGCGCAAAATCTACCTGAAATACTTTTGTCTGAAAAACACCCGCGTCAGTCTCATAATCTGAAGGTCGTGAGTTCGATCCTCACACGGGGCAGCAGGCTCCTCTTTTCCGAAGAGATTTTGTCAAAAACTTAGAACTTTCCCTTTCAGTTCTAACACGTTTCTGATAAGTAAGGATTTGTGAACCCAAATGACAGATGGGACACATGGGTTGCTGTTTCTCTTGACCCGTTTGCTGTATAAAGAGGCAGATGAGAGTGATTTGAGCTGTTTGACAGCTAAGCGCAAAATCTACCTGAAATACTTTTGTCTGAAAAACACCCGTCAGTAGCGAGCGCGTCAGTCTCATATTCTGAAGTTCGTGAGTTCGATCCTCACATGGGGAAGCGGTACCCTCTTTTCTGAAGAGATTCTGTCACCAAATTAGAACTTTCCCTTTCAGATTTAAAATGTTTCTGATAAGAATTTGCGAACCCAAATGACAGACAGGACACATGGGTTGTTGATTCTCTTGACACGTTTGCTGTAAAAGGGGCTAGTTGAGATTGATTTGAGCTATGAAACCAAATTAAATCTTGTGCCAAAGTTCATCACAACGAACGGACCAAAAGATGGCGTTCAGAATTTTCGACAGCTTAACGCAAATTCTACCTGAAATACTTTTGTCTGAAAAACACCTTTGTCTTTGAATGTTGGTGGCAGTACAGAAAAGTACATTCCCATACCGGGAGTTGAACCCGGCCCGCCTGGCTGAGAACCAGGAATCCTAACCGCTAGACCATATGGGAAAAGATGTGCTGTCTTATCAGTGACAATCTGAAAAAAAATAAGTTTTCTACTTGGCACAAGCAACTTCTGCAGTTCTATTTGCGCAGCTTGCCTCGTTAACACAGTTGTAAGCAAATCAGTCTCATAAGCTGAAAGATGAACGTTCGATTCTTAGACGGGGTACTGGTCCCTCGTTTTCTCAATCGATTCTGTCTCCATCTTGGCTACAGGGCCACAGATTTTTCCGATTCAGTACCAAAACATAACCAATTTAGTTCCTAAACTGTTTCCACGTACAAGGCATGGGGCAGCTTTTGAATGTGTGTACTAGTTCCAAAGGAGTGTCACTCCCATAGCAGGAAGTAAACCAGTCGACCAGGGATACTAGGTCCTATCCACTTTTCCACGTGGGACAAGTTATACACTAAGCAGCAAGATAAATTTAAAAAAAAAAAAAAAAAGAAGTTTTTGCTCTGATTAAATAGCTTTTACATCACAAAAGAAAAAAGTTGCCACATGAGCATGGTACTTAGCACGTCAGTTGGTAATCTGAAGTTCATGAGGTTTTTTCCTCACACGTGGAACTATTCTCCCCCCTTTTCTTGGGATATTGTGTCACCCACTCAGAACTTTCTCACTGAAACATTTCCGATTCGAAAGGAAACAGGAGCCTTAGTGACAGACAGAACACATGGATTGTTGCGTCCCTTGACGCTTTGGAGTAATAAGGTGTAGTTGAGAATGGTTTAAGCTATGAAACAAAATGAAATCTTGTGCTAAAGGTCAGTAAGAGCCACAAATACCTTGATGTTCAGCATTTTTGACTGCAAAGTACAAAATCTACCTGAAATATTATTGTCTGGAAAATACATTTCTGTCTTTGATTGTTGGCAGTAGTACAGTAAAAGGTGCGTTCCCATACCGGGAGTCGAACCCGGGCCGCCTGGGTGAAAACCAGGAATCCTAACCGCTAGACCATATGGGAATGGATAGCTACACACTGAGGTATCTATTGAAAAAAATCAGCTCGGGGGCTTGCACAAGAAACGTCTGCAGATTGGCACGTGCATCTTACCTCGTTAGTGCAGTAGGTAGCGCGTCAGTCTCATAATCTGAAGGTCGTGAGTTCGATACTCACACGGGGCAGCGGGCTCCTCTTTTCCGAAGAGATTTTGTCAAAAACTTAGAACTTTCCTGTTCATTTCTAACACGTTTCTGATAAGTAAGGATTTGTGAACCCAAATGACACATGGGATGCTGGTTCTCTTGACCCGTTTGCTGTATAAAGAGGCAGATGAGAGTGATTTGAGCTATGAAAAAAAATTAAATCTTGTGCCAAAGGTCGTCACAATGAATGTAACCAAAAGCTGGTGTTCAGAATGATTGACAGCTAAGCGCAAAATCTACCTGAAATACTTTTGTCTGAAAAACACCCGCGTCAGTCTCATAATCTGAAGGTCGTAAGTTCGATCCTCACACGGGGCAGCAGGCTCCTCTTTTCCGAAGAGATTTTGTCAAAAACTTAGAACTTTCCCTTTCAGTTCTAACACGTTTCTGATAAGTAAGGATTTGTGAACCCAAATGACAGATGGGACACATGGGTTGCTGTTTCTCTTGACCCGTTTGCTGTATAAAGAGGCAGATGAGAGTGATTTAAGCTGTTTGACAGCTAAGCGCAAAATCTACCTGAAATACTTTTGTCTGAAAAACACCCGTCAGTAGCGAGCGCGTCAGTCTCATATTCTGAAGTTCGTGAGTTCGATCCTCACATGGGGAAGCGGTACCCTCTTTTCTGAAGAGATTCTGTCACCAAATTAGAACTTTCCCTTTCAGATTTAAAATGTTTCTGATAAGTAAGAATTTGCGAACCCAAATGACAGACAGGACACATGGGTTGTTGATTCTCTTGACACGTTTGCTGTAAAAGGGGCTAGTTGAGATTGATTTGAGCTATGAAACCAAATTAAATCTTGTGCCAAAGTTCATCACAACGAACGGACCAAAAGATGGCGTTCAGAAATTTCGACAGCTTAACGCAAATTCTACCTGAAATACTTTTGTCTGAAAAACACCTTTGTCTTTGAATGTTGGTGGCAGTACAGAAAAGTACATTCCCATACCGGGAGTTGAACCCGGCCCGCCTGGCTGAGAACCAGGAATCCTAACCGCTAGACCATATGGGAAAAGATGTGCTGTCTTATCAGTGACAATCTGAAAAAAAATAAGTTTTCTACTTGGCACAAGCAACTTCTGCAGTTCTATTTGCGCAGCTTGCCTCGTTAACACAGTTGTAAGCAAATCAGTGTCATAAGCTGAAAGATGAACGTTCGATTCTTAGACGGGGTACTGGTCCCTCGTTTTCTCAATCGATTCTGTCTCCATCTTGGCTACAGGGCCACAGATTTTTCCGATTCAGTACCAAAACATAACCAATTTAGTTCCTAAACTGTTTCCACGTACAAGGCATGGGGCAGCTTTTGAATGTGTGTACTAGTTCCAAAGGAGTGTCACTCCCATAGCAGGAAGTAAACCAGTCGACCAGGGATACTAGGTCCTATCCACTTTTCCACGTGGGACAAGTTATACACTAAGCAGCAAGATAAATTTAAAAAAAAAAAAAAAGAAGTTTTTGCTCTGATTAAATAGCTTTTACATCACAAAAGAAAAAAGTTGCCACATGAGCATGGTACTTAGCACGTCAGTTGGTAATCTGAAGTTCATGAGGTTTTTTCCTCACACGTGGAACTATTCTCCCCCCTTTTCTTGGGATATTGTGTCACCCACTCAGAACTTTCTCACTGAAACATTTCCGATTCGAAAGGAAACAGGAGCCTTAGTGACAGACAGAACACATGGATTGTTGCGTCCCTTGACGCTTTGGAGTAATAAGGTGTAGTTGAGAATGGTTTAAGCTATGAAACAAAATGAAATCTTGTGCTAAAGGTCAGTAAGAGCCACAAATACCCTGATGTTCAGCATTTTTGACTGCAAAGTACAAAATCTACCTGAAATATTATTGTCTGGAAAATACATTTCTGTCTTTGATTGTTGGCAGTAGTACAGTAAAAGGTGCGTTCCCATACCGGGAGTCGAACCCGGGCCGCGTGGGTGAAAACCAGGAATCCTAACCGCTAGACCATATGGGAATGGATAGCTACACACTGAGGTATCTATTGAAAAAAATCAGCTCGGGGGCTTGCACAAGAAACGTCTGCAGATTGGCACGTGCATCTTACCTCGTTAGCGCAGTAGGTAGCGCGTCAGTCTCATAATCTGAAGGTCGTGAGTTCGATACTCACACGGGGCAGCGGGCTCCTCTTTTCCGAAGAGATTTTGTCAAAAACTTAGAACTTTCCTGTTCATTTCTAACACGTTTCTGATAAGTAAGGATTTGTGAACCCAAATGACACATGGGATGCTGGTTCTCTTGACCCGTTTGCTGTATAAAGAGGCAGATGAGAGTGATTTGAGCTATGAAAAAAAATTAAATCTTGTGCCAAAGGTCGTCACAATGAATGTAACCAAAAGCTGGTGTTCAGAATGATTGACAGCTAAGCGCAAAATCTACCTGAAATACTTTTGTCTGAAAAACACCCGCGTCAGTCTCATAATCTGAAGGTCGTGAGTTCGATCCTCACACGGGGCAGCAGGCTCCTCTTTTCCGAAGAGATTTTGTCAAAAACTTAGAACTTTCCCTTTCAGTTCTAACACGTTTCTGATAAGTAAGGATTTGTGAACCCAAATGACAGATGGGACACATGGGTTGCTGTTTCTCTTGACCCGTTTGCTGTATAAAGAGGCAGATGAGAGTGATTTGAGCTGTTTGACAGCTAAGCGCAAAATCTACCTGAAATACTTTTGTCTGAAAAACACCCGTCAGTAGCGAGCGCGTCAGTCTCATATTCTGAAGTTCGTGAGTTCGATCCTCACATGGGGAAGCGGTACCCTCTTTTCTGAAGAGATTCTGTCACCAAATTAGAACTTTCCCTTTCAGATTTAAAATGTTTCTGATAAGTAAGAATTTGCGAACCCAAATGACAGACAGGACACATGGGTTGTTGATTCTCTTGACACGTTTGCTGTAAAAGGGGCTAGTTGAGATTGATTTGAGCTATGAAACCAAATTAAATCTTGTGCCAAAGTTCATCACAACGAACGGACCAAAAGATGGCGTTCAGAATTTTCGACAGCTTAACGCAAATTCTACCTGAAATACTTTTGTCTGAAAAACACCTTTGTCTTTGAATGTTGGTGGCAGTACAGAAAAGTACATTCCCATACCGGGAGTTGAACCCGGCCCGCCTGGCTGAGATCCAGGAATCCTAGCCGCTAGACCATATGGGAAAAGATGTGCTGTCTTATCAGTGACAATCTGAAAAAAAATAAGTTTTCTACTTGGCACAAGCAACTTCTGCAGTTCTATTTGCGCAGCTTGCCTCGTTAACACAGTTGTAAGCAAATCAGTGTCATAAGCTGAAAGATGAACGTTCGATTCTTAGACGGGGTACTGGTCCCTCGTTTTCTCAATCGATTCTGTCTCCATCTTGGCTACAGGGCCACAGATTTTTCCGATTCAGTACCAAAACATAACCAATTTAGTTCCTAAACTGTTTCCACGTACAAGGCATGGGGCAGCTTTTGAATGTGTGTACTAGTTCCAAAGGAGTGTCACTCCCATAGCAGGAAGTAAACCAGTCGACCAGGGATACTAGGTCCTATCCACTTTTCCACGTGGGACAAGTTATACACTAAGCAGCAAGATAAATTTAAAAAAAAAAAAAAAAGAAGTTTTTGCTCTGATTAAATAGCTTTTACATCACAAAAGAAAAAAGTTGCCACATGAGCATGGTACTTAGCACGTCAGTTGGTAATCTGAAGTTCATGAGGTTTTTTCCTCACACGTGGAACTATTCTCCCCCCTTTTCTTGGGATATTGTGTCACCCACTCAGAACTTTCTCACTGAAACATTTCCGATTCGAAAGGAAACAGGAGCCTTAGTGACAGACAGAACACATGGATTGTTGCGTCCCTTGACGCTTTGGAGTAATAAGGTGTAGTTGAGAATGGTTTAAGCTATGAAACAAAATGAAATCTTGTGCTAAAGGTCAGTAAGAGCCACAAATACCCTGATGTTCAGCATTTTTGACTGCAAAGTACAAAATCTACCTGAAATATTATTGTCTGGAAAATACATTTCTGTCTTTGATTGTTGGCAGTAGTACAGTAAAAGGTGCGTTCCCATACCGGGAGTCGAACCCGGGCCGCCTGGGTGAAAACCAGGAATCCTAACCGCTAGACCATATGGGAATGGATAGCTACACACTGAGGTATCTATTGAAAAAAATCAGCTCGGGGGCTTGCACAAGAAACGTCTGCAGATTGGCACGTGCATCTTACCTCGTTAGCGCAGTAGGTAGCGCGTCAGTCTCATAATCTGAAGGTCGTGAGTTCGATACTCACACGGGGCAGCGGGCTCCTCTTTTCCGAAGAGATTTTGTCAAAAACTTAGAACTTTCCTGTTCATTTCTAACACGTTTCTGATAAGTAAGGATTTGTGAACCCAAATGACACATGGGATGCTGGTTCTCTTGACCCGTTTGCTGTATAAAGAGGCAGATGAGAGTGATTTGAGCTATGAAAAAAAATTAAATCTTGTGCCAAAGGTCGTCACAATGAATGTAACCAAAAGCTGGTGTTCAGAATGATTGACAGCTAAGCGCAAAATCTACCTGAAATACTTTTGTCTGAAAAACACCCGCGTCAGTCTCATAATCTGAAGGTCGTAAGTTCGATCCTCACACGGGGCAGCAGGCTCCTCTTTTCCGAAGAGATTTTGTCAAAAACTTAGAACTTTCCCTTTCAGTTCTAACACGTTTCTGATAAGTAAGGATTTGTGAACCCAAATGACAGATGGGACACATGGGTTGCTGTTTCTCTTGACCCGTTTGCTGTATAAAGAGGCAGATGAGAGTGATTTGAGCTGTTTGACAGCTAAGCGCAAAATCTACCTGAAATACTTTTGTCTGAAAAACACCCGTCAGTAGCGAGCGCGTCAGTCTCATATTCTGAAGTTCGTGAGTTCGATACTCACACGGGGCAGCGGGCTCCTCTTTTCCGAAGAGATTTTGTCAAAAACTTAGAACTTTCCTGTTCATTTCTAACACGTTTCTGATAAGTAAGGATTTGTGAACCCAAATGACACATGGGATGCTGGTTCTCTTGACCCGTTTGCTGTATAAAGAGGCAGATGAGAGTGATTTGAGCTATGAAAAAAAATTAAATCTTGTGCCAAAGGTCGTCACAATGAATGTAACCAAAAGCTGGTGTTCAGAATGATTGACAGCTAAGCGCAAAATCTACCTGAAATACTTTTGTCTGAAAAACACCTGCGTCAGTCTCATAATCTGAAGGTCGTGAGTTCGATCCTCACACGGGGCAGCAGGCTCCTCTTTTCCGAAGAGATTTTGTCAAAAACTTAGAACTTTCCCTTTCAGTTCTAACACGTTTCTGATAAGTAAGGATTTGTGAACCCAAATGACAGATGGGACACATGGGTTGCTGTTTCTCTTGACCCGTTTGCTGTATAAAGAGGCAGATGAGAGTGATTTGAGCTGTTTGACAGCTAAGCGCAAAATCTACCTGAAATACTTTTGTCTGAAAAACACCCGTCAGTAGCGAGCGCGTCAGTCTCATATTCTGAAGTTCGTGAGTTCGATCCTCACATGGGGAAGCGGTACCCTCTTTTCTGAAGAGATTCTGTCACCAAATTAGAACTTTCCCTTTCAGATTTAAAATGTTTCTGATAAGTAAGAATTTGCGAACCCAAATGACAGACAGGACACATGGGTTGTTGATTCTCTTGACACGTTTGCTGTAAAAGGGGCTAGTTGAGATTGATTTGAGCTATGAAACCAAATTAAATCTTGTGCCAAAGTTCATCACAACGAACGGACCAAAAGATGGCGTTCAGAATTTTCGACAGCTTAACGCAAATTCTACCTGAAATACTTTTGTCTGAAAAACACCTTTGTCTTTGAATGTTGGTGGCAGTACAGAAAAGTACATTCCCATACCGGGAGTTGAACCCAGCCCGCCTGGCTGAGAACCAGGAATCCTAACCGCTAGACCATATGGGAAAAGATGTGCTGTCTTATCAGTGACAATCTGAAAAAAAATAAGTTTTCTACTTGGCACAAGCAACTTCTGCAGTTCTATTTGCGCAGCTTGCCTCGTTAACACAGTTGTAAGCAAATCAGTGTCATAAGCTGAAAGATGAACGTTCGATTCTTAGACGGGGTACTGGTCCCTCGTTTTCTCAATCGATTCTGTCTCCATCTTGGCTACAGGGCCACAGATTTTTCCGATTCAGTACCAAAACATAACCAATTTAGTTCCTAAACTGTTTCCACGTACAAGGCATGGGGCAGCTTTTGAATGTGTGTACTAGTTCCAAAGGAGTGTCACTCCCATAGCAGGAAGTAAACCAGTCGACCAGGGATACTAGGTCCTATCCACTTTTCCACGTGGGACAAGTTATACACTAAGCAGCAAGATAAATTTAAAAAAAAAAAAAAAGAAGTTTTTGCTCTGATTAAATAGCTTTTACATCACAAAAGAAAAAAGTTGCCACATGAGCATGGTACTTAGCACGTCAGTTGGTAATCTGAAGTTCATGAGGTTTTTTCCTCACACGTGGAACTATTCTCCCCCCTTTTCTTGGGATATTGTGTCACCCACTCAGAACTTTCTCACTGAAACATTTCCGATTCGAAAGGAAACAGGAGCCTTAGTGACAGACAGAACACATGGATTGTTGCGTCCCTTGACGCTTTGGAGTAATAAGGTGTAGTTGAGAATGGTTTAAGCTATGAAACAAAATGAAATCTTGTGCTAAAGGTCAGTAAGAGCCACAAATACCCTGATGTTCAGCATTTTTGACTGCAAAGTACAAAATCTACCTGAAATATTATTGTCTGGAAAATACATTTCTGTCTTTGATTGTTGGCAGTAGTACAGTAAAAGGTGCGTTCCCATACCGGGAGTCGAACCCGGGCCGCGTGGGTGAAAACCAGGAATCCTAACCGCTAGACCATATGGGAATGGATAGCTACACACTGAGGTATCTATTGAAAAAAATCAGCTCGGGGGCTTGCACAAGAAACGTCTGCAGATTGGCACGTGCATCTTACCTCGTTAGCGCAGTAGGTAGCGCGTCAGTCTCATAATCTGAAGGTCGTGAGTTCGATACTCACACGGGGCAGCGGGCTCCTCTTTTCCGAAGAGATTTTGTCAAAAACTTAGAACTTTCCTGTTCATTTCTAACACGTTTCTGATAAGTAAGGATTTGTGAACCCAAATGACACATGGGATGCTGGTTCTCTTGACCCGTTTGCTGTATAAAGAGGCAGATGAGAGTGATTTGAGCTATGAAAAAAAATTAAATCTTGTGCCAAAGGTCGTCACAATGAATGTAACCAAAAGCTGGTGTTCAGAATGATTGACAGCTAAGCGCAAAATCTACCTGAAATACTTTTGTCTGAAAAACACCCGCGTCAGTCTCATAATCTGAAGGTCGTGAGTTCGATCCTCACACGGGGCAGCAGGCTCCTCTTTTCCGAAGAGATTTTGTCAAAAACTTAGAACTTTCCCTTTCAGTTCTAACACGTTTCTGATAAGTAAGGATTTGTGAACCCAAATGACAGATGGGACACATGGGTTGCTGTTTCTCTTGACCCGTTTGCTGTATAAAGAGGCAGATGAGAGTGATTTGAGCTGTTTGACAGCTAAGCGCAAAATCTACCTGAAATACTTTTGTCTGAAAAACACCCGTCAGTAGCGAGCGCGTCAGTCTCATATTCTGAAGTTCGTGAGTTCGATCCTCACATGGGGAAGCGGTACCCTCTTTTCTGAAGAGATTCTGTCACCAAATTAGAACTTTCCCTTTCAGATTTAAAATGTTTCTGATAAGTAAGAATTTGCGAACCCAAATGACAGACAGGACACATGGGTTGTTGATTCTCTTGACACGTTTGCTGTAAAAGGGGCTAGTTGAGATTGATTTGAGCTATGAAACCAAATTAAATCTTGTGCCAAAGTTCATCACAACGAACGGACCAAAAGATGGCGTTCAGAATTTTCGACAGCTTAACGCAAATTCTACCTGAAATACTTTTGTCTGAAAAACACCTTTGTCTTTGAATGTTGGTGGCAGTACAGAAAAGTACATTCCCATACCGGGAGTTGAACCCGGCCCGCCTGGCTGAGATCCAGGAATCCTAACCGCTAGACCATATGGGAAAAGATGTGCTGTCTTATCAGTGACAATCTGAAAAAAAATAAGTTTTCTACTTGGCACAAGCAACTTCTGCAGTTCTATTTGCGCAGCTTGCCTCGTTAACACAGTTGTAAGCAAATCAGTGTCATAAGCTGAAAGATGAACGTTCGATTCTTAGACGGGGTACTGGTCCCTCGTTTTCTCAATCGATTCTGTCTCCATCTTGGCTACAGGGCCACAGATTTTTCCGATTCAGTACCAAAACATAACCAATTTAGTTCCTAAACTGTTTCCACGTACAAGGCATGGGGCAGCTTTTGAATGTGTGTACTAGTTCCAAAGGAGTGTCACTCCCATAGCAGGAAGTAAACCAGTCGACCAGGGATACTAGGTCCTATCCACTTTTCCACGTGGGACAAGTTATACACTAAGCAGCAAGATAAATTTAAAAAAAAAAAAAAAAGAAGTTTTTGCTCTGATTAAATAGCTTTTACATCACAAAAGAAAAAAGTTGCCACATGAGCATGGTACTTAGCACGTCAGTTGGTAATCTGAAGTTCATGAGGTTTTTTCCTCACACGTGGAACTATTCTCCCCCCTTTTCTTGGGATATTGTGTCACCCACTCAGAACTTTCTCACTGAAACATTTCCGATTCGAAAGGAAACAGGAGCCTTAGTGACAGACAGAACACATGGATTGTTGCGTCCCTTGACGCTTTGGAGTAATAAGGTGTAGTTGAGAATGGTTTAAGCTATGAAACAAAATGAAATCTTGTGCTAAAGGTCAGTAAGAGCCACAAATACCCTGATGTTCAGCATTTTTGACTGCAAAGTACAAAATCTACCTGAAATATTATTGTCTGGAAAATACATTTCTGTCTTTGATTGTTGGCAGTAGTACAGTAAAAGGTGCGTTCCCATACCGGGAGTCGAACCCGGGCCGCCTGGGTGAAAACCAGGAATCCTAACCGCTAGACCATATGGGAATGGATAGCTACACACTGAGGTATCTATTGAAAAAAATCAGCTCGGGGGCTTGCACAAGAAACGTCTGCAGATTGGCACGTGCATCTTACCTCGTTAGCGCAGTAGGTAGCGCGTCAGTCTCATAATCTGAAGGTCGTGAGTTCGATACTCACACGGGGCAGCGGGCTCCTCTTTTCCGAAGAGATTTTGTCAAAAACTTAGAACTTTCCTGTTCATTTCTAACACGTTTCTGATAAGTAAGGATTTGTGAACCCAAATGACACATGGGATGCTGGTTCTCTTGACCCGTTTGCTGTATAAAGAGGCAGATGAGAGTGATTTGAGCTATGAAAAAAAATTAAATCTTGTGCCAAAGGTCGTCACAATGAATGTAACCAAAAGCTGGTGTTCAGAATGATTGACAGCTAAGCGCAAAATCTACCTGAAATACTTTTGTCTGAAAAACACCCGCGTCAGTCTCATAATCTGAAGGTCGTAAGTTCGATCCTCACACGGGGCAGCAGGCTCCTCTTTTCCGAAGAGATTTTGTCAAAAACTTAGAACTTTCCCTTTCAGTTCTAACACGTTTCTGATAAGTAAGGATTTGTGAACCCAAATGACAGATGGGACACATGGGTTGCTGTTTCTCTTGACCCGTTTGCTGTATAAAGAGGCAGATGAGAGTGATTTGAGCTGTTTGACAGCTAAGCGCAAAATCTACCTGAAATACTTTTGTCTGAAAAACACCCGTCAGTAGCGAGCGCGTCAGTCTCATATTCTGAAGTTCGTGAGTTCGATACTCACACGGGGCAGCGGGCTCCTCTTTTCCGAAGAGATTTTGTCAAAAACTTAGAACTTTCCTGTTCATTTCTAACACGTTTCTGATAAGTAAGGATTTGTGAACCCAAATGACACATGGGATGCTGGTTCTCTTGACCCGTTTGCTGTATAAAGAGGCAGATGAGAGTGATTTGAGCTATGAAAAAAAATTAAATCTTGTGCCAAAGGTCGTCACAATGAATGTAACCAAAAGCTGGTGTTCAGAATGATTGACAGCTAAGCGCAAAATCTACCTGAAATACTTTTGTCTGAAAAACACCTGCGTCAGTCTCATAATCTGAAGGTCGTGAGTTCGATCCTCACACGGGGCAGCAGGCTCCTCTTTTCCGAAGAGATTTTGTCAAAAACTTAGAACTTTCCCTTTCAGTTCTAACACGTTTCTGATAAGTAAGGATTTGTGAACCCAAATGACAGATGGGACACATGGGTTGCTGTTTCTCTTGACCCGTTTGCTGTATAAAGAGGCAGATGAGAGTGATTTGAGCTGTTTGACAGCTAAGCGCAAAATCTACCTGAAATACTTTTGTCTGAAAAACACCCGTCAGTAGCGAGCGCGTCAGTCTCATATTCTGAAGTTCGTGAGTTCGATCCTCACATGGGGAAGCGGTACCCTCTTTTCTGAAGAGATTCTGTCACCAAATTAGAACTTTCCCTTTCAGATTTAAAATGTTTCTGATAAGTAAGAATTTGCGAACCCAAATGACAGACAGGACACATGGGTTGTTGATTCTCTTGACACGTTTGCTGTAAAAGGGGCTAGTTGAGATTGATTTGAGCTATGAAACCAAATTAAATCTTGTGCCAAAGTTCATCACAACGAACGGACCAAAAGATGGCGTTCAGAATTTTCGACAGCTTAACGCAAATTCTACCTGAAATACTTTTGTCTGAAAAACACCTTTGTCTTTGAATGTTGGTGGCAGTACAGAAAAGTACATTCCCATACCGGGAGTTGAACCCAGCCCGCCTGGCTGAGAACCAGGAATCCTAACCGCTAGACCATATGGGAAAAGATGTGCTGTCTTATCAGTGACAATCTGAAAAAAAATAAGTTTTCTACTTGGCACAAGCAACTTCTGCAGTTCTATTTGCGCAGCTTGCCTCGTTAACACAGTTGTAAGCAAATCAGTGTCATAAGCTGAAAGATGAACGTTCGATTCTTAGACGGGGTACTGGTCCCTCGTTTTCTCAATCGATTCTGTCTCCATCTTGGCTACAGGGCCACAGATTTTTCCGATTCAGTACCAAAACATAACCAATTTAGTTCCTAAACTGTTTCCACGTACAAGGCATGGGGCAGCTTTTGAATGTGTGTACTAGTTCCAAAGGAGTGTCACTCCGATAGCAGGAAGTAAACCAGTCGACCAGGGATACTAGGTCCTATCCACTTTTCCACGTGGGACAAGTTATACACTAAGCAGCAAGATAAATTTAAAAAAAAAAAAAAAGAAGTTTTTGCTCTGATTAAATAGCTTTTACATCACAAAAGAAAAAAGTTGCCACATGAGCATGGTACTTAGCACGTCAGTTGGTAATCTGAAGTTCATGAGGTTTTTTCCTCACACGTGGAACTATTCTCCCCCCTTTTCTTGGGATATTGTGTCACCCACTCAGAACTTTCTCACTGAAACATTTCCGATTCGAAAGGAAACAGGAGCCTTAGTGACAGACAGAACACATGGATTGTTGCGTCCCTTGACGCTTTGGAGTAATAAGGTGTAGTTGAGAATGGTTTAAGCTATGAAACAAAATGAAATCTTGTGCTAAAGGTCAGTAAGAGCCACAAATACCCTGATGTTCAGCATTTTTGACTGCAAAGTACAAAATCTACCTGAAATATTATTGTCTGGAAAATACATTTCTGTCTTTGATTGTTGGCAGTAGTACAGTAAAAGGTGCGTTCCCATACCGGGAGTCGAACCCGGGCCGCGTGGGTGAAAACCAGGAATCCTAACCGCTAGACCATATGGGAATGGATAGCTACACACTGAGGTATCTATTGAAAAAAATCAGCTCGGGGGCTTGCACAAGAAACGTCTGCAGATTGGCACGTGCATCTTACCTCGTTAGCGCAGTAGGTAGCGCGTCAGTCTCATAATCTGAAGGTCGTGAGTTCGATACTCACACGGGGCAGCGGGCTCCTCTTTTCCGAAGAGATTTTGTCAAAAACTTAGAACTTTCCTGTTCATTTCTAACACGTTTCTGATAAGTAAGGATTTGTGAACCCAAATGACACATGGGATGCTGGTTCTCTTGACCCGTTTGCTGTATAAAGAGGCAGATGAGAGTGATTTGAGCTATGAAAAAAAATTAAATCTTGTGCCAAAGGTCGTCACAATGAATGTAACCAAAAGCTGGTGTTCAGAATGATTGACAGCTAAGCGCAAAATCTACCTGAAATACTTTTGTCTGAAAAACACCCACGTCAGTCTCATAATCTGAAGGTCGTGAGTTCGATCCTCACACGGGGCAGCAGGCTCCTCTTTTCCGAAGAGATTTTGTCAAAAACTTAGAACTTTCCCTTTCAGTTCTAACACGTTTCTGATAAGTAAGGATTTGTGAACCCAAATGACAGATGGGACACATGGGTTGCTGTTTCTCTTGACCCGTTTGCTGTATAAAGAGGCAGATGAGAGTGATTTGAGCTGTTTGACAGCTAAGCGCAAAATCTACCTGAAATACTTTTGTCTGAAAAACACCCGTCAGTAGCGAGCGCGTCAGTCTCATATTCTGAAGTTCGTGAGTTCGATCCTCACATGGGGAAGCGGTACCCTCTTTTCTGAAGAGATTCTGTCACCAAATTAGAACTTTCCCTTTCAGATTTAAAATGTTTCTGATAAGTAAGAATTTGCGAACCCAAATGACAGACAGGACACATGGGTTGTTGATTCTCTTGACACGTTTGCTGTAAAAGGGGCTAGTTGAGATTGATTTGAGCTATGAAACCAAATTAAATCTTGTGCCAAAGTTCATCACAACGAACGGACCAAAAGATGGCGTTCAGAATTTTTGACAGCTTAACGCAAATTCTACCTGAAATACTTTTGTCTGAAAAACACCTTTGTCTTTGAATGTTGGTGGCAGTACAGAAAAGTACATTCCCATACCGGGAGTTGAACCCGGCCCGCCTGGCTGAGAACCAGGAATCCTAACCGCTAGACCATATGGGAAAAGATGTGCTGTCTTATCAGTGACAATCTGAAAAAAAATAAGTTTTCTACTTGGCACAAGCAACTTCTGCAGTTCTATTTGCGCAGCTTGCCTCGTTAACACAGTTGTAAGCAAATCAGTCTCATAAGCTGAAAGATGAACGTTCGATTCTTAGACGGGGTACTGGTCCCTCGTTTTCTCAATCGATTCTGTCTCCATCTTGGCTACAGGGCCACAGATTTTTCCGATTCAGTACCAAAACATAACCAATTTAGTTCCTAAACTGTTTCCACGTACAAGGCATGGGGCAGCTTTTGAATGTGTGTACTAGTTCCAAAGGAGTGTCACTCCCATAGCAGGAAGTAAACCAGTCGACCAGGGATACTAGGTCCTATCCACTTTTCCACGTGGGACAAGTTATACACTAAGCAGCAAGATAAATTTAAAAAAAAAAAAAAAAAAAAAAAAAGAAGTTTTTGCTCTGATTAAATAGCTTTTACATCACAAAAGAAAAAAGTTGCCACATGAGCATGGTACTTAGCACGTCAGTTGGTAATCTGAAGTTCATGAGGTTTTTTCCTCACACGTGGAACTATTCTCCCCCCTTTTCTTGGGATATTGTGTCACCCACTCAGAACTTTCTCACTGAAACATTTCCGATTCGAAAGGAAACAGGAGCCTTAGTGACAGACAGAACACATGGATTGTTGCGTCCCTTGACGCTTTGGAGTAATAAGGTGTAGTTGAGAATGGTTTAAGCTATGAAACAAAATGAAATCTTGTGCTAAAGGTCAGTAAGAGCCACAAATACCCTGATGTTCAGCATTTTTGACTGCAAAGTACAAAATCTACCTGAAATATTATTGTCTGGAAAATACATTTCTGTCTTTGATTGTTGGCAGTAGTACAGTAAAAGGTGCGTTCCCATACCGGGAGTCGAACCCGGGCCGCCTGGGTGAAAACCAGGAATCCTAACCGCTAGACCATATGGGAATGGATAGCTACACACTGAGGTATCTATTGAAAAAAATCAGCTCGGGGGCTTGCACAAGAAACATCTGCAGATTGGCATGTGCATCTTACCTCGTTAGCGCAGTAGGTAGCGCGTCAGTCTCATAATCTGAAGGTCGTGAGTTCGATACTCACACGGGGCAGCGGGCTCCTCTTTTCCGAAGAGATTTTGTCAAAAACTTAGAACTTTCCTGTTCATTTCTAACACGTTTCTGATAAGTAAGGATTTGTGAACCCAAATGACACATGGGATGCTGGTTCTCTTGACCCGTTTGCTGTATAAAGAGGCAGATGAGAGTGATTTGAGCTATGAAAAAAAATTAAATCTTGTGCCAAAGGTCGTCACAATGAATGTAACCAAAAGCTGGTGTTCAGAATGATTGACAGCTAAGCGCAAAATCTACCTGAAATACTTTTGTCTGAAAAACACCCGCGTCAGTCTCATAATCTGAAGGTCGTAAGTTCGATCCTCACACGGGGCAGCAGGCTCCTCTTTTCCGAAGAGATTTTGTCAAAAACTTAGAACTTTCCCTTTCAGTTCTAACACGTTTCTGATAAGTAAGGATTTGTGAACCCAAATGACAGATGGGACACATGGGTTGCTGTTTCTCTTGACCCGTTTGCTGTATAAAGAGGCAGATGAGAGTGATTTGAGCTGTTTGACAGCTAAGCGCAAAATCTACCTGAAATACTTTTGTCTGAAAAACACCCGTCAGTAGCGAGCGCGTCAGTCTCATATTCTGAAGTTCGTGAGTTCGATACTCACACGGGGCAGCGGGCTCCTCTTTTCCGAAGAGATTTTGTCAAAAACTTAGAACTTTCCTGTTCATTTCTAACACGTTTCTGATAAGTAAGGATTTGTGAACCCAAATGACACATGGGATGCTGGTTCTCTTGACCCGTTTGCTGTATAAAGAGGCAGATGAGAGTGATTTGAGCTATGAAAAAAAATTAAATCTTGTGCCAAAGGTCGTCACAATGAATGTAACCAAAAGCTGGTGTTCAGAATGATTGACAGCTAAGCGCAAAATCTACCTGAAATACTTTTGTCTGAAAAACACCCGCGTCAGTCTCATAATCTGAAGGTCGTGAGTTCGATCCTCACACGGGGCAGCAGGCTCCTCTTTTCCGAAGAGATTTTGTCAAAAACTTAGAACTTTCCCTTTCAGTTCTAACACGTTTCTGATAAGTAAGGATTTGTGAACCCAAATGACAGATGGGACACATGGGTTGCTGTTTCTCTTGACCCGTTTGCTGTATAAAGAGGCAGATGAGAGTGATTTGAGCTGTTTGACAGCTAAGCGCAAAATCTACCTGAAATACTTTTGTCTGAAAAACACCCGTCAGTAGCGAGCGCGTCAGTCTCATATTCTGAAGTTCGTGAGTTCGATCCTCACATGGGGAAGCGGTACCCTCTTTTCTGAAGAGATTCTGTCACCAAATTAGAACTTTCCCTTTCAGATTTAAAATGTTTCTGATAAGTAAGAATTTGCGAACCCAAATGACAGACAGGACACATGGGTTGTTGATTCTCTTGACACGTTTGCTGTAAAAGGGGCTAGTTGAGATTGATTTGAGCTATGAAACCAAATTAAATCTTGTGCCAAAGTTCATCACAACGAACGGACCAAAAGATGGCGTTCAGAATTTTCGACAGCTTAACGCAAATTCTACCTGAAATACTTTTGTCTGAAAAACACCTTTGTCTTTGAATGTTGGTGGCAGTACAGAAAAGTACATTCCCATACCGGGAGTTGAACCCGGCCCGCCTGGCTGAGAACCAGGAATCCTAACCGCTAGACCATATGGGAAAAGATGTGCTGTCTTATCAGTGACAATCTGAAAAAAAATAAGTTTTCTACTTGGCACAAGCAACTTCTGCAGTTCTATTTGCGCAGCTTGCCTCGTTAACACAGTTGTAAGCAAATCAGTCTCATAAGCTGAAAGATGAACGTTCGATTCTTAGACGGGGTACTGGTCCCTCGTTTTCTCAATCGATTCTGTCTCCATCTTGGCTACAGGGCCACAGATTTTTCCGATTCAGTACCAAAACATAACCAATTTAGTTCCTAAACTGTTTCCACGTACAAGGCATGGGGCAGCTTTTGAATGTGTGTACTAGTTCCAAAGGAGTGTCACTCCCATAGCAGGAAGTAAACCAGTCGACCAGGGATACTAGGTCCTATCCACTTTTCCACGTGGGACAAGTTATACACTAAGCAGCAAGATAAATTTAAAAAAAAAAAAAAAAAGAAGTTTTTGCTCTGATTAAATAGCTTTTACATCACAAAAGAAAAAAGTTGCCACATGAGCATGGTACTTAGCACGTCAGTTGGTAATCTGAAGTTCATGAGGTTTTTTCCTCACACGTGGAACTATTCTCCCCCCTTTTCTTGGGATATTGTGTCACCCACTCAGAACTTTCTCACTGAAACATTTCCGATTCGAAAGGAAACAGGAGCCTTAGTGACAGACAGAACACATGGATTGTTGCGTCCCTTGACGCTTTGGAGTAATAAGGTGTAGTTGAGAATGGTTTAAGCTATGAAACAAAATGAAATCTTGTGCTAAAGGTCAGTAAGAGCCACAAATACCCTGATGTTCAGCATTTTTGACTGCAAAGTACAAAATCTACCTGAAATATTATTGTCTGGAAAATACATTTCTGTCTTTGATTGTTGGCAGTAGTACAGTAAAAGGTGCGTTCCCATACCGGTAGTCGAACCCGGGCCGCCTGGGTGAAAACCAGGAATCCTAACCGCTAGACCATATGGGAATGGATAGCTACACACTGAGGTATCTATTGAAAAAAATCAGCTCGGGGGCTTGCACAAGAAACGTCTGCAGATTGGCACGTGCATCTTACCTCGTTAGCGCAGTAGGTAGCGCGTCAGTCTCATAATCTGAAGGTCGTGAGTTCGATACTCACACGGGGCAGCGGGCTCCTCTTTTCCGAAGAGATTTTGTCAAAAACTTAGAACTTTCCTGTTCATTTCTAACACGTTTCTGATAAGTAAGGATTTGTGAACCCAAATGACACATGGGATGCTGGTTCTCTTGACCCGTTTGCTGTATAAAGAGGCAGATGAGAGTGATTTGAGCTATGAAAAAAAATTAAATCTTGTGCCAAAGGTCGTCACAATGAATGTAACCAAAAGCTGGTGTTCAGAATGATTGACAGCTAAGCGCAAAATCTACCTGAAATACTTTTGTCTGAAAAACACCCGCGTCAGTCTCATAATCTGAAGGTCGTAAGTTCGATCCTCACACGGGGCAGCAGGCTCCTCTTTTCCGAAGAGATTTTGTCAAAAACTTAGAACTTTCCCTTTCAGTTCTAACACGTTTCTGATAAGTAAGGATTTGTGAACCCAAATGACAGATGGGACACATGGGTTGCTGTTTCTCTTGACCCGTTTGCTGTATAAAGAGGCAGATGAGAGTGATTTAAGCTGTTTGACAGCTAAGCGCAAAATCTACCTGAAATACTTTTGTCTGAAAAACACCCGTCAGTAGCGAGCGCGTCAGTCTCATATTCTGAAGTTCGTGAGTTCGATCCTCACATGGGGAAGCGGTACCCTCTTTTCTGAAGAGATTCTGTCACCAAATTAGAACTTTCCCTTTCAGATTTAAAATGTTTCTGATAAGTAAGAATTTGCGAACCCAAATGACAGACAGGACACATGGGTTGTTGATTCTCTTGACACGTTTGCTGTAAAAGGGGCTAGTTGAGATTGATTTGAGCTATGAAACCAAATTAAATCTTGTGCCAAAGTTCATCACAACGAACGGACCAAAAGATGGCGTTGAGAAATTTCGACAGCTTAACGCAAATTCTACCTGAAATACTTTTGTCTGAAAAACACCTTTGTCTTTGAATGTTGGTGGCAGTACAGAAAAGTACATTCCCATACAGGGAGTTGAACCCTGCCCGCCTGGGTGAGAACCAGGAATCCTAACCGCTAGACCATATGGGAAAAGATGTGCTGTCTTATCAGTGACAATCTGAAAAAAAATAAGTTTTCTACTTGGCACAAGCAACTTCTGCAGTTCTATTTGCGCAGCTTGCCTCGTTAACACAGTTGTAAGCAAATCAGTCTCATAAGCTGAAAGATGAACGTTCGATTCTTAGACGGGGTACTGGTCCCTCGTTTTCTCAATCGATTCTGTCTCCATCTTGGCTACAGGGCCACAGATTTTTCCGATTCAGTACCAAAACATAACCAATTTAGTTCCTAAACTGTTTCCACGTACAAGGCATGGGGCAGCTTTTGAATGTGTGTACTAGTTCCAAAGGAGTGTCACTCCCATAGCAGGAAGTAAACCAGTCGACCAGGGATACTAGGTCCTATCCACTTTTCCACGTGGGACAAGTTATACACTAAGCAGCAAGATAAATTTAAAAAAAAAAAAAAAAGAAGTTTTTGCTCTGATTAAATAGCTTTTACATCACAAAAGAAAAAAGTTGCCACATGAGCATGGTACTTAGCACGTCAGTTGGTAATCTGAAGTTCATGAGGTTTTTTCCTCACACGTGGAACTATTCTCCCCCCTTTTCTTGGGATATTGTGTCACCCACTCAGAACTTTCTCACTGAAACATTTCCGATTCGAAAGGAAACAGTAGCCTTAGTGACAGACAGAACACATGGATTGTTGCGTCCCTTGACGCTTTGGAGTAATAAGGTGTAGTTGAGAATGGTTTAAGCTATGAAACAAAATGAAATCTTGTGCTAAAGGTCAGTAAGAGCCACAAATACCCTGATGTTCAGCATTTTTGACTGCAAAGTACAAAATCTACCTGAAATATTATTGTCTGGAAAATACATTTCTGTCTTTGATTGTTGGCAGTAGTACAGTAAAAGGTGCATTCCCATACCGGGAGTCGAACCCGGGCCGCCTGGGTGAAAACCAGGAATCCTAACCGCTAGACCATATGGGAATGGATAGCTACACACTGAGGTATCTATTGAAAAAAATCAGCTCGGGGGCTTGCACAAGAAACGTCTGCAGATTGGCACGTGCATCTTACCTCGTTAGCGCAGTAGGTAGCGCGTCAGTCTCATAATCTGAAGGTCGTGAGTTCGATACTCACACGGGGCAGCGGGCTCCTCTTTTCCGAAGAGATTTTGTCAAAAACTTAGAACTTTCCTGTTCATTTCTAACACGTTTCTGATAAGTAAGGATTTGTGAACCCAAATGACACATGGGATGCTGGTTCTCTTGACCCGTTTGCTGTATAAAGAGGCAGATGAGAGTGATTTGAGCTATGAAAAAAAATTAAATCTTGTGCCAAAGGTCGTCACAATGAATGTAACCAAAAGCTGGTGTTCAGAATGATTGACAGCTAAGCGCAAAATCTACCTGAAATACTTTTGTCTGAAAAACACCCGCGTCAGTCTCATAATCTGAAGGTCGTAAGTTCGATCCTCACACGGGGCAGCAGGCTCCTCTTTTCCGAAGAGATTTTGTCAAAAACTTAGAACTTTCCCTTTCAGTTCTAACACGTTTCTGATAAGTAAGGATTTGTGAACCCAAATGACAGATGGGACACATGGGTTGCTGTTTCTCTTGACCCGTTTGCTGTATAAAGAGGCAGATGAGAGTGATTTGAGCTGTTTGACAGCTAAGCGCAAAATCTACCTGAAATACTTTTGTCTGAAAAACACCCGTCAGTAGCGAGCGCGTCAGTCTCATATTCTGAAGTTCGTGAGTTCGATACTCACACGGGGCAGCGGGCTCCTCTTTTCCGAAGAGATTTTGTCAAAAACTTAGAACTTTCCTGTTCATTTCTAACACGTTTCTGATAAGTAAGGATTTGTGAACCCAAATGACACATGGGATGCTGGTTCTCTTGACCCATTTGCTGTATAAAGAGGCAGATGAGAGTGATTTGAGCTATGAAAAAAAATTAAATTTTGTGCCAAAGGTCGTCACAATGAATGTAACCAAAAGCTGGTGTTCAGAATGATTGACAGCTAAGCGCAAAATCTACCTGAAATACTTTTGTCTGAAAAACACCCGCGTCAGTCTCATAATCTGAAGGTCGTGAGTTCGATCCTCACACGGGGCAGCAGGCTCCTCTTTTCCGAAGAGATTTTGTCAAAAACTTAGAACTTTCCCTTTCAGTTCTAACACGTTTCTGATAAGTAAGGATTTGTGAACCCAAATGACAGATGGGACACATGGGTTGCTGTTTCTCTTGACCCGTTTGCTGTATAAAGAGGCAGATGAGAGTGATTTGAGCTGTTTGACAGCTAAGCGCAAAATCTACCTGAAATACTTTTGTCTGAAAAACACCCGTCAGTAGCGAGCGCGTCAGTCTCATATTCTGAAGTTCGTGAGTTCGATCCTCACATGGGGAAGCGGTACCCTCTTTTCTGAAGAGATTCTGTCACCAAATTAGAACTTTCCCTTTCAGATTTAAAATGTTTCTGATAAGTAAGAATTTGCGAACCCAAATGACAGACAGGACACATGGGTTGTTGATTCTCTTGACACGTTTGCTGTAAAAGGGGCTAGTTGAGATTGATTTGAGCTATGAAACCAAATTAAATCTTGTGCCAAAGTTCATCACAACGAACGGACCAAAAGATGGCGTTCAGAATTTTCGACAGCTTAACGCAAATTCTACCTGAAATACTTTTGTCTGAAAAACACCTTTGTCTTTGAATGTTGGTGGCAGTACAGAAAAAGTACATTCCCATACCGGGAGTTGAACCCGGCCCGCCTGGGTGAGAACCAGGAATCCTAACCGCTAGACCATATGGGATAAGATGTTCTGTCTTATCAGTGACAATCTGAAAAAAAATAAGTTTTCTACTTGGCACAAGCAACTTCTGCAGTTCTATTTGCGCAGCTTGCCTCGTTAACACAGTTGTAAGCAAATCAGTCTCATAAGCTGAAAGATGAACGTTCGATTCTTAGACGGGGTACTGGTCCCTCGTTTTCTCAATCGATTCTGTCTCCATCTTGGCTACAGGGCCACAGATTTTTCCGATTCAGTACCAAAACATAACCAATTTAGTTCCTAAACTGTTTCCACGTACAAGGCATGGGGCAGCTTTTGAATGTGTGTACTAGTTCCAAAGGAGTGTCACTCCCATAGCAGGAAGTAAACCAGTCGACCAGGGATACTAGGTCCTATCCACTTTTCCACGTGGGACAAGTTATACACTAAGCAGCAAGATAAATTTAAAAAAAAAAAAAAAAAAAAAAAAGAAGTTTTTGCTCTGATTAAATAGCTTTTACATCACAAAAGAAAAAAGTTGCCACATGAGCATGGTACTTAGCACGTCAGTTGGTAATCTGAAGTTCATGAGGTTTTTTCCTCACACGTGGAACTATTCTCCCCCCTTTTCTTGGGATATTGTGTCACCCACTCAGAACTTTCTCACTGAAACATTTCCGATTCGAAAGGAAACAGGAGCCTTAGTGACAGACAGAACACATGGATTGTTGCGTCCCTTGACGCTTTGGAGTAATAAGGTGTAGTTGAGAATGGTTTAAGCTATGAAACAAAATGAAATCTTGTGCTAAAGGTCAGTAAGAGCCACAAATACCCTGATGTTCAGCATTTTTGACTGCAAAGTACAAAATCTACCTGAAATATTATTGTCTGGAAAATACATTTCTGTCTTTGATTGTTGGCAGTAAAGGGTGCGTTCCCATACCGGGAGTCGAACCCGGGCCGCCTGGGTGAAAACCAGGAATCCTAACCGCTAGACCATATGGGAATGGATAGCTACACACTGAGGTATCTATTGAAAAAAATCAGCTCGGGGGCTTGCACAAGAAACGTCTGCAGATTGGCACGTGCATCTTACCTCGTTAGCGCAGTAGGTAGCGCGTCAGTCTCATAATCTGAAGGTCGTGAGTTCGATACTCACACGGGGCAGCGGGCTCCTCTTTTCCGAAGAGATTTTGTCAAAAACTTAGAACTTTCCTGTTCATTTCTAACACGTTTCTGATAAGTAAGGATTTGTGAACCCAAATGACACATGGGATGCTGGTTCTCTTGACCCGTTTGCTGTATAAAGAGGCAGATGAGAGTGATTTGAGCTATGAAAAAAAATTAAATCTTGTGCCAAAGGTCGTCACAATGAATGTAACCAAAAGCTGGTGTTCAGAATGATTGACAGCTAAGCGCAAAATCTACCTGAAATACTTTTGTCTGAAAAACACCCGCGTCAGTCTCATAATCTGAAGGTCGTAAGTTCGATCCTCACACGGGGCAGCAGGCTCCTCTTTTCCGAAGAGATTTTGTCAAAAACTTAGAACTTTCCCTTTCAGTTCTAACACGTTTCTGATAAGTAAGGATTTGTGAACCCAAATGACAGATGGGACACATGGGTTGCTGTTTCTCTTGACCCGTTTGCTGTATAAAGAGGCAGATGAGAGTGATTTGAGCTGTTTGACAGCTAAGCGCAAAATCTACCTGAAATACTTTTGTCTGAAAAACACCCGTCAGTAGCGAGCGCGTCAGTCTCATATTCTGAAGTTCGTGAGTTCGATACTCACACGGGGCAGCGGGCTCCTCTTTTCCGAAGAGATTTTGTCACCAAATTAGAACTTTCCCTTTCAGATTTAAAATGTTTCTGATAAGTAAGAATTTGCGAACCCAAATGACAGACAGGACACATGGGTTGTTGATTCTCTTGACACGTTTGCTGTAAAAGGGGCTAGTTGAGATTGATTTGAGCTATGAAACCAAATTAAATCTTGTGCCAAAGTTCATCACAACGAACGGACCAAAAGATGGCGTTCAGAATTTTTGACAGCTTAACGCAAATTCTACCTGAAATACTTTTGTCTGAAAAACACCTTTGTCTTTGAATGTTGGTGGCAGTACAGAAAAGTACATTCCCATACCGGGAGTTGAACCCGGGCCGCCTGGGTGAGAACCAGGAATCCTAACCGCTAGACCATATGGGAAAAGATGTGCTGTCTTATCAGTGACAATCTGAAAAAAAATAAGTTTTCTACTTGGCACAAGCAACTTCTGCAGTTCTATTTGCGCAGCTTGCCTCGTTAACACAGTTGTAAGCAAATCAGTCTCATAAGCTGAAAGATGAACGTTCGATTCTTAGACGGGGTACTGGTCCCTCGTTTTCTCAATCGATTCTGTCTCCATCTTGGCTACAGGGCCACAGATTTTTCCGATTCAGTACCAAAACATAACCAATTTAGTTCCTAAACTGTTTCCACGTACAAGGCATGGGGCAGCTTTTGAATGTGTGTACTAGTTCCAAAGGAGTGTCACTCCCATAGCAGGAAGTAAACCAGTCGACCAGGGATACTAGGTCCTATCCACTTTTCCACGTGGGACAAGTTATACACTAAGCAGCAAGATAAATTTAAAAAAAAAAAAAAAAAAAAAAAAAGAAGTTTTTGCTCTGATTAAATAGCTTTTACATCACAAAAGAAAAAAGTTGCCACATGAGCATGGTACTTAGCACGTCAGTTGGTAATCTGAAGTTCATGAGGTTTTTTCCTCACACGTGGAACTATTCTCCCCCCTTTTCTTGGGATATTGTGTCACCCACTCAGAACTTTCTCACTGAAACATTTCCGATTCGAAAGGAAACAGGAGCCTTAGTGACAGACAGAACACATGGATTGTTGCGTCCCTTGACGCTTTGGAGTAATAAGGTGTAGTTGAGAATGGTTTAAGCTATGAAACAAAATGAAATCTTGTGCTAAAGGTCAGTAAGAGCCACAAATACCCTGATGTTCAGCATTTTTGACTGCAAAGTACAAAATCTACCTGAAATATTATTGTCTGGAAAATACATTTCTGTCTTTGATTGTTGGCAGTAGTACAGTAAAAGGTGCGTTCCCATACCGGGAGTCGAACCCGGGCCGCCTGGGTGAAAACCAGGAATCCTAACCGCTAGACCATATGGGAATGGATAGCTACACACTGAGGTATCTATTGAAAAAAATCAGCTCGGGGGCTTGCACAAGAAACGTCTGCAGATTGGCACGTGCATCTTACCTCGTTAGCGCAGTAGGTAGCGCGTCAGTCTCATAATCTGAAGGTCGTGAGTTCGATACTCACACGGGGCAGCGGGCTCCTCTTTTCCGAAGAGATTTTGTCAAAAACTTAGAACTTTCCTGTTCATTTCTAACACGTTTCTGATAAGTAAGGATTTGTGAACCCAAATGACACATGGGATGCTGGTTCTCTTGACCCGTTTGCTGTATAAAGAGGCAGATGAGAGTGATTTGAGCTATGAAAAAAAATTAAATCTTGTGCCAAAGGTCGTCACAATGAATGTAACCAAAAGCTGGTGTTCAGAATGATTGACAGCTAAGCGCAAAATCTACCTGAAATACTTTTGTCTGAAAAACACCCGCGTCAGTCTCATAATCTGAAGGTCGTAAGTTCGATCCTCACACGGGGCAGCAGGCTCCTCTTTTCCGAAGAGATTTTGTCAAAAACTTAGAACTTTCCCTTTCAGTTCTAACACGTTTCTGATAAGTAAGGATTTGTGAACCCAAATGACAGATGGGACACATGGGTTGCTGTTTCTCTTGACCCGTTTGCTGTATAAAGAGGCAGATGAGAGTGATTTGAGCTGTTTGACAGCTAAGCGCAAAATCTACCTGAAATACTTTTGTCTGAAAAACACCCGTCAGTAGCGAGCGCGTCAGTCTCATATTCTGAAGTTCGTGAGTTCGATACTCACACGGGGCAGCGGGCTCCTCTTTTCCGAAGAGATTTTGTCAAAAACTTAGAACTTTCCTGTTCATTTCTAACACGTTTCTGATAAGTAAGGATTTGTGAACCCAAATGACACATGGGATGCTGGTTCTCTTGACCCGTTTGCTGTATAAAGAGGCAGATGAGAGTGATTTGAGCTATGAAAAAAAATTAAATCTTGTGCCAAAGGTCGTCACAATGAATGTAACCAAAAGCTGGTGTTCAGAATGATTGACAGCTAAGCGCAAAATCTACCTGAAATACTTTTGTCTGAAAAACACCCGCGTCAGTCTCATAATCTGAAGGTCGTGAGTTCGATCCTCACACGGGGCAGCAGGCTCCTCTTTTCCGAAGAGATTTTGTCAAAAACTTAGAACTTTCCCTTTCAGTTCTAACACGTTTCTGATAAGTAAGGATTTGTGAACCCAAATGACAGATGGGACACATGGGTTGCTGTTTCTCTTGACCCGTTTGCTGTATAAAGAGGCAGATGAGAGTGATTTGAGCTGTTTGACAGCTAAGCGCAAAATCTACCTGAAATACTTTTGTCTGAAAAACACCCGTCAGTAGCGAGCGCGTCAGTCTCATATTCTGAAGTTCGTGAGTTCGATCCTCACATGGGGAAGCGGTACCCTCTTTTCTGAAGAGATTCTGTCACCAAATTAGAACTTTCCCTTTCAGATTTAAAATGTTTCTGATAAGTAAGAATTTGCGAACCCAAATGACAGACAGGACACATGGGTTGTTGATTCTCTTGACACGTTTGCTGTAAAAGGGGCTAGTTGAGATTGATTTGAGCTATGAAACCAAATTAAATCTTGTGCCAAAGTTCATCACAACGAACGGACCAAAAGATGGCGTTCAGAATTTTCGACAGCTTAACGCAAATTCTACCTGAAATACTTTTGTCTGAAAAACACCTTTGTCTTTGAATGTTGGTGGCAGTACAGAAAAGTACATTCCCATACCGGGAGTTGAACCCGGCCCGCCTGGCTGAGAACCAGGAATCCTAACCGCTAGACCATATGGGAAAAGATGTGCTGTCTTATCAGTGACAATCTGAAAAAAAATAAGTTTTCTACTTGGCACAAGCAACTTCTGCAGTTCTATTTGCGCAGCTTGCCTCGTTAACACAGTTGTAAGCAAATCAGTCTCATAAGCTGAAAGATGAACGTTCGATTCTTAGACGGGGTACTGGTCCCTCGTTTTCTCAATCGATTCTGTCTCCATCTTGGCTACAGGGCCACAGATTTTTCCGATTCAGTACCAAAACATAACCAATTTAGTTCCTAAACTGTTTCCACGTACAAGGCATGGGGCAGCTTTTGAATGTGTGTACTAGTTCCAAAGGAGTGTCACTCCCATAGCAGGAAGTAAACCAGTCGACCAGGGATACTAGGTCCTATCCACTTTTCCACGTGGGACAAGTTATACACTAAGCAGCAAGATAAATTTAAAAAAAAAAAAAAAAAGAAGTTTTTGCTCTGATTAAATAGCTTTTACATCACAAAAGAAAAAAGTTGCCACATGAGCATGGTACTTAGCACGTCAGTTGGTAATCTGAAGTTCATGAGGTTTTTTCCTCACACGTGGAACTATTCTCCCCCCTTTTCTTGGGATATTGTGTCACCCACTCAGAACTTTCTCACTGAAACATTTCCGATTCGAAAGGAAACAGGAGCCTTAGTGACAGACAGAACACATGGATTGTTGCGTCCCTTGACGCTTTGGAGTAATAAGGTGTAGTTGAGAATGGTTTAAGCTATGAAACAAAATGAAATCTTGTGCTAAAGGTCAGTAAGAGCCACAAATACCCTGATGTTCAGCATTTTTGACTGCAAAGTACAAAATCTACCTGAAATATTATTGTCTGGAAAATACATTTCTGTCTTTGATTGTTGGCAGTAGTACAGTAAAAGGTGCGTTCCCATACCGGTAGTCGAACCCGGGCCGCCTGGGTGAAAACCAGGAATCCTAACCGCTAGACCATATGGGAATGGATAGCTACACACTGAGGTATCTATTGAAAAAAATCAGCTCGGGGGCTTGCACAAGAAACGTCTGCAGATTGGCACGTGCATCTTACCTCGTTAGCGCAGTAGGTAGCGCGTCAGTCTCATAATCTGAAGGTCGTGAGTTCGATACTCACACGGGGCAGCGGGCTCCTCTTTTCCGAAGAGATTTTGTCAAAAACTTAGAACTTTCCTGTTCATTTCTAACACGTTTCTGATAAGTAAGGATTTGTGAACCCAAATGACACATGGGATGCTGGTTCTCTTGACCCGTTTGCTGTATAAAGAGGCAGATGAGAGTGATTTGAGCTATGAAAAAAAATTAAATCTTGTGCCAAAGGTCGTCACAATGAATGTAACCAAAAGCTGGTGTTCAGAATGATTGACAGCTAAGCGCAAAATCTACCTGAAATACTTTTGTCTGAAAAACACCCGCGTCAGTCTCATAATCTGAAGGTCGTAAGTTCGATCCTCACACGGGGCAGCAGGCTCCTCTTTTCCGAAGAGATTTTGTCAAAAACTTAGAACTTTCCCTTTCAGTTCTAACACGTTTCTGATAAGTAAGGATTTGTGAACCCAAATGACAGATGGGACACATGGGTTGCTGTTTCTCTTGACCCGTTTGCTGTATAAAGAGGCAGATGAGAGTGATTTAAGCTGTTTGACAGCTAAGCGCAAAATCTACCTGAAATACTTTTGTCTGAAAAACACCCGTCAGTAGCGAGCGCGTCAGTCTCATATTCTGAAGTTCGTGAGTTCGATCCTCACATGGGGAAGCGGTACCCTCTTTTCTGAAGAGATTCTGTCACCAAATTAGAACTTTCCCTTTCAGATTTAAAATGTTTCTGATAAGTAAGAATTTGCGAACCCAAATGACAGACAGGACACATGGGTTGTTGATTCTCTTGACACGTTTGCTGTAAAAGGGGCTAGTTGAGATTGATTTGAGCTATGAAACCAAATTAAATCTTGTGCCAAAGTTCATCACAACGAACGGACCAAAAGATGGCGTTCAGAAATTTCGACAGCTTAACGCAAATTCTACCTGAAATACTTTTGTCTGAAAAACACCTTTGTCTTTGAATGTTGGTGGCAGTACAGAAAAGTACATTCCCATACAGGGAGTTGAACCCTGCCCGCCTGGGTGAGAACCAGGAATCCTAACCGCTAGACCATATGGGAAAAGA
The DNA here is from genome assembly GCF_039654945.1 of Dendrobates tinctorius. NCBI lineage: Eukaryota > Metazoa > Chordata > Amphibia > Anura > Dendrobatidae > Dendrobates > Dendrobates tinctorius. The sequence goes on along the minus strand of NW_027361939.1, from coordinate 12,286,024 downwards.
TGTGCTGTCTTATCAGTGACAATCTGAAAAAAAATAAGTTTTCTACTTGGCACAAGCAACTTCTGCAGTTCTATTTGCGCAGCTTGCCTCCTTAACACAGTTGTAAGCAAATCAGTCTCATAAGCTGAAAGATGAACGTTCGATTCTTAGACGGGGTACTGGTCCCTCGTTTTCTCAATCGATTCTGTCTCCATCTTGGCTACAGGGCCACAGATTTTTCCGATTCAGTACCAAAACATAACCAATTTAGTTCCTAAACTGTTTCCACGTACAAGGCATGGGGCAGCTTTTGAATGTGTGTACTAGTTCCAAAGGAGTGTCACTCCCATAGCAGGAAGTAAACCAGTCGACCAGGGATACTAGGTCCTATCCACTTTTCCACGTGGGACAAGTTATACACTAAGCAGCAAGATAAATTTAAAAAAAAAAAAAAAAAAAAAAAAAGAAGTTTTTGCTCTGATTAAATAGCTTTTACATCACAAAAGAAAAAAGTTGCCACATGAGCATGGTACTTAGCACGTCAGTTGGTAATCTGAAGTTCATGAGGTTTTTTCCTCACACGTGGAACTATTCTCCCCCCTTTTCTTGGGATATTGTGTCACCCACTCAGAACTTTCTCACTGAAACATTTCCGATTCGAAAGGAAACAGTAGCCTTAGTGACAGACAGAACACATGGATTGTTGCGTCCCTTGACGCTTTGGAGTAATAAGGTGTAGTTGAGAATGGTTTAAGCTATGAAACAAAATGAAATCTTGTGCTAAAGGTCAGTAAGAGCCACAAATACCCTGATGTTCAGCATTTTTGACTGCAAAGTACAAAATCTACCTGAAATATTATTGTCTGGAAAATACATTTCTGTCTTTGATTGTTGGCAGTAGTACAGTAAAAGGTGCATTCCCATACCGGGAGTCGAACCCGGGCCGCCTGGGTGAAAACCAGGAATCCTAACCGCTAGACCATATGGGAATGGATAGCTACACACTGAGGTATCTATTGAAAAAAATCAGCTCGGGGGCTTGCACAAGAAACGTCTGCAGATTGGCACGTGCATCTTACCTCGTTAGCGCAGTAGGTAGCGCGTCAGTCTCATAATCTGAAGGTCGTGAGTTCGATACTCACACGGGGCAGCGGGCTCCTCTTTTCCGAAGAGATTTTGTCAAAAACTTAGAACTTTCCTGTTCATTTCTAACACGTTTCTGATAAGTAAGGATTTGTGAACCCAAATGACACATGGGATGCTGGTTCTCTTGACCCGTTTGCTGTATAAAGAGGCAGATGAGAGTGATTTGAGCTATGAAAAAAAATTAAATCTTGTGCCAAAGGTCGTCACAATGAATGTAACCAAAAGCTGGTGTTCAGAATGATTGACAGCTAAGCGCAAAATCTACCTGAAATACTTTTGTCTGAAAAACACCCGCGTCAGTCTCATAATCTGAAGGTCGTAAGTTCGATCCTCACACGGGGCAGCAGGCTCCTCTTTTCCGAAGAGATTTTGTCAAAAACTTAGAACTTTCCCTTTCAGTTCTAACACGTTTCTGATAAGTAAGGATTTGTGAACCCAAATGACAGATGGGACACATGGGTTGCTGTTTCTCTTGACCCGTTTGCTGTATAAAGAGGCAGATGAGAGTGATTTGAGCTGTTTGACAGCTAAGCGCAAAATCTACCTGAAATACTTTTGTCTGAAAAACACCCGTCAGTAGCGAGCGCGTCAGTCTCATATTCTGAAGTTCGTGAGTTCGATACTCACACGGGGCAGCGGGCTCCTCTTTTCCGAAGAGATTTTGTCAAAAACTTAGAACTTTCCTGTTCATTTCTAACACGTTTCTGATAAGTAAGGATTTGTGAACCCAAATGACACATGGGATGCTGGTTCTCTTGACCCATTTGCTGTATAAAGAGGCAGATGAGAGTGATTTGAGCTATGAAAAAAAATTAAATTTTGTGCCAAAGGTCGTCACAATGAATGTAACCAAAAGCTGGTGTTCAGAATGATTGACAGCTAAGCGCAAAATCTACCTGAAATACTTTTGTCTGAAAAACACCCGCGTCAGTCTCATAATCTGAAGGTCGTGAGTTCGATCCTCACACGGGGCAGCAGGCTCCTCTTTTCCGAAGAGATTTTGTCAAAAACTTAGAACTTTCCCTTTCAGTTCTAACACGTTTCTGATAAGTAAGGATTTGTGAACCCAAATGACAGATGGGACACATGGGTTGCTGTTTCTCTTGACCCGTTTGCTGTATAAAGAGGCAGATGAGAGTGATTTGAGCTGTTTGACAGCTAAGCGCAAAATCTACCTGAAATACTTTTGTCTGAAAAACACCCGTCAGTAGCGAGCGCGTCAGTCTCATATTCTGAAGTTCGTGAGTTCGATCCTCACATGGGGAAGCGGTACCCTCTTTTCTGAAGAGATTCTGTCACCAAATTAGAACTTTCCCTTTCAGATTTAAAATGTTTCTGATAAGTAAGAATTTGCGAACCCAAATGACAGACAGGACACATGGGTTGTTGATTCTCTTGACACGTTTGCTGTAAAAGGGGCTAGTTGAGATTGATTTGAGCTATGAAACCAAATTAAATCTTGTGCCAAAGTTCATCACAACGAACGGACCAAAAGATGGCGTTCAGAATTTTCGACAGCTTAACGCAAATTCTACCTGAAATACTTTTGTCTGAAAAACACCTTTGTCTTTGAATGTTGGTGGCAGTACAGAAAAAGTACATTCCCATACCGGGAGTTGAACCCGGCCCGCCTGGGTGAGAACCAGGAATCCTAACCGCTAGACCATATGGGATAAGATGTTCTGTCTTATCAGTGACAATCTGAAAAAAAATAAGTTTTCTACTTGGCACAAGCAACTTCTGCAGTTCTATTTGCGCAGCTTGCCTCGTTAACACAGTTGTAAGCAAATCAGTCTCATAAGCTGAAAGATGAACGTTCGATTCTTAGACGGGGTACTGGTCCCTCGTTTTCTCAATCGATTCTGTCTCCATCTTGGCTACAGGGCCACAGATTTTTCCGATTCAGTACCAAAACATAACCAATTTAGTTCCTAAACTGTTTCCACGTACAAGGCATGGGGCAGCTTTTGAATGTGTGTACTAGTTCCAAAGGAGTGTCACTCCCATAGCAGGAAGTAAACCAGTCGACCAGGGATACTAGGTCCTATCCACTTTTCCACGTGGGACAAGTTATACACTAAGCAGCAAGATAAATTTAAAAAAAAAAAAAAAAAAAAAAAAGAAGTTTTTGCTCTGATTAAATAGCTTTTACATCACAAAAGAAAAAAGTTGCCACATGAGCATGGTACTTAGCACGTCAGTTGGTAATCTGAAGTTCATGAGGTTTTTTCCTCACACGTGGAACTATTCTCCCCCCTTTTCTTGGGATATTGTGTCACCCACTCAGAACTTTCTCACTGAAACATTTCCGATTCGAAAGGAAACAGGAGCCTTAGTGACAGACAGAACACATGGATTGTTGCGTCCCTTGACGCTTTGGAGTAATAAGGTGTAGTTGAGAATGGTTTAAGCTATGAAACAAAATGAAATCTTGTGCTAAAGGTCAGTAAGAGCCACAAATACCCTGATGTTCAGCATTTTTGACTGCAAAGTACAAAATCTACCTGAAATATTATTGTCTGGAAAATACATTTCTGTCTTTGATTGTTGGCAGTAGTACAGTAAAAGGTGCGTTCCCATACCGGGAGTCGAACCCGGGCCGCCTGGGTGAAAACCAGGAATCCTAACCGCTAGACCATATGGGAATGGATAGCTACACACTGAGGTATCTATTGAAAAAAATCAGCTCGGGGGCTTGCACAAGAAACGTCTGCAGATTGGCACGTGCATCTTACCTCGTTAGAGCAGTAGGTAGCGCGTCAGTCTCATAATCTGAAGGTCGTGAGTTCGATACTCACACGGGGCAGCGGGCTCCTCTTTTCCGAAGAGATTTTGTCAAAAACTTAGAACTTTCCTGTTCATTTCTAACACGTTTCTGATAAGTAAGGATTTGTGAACCCAAATGACACATGGGATGCTGGTTCTCTTGACCCGTTTGCTGTATAAAGAGGCAGATGAGAGTGATTTGAGCTATGAAAAAAAATTAAATCTTGTGCCAAAGGTCGTCACAATGAATGTAACCAAAAGCTGGTGTTCAGAATGATTGACAGCTAAGCGCAAAATCTACCTGAAATACTTTTGTCTGAAAAACACCCGCGTCAGTCTCATAATCTGAAGGTCGTAAGTTCGATCCTCACACGGGGCAGCAGGCTCCTCTTTTCCGAAGAGATTTTGTCAAAAACTTAGAACTTTCCCTTTCAGTTCTAACACGTTTCTGATAAGTAAGGATTTGTGAACCCAAATGACAGATGGGACACATGGGTTGCTGTTTCTCTTGACCCGTTTGCTGTATAAAGAGGCAGATGAGAGTGATTTAAGCTGTTTGACAGCTAAGCGCAAAATCTACCTGAAATACTTTTGTCTGAAAAACACCCGTCAGTAGCGAGCGCGTCAGTCTCATATTCTGAAGTTCGTGAGTTCGATCCTCACATGGGGAAGCGGTACCCTCTTTTCTGAAGAGATTCTGTCACCAAATTAGAACTTTCCCTTTCAGATTTAAAATGTTTCTGATAAGTAAGAATTTGCGAACCCAAATGACAGACAGGACACATGGGTTGTTGATTCTCTTGACACGTTTGCTGTAAAAGGGGCTAGTTGAGATTGATTTGAGCTATGAAACCAAATTAAATCTTGTGCCAAAGTTCATCACAACGAACGGACCAAAAGATGGCGTTCAGAAATTTCGACAGCTTAACGCAAATTCTACCTGAAATACTTTTGTCTGAAAAACACCTTTGTCTTTGAATGTTGGTGGCAGTACAGAAAAGTACATTCCCATACAGGGAGTTGAACCCTTCCCGCCTGGGTGAGAACCAGGAATCCTAACCGCTAGACCATATGGGAAAAGATGTGCTGTCTTATCAGTGACAATCTGAAAAAAAATAAGTTTTCTACTTGGCACAAGCAACTTCTGCAGTTCTATTTGCGCAGCTTGCCTCGTTAACACAGTTGTAAGCAAATCAGTCTCATAAGCTGAAAGATGAACGTTCGATTCTTAGACGGGGTACTGGTCCCTCGTTTTCTCAATCGATTCTGTCTCCATCTTGGCTACAGGGCCACAGATTTTTCCGATTCAGTACCAAAACATAACCAATTTAGTTCCTAAACTGTTTCCACGTACAAGGCATGGGGCAGCTTTTGAATGTGTGTACTAGTTCCAAAGGAGTGTCACTCCCATAGCAGGAAGTAAACCAGTCGACCAGGGATACTAGGTCCTATCCACTTTTCCACGTGGGACAAGTTATACACTAAGCAGCAAGATAAATTTAAAAAAAAAAAAAAAAAAAAAAAAAGAAGTTTTTGCTCTGATTAAATAGCTTTTACATCACAAAAGAAAAAAGTTGCCACATGAGCATGGTACTTAGCACGTCAGTTGGTAATCTGAAGTTCATGAGGTTTTTTCCTCACACGTGGAACTATTCTCCCCCCTTTTCTTGGGATATTGTGTCACCCACTCAGAACTTTCTCACTGAAACATTTCCGATTCGAAAGGAAACAGGAGCCTTAGTGACAGACAGAACACATGGATTGTTGCGTCCCTTGACGCTTTGGAGTAATAAGGTGTAGTTGAGAATGGTTTAAGCTATGAAACAAAATGAAATCTTGTGCTAAAGGTCAGTAAGAGCCACAAATACCCTGATGTTCAGCATTTTTGACTGCAAAGTACAAAATCTACCTGAAATATTATTGTCTGGAAAATACATTTCTGTCTTTGATTGTTGGCAGTAGTACAGTAAAAGGTGCGTTCCCATACCAGGAGTCGAACCCGGGCCGCCTGGGTGAAAACCAGGAATCCTAACCGCTAGACCATATGGGAATGGATAGCTACACACTGAGGTATCTATTGAAAAAAATCAGCTCGGGGGCTTGCACAAGAAACGTCTGCAGATTGGCACGTGCATCTTACCTCGTTAGCGCAGTAGGTAGCGCGTCAGTCTCATAATCTGAAGGTCGTGAGTTCGATACTCACACGGGGCAGCGGGCTCCTCTTTTCCGAAGAGATTTTGTCAAAAACTTAGAACTTTCCTGTTCATTTCTAACACGTTTCTGATAAGTAAGGATTTGTGAACCCAAATGACACATGGGATGCTGGTTCTCTTGACCCGTTTGCTGTATAAAGAGGCAGATGAGAGTGATTTGAGCTATGAAAAAAAATTAAATCTTGTGCCAAAGGTCGTCACAATGAATGTAACCAAAAGCTGGTGTTCAGAATGATTGACAGCTAAGCGCAAAATCTACCTGAAATACTTTTGTCTGAAAAACACCCGCGTCAGTCTCATAATCTGAAGGTCGTAAGTTCGATCCTCACACGGGGCAGCAGGCTCCTCTTTTCCGAAGAGATTTTGTCAAAAACTTAGAACTTTCCCTTTCAGTTCTAACACGTTTCTGATAAGTAAGGATTTGTGAACCCAAATGACAGATGGGACACATGGGTTGCTGTTTCTCTTGACCCGTTTGCTGTATAAAGAGGCAGATGAGAGTGATTTGAGCTGTTTGACAGCTAAGCGCAAAATCTACCTGAAATAATTTTGTCTGAAAAACACCCGTCAGTAGCGAGCGCGTCAGTCTCATATTCTGAAGTTCGTGAGTTCGATACTCACACGGGGCAGCGGGCTCCTCTTTTCCGAAGAGATTTTGTCAAAAACTTAGAACTTTCCTGTTCATTTCTAACACGTTTCTGATAAGTAAGGATTTGTGAACCCAAATGACACATGGGATGCTGGTTCTCTTGACCCATTTGCTGTATAAAGAGGCAGATGAGAGTGATTTGAGCTATGAAAAAAAATTAAATTTTGTGCCAAAGGTCGTCACAATGAATGTAACCAAAAGCTGGTGTTCAGAATGATTGACAGCTAAGCGCAAAATCTACCTGAAATACTTTTGTCTGAAAAACACCCGCGTCAGTCTCATAATCTGAAGGTCGTGAGTTCGATCCTCACACGGGGCAGCAGGCTCCTCTTTTCCGAAGAGATTTTGTCAAAAACTTAGAACTTTCCCTTTCAGTTCTAACACGTTTCTGATAAGTAAGGATTTGTGAACCCAAATGACAGATGGGACACATGGGTTGCTGTTTCTCTTGACCCGTTTGCTGTATAAAGAGGCAGATGAGAGTGATTTGAGCTGTTTGACAGCTAAGCGCAAAATCTACCTGAAATACTTTTGTCTGAAAAACACCCGTCAGTAGCGAGCGCGTCAGTCTCATATTCTGAAGTTCGTGAGTTCGATCCTCACATGGGGAAGCGGTACCCTCTTTTCTGAAGAGATTCTGTCACCAAATTAGAACTTTCCCTTTCAGATTTAAAATGTTTCTGATAAGTAAGAATTTGCGAACCCAAATGACAGACAGGACACATGGGTTGTTGATTCTCTTGACACGTTTGCTGTAAAAGGGGCTAGTTGAGATTGATTTGAGCTATGAAACCAAATTAAATCTTGTGCCAAAGTTCATCACAACGAACGGACCAAAAGATGGCGTTCAGAATTTTCGACAGCTTAACGCAAATTCTACCTGAAATACTTTTGTCTGAAAAACACCTTTGTCTTTGAATGTTGGTGGCAGTACAGAAAAGTACATTCCCATACCGGGAGTTGAACCCGGCCCGCCTGGGTGAAAACCAGGAATCCTAACCGCTAGACCATATGGGAAAAGATGTGCTGTCTTATCAGTGACAATCTGAAAAAAAATAAGTTTTCTACTTGGCACAAGCAACTTCTGCAGTTCTATTTGCGCAGCTTGCCTCGTTAACACAGTTGTAAGCAAATCAGTCTCATAAGCTGAAAGATGAACGTTCGATTCTTAGACGGGGTACTGGTCCCTCGTTTTCTCAATCGATTGTGTCTCCATCTTGGCTACAGGGCCACAGATTTTTCCGATTCAGTACCAAAACATAACCAATTTAGTTCCTAAACTGTTTCCACGTACAAGGCATGGGGCAGCTTTTGAATGTGTGTACTAGTTCCAAAGGAGTGTCACTCCCATAGCAGGAAGTAAACCAGTCGACCAGGGATACTAGGTCCTATCCACTTTTCCACGTGGGACAAGTTATACACTAAGCAGCAAGATAAATTTAAAAAAAAAAAAAAAAAAAAAAAAGAAGTTTTTGCTCTGATTAAATAGCTTTTACATCACAAAAGAAAAAAGTTGCCACATGAGCATGGTACTTAGCACGTCAGTTGGTAATCTGAAGTTCATGAGGTTTTTTCCTCACACGTGGAACTATTCTCCCCCCTTTTCTTGGGATATTGTGTCACCCACTCAGAACTTTCTCACTGAAACATTTCCGATTCGAAAGGAAACAGGAGCCTTAGTGACAGACAGAACACATGGATTGTTGCGTCCCTTGACGCTTTGGAGTAATAAGGTGTAGTTGAGAATGGTTTAAGCTATGAAACAAAATGAAATCTTGTGCTAAAGGTCAGTAAGAGCCACAAATACCCTGATGTTCAGCATTTTTGACTGCAAAGTACAAAATCTACCTGAAATATTATTGTCTGGAAAATACATTTCTGTCTTTGATTGTTGGCAGTAAAAGGTGCGTTCCCATACCGGGAGTCGAACCCGGGCCGCCTGGGTGAAAACCAGGAATCCTAACCGCTAGACCATATGGGAATGGATAGCTACACACTGAGGTATCTATTGAAAAAAATCAGCTCGGGGGCTTGCACAAGAAACGTCTGCAGATTGGCACGTGCATCTTACCTCGTTAGCGCAGTAGGTAGCGCGTCAGTCTCATAATCTGAAGGTCGTGAGTTCGATACTCACACGGGGCAGCTGGCTCCTCTTTTCCGAAGAGATTTTGTCAAAAACTTAGAACTTTCCTGTTCATTTCTAACACGTTTCTGATAAGTAAGGATTTGTGAACCCAAATGACACATGGGATGCTGGTTCTCTTGACCCGTTTGCTGTATAAAGAGGCAGATGAGAGTGATTTGAGCTATGAAAAAAAATTAAATCTTGTGCCAAAGGTCGTCACAATGAATGTAACCAAAAGCTGGTGTTCAGAATGATTGACAGCTAAGCGCAAAATCTACCTGAAATACTTTTGTCTGAAAAACACCCGCGTCAGTCTCATAATCTGAAGGTCGTAAGTTCGATCCTCACACGGGGCAGCAGGCTCCTCTTTTCCGAAGAGATTTTGTCAAAAACTTAGAACTTTCCCTTTCAGTTCTAACACGTTTCTGATAAGTAAGGATTTGTGAACCCAAATGACAGATGGGACACATGGGTTGCTGTTTCTCTTGACCCGTTTGCTGTATAAAGAGGCAGATGAGAGTGATTTGAGCTGTTTGACAGCTAAGCGCAAAATCTACCTGAAATACTTTTGTCTGAAAAACACCCGTCAGTAGCGAGCGCGTCAGTCTCATATTCTGAAGTTCGTGAGTTCGATACTCACACGGGGCAGCGGGCTCCTCTTTTCCGAAGAGATTTTGTCAAAAACTTAGAACTTTCCTGTTCATTTCTAACACGTTTCTGATAAGTAAGGATTTGTGAACCCAAATGACACATGGGATGCTGGTTCTCTTGACCCGTTTGCTGTATAAAGAGGCAGATGAGAGTGATTTGAGCTATGAAAAAAAATTAAATCTTGTGCCAAAGGTCGTCACAATGAATGTAACCAAAAGCTGGTGTTCAGAATGATTGACAGCTAAGCGCAAAATCTACCTGAAATACTTTTGTCTGAAAAACACCCGCGTCAGTCTCATAATCTGAAGGTCGTGAGTTCGATCCTCACACGGGGCAGCAGGCTCCTCTTTTCCGAAGAGATTTTGTCAAAAACTTAGAACTTTCCCTTTCAGTTCTAACACGTTTCTGATAAGTAAGGATTTGTGAACCCAAATGACAGATGGGACACATGGGTTGCTGTTTCTCTTGACCCGTTTGCTGTATAAAGAGGCAGATGAGAGTGATTTGAGCTGTTTGACAGCTAAGCGCAAAATCTACCTGAAATACTTTTGTCTGAAAAACACCCGTCAGTAGCGAGCGCGTCAGTCTCATATTCTGAAGTTCGTGAGTTCGATCCTCACATGGGGAAGCGGTACCCTCTTTTCTGAAGAGATTCTGTCACCAAATTAGAACTTTCCCTTTCAGATTTAAAATGTTTCTGATAAGTAAGAATTTGCGAACCCAAATGACAGACAGGACACATGGGTTGTTGATTCTCTTGACACGTTTGCTGTAAAAGGGGCTAGTTGAGATTGATTTGAGCTATGAAACCAAATTAAATCTTGTGCCAAAGTTCATCACAACGAACGGACCAAAAGATGGCGTTCAGAATTTTCGACAGCTTAACGCAAATTCTACCTGAAATACTTTTGTCTGAAAAACACCTTTGTCTTTGAATGTTGGTGGCAGTACAGAAAAGTACATTCCCATACCGGGAGTTGAACCCGGCCCGCCTGGTTGAGAACCAGGAATCCTAACCGCTAGACCATATGGGAAAAGATGTGCTGTCTTATCAGTGACAATCTGAAAAAAAATAAGTTTTCTACTTGGCACAAGCAACTTCTGCAGTTCTATTTGCGCAGCTTGCCTCGTTAACACAGTTGTAAGCAAATCAGTCTCATAAGCTGAAAGATGAACGTTCGATTCTTAGACGGGGTACTGGTCCCTCGTTTTCTCAATCGATTCTGTCTCCATCTTGGCTACAGGGCCACAGATTTTTCCGATTCAGTACCAAAACATAACCAATTTAGTTCCTAAACTGTTTCCACGTACAAGGCATGGGGCAGCTTTTGAATGTGTGTACTAGTTCCAAAGGAGTGTCACTCCCATAGCAGGAAGTAAACCAGTCGACCAGGGATACTAGGTCCTATCCACTTTTCCACGTGGGACAAGTTATACACTAAGCAGCAAGATAAATTTAAAAAAAAAAAAAAAAAAAAAAAAGAAGTTTTTGCTCTGATTAAATAGCTTTTACATCACAAAAGAAAAAAGTTGCCACATGAGCATGGTACTTAGCACGTCAGTTGGTAATCTGAAGTTCATGAGGTTTTTTCCTCACACGTGGAACTATTCTCCCCCCTTTTCTTGGGATATTGTGTCACCCACTCAGAACTTTCTCACTGAAACATTTCCGATTCGAAAGGAAACAGGAGCCTTAGTGACAGACAGAACACATGGATTGTTGCGTCCCTTGACGCTTTGGAGTAATAAGGTGTAGTTGAGAATGGTTTAAGCTATGAAACAAAATGAAATCTTGTGCTAAAGGTCAGTAAGAGCCACAAATACCCTGATGTTCAGCATTTTTGACTGCAAAGTACAAAATCTACCTGAAATATTATTGTCTGGAAAATACATTTCTGTCTTTGATTGTTGGCAGTAGTACAGTAAAAGGTGCGTTCCCATACCGGGAGTCGAACCCGGGCCGCCTGGGTGAAAACCAGGAATCCTAACCGCTAGACCATATGGGAATGGATAGCTACACACTGAGGTATCTATTGAAAAAAATCAGCTCGGGGGCTTGCACAAGAAACGTCTGCAGATTGGCACGTGCATCTTACCTCGTTAGCGCAGTAGGTAGCGCGTCAGTCTCATAATCTGAAGGTCGTGAGTTCGATACTCACACGGGGCAGCGGGCTCCTCTTTTCCGAAGAGATTTTGTCAAAAACTTAGAACTTTCCTGTTCATTTCTAACACGTTTCTGATAAGTAAGGATTTGTGAACCCAAATGACACATGGGATGCTGGTTCTCTTGACCCGTTTGCTGTATAAAGAGGCAGATGAGAGTGATTTGAGCTATGAAAAAAAATTAAATCTTGTGCCAAAGGTCGTCACAATGAATGTAACCAAAAGCTGGTGTTCAGAATGATTGACAGCTAAGCGCAAAATCTACCTGAAATACTTTTGTCTGAAAAACACCCGCGTCAGTCTCATAATCTGAAGGTCGTAAGTTCGATCCTCACACGGGGCAGCAGGCTCCTCTTTTCCGAAGAGATTTTGTCAAAAACTTAGAACTTTCCCTTTCAGTTCTAACACGTTTCTGATAAGTAAGGATTTGTGAACCCAAATGACAGATGGGACACATGGGTTGCTGTTTCTCTTGACCCGTTTGCTGTATAAAGAGGCAGATGAGAGTGATTTGAGCTGTTTGACAGCTAAGCGCAAAATCTACCTGAAATACTTTTGTCTGAAAAACACCCGTCAGTAGCGAGCGCGTCAGTCTCATATTCTGAAGTTCGTGAGTTCGATACTCACACGGGGCAGCGGGCTCCTCTTTTCCGAAGAGATTTTGTCAAAAACTTAGAACTTTCCTGTTCATTTCTAACACGTTTCTGATAAGTAAGGATTTGTGAACCCAAATGACACATGGGATGCTGGTTCTCTTGACCCGTTTGCTGTATAAAGAGGCAGATGAGAGTGATTTGAGCTATGAAAAAAAATTAAATCTTGTGCCAAAGGTCGTCACAATGAATGTAACCAAAAGCTGGTGTTCAGAATGATTGACAGCTAAGCGCAAAATCTACCTGAAATACTTTTGTCTGAAAAACACCCGCGTCAGTCTCATAATCTGAAGGTCGTGAGTTCGATCCTCACACGGGGCAGCAGGCTCCTCTTTTCCGAAGAGATTTTGTCAAAAACTTAGAACTTTCCCTTTCAGTTCTAACACGTTTCTGATAAGTAAGGATTTGTGAACCCAAATGACAGATGGGACACATGGGTTGCTGTTTCTCTTGACCCGTTTGCTGTATAAAGAGGCAGATGAGAGTGATTTGAGCTGTTTGACAGCTAAGCGCAAAATCTACCTGAAATACTTTTGTCTGAAAAACACCCGTCAGTAGCGAGCGCGTCAGTCTCATATTCTGAAGTTCGTGAGTTCGATCCTCACATGGGGAAGTGGTACCCTCTTTTCTGAAGAGATTCTGTCACCAAATTAGAACTTTCCCTTTCAGATTTAAAATGTTTCTGATAAGTAAGAATTTGCGAACCCAAATGACAGACAGGACACATGGGTTGTTGATTCTCTTGACACGTTTGCTGTAAAAGGGGCTAGTTGAGATTGATTTGAGCTATGAAACCAAATTAAATCTTGTGCCAAAGTTCATCACAACGAACGGACCAAAAGATGGCGTTCAGAATTTTCGACAGCTTAACGCAAATTCTACCTGAAATACTTTTGTCTGAAAAACACCTTTGTCTTTGAATGTTGGTGGCAGTACAGAAAAGTACATTCCCATACCGGGAGTTGAACCCGGCCCGCCTGGGTGAGAACCAGGAATCCTAACCGCTAGACCATATGGGAAAAGATGTGCTGTCTTATCAGTGACAATCTGAAAAAAAATAAGTTTTCTACTTGGCACAAGCAACTTCTGCAGTTCTATTTGCGCAGCTTGCCTCGTTAACACAGTTGTAAGCAAATCAGTCTCATAAGCTGAAAGATGAACGTTCGATTCTTAGACGGGGTACTGGTCCCTCGTTTTCTCAATCGATTCTGTCTCCATCTTGGCTACAGGGCCACAGATTTTTCCGATTCAGTACCAAAACATAACCAATTTAGTTCCTAAACTGTTTCCACGTACAAGGCATGGGGCAGCTTTTGAATGTGTGTACTAGTTCCAAAGGAGTGTCACTCCCATAGCAGGAAGTAAACCAGTCGACCAGGGATACTAGGTCCTATCCACTTTTCCACGTGGGACAAGTTATACACTAAGCAGCAAGATAAATTTAAAAAAAAAAAAAAAAAAAAAAAAGAAGTTTTTGCTCTGATTAAATAGCTTTTACATCACAAAAGAAAAAAGTTGCCACATGAGCATGGTACTTAGCACGTCAGTTGGTAATCTGAAGTTCATGAGGTTTTTTCCTCACACGTGGAACTATTCTCCCCCCTTTTCTTGGGATATTGTGTCACCCACTCAGAACTTTCTCACTGAAACATTTCCGATTCGAAAGGAAACAGGAGCCTTAGTGACAGACAGAACACATGGATTGTTGCGTCCCTTGACGCTTTGGAGTAATAAGGTGTAGTTGAGAATGGTTTAAGCTATGAAACAAAATGAAATCTTGTGCTAAAGGTCAGTAAGAGCCACAAATACCCTGATGTTCAGCATTTTTGACTGCAAAGTACAAAATCTACCTGAAATATTATTGTCTGGAAAATACATTTCTGTCTTTGATTGTTGGCAGTAAAAAGTGCGTTCCCATACCGGGAGTCGAACCCGGGCCGCCTGGGTGAAAACCAGGAATCCTAACCGCTAGACCATATGGGAATGGATAGCTACACACTGAGGTATCTATTGAAAAAAATCAGCTCGGGGGCTTGCACAAGAAACGTCTGCAGATTGGCACGTGCATCTTACCTCGTTAGCGCAGTAGGTAGCGCGTCAGTCTCATAATCTGAAGGTCGTGAGTTCGATACTCACACGGGGCAGCGGGCTCCTCTTTTCCGAAGAGATTTTGTCAAAAACTTAGAACTTTCCTGTTCATTTCTAACACGTTTCTGATAAGTAAGGATTTGTGAACCCAAATGACACATGGGATGCTGGTTCTCTTGACCCGTTTGCTGTATAAAGAGGCAGATGAGAGTGATTTGAGCTATGAAAAAAAATTAAATCTTGTGCCAAAGGTCGTCACAATGAATGTAACCAAAAGCTGGTGTTCAGAATGATTGACAGCTAAGCGCAAAATCTACCTGAAATACTTTTGTCTGAAAAACACCCGCGTCAGTCTCATAATCTGAAGGTCGTAAGTTCGATCCTCACACGGGGCAGCAGGCTCCTCTTTTCCGAAGAGATTTTGTCAAAAACTTAGAACTTTCCCTTTCAGTTCTAACACGTTTCTGATAAGTAAGGATTTGTGAACCCAAATGACAGATGGGACACATGGGTTGCTGTTTCTCTTGACCCGTTTGCTGTATAAAGAGGCAGATGAGAGTGATTTGAGCTGTTTGACAGCTAAGCGCAAAATCTACCTGAAATACTTTTGTCTGAAAAACACCCGTCAGTAGCGAGCGCGTCAGTCTCATATTCTGAAGTTCGTGAGTTCGATACTCACACGGGGCAGCGGGCTCCTCTTTTCCGAAGAGATTTTGTCAAAAACTTAGAACTTTCCTGTTCATTTCTAACACGTTTCTGATAAGTAAGGATTTGTGAACCCAAATGACACATGGGATGCTGGTTCTCTTGACCCGTTTGCTGTATAAAGAGGCAGATGAGAGTGATTTGAGCTATGAAAAAAAATTAAATCTTGTGCCAAAGGTCGTCACAATGAATGTAACCAAAAGCTGGTGTTCAGAATGATTGACAGCTAAGCGCAAAATCTACCTGAAATACTTTTGTCTGAAAAACACCCGCGTCAGTCTCATAATCTGAAGGTCGTGAGTTCGATCCTCACACGGGGCAGCAGGCTCCTCTTTTCCGAAGAGATTTTGTCAAAAACTTAGAACTTTCCCTTTCAGTTCTAACACGTTTCTGATAAGTAAGGATTTGTGAACCCAAATGACAGATGGGACACATGGGTTGCTGTTTCTCTTGACCCGTTTGCTGTATAAAGAGGCAGATGAGAGTGATTTGAGCTGTTTGACAGCTAAGCGCAAAATCTACCTGAAATACTTTTGTCTGAAAAACACCCGTCAGTAGCGAGCGCGTCAGTCTCATATTCTGAAGTTCGTGAGTTCGATCCTCACATGGGGAAGTGGTACCCTCTTTTCTGAAGAGATTCTGTCACCAAATTAGAACTTTCCCTTTCAGATTTAAAATGTTTCTGATAAGTAAGAATTTGCGAACCCAAATGACAGACAGGACACATGGGTTGTTGATTCTCTTGACACGTTTGCTGTAAAAGGGGCTAGTTGAGATTGATTTGAGCTATGAAACCAAATTAAATCTTGTGCCAAAGTTCATCACAACGAACGGACCAAAAGATGGCGTTCAGAATTTTCGACAGCTTAACGCAAATTCTACCTGAAATACTTTTGTCTGAAAAACACCTTTGTCTTTGAATGTTGGTGGCAGTACAGAAAAGTACATTCCCATACCGGGAGTTGAACCCGGCCCGCCTGGGTGAGAACCAGGAATCCTAACCGCTAGACCATATGGGAAAAGATGTGCTGTCTTATCAGTGACAATCTGAAAAAAAATAAGTTTTCTACTTGGCACAAGCAACTTCTGCAGTTCTATTTGCGCAGCTTGCCTCGTTAACACAGTTGTAAGCAAATCAGTCTCATAAGCTGAAAGATGAACGTTCGATTCTTAGACGGGGTACTGGTCCCTCGTTTTCTCAATCGATTCTGTCTCCATCTTGGCTACAGGGCCACAGATTTTTCCGATTCAGTACCAAAACATAACCAATTTAGTTCCTAAACTGTTTCCACGTACAAGGCATGGGGCAGCTTTTGAATGTGTGTACTAGTTCCAAAGGAGTGTCACTCCCATAGCAGGAAGTAAACCAGTCGACCAGGGATACTAGGTCCTATCCACTTTTCCACGTGGGACAAGTTATACACTAAGCAGCAAGATAAATTTAAAAAAAAAAAAAAAAAAAAAAAAAGAAGTTTTTGCTCTGATTAAATAGCTTTTACATCACAAAAGAAAAAAGTTGCCACATGAGCATGGTACTTAGCACGTCAGTTGGTAATCTGAAGTTCATGAGGTTTTTTCCTCACACGTGGAACTATTCTCCCCCCTTTTCTTGGGATATTGTGTCACCCACTCAGAACTTTCTCACTGAAACATTTCCGATTCGAAAGGAAACAGGAGCCTTAGTGACAGACAGAACACATGGATTGTTGCGTCCCTTGACGCTTTGGAGTAATAAGGTGTAGTTGAGAATGGTTTAAGCTATGAAACAAAATGAAATCTTGTGCTAAAGGTCAGTAAGAGCCACAAATACCCTGATGTTCAGCATTTTTGACTGCAAAGTACAAAATCTACCTGAAATATTATTGTCTGGAAAATACATTTCTGTCTTTGATTGTTGGCAGTAGTACAGTAAGAGGTGCGTTCCCATACCGGGAGTCGAACCTGGGCCGCCTGGGTGAAAACCAGGAATCCTAACCGCTAGACCATATGGGAATGGATAGCTACACACTGAGGTATCTATTGAAAAAAATCAGCTCGGGGGCTTGCACAAGAAACGTCTGCAGATTGGCACGTGCATCTTACCTCGTTAGCGCAGTAGGTAGCGCGTCAGTCTCATAATCTGAAGGTCGTGAGTTCGATACTCACACGGGGCAGCGGGCTCCTCTTTTCCGAAGAGATTTTGTCAAAAACTTAGAACTTTCCTGTTCATTTCTAACACGTTTCTGATAAGTAAGGATTTGTGAACCCAAATGACACATGGGATGCTGGTTCTCTTGACCCGTTTGCTGTATAAAGAGGCAGATGAGAGTGATTTGAGCTATGAAAAAAAATTAAATCTTGTGCCAAAGGTCGTCACAATGAATGTAACCAAAAGCTGGTGTTCAGAATGATTGACAGCTAAGCGCAAAATCTACCTGAAATACTTTTGTCTGAAAAACACCCGCGTCAGTCTCATAATCTGAAGGTCGTAAGTTCGATCCTCACACGGGGCAGCAGGCTCCTCTTTTCCGAAGAGATTTTGTCAAAAACTTAGAACTTTCCCTTTCAGTTCTAACACGTTTCTGATAAGTAAGGATTTGTGAACCCAAATGACAGATGGGACACATGGGTTGCTGTTTCTCTTGACCCGTTTGCTGTATAAAGAGGCAGATGAGAGTGATTTGAGCTGTTTGACAGCTAAGCGCAAAATCTACCTGAAATACTTTTGTCTGAAAAACACCCGTCAGTAGCGAGCGCGTCAGTCTCATATTCTGAAGTTCGTGAGTTCGATACTCACACGGGGCAGCGGGCTCCTCTTTTCCGAAGAGATTTTGTCAAAAACTTAGAACTTTCCTGTTCATTTCTAACACGTTTCTGATAAGTAAGGATTTGTGAACCCAAATGACACATGGGATGCTGGTTCTCTTGACCCGTTTGCTGTATAAAGAGGCAGATGAGAGTGATTTGAGCTATGAAAAAAAATTAAATCTTGTGCCAAAGGTCGTCACAATGAATGTAACCAAAAGCTGGTGTTCAGAATGATTGACAGCTAAGCGCAAAATCTACCTGAAATACTTTTGTCTGAAAAACACCCGCGTCAGTCTCATAATCTGAAGGTCGTGAGTTCGATCCTCACACGGGGCAGCAGGCTCCTCTTTTCCGAAGAGATTTTGTCAAAAACTTAGAACTTTCCCTTTCAGTTCTAACACGTTTCTGATAAGTAAGGATTTGTGAACCCAAATGACAGATGGGACACATGGGTTGCTGTTTCTCTTGACCCGTTTGCTGTATAAAGAGGCAGATGAGAGTGATTTGAGCTGTTTGACAGCTAAGCGCAAAATCTACCTGAAATACTTTTGTCTGAAAAACACCCGTCAGTAGCGAGCGCGTCAGTCTCATATTCTGAAGTTCGTGAGTTCGATCCTCACATGGGGAAGCGGTACCCTCTTTTCTGAAGAGATTCTGTCACCAAATTAGAACTTTCCCTTTCAGATTTAAAATGTTTCTGATAAGTAAGAATTTGCGAACCCAAATGACAGACAGGACACATGGGTTGTTGATTCTCTTGACACGTTTGCTGTAAAAGGGGCTAGTTGAGATTGATTTGAGCTATGAAACCAAATTAAATCTTGTGCCAAAGTTCATCACAACGAACGGACCAAAAGATGGCGTTCAGAATTTTCGACAGCTTAACGCAAATTCTACCTGAAATACTTTTGTCTGAAAAACACCTTTGTCTTTGAATGTTGGTGGCAGTACAGAAAAGTACATTCCCATACCGGGAGTTGAACCCGGCCCGCCTGGGTGAGAACCAGGAATCCTAACCGCTAGACCATATGGGAAAAGATGTGCTGTCTTATCAGTGACAATCTGAAAAAAAATAAGTTTTCTACTTGGCACAAGCAACTTCTGCAGTTCTATTTGCGCAGCTTGCCTCGTTAACACAGTTGTAAGCAAATCAGTCTCATAAGCTGAAAGATGAACGTTCGATTCTTAGACGGGGTACTGGTCCCTCGTTTTCTCAATCGATTCTGTCTCCATCTTGGCTACAGGGCCACAGATTTTTCCGATTCAGTACCAAAACATAACCAATTTAGTTCCTAAACTGTTTCCACGTACAAGGCATGGGGCAGCTTTTGAATGTGTGTACTAGTTCCAAAGGAGTGTCACTCCCATAGCAGGAAGTAAACCAGTCGACCAGGGATACTAGGTCCTATCCACTTTTCCACGTGGGACAAGTTATACACTAAGCAGCAAGATAAATTTAAAAAAAAAAAAAAAAAAAAAAAAGAAGTTTTTGCTCTGATTAAATAGCTTTTACATCACAAAAGAAAAAAGTTGCCACATGAGCATGGTACTTAGCACGTCAGTTGGTAATCTGAAGTTCATGAGGTTTTTTCCTCACACGTGGAACTATTCTCCCCCCTTTTCTTGGGATATTGTGTCACCCACTCAGAACTTTCTCACTGAAACATTTCCGATTCGAAAGGAAACAGGAGCCTTAGTGACAGACAGAACACATGGATTGTTGCGTCCCTTGACGCTTTGGAGTAATAAGGTGTAGTTGAGAATGGTTTAAGCTATGAAACAAAATGAAATCTTGTGCTAAAGGTCAGTAAGAGCCACAAATACCCTGATGTTCAGCATTTTTGACTGCAAAGTACAAAATCTACCTGAAATATTATTGTCTGGAAAATACATTTCTGTCTTTGATTGTTGGCAGTAGTACAGTAAAAGGTGCGTTCCCATACCGGGAGTCGAACCCGGGCCGCCTGGGTGAAAACCAGGAATCCTAACCGCTAGACCATATGGGAATGGATAGCTACACACTGAGGTATCTATTGAAAAAAATCAGCTCGGGGGCTTGCACAAGAAACGTCTGCAGATTGGCACGTGCATCTTACCTCGTTAGCGCAGTAGGTAGCGCGTCAGTCTCATAATCTGAAGGTCGTGAGTTCGATACTCACACGGGGCAGCGGGCTCCTCTTTTCCGAAGAGATTTTGTCAAAAACTTAGAACTTTCCTGTTCATTTCTAACACGTTTCTGATAAGTAAGGATTTGTGAACCCAAATGACACATGGGATGCTGGTTCTCTTGACCCGTTTGCTGTATAAAGAGGCAGATGAGAGTGATTTGAGCTATGAAAAAAAATTAAATCTTGTGCCAAAGGTCGTCACAATGAATGTAACCAAAAGCTGGTGTTCAGAATGATTGACAGCTAAGCGCAAAATCTACCTGAAATACTTTTGTCTGAAAAACACCCGCGTCAGTCTCATAATCTGAAGGTCGTAAGTTCGATCCTCACACGGGGCAGCAGGCTCCTCTTTTCCGAAGAGATTTTGTCAAAAACTTAGAACTTTCCCTTTCAGTTCTAACACGTTTCTGATAAGTAAGGATTTGTGAACCCAAATGACAGATGGGACACATGGGTTGCTGTTTCTCTTGACCCGTTTGCTGTATAAAGAGGCAGATGAGAGTGATTTGAGCTGTTTGACAGCTAAGCGCAAAATCTACCTGAAATACTTTTGTCTGAAAAACACCCGTCAGTAGCGAGCGCGTCAGTCTCATATTCTGAAGTTCGTGAGTTCGATACTCACACGGGGCAGCGGGCTCCTCTTTTCCGAAGAGATTTTGTCAAAAACTTAGAACTTTCCTGTTCATTTCTAACACGTTTCTGATAAGTAAGGATTTGTGAACCCAAATGACACATGGGATGCTGGTTCTCTTGACCCGTTTGCTGTATAAAGAGGCAGATGAGAGTGATTTGAGCTATGAAAAAAAATTAAATCTTGTGCCAAAGGTCGTCACAATGAATGTAACCAAAAGCTGGTGTTCAGAATGATTGACAGCTAAGCGCAAAATCTACCTGAAATACTTTTGTCTGAAAAACACCCGCGTCAGTCTCATAATCTGAAGGTCGTGAGTTCGATCCTCACACGGGGCAGCAGGCTCCTCTTTTCCGAAGAGATTTTGTCAAAAACTTAGAACTTTCCCTTTCAGTTCTAACACGTTTCTGATAAGTAAGGATTTGTGAACCCAAATGACAGATGGGACACATGGGTTGCTGTTTCTCTTGACCCGTTTGCTGTATAAAGAGGCAGATGAGAGTGATTTGAGCTGTTTGACAGCTAAGCGCAAAATCTACCTGAAATACTTTTGTCTGAAAAACACCCGTCAGTAGCGAGCGCGTCAGTCTCATATTCTGAAGTTCGTGAGTTCGATCCTCACATGGGGAAGTGGTACCCTCTTTTCTGAAGAGATTCTGTCACCAAATTAGAACTTTCCCTTTCAGATTTAAAATGTTTCTGATAAGTAAGAATTTGCGAACCCAAATGACAGACAGGACACATGGGTTGTTGATTCTCTTGACACGTTTGCTGTAAAAGGGGCTAGTTGAGATTGATTTGAGCTATGAAACCAAATTAAATCTTGTGCCAAAGTTCATCACAACGAACGGACCAAAAGATGGCGTTCAGAATTTTCGACAGCTTAACGCAAATTCTACCTGAAATACTTTTGTCTGAAAAACACCTTTGTCTTTGAATGTTGGTGGCAGTACAGAAAAGTACATTCCCATACCGGGAGTTGAACCCGGCCCGCCTGGGTGAGAACCAGGAATCCTAACCGCTAGACCATATGGGAAAAGATGTGCTGTCTTATCAGTGACAATCTGAAAAAAAATAAGTTTTCTACTTGGCACAAGCAACTTCTGCAGTTCTATTTGCGCAGCTTGCCTCGTTAACACAGTTGTAAGCAAATCAGTCTCATAAGCTGAAAGATGAACGTTCGATTCTTAGACGGGGTACTGGTCCCTCGTTTTCTCAATCGATTCTGTCTCCATCTTGGCTACAGGGCCACAGATTTTTCCGATTCAGTACCAAAACATAACCAATTTAGTTCCTAAACTGTTTCCACGTACAAGGCATGGGGCAGCTTTTGAATGTGTGTACTAGTTCCAAAGGAGTGTCACTCCCATAGCAGGAAGTAAACCAGTCGACCAGGGATACTAGGTCCTATCCACTTTTCCACGTGGGACAAGTTATACACTAAGCAGCAAGATAAATTTAAAAAAAAAAAAAAAAAAAAAAGAAGTTTTTGCTCTGATTAAATAGCTTTTACATCACAAAAGAAAAAAGTTGCCACATGAGCATGGTACTTAGCACGTCAGTTGGTAATCTGAAGTTCATGAGGTTTTTTCCTCACACGTGGAACTATTCTCCCCCCTTTTCTTGGGATATTGTGTCACCCACTCAGAACTTTCTCACTGAAACATTTCCGATTCGAAAGGAAACAGGAGCCTTAGTGACAGACAGAACACATGGATTGTTGCGTCCCTTGACGCTTTGGAGTAATAAGGTGTAGTTGAGAATGGTTTAAGCTATGAAACAAAATGAAATCTTGTGCTAAAGGTCAGTAAGAGCCACAAATACCCTGATGTTCAGCATTTTTGACTGCAAAGTACAAAATCTACCTGAAATATTATTGTCTGGAAAATACATTTCTGTCTTTGATTGTTGGCAGTAGTACAGTAAAAGGTGCGTTCCCATACCGGGAGTCGAACCCGGGCCGCCTGGGTGAAAACCAGGAATCCAAACCGCTAGACCATATGGGAATGGATAGCTACACACTGAGGTATCTATTGAAAAAAATCAGCTCGGGGGCTTGCACAAGAAACGTCTGCAGATTGGCACGTGCATCTTACCTCGTTAGCGCAGTAGGTAGCGCGTCAGTCTCATAATCTGAAGGTCGTGAGTTCGATACTCACACGGGGCAGCGGGCTCCTCTTTTCCGAAGAGATTTTGTCAAAAACTTAGAACTTTCCTGTTCATTTCTAACACGTTTCTGATAAGTAAGGATTTGTGAACCCAAATGACACATGGGATGCTGGTTCTCTTGACCCGTTTGCTGTATAAAGAGGCAGATGAGAGTGATTTGAGCTATGAAAAAAAATTAAATCTTGTGCCAAAGGTCGTCACAATGAATGTAACCAAAAGCTGGTGTTCAGAATGATTGACAGCTAAGCGCAAAATCTACCTGAAATACTTTTGTCTGAAAAACACCCGCGTCAGTCTCATAATCTGAAGGTCGTAAGTTCGATCCTCACACGGGGCAGCAGGCTCCTCTTTTCCGAAGAGATTTTGTCAAAAACTTAGAACTTTCCCTTTCAGTTCTAACACGTTTCTGATAAGTAAGGATTTGTGAACCCAAATGACAGATGGGACACATGGGTTGCTGTTTCTCTTGACCCGTTTGCTGTATAAAGAGGCAGATGAGAGTGATTTGAGCTGTTTGACAGCTAAGCGCAAAATCTACCTGAAATACTTTTGTCTGAAAAACACCCGTCAGTAGCGAGCGCGTCAGTCTCATATTCTGAAGTTCGTGAGTTCGATACTCACACGGGGCAGCGGGCTCCTCTTTTCCGAAGAGATTTTGTCAAAAACTTAGAACTTTCCTGTTCATTTCTAACACGTTTCTGATAAGTAAGGATTTGTGAACCCAAATGACACATGGGATGCTGGTTCTCTTGACCCGTTTGCTGTATAAAGAGGCAGATGAGAGTGATTTGAGCTATGAAAAAAAATTAAATCTTGTGCCAAAGGTCGTCACAATGAATGTAACCAAAAGCTGGTGTTCAGAATGATTGACAGCTAAGCGCAAAATCTACCTGAAATACTTTTGTCTGAAAAACACCCGCGTCAGTCTCATAATCTGAAGGTCGTGAGTTCGATCCTCACACGGGGCAGCAGGCTCCTCTTTTCCGAAGAGATTTTGTCAAAAACTTAGAACTTTCCCTTTCAGTTCTAACACGTTTCTGATAAGTAAGGATTTGTGAACCCAAATGACAGATGGGACACATGGGTTGCTGTTTCTCTTGACCCGTTTGCTGTATAAAGAGGCAGATGAGAGTGATTTGAGCTGTTTGACAGCTAAGCGCAAAATCTACCTGAAATACTTTTGTCTGAAAAACACCCGTCAGTAGCGAGCGCGTCAGTCTCATATTCTGAAGTTCGTGAGTTCGATCCTCACATGGGGAAGTGGTACCCTCTTTTCTGAAGAGATTCTGTCACCAAATTAGAACTTTCCCTTTCAGATTTAAAATGTTTCTGATAAGTAAGAATTTGCGAACCCAAATGACAGACAGGACACATGGGTTGTTGATTCTCTTGACACGTTTGCTGTAAAAGGGGCTAGTTGAGATTGATTTGAGCTATGAAACCAAATTAAATCTTGTGCCAAAGTTCATCACAACGAACGGACCAAAAGATGGCGTTCAGAATTTTCGACAGCTTAACGCAAATTCTACCTGAAATACTTTTGTCTGAAAAACACCTTTGTCTTTGAATGTTGGTGGCAGTACAGAAAAGTACATTCCCATACCGGGAGTTGAACCCGGCCCGCCTGGGTGAGAACCAGGAATCCTAACCGCTAGACCATATGGGAAAAGATGTGCTGTCTTATCAGTGACAATCTGAAAAAAAATAAGTTTTCTACTTGGCACAAGCAACTTCTGCAGTTCTATTTGCGCAGCTTGCCTCGTTAACACAGTTGTAAGCAAATCAGTCTCATAAGCTGAAAGATGAACGTTCGATTCTTAGACGGGGTACTGGTCCCTCGTTTTCTCAATCGATTCTGTCTCCATCTTGGCTACAGGGCCACAGATTTTTCCGATTCAGTACCAAAACATAACCAATTTAGTTCCTAAACTGTTTCCACGTACAAGGCATGGGGCAGCTTTTGAATGTGTGTACTAGTTCCAAAGGAGTGTCACTCCCATAGCAGGAAGTAAACCAGTCGACCAGGGATACTAGGTCCTATCCACTTTTCCACGTGGGACAAGTTATACACTAAGCAGCAAGATAAATTTAAAAAAAAAAAAAAAAAAAAAAGAAGTTTTTGCTCTGATTAAATAGCTTTTACATCACAAAAGAAAAAAGTTGCCACATGAGCATGGTACTTAGCACGTCAGTTGGTAATCTGAAGTTCATGAGGTTTTTTCCTCACACGTGGAACTATTCTCCCCCCTTTTCTTGGGATATTGTGTCACCCACTCAGAACTTTCTCACTGAAACATTTCCGATTCGAAAGGAAACAGGAGCCTTAGTGACAGACAGAACACATGGATTGTTGCGTCCCTTGACGCTTTGGAGTAATAAGGTGTAGTTGAGAATGGTTTAAGCTATGAAACAAAATGAAATCTTGTGCTAAAGGTCAGTAAGAGCCACAAATACCCTGATGTTCAGCATTTTTGACTGCAAAGTACAAAATCTACCTGAAATATTATTGTCTGGAAAATACATTTCTGTCTTTGATTGTTGGCAGTAGTACAGTAAAAGGTGCGTTCCCATACCGGGAGTCGAACCCGGGCCGCCTGGGTGAAAACCAGGAATCCTAACCGCTAGACCATATGGGAATGGATAGCTACACACTGAGGTATCTATTGAAAAAAATCAGCTCGGGGGCTTGCACAAGAAACGTCTGCAGATTGGCACGTGCATCTTACCTCGTTAGCGCAGTAGGTAGCGCGTCAGTCTCATAATCTGAAGGTCGTGAGTTCGATACTCACACGGGGCAGCGGGCTCCTCTTTTCCGAAGAGATTTTGTCAAAAACTTAGAACTTTCCTGTTCATTTCTAACACGTTTCTGATAAGTAAGGATTTGTGAACCCAAATGACACATGGGATGCTGGTTCTCTTGACCCGTTTGCTGTATAAAGAGGCAGATGAGAGTGATTTGAGCTATGAAAAAAAATTAAATCTTGTGCCAAAGGTCGTCACAATGAATGTAACCAAAAGCTGGTGTTCAGAATGATTGACAGCTAAGCGCAAAATCTACCTGAAATACTTTTGTCTGAAAAACACCCGCGTCAGTCTCATAATCTGAAGGTCGTAAGTTCGATCCTCACACGGGGCAGCAGGCTCCTCTTTTCCGAAGAGATTTTGTCAAAAACTTAGAACTTTCCCTTTCAGTTCTAACACGTTTCTGATAAGTAAGGATTTGTGAACCCAAATGACAGATGGGACACATGGGTTGCTGTTTCTCTTGACCCGTTTGCTGTATAAAGAGGCAGATGAGAGTGATTTGAGCTGTTTGACAGCTAAGCGCAAAATCTACCTGAAATACTTTTGTCTGAAAAACACCCGTCAGTAGCGAGCGCGTCAGTCTCATATTCTGAAGTTCGTGAGTTCGATACTCACACGGGGCAGCGGGCTCCTCTTTTCCGAAGAGATTTTGTCAAAAACTTAGAACTTTCCTGTTCATTTCTAACACGTTTCTGATAAGTAAGGATTTGTGAACCCAAATGACACATGGGATGCTGGTTCTCTTGACCCGTTTGCTGTATAAAGAGGCAGATGAGAGTGATTTGAGCTATGAAAAAAATTAAATCTTGTGCCAAAGGTCGTCACAATGAATGTAACCAAAAGCTGGTGTTCAGAATGATTGACAGCTAAGCGCAAAATCTACCTGAAATACTTTTGTCTGAAAAACACCCGCGTCAGTCTCATAATCTGAAGGTCGTGAGTTCGATCCTCACACGGGGCAGCAGGCTCCTCTTTTCCGAAGAGATTTTGTCAAAAACTTAGAACTTTCCCTTTCAGTTCTAACACATTTCTGATAAGTAAGGATTTGTGAACCCAAATGACAGATGGGACACATGGGTTGCTGTTTCTCTTGACCCGTTTGCTGTATAAAGAGGCAGATGAGAGTGATTTGAGCTGTTTGACAGCTAAGCGCAAAATCTACCTGAAATACTTTTGTCTGAAAAACACCCGTCAGTAGCGAGCGCGTCAGTCTCATATTCTGAAGTTCGTGAGTTCGATCCTCACATGGGGAAGCGGTACCCTCTTTTCTGAAGAGATTCTGTCACCAAATTAGAACTTTCCCTTTCAGATTTAAAATGTTTCTGATAAGTAAGAATTTGCGAACCCAAATGACAGACAGGACACATGGGTTGTTGATTCTCTTGACACGTTTGCTGTAAAAGGGGCTAGTTGAGATTGATTTGAGCTATGAAACCAAATTAAATCTTGTGCCAAAGTTCATCACAACGAACGGACCAAAAGATGGCGTTCAGAATTTTCGACAGCTTAACGCAAATTCTACCTGAAATACTTTTGTCTGAAAAACACCTTTGTCTTTGAATGTTGGTGGCAGTACAGAAAAGTACATTCCCATACCGGGAGTTGAACCCGGCCCGCCTGGGTGAGAACCAGGAATCCTAACCGCTAGACCATATGGGAAAAGATGTGCTGTCTTATCAGTGACAATCTGAAAAAAAATAAGTTTTCTACTTGGCACAAGCAACTTCTGCAGTTCTATTTGCGCAGCTTGCCTCGTTAACACAGTTGTAAGCAAATCAGTCTCATAAGCTGAAAGATGAACGTTCGATTCTTAGACGGGGTACTGGTCCCTCGTTTTCTCAATCGATTCTGTCTCCATCTTGGCTACAGGGCCACAGATTTTTCCGATTCAGTACCAAAACATAACCAATTTAGTTCCTAAACTGTTTCCACGTACAAGGCATGGGGCAGCTTTTGAATGTGTGTACTAGTTCCAAAGGAGTGTCACTCCCATAGCAGGAAGTAAACCAGTCGACCAGGGATACTAGGTCCTATCCACTTTTCCACGTGGGACAAGTTATACACTAAGCAGCAAGATAAATTTAAAAAAAAAAAAAAAAAAAAAAGAAGTTTTTGCTCTGATTAAATAGCTTTTACATCACAAAAGAAAAAAGTTGCCACATGAGCATGGTACTTAGCACGTCAGTTGGTAATCTGAAGTTCATGAGGTTTTTTCCTCACACGTGGAACTATTCTCCCCCCTTTTCTTGGGATATTGTGTCACCCACTCAGAACTTTCTCACTGAAACATTTCCGATTCGAAAGGAAACAGGAGCCTTAGTGACAGACAGAACACATGGATTGTTGCGTCCCTTGACGCTTTGGAGTAATAAGGTGTAGTTGAGAATGGTTTAAGCTATGAAACAAAATGAAATCTTGTGCTAAAGGTCAGTAAGAGCCACAAATACCCTGATGTTCAGCATTTTTGACTGCAAAGTACAAAATCTACCTGAAATATTATTGTCTGGAAAATACATTTCTGTCTTTGATTGTTGGCAGTAGTACAGTAAAAGGTGCGTTCCCATACCGGGAGTCGAACCCGGGCCGCCTGGGTGAAAACCAGGAATCCTAACCGCTAGACCATATGGGAATGGATAGCTACACACTGAGGTATCTATTGAAAAAAATCAGCTCGGGGGCTTGCACAAGAAACGTCTGCAGATTGGCACGTGCATCTTACCTCGTTAGCGCAGTAGGTAGCGCGTCAGTCTCATAACACCCGCGTCAGTCTCATAATCTGAAGGTCGTAAGTTCGATCCTCACACGGGGCAGCAGGCTCCTCTTTTCCGAAGAGATTTTGTCAAAAACTTAGAACTTTCCCTTTCAGTTCTAACACGTTTCTGATAAGTAAGGATTTGTGAACCCAAATGACAGATGGGACACATGGGTTGCTGTTTCTCTTGACCCGTTTGCTGTATAAAGAGGCAGATGAGAGTGATTTGAGCTGTTTGACAGCTAAGCGCAAAATCTACCTGAAATACTTTTGTCTGAAAAACACCCGTCAGTAGCGAGCGCGTCAGTCTCATATTCTGAAGTTCGTGAGTTCGATACTCACACGGGGCAGCGGGCTCCTCTTTTCCGAAGAGATTTTGTCAAAAACTTAGAACTTTCCTGTTCATTTCTAACACGTTTCTGATAAGTAAGGATTTGTGAACCCAAATGACACATGGGATGCTGGTTCTCTTGACCCGTTTGCTGTATAAAGAGGCAGATGAGAGTGATTTGAGCTATGAAAAAAAATTAAATCTTGTGCCAAAGGTCGTCACAATGAATGTAACCAAAAGCTGGTGTTCAGAATGATTGACAGCTAAGCGCAAAATCTACCTGAAATACTTTTGTCTGAAAAACACCCGCGTCAGTCTCATAATCTGAAGGTCGTAAGTTCGATCCTCACACGGGGCAGCAGGCTCCTATTTTCCGAAGAGATTTTGTCAAAAACTTAGAACTTTCCCTTTCAGTTCTAACACGTTTCTGATAAGTAAGGATTTGTGAACCCAAATGACAGATGGGACACATGGGTTGCTGTTTCTCTTGACCCGTTTGCTGTATAAAGAGGCAGATGAGAGTGATTTGAGCTGTTTGACAGCTAAGCGCAAAATCTACCTGAAATACTTTTGTCTGAAAAACACCCGTCAGTAGCGAGCGCGTCAGTCTCATATTCTGAAGTTCGTGAGTTCGATACTCACACGGGGCAGCGGGCTCCTCTTTTCCGAAGAGATTTTGTCAAAAACTTAGAACTTTCCTGTTCATTTCTAACACGTTTCTGATAAGTAAGGATTTGTGAACCCAAATGACACATGGGATGCTGGTTCTCTTGACCCGTTTGCTGTATAAAGAGGCAGATGAGAGTGATTTGAGCTATGAAAAAAAATTAAATCTTGTGCCAAAGGTCGTCACAATGAATGTAACCAAAAGCTGGTGTTCAGAATGATTGACAGCTAAGCGCAAAATCTACCTGAAATACTTTTGTCTGAAAAACACCCGCGTCAGTCTCATAATCTGAAGGTCGTGAGTTCGATCCTCACACGGGGCAGCAGGCTCCTCTTTTCCGAAGAGATTTTGTCAAAAACTTAGAACTTTCCCTTTCAGTTCTAACACGTTTCTGATAAGTAAGGATTTGTGAACCCAAATGACAGATGGGACACATGGGTTGCTGTTTCTCTTGACCCGTTTGCTGTATAAAGAGGCAGATGAGAGTGATTTGAGCTGTTTGACAGCTAAGCGCAAAATCTACCTGAAATACTTTTGTCTGAAAAACACCCGTCAGTAGCGAGCGCGTCAGTCTCATATTCTGAAGTTCGTGAGTTCGATCCTCACATGGGGAAGCGGTACCCTCTTTTCTGAAGAGATTCTGTCACCAAATTAGAACTTTCCCTTTCAGATTTAAAATGTTTCTGATAAGTAAGAATTTGCGAACCCAAATGACAGACAGGACACATGGGTTGTTGATTCTCTTGACACGTTTGCTGTAAAAGGGGCTAGTTGAGATTGATTTGAGCTATGAAACCAAATTAAATCTT
Source organism: Dendrobates tinctorius (assembly GCF_039654945.1). NCBI lineage: Eukaryota > Metazoa > Chordata > Amphibia > Anura > Dendrobatidae > Dendrobates > Dendrobates tinctorius. The sequence continues at coordinate 12,255,767 of NW_027361939.1, read as the reverse complement.
GTGCCAAAGTTCATCACAACGAACGGACCAAAAGATGGCGTTCAGAATTTTCGACAGCTTAACGCAAATTCTACCTGAAATACTTTTGTCTGAAAAACACCTTTGTCTTTGAATGTTGGTGGCAGTACAGAAAAGTACATTCCCATACCGGGAGTTGAACCCGGCCCGCCTGGGTGAGAACCAGGAATCCTAACCGCTAGACCATATGGGAAAAGATGTGCTGTCTTATCAGTGACAATCTGAAAAAAAATAAGTTTTCTACTTGGCACAAGCAACTTCTGCAGTTCTATTTGCGCAGCTTGCCTCGTTAACACAGTTGTAAGCAAATCAGTCTCATAAGCTGAAAGATGAACGTTCGATTCTTAGACGGGGTACTGGTCCCTCGTTTTCTCAATCGATTCTGTCTCCATCTTGGCTACAGGGCCACAGATTTTTCCGATTCAGTACCAAAACATAACCAATTTAGTTCCTAAACTGTTTCCACGTACAAGGCATGGGGCAGCTTTTGAATGTGTGTACTAGTTCCAAAGGAGTGTCACTCCCATAGCAGGAAGTAAACCAGTCGACCAGGGATACTAGGTCCTATCCACTTTTCCACGTGGGACAAGTTATACACTAAGCAGCAAGATAAATTTAAAAAAAAAAAGAAGTTTTTGCTCTGATTAAATAGCTTTTACATCACAAAAGAAAAAAGTTGCCACATGAGCATGGTACTTAGCACGTCAGTTGGTAATCTGAAGTTCATGAGGTTTTTTCCTCACACGTGGAACTATTCTCCCCCCTTTTCTTGGGATATTGTGTCACCCACTCAGAACTTTCTCACTGAAACATTTCCGATTCGAAAGGAAACAGGAGCCTTAGTGACAGACAGAACACATGGATTGTTGCGTCCCTTGACGCTTTGGAGTAATAAGGTGTAGTTGAGAATGGTTTAAGCTATGAAACAAAATGAAATCTTGTGCTAAAGGTCAGTAAGAGCCACAAATACCCTGATGTTCAGCATTTTTGACTGCAAAGTACAAAATCTACCTGAAATATTATTGTCTGGAAAATACATTTCTGTCTTTGATTGTTGGCAGTAGTACAGTAAAAGGTGCGTTCCCATACCGGGAGTCGAACCCGGGCCGCCTGGGTGAAAACCAGGAATCCTAACCGCTAGACCATATGGGAATGGATAGCTACACACTGAGGTATCTATTGAAAAAAATCAGCTCGGGGGCTTGCACAAGAAACGTCTGCAGATTGGCACGTGCATCTTACCTCGTTAGCGCAGTAGGTAGCGCGTCAGTCTCATAACACCCGCGTCAGTCTCATAATCTGAAGGTCGTAAGTTCGATCCTCACACGGGGCAGCAGGCTCCTCTTTTCCGAAGAGATTTTGTCAAAAACTTAGAACTTTCCCTTTCAGTTCTAACACGTTTCTGATAAGTAAGGATTTGTGAACCCAAATGACAGATGGGACACATGGGTTGCTGTTTCTCTTGACCCGTTTGCTGTATAAAGAGGCAGATGAGAGTGATTTGAGCTGTTTGACAGCTAAGCGCAAAATCTACCTGAAATACTTTTGTCTGAAAAACACCCGTCAGTAGCGAGCGCGTCAGTCTCATATTCTGAAGTTCGTGAGTTCGATACTCACACGGGGCAGCGGGCTCCTCTTTTCCGAAGAGATTTTGTCAAAAACTTAGAACTTTCCTGTTCATTTCTAACACGTTTCTGATAAGTAAGGATTTGTGAACCCAAATGACACATGGGATGCTGGTTCTCTTGACCCGTTTGCTGTATAAAGAGGCAGATGAGAGTGATTTGAGCTATGAAAAAAAATTAAATCTTGTGCCAAAGGTCGTCACAATGAATGTAACCAAAAGCTGGTGTTCAGAATGATTGACAGCTAAGCGCAAAATCTACCTGAAATACTTTTGTCTGAAAAACACCCGCGTCAGTCTCATAATCTGAAGGTCGTAAGTTCGATCCTCACACGGGGCAGCAGGCTCCTCTTTTCCGAAGAGATTTTGTCAAAAACTTAGAACTTTCCCTTTCAGTTCTAACACGTTTCTGATAAGTAAGGATTTGTGAACCCAAATGACAGATGGGACACATGGGTTGCTGTTTCTCTTGACCCGTTTGCTGTATAAAGAGGCAGATGAGAGTGATTTGAGCTGTTTGACAGCTAAGCGCAAAATCTACCTGAAATACTTTTGTCTGAAAAACACCCGTCAGTAGCGAGCGCGTCAGTCTCATATTCTGAAGTTCGTGAGTTCGATACTCACACGGGGCAGCGGGCTCCTCTTTTCCGAAGAGATTTTGTCAAAAACTTAGAACTTTCCTGTTCATTTCTAACACGTTTCTGATAAGTAAGGATTTGTGAACCCAAATGACACATGGGATGCTGGTTCTCTTGACCCGTTTGCTGTATAAAGAGGCAGATGAGAGTGATTTGAGCTATGAAAAAAAATTAAATCTTGTGCCAAAGGTCGTCACAATGAATGTAACCAAAAGCTGGTGTTCAGAATGATTGACAGCTAAGCGCAAAATCTACCTGAAATACTTTTGTCTGAAAAACACCCGCGTCAGTCTCATAATCTGAAGGTCGTGAGTTCGATCCTCACACGGGGCAGCAGGCTCCTCTTTTCCGAAGAGATTTTGTCAAAAACTTAGAACTTTCCCTTTCAGTTCTAACACGTTTCTGATAAGTAAGGATTTGTGAACCCAAATGACAGATGGGACACATGGGTTGCTGTTTCTCTTGACCCGTTTGCTGTATAAAGAGGCAGATGAGAGTGATTTGAGCTGTTTGACAGCTAAGCGCAAAATCTACCTGAAATACTTTTGTCTGAAAAACACCCGTCAGTAGCGAGCGCGTCAGTCTCATATTCTGAAGTTCGTGAGTTCGATCCTCACATGGGGAAGCGGTACCCTCTTTTCTGAAGAGATTCTGTCACCAAATTAGAACTTTCCCTTTCAGATTTAAAATGTTTCTGATAAGTAAGAATTTGCGAACCCAAATGACAGACAGGACACATGGGTTGTTGATTCTCTTGACACGTTTGCTGTAAAAGGGGCTAGTTGAGATTGATTTGAGCTATGAAACCAAATTAAATCTTGTGCCAAAGTTCATCACAACGAACGGACCAAAAGATGGCGTTCAGAATTTTCGACAGCTTAACGCAAATTCTACCTGAAATACTTTTGTCTGAAAAACACCTTTGTCTTTGAATGTTGGTGGCAGTACAGAAAAGTACATTCCCATACCGGGAGTTGAACCCGGCCCGCCTGGGTGAGAACCAGGAATCCTAACCGCTAGACCATATGGGAAAAGATGTGCTGTCTTATCAGTGACAATCTGAAAAAAAATAAGTTTTCTACTTGGCACAAGCAACTTCTGCAGTTCTATTTGCGCAGCTTGCCTCGTTAACACAGTTGTAAGCAAATCAGTCTCATAAGCTGAAAGATGAACGTTCGATTCTTAGACGGGGTACTGGTCCCTCGTTTTCTCAATCGATTCTGTCTCCATCTTGGCTACAGGGCCACAGATTTTTCCGATTCAGTACCAAAACATAACCAATTTAGTTCCTAAACTGTTTCCACGTACAAGGCATGGGGCAGCTTTTGAATGTGTGTACTAGTTCCAAAGGAGTGTCACTCCCATAGCAGGAAGTAAACCAGTCGACCAGGGATACTAGGTCCTATCCACTTTTCCACGTGGGACAAGTTATACACTAAGCAGCAAGATAAATTTAAAAAAAAAAAAAAAAAAAAAAGAAGTTTTTGCTCTGATTAAATAGCTTTTACATCACAAAAGAAAAAAGTTGCCACATGAGCATGGTACTTAGCACGTCAGTTGGTAATCTGAAGTTCATGAGGTTTTTTCCTCACACGTGGAACTATTCTCCCCCCTTTTCTTGGGATATTGTGTCACCCACTCAGAACTTTCTCACTGAAACATTTCCGATTCGAAAGGAAACAGGAGCCTTAGTGACAGACAGAACACATGGATTGTTGCGTCCCTTGACGCTTTGGAGTAATAAGGTGTAGTTGAGAATGGTTTAAGCTATGAAACAAAATGAAATCTTGTGCTAAAGGTCAGTAAGAGCCACAAATACCCTGATGTTCAGCATTTTTGACTGCAAAGTACAAAATCTACCTGAAATATTATTGTCTGGAAAATACATTTCTGTCTTTGATTGTTGGCAGTAGTACAGTAAAAGGTGCGTTCCCATACCGGGAGTCGAACCCGGGCCGCCTGGGTGAAAACCAGGAATCCTAACCGCTAGACCATATGGGAATGGATAGCTACACACTGAGGTATCTATTGAAAAAAATCAGCTCGGGGGCTTGCACAAGAAACGTCTGCAGATTGGCACGTGCATCTTACCTCGTTAGCGCAGTAGGTAGCGCGTCAGTCTCATAACACCCGCGTCAGTCTCATAATCTGAAGGTCGTAAGTTCGATCCTCACACGGGGCAGCAGGCTCCTCTTTTCCGAAGAGATTTTGTCAAAAACTTAGAACTTTCCCTTTCAGTTCTAACACGTTTCTGATAAGTAAGGATTTGTGAACCCAAATGACAGATGGGACACATGGGTTGCTGTTTCTCTTGACCCGTTTGCTGTATAAAGAGGCAGATGAGAGTGATTTGAGCTGTTTGACAGCTAAGCGCAAAATCTACCTGAAATACTTTTGTCTGAAAAACACCCGTCAGTAGCGAGCGCGTCAGTCTCATATTCTGAAGTTCGTGAGTTCGATACTCACACGGGGCAGCGGGCTCCTCTTTTCCGAAGAGATTTTGTCAAAAACTTAGAACTTTCCTGTTCATTTCTAACACGTTTCTGATAAGTAAGGATTTGTGAACCCAAATGACACATGGGATGCTGGTTCTCTTGACCCGTTTGCTGTATAAAGAGGCAGATGAGAGTGATTTGAGCTATGAAAAAAAATTAAATCTTGTGCCAAAGGTCGTCACAATGAATGTAACCAAAAGCTGGTGTTCAGAATGATTGACAGCTAAGCGCAAAATCTACCTGAAATACTTTTGTCTGAAAAACACCCGCGTCAGTCTCATAATCTGAAGGTCGTAAGTTCGATCCTCACACGGGGCAGCAGGCTCCTATTTTCCGAAGAGATTTTGTCAAAAACTTAGAACTTTCCCTTTCAGTTCTAACACGTTTCTGATAAGTAAGGATTTGTGAACCCAAATGACAGATGGGACACATGGGTTGCTGTTTCTCTTGACCCGTTTGCTGTATAAAGAGGCAGATGAGAGTGATTTGAGCTGTTTGACAGCTAAGCGCAAAATCTACCTGAAATACTTTTGTCTGAAAAACACCCGTCAGTAGCGAGCGCGTCAGTCTCATATTCTGAAGTTCGTGAGTTCGATACTCACACGGGGCAGCGGGCTCCTCTTTTCCGAAGAGATTTTGTCAAAAACTTAGAACTTTCCTGTTCATTTCTAACACGTTTCTGATAAGTAAGGATTTGTGAACCCAAATGACACATGGGATGCTGGTTCTCTTGACCCGTTTGCTGTATAAAGAGGCAGATGAGAGTGATTTGAGCTATGAAAAAAAATTAAATCTTGTGCCAAAGGTCGTCACAATGAATGTAACCAAAAGCTGGTGTTCAGAATGATTGACAGCTAAGCGCAAAATCTACCTGAAATACTTTTGTCTGAAAAACACCCGCGTCAGTCTCATAATCTGAAGGTCGTGAGTTCGATCCTCACACGGGGCAGCAGGCTCCTCTTTTCCGAAGAGATTTTGTCAAAAACTTAGAACTTTCCCTTTCAGTTCTAACACGTTTCTGATAAGTAAGGATTTGTGAACCCAAATGACAGATGGGACACATGGGTTGCTGTTTCTCTTGACCCGTTTGCTGTATAAAGAGGCAGATGAGAGTGATTTGAGCTGTTTGACAGCTAAGCGCAAAATCTACCTGAAATACTTTTGTCTGAAAAACACCCGTCAGTAGCGAGCGCGTCAGTCTCATATTCTGAAGTTCGTGAGTTCGATCCTCACATGGGGAAGCGGTACCCTCTTTTCTGAAGAGATTCTGTCACCAAATTAGAACTTTCCCTTTCAGATTTAAAATGTTTCTGATAAGTAAGAATTTGCGAACCCAAATGACAGACAGGACACATGGGTTGTTGATTCTCTTGACACGTTTGCTGTAAAAGGGGCTAGTTGAGATTGATTTGAGCTATGAAACCAAATTAAATCTTGTGCCAAAGTTCATCACAACGAACGGACCAAAAGATGGCGTTCAGAATTTTCGACAGCTTAACGCAAATTCTACCTGAAATACTTTTGTCTGAAAAACACCTTTGTCTTTGAATGTTGGTGGCAGTACAGAAAAGTACATTCCCATACCGGGAGTTGAACCCGGCCCGCCTGGGTGAGAACCAGGAATCCTAACCGCTAGACCATATGGGAAAAGATGTGCTGTCTTATCAGTGACAATCTGAAAAAAAATAAGTTTTCTACTTGGCACAAGCAACTTCTGCAGTTCTATTTGCGCAGCTTGCCTCGTTAACACAGTTGTAAGCAAATCAGTCTCATAAGCTGAAAGATGAACGTTCGATTCTTAGACGGGGTACTGGTCCCTCGTTTTCTCAATCGATTCTGTCTCCATCTTGGCTACAGGGCCACAGATTTTTCCGATTCAGTACCAAAACATAACCAATTTAGTTCCTAAACTGTTTCCACGTACAAGGCATGGGGCAGCTTTTGAATGTGTGTACTAGTTCCAAAGGAGTGTCACTCCCATAGCAGGAAGTAAACCAGTCGACCAGGGATACTAGGTCCTATCCACTTTTCCACGTGGGACAAGTTATACACTAAGCAGCAAGATAAATTTAAAAAAAAAAAGAAGTTTTTGCTCTGATTAAATAGCTTTTACATCACAAAAGAAAAAAGTTGCCACATGAGCATGGTACTTAGCACGTCAGTTGGTAATCTGAAGTTCATGAGGTTTTTTCCTCACACGTGGAACTATTCTCCCCCCTTTTCTTGGGATATTGTGTCACCCACTCAGAACTTTCTCACTGAAACATTTCCGATTCGAAAGGAAACAGGAGCCTTAGTGACAGACAGAACACATGGATTGTTGCGTCCCTTGACGCTTTGGAGTAATAAGGTGTAGTTGAGAATGGTTTAAGCTATGAAACAAAATGAAATCTTGTGCTAAAGGTCAGTAAGAGCCACAAATACCCTGATGTTCAGCATTTTTGACTGCAAAGTACAAAATCTACCTGAAATATTATTGTCTGGAAAATACATTTCTGTCTTTGATTGTTGGCAGTAGTACAGTAAAAGGTGCGTTCCCATACCGGGAGTCGAACCCGGGCCGCCTGGGTGAAAACCAGGAATCCTAACCGCTAGACCATATGGGAATGGATAGCTACACACTGAGGTATCTATTGAAAAAAATCAGCTCGGGGGCTTGCACAAGAAACGTCTGCAGATTGGCACGTGCATCTTACCTCGTTAGCGCAGTAGGTAGCGCGTCAGTCTCATAACACCCGCGTCAGTCTCATAATCTGAAGGTCGTAAGTTCGATCCTCACACGGGGCAGCAGGCTCCTCTTTTCCGAAGAGATTTTGTCAAAAACTTAGAACTTTCCCTTTCAGTTCTAACACGTTTCTGATAAGTAAGGATTTGTGAACCCAAATGACAGATGGGACACATGGGTTGCTGTTTCTCTTGACCCGTTTGCTGTATAAAGAGGCAGATGAGAGTGATTTGAGCTGTTTGACAGCTAAGCGCAAAATCTACCTGAAATACTTTTGTCTGAAAAACACCCGTCAGTAGCGAGCGCGTCAGTCTCATATTCTGAAGTTCGTGAGTTCGATACTCACACGGGGCAGCGGGCTCCTCTTTTCCGAAGAGATTTTGTCAAAAACTTAGAACTTTCCTGTTCATTTCTAACACGTTTCTGATAAGTAAGGATTTGTGAACCCAAATGACACATGGGATGCTGGTTCTCTTGACCCGTTTGCTGTATAAAGAGGCAGATGAGAGTGATTTGAGCTATGAAAAAAAATTAAATCTTGTGCCAAAGGTCGTCACAATGAATGTAACCAAAAGCTGGTGTTCAGAATGATTGACAGCTAAGCGCAAAATCTACCTGAAATACTTTTGTCTGAAAAACACCCGCGTCAGTCTCATAATCTGAAGGTCGTGAGTTCGATCCTCACACGGGGCAGCAGGCTCCTCTTTTCCGAAGAGATTTTGTCAAAAACTTAGAACTTTCCCTTTCAGTTCTAACACGTTTCTGATAAGTAAGGATTTGTGAACCCAAATGACAGATGGGACACATGGGTTGCTGTTTCTCTTGACCCGTTTGCTGTATAAAGAGGCAGATGAGAGTGATTTGAGCTGTTTGACAGCTAAGCGCAAAATCTACCTGAAATACTTTTGTCTGAAAAACACCCGTCAGTAGCGAGCGCGTCAGTCTCATATTCTGAAGTTCGTGAGTTCGATCCTCACATGGGGAAGCGGTACCCTCTTTTCTGAAGAGATTCTGTCACCAAATTAGAACTTTCCCTTTCAGATTTAAAATGTTTCTGATAAGTAAGAATTTGCGAACCCAAATGACAGACAGGACACATGGGTTGTTGATTCTCTTGACACGTTTGCTGTAAAAGGGGCTAGTTGAGATTGATTTGAGCTATGAAACCAAATTAAATCTTGTGCCAAAGTTCATCACAACGAACGGACCAAAAGATGGCGTTCAGAATTTTCGACAGCTTAACGCAAATTCTACCTGAAATACTTTTGTCTGAAAAACACCTTTGTCTTTGAATGTTGGTGGCAGTACAGAAAAGTACATTCCCATACCGGGAGTTGAACCCGGCCCGCCTGGGTGAGAACCAGGAATCCTAACCGCTAGACCATATGGGAAAAGATGTGCTGTCTTATCAGTGACAATCTGAAAAAAAATAAGTTTTCTACTTGGCACAAGCAACTTCTGCAGTTCTATTTGCGCAGCTTGCCTCGTTAACACAGTTGTAAGCAAATCAGTCTCATAAGCTGAAAGATGAACGTTCGATTCTTAGACGGGGTACTGGTCCCTCGTTTTCTCAATCGATTCTGTCTCCATCTTGGCTACAGGGCCACAGATTTTTCCGATTCAGTACCAAAACATAACCAATTTAGTTCCTAAACTGTTTCCACGTACAAGGCATGGGGCAGCTTTTGAATGTGTGTACTAGTTCCAAAGGAGTGTCACTCCCATAGCAGGAAGTAAACCAGTTGACCAGGGATACTAGGTCCTATCCACTTTTCCACGTGGGACAAGTTATACACTAAGCAGCAAGATAAATTTAAAAAAAAAAAAAAAAAAAAAAGAAGTTTTTGCTCTGATTAAATAGCTTTTACATCACAAAAGAAAAAAGTTGCCACATGAGCATGGTACTTAGCACGTCAGTTGGTAATCTGAAGTTCATGAGGTTTTTTCCTCACACGTGGAACTATTCTCCCCCCTTTTCTTGGGATATTGTGTCACCCACTCAGAACTTTCTCACTGAAACATTTCCGATTCGAAAGGAAACAGGAGCCTTAGTGACAGACAGAACACATGGATTGTTGCGTCCCTTGACGCTTTGGAGTAATAAGGTGTAGTTGAGAATGGTTTAAGCTATGAAACAAAATGAAATCTTGTGCTAAAGGTCAGTAAGAGCCACAAATACCCTGATGTTCAGCATTTTTGACTGCAAAGTACAAAATCTACCTGAAATATTATTGTCTGGAAAATACATTTCTGTCTTTGATTGTTGGCAGTAGTACAGTAAAAGGTGCGTTCCCATACCGGGAGTCGAACCCGGGCCGCCTGGGTGAAAACCAGGAATCCTAACCGCTAGACCATATGGGAATGGATAGCTACACACTGAGGTATCTATTGAAAAAAATCAGCTCGGGGGCTTGCACAAGAAACGTCTGCAGATTGGCACGTGCATCTTACCTCGTTAGCGCAGTAGGTAGCGCGTCAGTCTCATAACACCCGCGTCAGTCTCATAATCTGAAGGTCGTAAGTTCGATCCTCACACGGGGCAGCAGGCTCCTCTTTTCCGAAGAGATTTTGTCAAAAACTTAGAACTTTCCCTTTCAGTTCTAACACGTTTCTGATAAGTAAGGATTTGTGAACCCAAATGACAGATGGGACACATGGGTTGCTGTTTCTCTTGACCCGTTTGCTGTATAAAGAGGCAGATGAGAGTGATTTGAGCTGTTTGACAGCTAAGCGCAAAATCTACCTGAAATACTTTTGTCTGAAAAACACCCGTCAGTAGCGAGCGCGTCAGTCTCATATTCTGAAGTTCGTGAGTTCGATACTCACACGGGGCAGCGGGCTCCTCTTTTCCGAAGAGATTTTGTCAAAAACTTAGAACTTTCCTGTTCATTTCTAACACGTTTCTGATAAGTAAGGATTTGTGAACCCAAATGACACATGGGATGCTGGTTCTCTTGACCCGTTTGCTGTATAAAGAGGCAGATGAGAGTGATTTGAGCTATGAAAAAAAATTAAATCTTGTGCCAAAGGTCGTCACAATGAATGTAACCAAAAGCTGGTGTTCAGAATGATTGACAGCTAAGCGCAAAATCTACCTGAAATACTTTTGTCTGAAAAACACCCGCGTCAGTCTCATAATCTGAAGGTCGTAAGTTCGATCCTCACACGGGGCAGCAGGCTCCTCTTTTCCGAAGAGATTTTGTCAAAAACTTAGAACTTTCCCTTTCAGTTCTAACACGTTTCTGATAAGTAAGGATTTGTGAACCCAAATGACAGATGGGACACATGGGTTGCTGTTTCTCTTGACCCGTTTGCTGTATAAAGAGGCAGATGAGAGTGATTTGAGCTGTTTGACAGCTAAGCGCAAAATCTACCTGAAATACTTTTGTCTGAAAAACACCCGTCAGTAGCGAGCGCGTCAGTCTCATATTCTGAAGTTCGTGAGTTCGATACTCACACGGGGCAGCGGGCTCCTCTTTTCCGAAGAGATTTTGTCAAAAACTTAGAACTTTCCTGTTCATTTCTAACACGTTTCTGATAAGTAAGGATTTGTGAACCCAAATGACACATGGGATGCTGGTTCTCTTGACCCGTTTGCTGTATAAAGAGGCAGATGAGAGTGATTTGAGCTATGAAAAAAAATTAAATCTTGTGCCAAAGGTCGTCACAATGAATGTAACCAAAAGCTGGTGTTCAGAATGATTGACAGCTAAGCGCAAAATCTACCTGAAATACTTTTGTCTGAAAAACACCCGCGTCAGTCTCATAATCTGAAGGTCGTGAGTTCGATCCTCACACGGGGCAGCAGGCTCCTCTTTTCCGAAGAGATTTTGTCAAAAACTTAGAACTTTCCCTTTCAGTTCTAACACGTTTCTGATAAGTAAGGATTTGTGAACCCAAATGACAGATGGGACACATGGGTTGCTGTTTCTCTTGACCCGTTTGCTGTATAAAGAGGCAGATGAGAGTGATTTGAGCTGTTTGACAGCTAAGCGCAAAATCTACCTGAAATACTTTTGTCTGAAAAACACCCGTCAGTAGCGAGCGCGTCAGTCTCATATTCTGAAGTTCGTGAGTTCGATCCTCACATGGGGAAGCGGTACCCTCTTTTCTGAAGAGATTCTGTCACCAAATTAGAACTTTCCCTTTCAGATTTAAAATGTTTCTGATAAGTAAGAATTTGCGAACCCAAATGACAGACAGGACACATGGGTTGTTGATTCTCTTGACACGTTTGCTGTAAAAGGGGCTAGTTGAGATTGATTTGAGCTATGAAACCAAATTAAATCTTGTGCCAAAGTTCATCACAACGAACGGACCAAAAGATGGCGTTCAGAATTTTCGACAGCTTAACGCAAATTCTACCTGAAATACTTTTGTCTGAAAAACACCTTTGTCTTTGAATGTTGGTGGCAGTACAGAAAAGTACATTCCCATACCGGGAGTTGAACCCGGCCCGCCTGGGTGAGAACCAGGAATCCTAACCGCTAGACCATATGGGAAAAGATGTGCTGTCTTATCAGTGACAATCTGAAAAAAAATAAGTTTTCTACTTGGCACAAGCAACTTCTGCAGTTCTATTTGCGCAGCTTGCCTCGTTAACACAGTTGTAAGCAAATCAGTCTCATAAGCTGAAAGATGAACGTTCGATTCTTAGACGGGGTACTGGTCCCTCGTTTTCTCAATCGATTCTGTCTCCATCTTGGCTACAGGGCCACAGATTTTTCCGATTCAGTACCAAAACATAACCAATTTAGTTCCTAAACTGTTTCCACGTACAAGGCATGGGGCAGCTTTTGAATGTGTGTACTAGTTCCAAAGGAGTGTCACTCCCATAGCAGGAAGTAAACCAGTTGACCAGGGATACTAGGTCCTATCCACTTTTCCACGTGGGACAAGTTATACACTAAGCAGCAAGATAAATTTAAAAAAAAAAAAAAAAAAAAAAGAAGTTTTTGCTCTGATTAAATAGCTTTTACATCACAAAAGAAAAAAGTTGCCACATGAGCATGGTACTTAGCACGTCAGTTGGTAATCTGAAGTTCATGAGGTTTTTTCCTCACACGTGGAACTATTCTCCCCCCTTTTCTTGGGATATTGTGTCACCCACTCAGAACTTTCTCACTGAAACATTTCCGATTCGAAAGGAAACAGGAGCCTTAGTGACAGACAGAACACATGGATTGTTGCGTCCCTTGACGCTTTGGAGTAATAAGGTGTAGTTGAGAATGGTTTAAGCTATGAAACAAAATGAAATCTTGTGCTAAAGGTCAGTAAGAGCCACAAATACCCTGATGTTCAGCATTTTTGACTGCAAAGTACAAAATCTACCTGAAATATTATTGTCTGGAAAATACATTTCTGTCTTTGATTGTTGGCAGTAGTACAGTAAAAGGTGCGTTCCCATACCGGGAGTCGAACCCGGGCCGCCTGGGTGAAAACCAGGAATCCTAACCGCTAGACCATATGGGAATGGATAGCTACACACTGAGGTATCTATTGAAAAAAATCAGCTCGGGGGCTTGCACAAGAAACGTCTGCAGATTGGCACGTGCATCTTACCTCGTTAGCGCAGTAGGTAGCGCGTCAGTCTCATAACACCCGCGTCAGTCTCATAATCTGAAGGTCGTAAGTTCGATCCTCACACGGGGCAGCAGGCTCCTCTTTTCCGAAGAGATTTTGTCAAAAACTTAGAACTTTCCCTTTCAGTTCTAACACGTTTCTGATAAGTAAGGATTTGTGAACCCAAATGACAGATGGGACACATGGGTTGCTGTTTCTCTTGACCCGTTTGCTGTATAAAGAGGCAGATGAGAGTGATTTGAGCTGTTTGACAGCTAAGCGCAAAATCTACCTGAAATACTTTTGTCTGAAAAACACCCGTCAGTAGCGAGCGCGTCAGTCTCATATTCTGAAGTTCGTGAGTTCGATACTCACACGGGGCAGCGGGCTCCTCTTTTCCGAAGAGATTTTGTCAAAAACTTAGAACTTTCCTGTTCATTTCTAACACGTTTCTGATAAGTAAGGATTTGTGAACCCAAATGACACATGGGATGCTGGTTCTCTTGACCCGTTTGCTGTATAAAGAGGCAGATGAGAGTGATTTGAGCTATGAAAAAAAATTAAATCTTGTGCCAAAGGTCGTCACAATGAATGTAACCAAAAGCTGGTGTTCAGAATGATTGACAGCTAAGCGCAAAATCTACCTGAAATACTTTTGTCTGAAAAACACCCGCGTCAGTCTCATAATCTGAAGGTCGTAAGTTCGATCCTCACACGGGGCAGCAGGCTCCTCTTTTCCGAAGAGATTTTGTCAAAAACTTAGAACTTTCCCTTTCAGTTCTAACACGTTTCTGATAAGTAAGGATTTGTGAACCCAAATGACAGATGGGACACATGGGTTGCTGTTTCTCTTGACCCGTTTGCTGTATAAAGAGGCAGATGAGAGTGATTTGAGCTGTTTGACAGCTAAGCGCAAAATCTACCTGAAATACTTTTGTCTGAAAAACACCCGTCAGTAGCGAGCGCGTCAGTCTCATATTCTGAAGTTCGTGAGTTCGATACTCACACGGGGCAGCGGGCTTCTCTTTTCCGAAGAGATTTTGTCAAAAACTTAGAACTTTCCTGTTCATTTCTAACACGTTTCTGATAAGTAAGGATTTGTGAACCCAAATGACACATGGGATGCTGGTTCTCTTGACCCGTTTGCTGTATAAAGAGGCAGATGAGAGTGATTTGAGCTATGAAAAAAAATTAAATCTTGTGCCAAAGGTCGTCACAATGAATGTAACCAAAAGCTGGTGTTCAGAATGATTGACAGCTAAGCGCAAAATCTACCTGAAATACTTTTGTCTGAAAAACACCCGCGTCAGTCTCATAATCTGAAGGTCGTGAGTTCGATCCTCACACGGGGCAGCAGGCTCCTCTTTTCCGAAGAGATTTTGTCAAAAACTTAGAACTTTCCCTTTCAGTTCTAACACGTTTCTGATAAGTAAGGATTTGTGAACCCAAATGACAGATGGGACACATGGGTTGCTGTTTCTCTTGACCCGTTTGCTGTATAAAGAGGCAGATGAGAGTGATTTGAGCTGTTTGACAGCTAAGCGCAAAATCTACCTGAAATACTTTTGTCTGAAAAACACCCGTCAGTAGCGAGCGCGTCAGTCTCATATTCTGAAGTTCGTGAGTTCGATCCTCACATGGGGAAGCGGTACCCTCTTTTCTGAAGAGATTCTGTCACCAAATTAGAACTTTCCCTTTCAGATTTAAAATGTTTCTGATAAGTAAGAATTTGCGAACCCAAATGACAGACAGGACACATGGGTTGTTGATTCTCTTGACACGTTTGCTGTAAAAGGGGCTAGTTGAGATTGATTTGAGCTATGAAACCAAATTAAATCTTGTGCCAAAGTTCATCACAACGAACGGACCAAAAGATGGCGTTCAGAATTTTCGACAGCTTAACGCAAATTCTACCTGAAATACTTTTGTCTGAAAAACACCTTTGTCTTTGAATGTTGGTGGCAGTACAGAAAAGTACATTCCCATACCGGGAGTTGAACCCGGCCCGCCTGGGTGAGAACCAGGAATCCTAACCGCTAGACCATATGGGAAAAGATGTGCTGTCTTATCAGTGACAATCTGAAAAAAAATAAGTTTTCTACTTGGCACAAGCAACTTCTGCAGTTCTATTTGCGCAGCTTGCCTCGTTAACACAGTTGTAAGCAAATCAGTCTCATAAGCTGAAAGATGAACGTTCGATTCTTAGACGGGGTACTGGTCCCTCGTTTTCTCAATCGATTCTGTCTCCATCTTGGCTACAGGGCCACAGATTTTTCCGATTCAGTACCAAAACATAACCAATTTAGTTCCTAAACTGTTTCCACGTACAAGGCATGGGGCAGCTTTTGAATGTGTGTACTAGTTCCAAAGGAGTGTCACTCCCATAGCAGGAAGTAAACCAGTCGACCAGGGATACTAGGTCCTATCCACTTTTCCACGTGGGACAAGTTATACACTAAGCAGCAAGATAAATTTAAAAAAAAAAAAAAAAAAAAAAAAAGAAGTTTTTGCTCTGATTAAATAGCTTTTACATCACAAAAGAAAAAAGTTGCCACATGAGCATGGTACTTAGCACGTCAGTTGGTAATCTGAAGTTCATGAGGTTTTTTCCTCACACGTGGAACTATTCTCCCCCCTTTTCTTGGGATATTGTGTCACCCACTCAGAACTTTCTCACTGAAACATTTCCGATTCGAAAGGAAACAGGAGCCTTAGTGACAGACAGAACACATGGATTGTTGCGTCCCTTGACGCTTTGGAGTAATAAGGTGTAGTTGAGAATGGTTTAAGCTATGAAACAAAATGAAATCTTGTGCTAAAGGTCAGTAAGAGCCACAAATACCCTGATGTTCAGCATTTTTGACTGCAAAGTACAAAATCTACCTGAAATATTATTGTCTGGAAAATACATTTCTGTCTTTGATTGTTGGCAGTAGTACAGTAAAAGGTGCGTTCCCATACCGGGAGTCGAACCCGGGCCGCCTGGGTGAAAACCAGGAATCCTAACCGCTAGACCATATGGGAATGGATAGCTACACACTGAGGTATCTATTGAAAAAAATCAGCTCGGGGGCTTGCACAAGAAACGTCTGCAGATTGGCACGTGCATCTTACCTCGTTAGCGCAGTAGGTAGCGCGTCAGTCTCATAACACCCGCGTCAGTCTCATAATCTGAAGGTCGTAAGTTCGATCCTCACACGGGGCAGCAGGCTCCTCTTTTCCGAAGAGATTTTGTCAAAAACTTAGAACTTTCCCTTTCAGTTCTAACACGTTTCTGATAAGTAAGGATTTGTGAACCCAAATGACAGATGGGACACATGGGTTGCTGTTTCTCTTGACCCGTTTGCTGTATAAAGAGGCAGATGAGAGTGATTTGAGCTGTTTGACAGCTAAGCGCAAAATCTACCTGAAATACTTTTGTCTGAAAAACACCCGTCAGTAGCGAGCGCGTCAGTCTCATATTCTGAAGTTCGTGAGTTCGATACTCACACGGGGCAGCGGGCTCCTCTTTTCCGAAGAGATTTTGTCAAAAACTTAGAACTTTCCTGTTCATTTCTAACACGTTTCTGATAAGTAAGGATTTGTGAACCCAAATGACACATGGGATGCTGGTTCTCTTGACCCGTTTGCTGTATAAAGAGGCAGATGAGAGTGATTTGAGCTATGAAAAAAAATTAAATCTTGTGCCAAAGGTCGTCACAATGAATGTAACCAAAAGCTGGTGTTCAGAATGATTGACAGCTAAGCGCAAAATCTACCTGAAATACTTTTGTCTGAAAAACACCCGCGTCAGTCTCATAATCTGAAGGTCGTAAGTTCGATCCTCACACGGGGCAGCAGGCTCCTCTTTTCCGAAGAGATTTTGTCAAAAACTTAGAACTTTCCCTTTCAGTTCTAACACGTTTCTGATAAGTAAGGATTTGTGAACCCAAATGACAGATGGGACACATGGGTTGCTGTTTCTCTTGACCCGTTTGCTGTATAAAGAGGCAGATGAGAGTGATTTGAGCTGTTTGACAGCTAAGCGCAAAATCTACCTGAAATACTTTTGTCTGAAAAACACCCGTCAGTAGCGAGCGCGTCAGTCTCATATTCTGAAGTTCGTGAGTTCGATACTCACACGGGGCAGCTGGCTCCTCTTTTCCGAAGAGATTTTGTCAAAAACTTAGAACTTTCCTGTTCATTTCTAACACGTTTCTGATAAGTAAGGATTTGTGAACCCAAATGACACATGGGATGCTGGTTCTCTTGACCCGTTTGCTGTATAAAGAGGCAGATGAGAGTGATTTGAGCTATGAAAAAAAATTAAATCTTGTGCCAAAGGTCGTCACAATGAATGTAACCAAAAGCTGGTGTTCAGAATGATTGACAGCTAAGCGCAAAATCTACCTGAAATACTTTTGTCTGAAAAACACCCGCGTCAGTCTCATAATCTGAAGGTCGTGAGTTCGATCCTCACACGGGGCAGCAGGCTCCTCTTTTCCGAAGAGATTTTGTCAAAAACTTAGAACTTTCCCTTTCAGTTCTAACACGTTTCTGATAAGTAAGGATTTGTGAACCCAAATGACAGATGGGACACATGGGTTGCTGTTTCTCTTGACCCGTTTGCTGTATAAAGAGGCAGATGAGAGTGATTTGAGCTGTTTGACAGCTAAGCGCAAAATCTACCTGAAATACTTTTGTCTGAAAAACACCCGTCAGTAGCGAGCGCGTCAGTCTCATATTCTGAAGTTCGTGAGTTCGATCCTCACATGGGGAAGCGGTACCCTCTTTTCTGAAGAGATTCTGTCACCAAATTAGAACTTTCCCTTTCAGATTTAAAATGTTTCTGATAAGTAAGAATTTGCGAACCCAAATGACAGACAGGACACATGGGTTGTTGATTCTCTTGACACGTTTGCTGTAAAAGGGGCTAGTTGAGATTGATTTGAGCTATGAAACCAAATTAAATCTTGTGCCAAAGTTCATCACAACGAACGGACCAAAAGATGGCGTTCAGAATTTTCGACAGCTTAACGCAAATTCTACCTGAAATACTTTTGTCTGAAAAACACCTTTGTCTTTGAATGTTGGTGGCAGTACAGAAAAGTACATTCCCATACCGGGAGTTGAACCCGGCCCGCCTGGGTGAGAACCAGGAATCCTAACCGCTAGACCATATGGGAAAAGATGTGCTGTCTTATCAGTGACAATCTGAAAAAAAATAAGTTTTCTACTTGGCACAAGCAACTTCTGCAGTTCTATTTGCGCAGCTTGCCTCGTTAACACAGTTGTAAGCAAATCAGTCTCATAAGCTGAAAGATGAACGTTCGATTCTTAGACGGGGTACTGGTCCCTCGTTTTCTCAATCGATTCTGTCTCCATCTTGGCTACAGGGCCACAGATTTTTCCGATTCAGTACCAAAACATAACCAATTTAGTTCCTAAACTGTTTCCACGTACAAGGCATGGGGCAGCTTTTGAATGTGTGTACTAGTTCCAAAGGAGTGTCACTCCCATAGCAGGAAGTAAACCAGTCGACCAGGGATACTAGGTCCTATCCACTTTTCCACGTGGGACAAGTTATACACTAAGCAGCAAGATAAATTTAAAAAAAAAAAAAAAAAGAAGTTTTTGCTCTGATTAAATAGCTTTTACATCACAAAAGAAAAAAGTTGCCACATGAGCATGGTACTTAGCACGTCAGTTGGTAATCTGAAGTTCATGAGGTTTTTTCCTCACACGTGGAACTATTCTCCCCCCTTTTCTTGGGATATTGTGTCACCCACTCAGAACTTTCTCACTGAAACATTTCCGATTCGAAAGGAAACAGGAGCCTTAGTGACAGACAGAACACATGGATTGTTGCGTCCCTTGACGCTTTGGAGTAATAAGGTGTAGTTGAGAATGGTTTAAGCTATGAAACAAAATGAAATCTTGTGCTAAAGGTCAGTAAGAGCCACAAATACCCTGATGTTCAGCATTTTTGACTGCAAAGTACAAAATCTACCTGAAATATTATTGTCTGGAAAATACATTTCTGTCTTTGATTGTTGGCAGTAGTACAGTAAAAGGTGCGTTCCCATACCGGGAGTCGAACCCGGGCCGCCTGGGTGAAAACCAGGAATCCTAACCGCTAGACCATATGGGAATGGATAGCTACACACTGAGGTATCTATTGAAAAAAATCAGCTCGGGGGCTTGCACAAGAAACGTCTGCAGATTGGCACGTGCATCTTACCTCGTTAGCGCAGTAGGTAGCGCGTCAGTCTCATAACACCCGCGTCAGTCTCATAATCTGAAGGTCGTAAGTTCGATCCTCACACGGGGCAGCAGGCTCCTCTTTTCCGAAGAGATTTTGTCAAAAACTTAGAACTTTCCCTTTCAGTTCTAACACGTTTCTGATAAGTAAGGATTTGTGAACCCAAATGACAGATGGGACACATGGGTTGCTGTTTCTCTTGACCCGTTTGCTGTATAAAGAGGCAGATGAGAGTGATTTGAGCTGTTTGACAGCTAAGCGCAAAATCTACCTGAAATACTTTTGTCTGAAAAACACCCGTCAGTAGCGAGCGCGTCAGTCTCATATTCTGAAGTTCGTGAGTTCGATACTCACACGGGGCAGCGGGCTCCTCTTTTCCGAAGAGATTTTGTCAAAAACTTAGAACTTTCCTGTTCATTTCTAACACGTTTCTGATAAGTAAGGATTTGTGAACCCAAATGACACATGGGATGCTGGTTCTCTTGACCCGTTTGCTGTATAAAGAGGCAGATGAGAGTGATTTGAGCTATGAAAAAAAATTAAATCTTGTGCCAAAGGTCGTCACAATGAATGTAACCAAAAGCTGGTGTTCAGAATGATTGACAGCTAAGCGCAAAATCTACCTGAAATACTTTTGTCTGAAAAACACCCGCGTCAGTCTCATAATCTGAAGGTCGTAAGTTCGATCCTCACACGGGGCAGCAGGCTCCTCTTTTCCGAAGAGATTTTGTCAAAAACTTAGAACTTTCCCTTTCAGTTCTAACACGTTTCTGATAAGTAAGGATTTGTGAACCCAAATGACAGATGGGACACATGGGTTGCTGTTTCTCTTGACCCGTTTGCTGTATAAAGAGGCAGATGAGAGTGATTTGAGCTGTTTGACAGCTAAGCGCAAAATCTACCTGAAATACTTTTGTCTGAAAAACACCCGTCAGTAGCGAGCGCGTCAGTCTCATATTCTGAAGTTCGTGAGTTCGATACTCACACGGGGCAGCGGGCTCCTCTTTTCCGAAGAGATTTTGTCAAAAACTTAGAACTTTCCTGTTCATTTCTAACACGTTTCTGATAAGTAAGGATTTGTGAACCCAAATGACACATGGGATGCTGGTTCTCTTGACCCGTTTGCTGTATAAAGAGGCAGATGAGAGTGATTTGAGCTATGAAAAAAAATTAAATCTTGTGCCAAAGGTCGTCACAATGAATGTAACCAAAAGCTGGTGTTCAGAATGATTGACAGCTAAGCGCAAAATCTACCTGAAATACTTTTGTCTGAAAAACACCCGCGTCAGTCTCATAATCTGAAGGTCGTGAGTTCGATCCTCACACGGGGCAGCAGGCTCCTCTTTTCCGAAGAGATTTTGTCAAAAACTTAGAACTTTCCCTTTCAGTTCTAACACGTTTCTGATAAGTAAGGATTTGTGAACCCAAATGACAGATGGGACACATGGGTTGCTGTTTCTCTTGACCCGTTTGCTGTATAAAGAGGCAGATGAGAGTGATTTGAGCTGTTTGACAGCTAAGCGCAAAATCTACCTGAAATACTTTTGTCTGAAAAACACCCGTCAGTAGCGAGCGCGTCAGTCTCATATTCTGAAGTTCGTGAGTTCGATCCTCACATGGGGAAGCGGTACCCTCTTTTCTGAAGAGATTCTGTCACCAAATTAGAACTTTCCCTTTCAGATTTAAAATGTTTCTGATAAGTAAGAATTTGCGAACCCAAATGACAGACAGGACACATGGGTTGTTGATTCTCTTGACACGTTTGCTGTAAAAGGGGCTAGTTGAGATTGATTTGAGCTATGAAACCAAATTAAATCTTGTGCCAAAGTTCATCACAACGAACGGACCAAAAGATGGCGTTCAGAATTTTCGACAGCTTAACGCAAATTCTACCTGAAATACTTTTGTCTGAAAAACACCTTTGTCTTTGAATGTTGGTGGCAGTACAGAAAAGTACATTCCCATACCGGGAGTTGAACCCGGCCCGCCTGGCTGAGAACCAGGAATCCTAACCGCTAGACCATATGGGAAAAGATGTGCTGTCTTATCAGTGACAATCTGAAAAAAAATAAGTTTTCTACTTGGCACAAGCAACTTCTGCAGTTCTATTTGCGCAGCTTGCCTCGTTAACACAGTTGTAAGCAAATCAGTCTCATAAGCTGAAAGATGAACGTTCGATTCTTAGACGGGGTACTGGTCCCTCGTTTTCTCAATCGATTCTGTCTCCATCTTGGCTACAGGGCCACAGATTTTTCCGATTCAGTACCAAAACATAACCAATTTAGTTCCTAAACTGTTTCCACGTACAAGGCATGGGGCAGCTTTTGAATGTGTGTACTAGTTCCAAAGGAGTGTCACTCCCATAGCAGGAAGTAAACCAGTCGACCAGGGATACTAGGTCCTATCCACTTTTCCACGTGGGACAAGTTATACACTAAGCAGCAAGATAAATTTAAAAAAAAAAAAAAAAAGAAGTTTTTGCTCTGATTAAATAGCTTTTACATCACAAAAGAAAAAAGTTGCCACATGAGCATGGTACTTAGCACGTCAGTTGGTAATCTGAAGTTCATGAGGTTTTTTCCTCACACGTGGAACTATTCTCCCCCCTTTTCTTGGGATATTGTGTCACCCACTCAGAACTTTCTCACTGAAACATTTCCGATTCGAAAGGAAACAGGAGCCTTAGTGACAGACAGAACACATGGATTGTTGCGTCCCTTGACGCTTTGGAGTAATAAGGTGTAGTTGAGAATGGTTTAAGCTATGAAACAAAATGAAATCTTGTGCTAAAGGTCAGTAAGAGCCACAAATACCCTGATGTTCAGCATTTTTGACTGCAAAGTACAAAATCTACCTGAAATATTATTGTCTGGAAAATACATTTCTGTCTTTGATTGTTGGCAGTAGTACAGTAAAAGGTGCGTTCCCATACCGGGAGTCGAACCCGGGCCGCCTGGGTGAAAACCAGGAATCCTAACCGCTAGACCATATGGGAATGGATAGCTACACACTGAGGTATCTATTGAAAAAAATCAGCTCGGGGGCTTGCACAAGAAACGTCTGCAGATTGGCACGTGCATCTTACCTCGTTAGCGCAGTAGGTAGCGCGTCAGTCTCATAACACCCGCGTCAGTCTCATAATCTGAAGGTCGTAAGTTCGATCCTCACACGGGGCAGCAGGCTCCTCTTTTCCGAAGAGATTTTGTCAAAAACTTAGAACTTTCCCTTTCAGTTCTAACACGTTTCTGATAAGTAAGGATTTGTGAACCCAAATGACAGATGGGACACATGGGTTGCTGTTTCTCTTGACCCGTTTGCTGTATAAAGAGGCAGATGAGAGTGATTTGAGCTGTTTGACAGCTAAGCGCAAAATCTACCTGAAATACTTTTGTCTGAAAAACACCCGTCAGTAGCGAGCGCGTCAGTCTCATATTCTGAAGTTCGTGAGTTCGATACTCACACGGGGCAGCGGGCTCCTCTTTTCCGAAGAGATTTTGTCAAAAACTTAGAACTTTCCTGTTCATTTCTAACACGTTTCTGATAAGTAAGGATTTGTGAACCCAAATGACACATGGGATGCTGGTTCTCTTGACCCGTTTGCTGTATAAAGAGGCAGATGAGAGTGATTTGAGCTATGAAAAAAAATTAAATCTTGTGCCAAAGGTCGTCACAATGAATGTAACCAAAAGCTGGTGTTCAGAATGATTGACAGCTAAGCGCAAAATCTACCTGAAATACTTTTGTCTGAAAAACACCCGCGTCAGTCTCATAATCTGAAGGTCGTAAGTTCGATCCTCACACGGGGCAGCAGGCTCCTCTTTTCCGAAGAGATTTTGTCAAAAACTTAGAACTTTCCCTTTCAGTTCTAACACGTTTCTGATAAGTAAGGATTTGTGAACCCAAATGACAGATGGGACACATGGGTTGCTGTTTCTCTTGACCCGTTTGCTGTATAAAGAGGCAGATGAGAGTGATTTGAGCTGTTTGACAGCTAAGCGCAAAATCTACCTGAAATACTTTTGTCTGAAAAACACCCGTCAGTAGCGAGCGCGTCAGTCTCATATTCTGAAGTTCGTGAGTTCGATACTCACACGGGGCAGCGGGCTCCTCTTTTCCGAAGAGATTTTGTCAAAAACTTAGAACTTTCCTGTTCATTTCTAACACGTTTCTGATAAGTAAGGATTTGTGAACCCAAATGACACATGGGATGCTGGTTCTCTTGACCCGTTTGCTGTATAAAGAGGCAGATGAGAGTGATTTGAGCTATGAAAAAAAATTAAATCTTGTGCCAAAGGTCGTCACAATGAATGTAACCAAAAGCTGGTGTTCAGAATGATTGACAGCTAAGCGCAAAATCTACCTGAAATACTTTTGTCTGAAAAACACCCGCGTCAGTCTCATAATCTGAAGGTCGTGAGTTCGATCCTCACACGGGGCAGCAGGCTCCTCTTTTCCGAAGAGATTTTGTCAAAAACTTAGAACTTTCCCTTTCAGTTCTAACACGTTTCTGATAAGTAAGGATTTGTGAACCCAAATGACAGATGGGACACATGGGTTGCTGTTTCTCTTGACCCGTTTGCTGTATAAAGAGGCAGATGAGAGTGATTTGAGCTGTTTGACAGCTAAGCGCAAAATCTACCTGAAATACTTTTGTCTGAAAAACACCCGTCAGTAGCGAGCGCGTCAGTCTCATATTCTGAAGTTCGTGAGTTCGATCCTCACATGGGGAAGCGGTACCCTCTTTTCTGAAGAGATTCTGTCACCAAATTAGAACTTTCCCTTTCAGATTTAAAATGTTTCTGATAAGTAAGAATTTGCGAACCCAAATGACAGACAGGACACATGGGTTGTTGATTCTCTTGACACGTTTGCTGTAAAAGGGGCTAGTTGAGATTGATTTGAGCTATGAAACCAAATTAAATCTTGTGCCAAAGTTCATCACAACGAACGGACCAAAAGATGGCGTTCAGAATTTTCGACAGCTTAACGCAAATTCTACCTGAAATACTTTTGTCTGAAAAACACCTTTGTCTTTGAATGTTGGTGGCAGTACAGAAAAGTACATTCCCATACCGGGAGTTGAACCCGGCCCGCCTGGGTGAGAACCAGGAATCCTAACCGCTAGACCATATGGGAAAAGATGTGCTGTCTTATCAGTGACAATCTGAAAAAAAATAAGTTTTCTACTTGGCACAAGCAACTTCTGCAGTTCTATTTGCGCAGCTTGCCTCGTTAACACAGTTGTAAGCAAATCAGTCTCATAAGCTGAAAGATGAACGTTCGATTCTTAGACGGGGTACTGGTCCCTCGTTTTCTCAATCGATTCTGTCTCCATCTTGGCTACAGGGCCACAGATTTTTCCGATTCAGTACCAAAACATAACCAATTTAGTTCCTAAACTGTTTCCACGTACAAGGCATGGGGCAGCTTTTGAATGTGTGTACTAGTTCCAAAGGAGTGTCACTCCCATAGCAGGAAGTAAACCAGTCGACCAGGGATACTAGGTCCTATCCACTTTTCCACGTGGGACAAGTTATACACTAAGCAGCAAGATAAATTTAAAAAAAAAAAAAAAAAAAGAAGTTTTTGCTCTGATTAAATAGCTTTTACATCACAAAAGAAAAAAGTTGCCACATGAGCATGGTACTTAGCACGTCAGTTGGTAATCTGAAGTTCATGAGGTTTTTTCCTCACACGTGGAACTATTCTCCCCCCTTTTCTTGGGATATTGTGTCACCCACTCAGAACTTTCTCACTGAAACATTTCCGATTCGAAAGGAAACAGGAGCCTTAGTGACAGACAGAACACATGGATTGTTGCGTCCCTTGACGCTTTGGAGTAATAAGGTGTAGTTGAGAATGGTTTAAGCTTTGAAACAAAATGAAATCTTGTGCTAAAGGTCAGTAAGAGCCACAAATACCCTGATGTTCAGCATTTTTGACTGCAAAGTACAAAATCTACCTGAAATATTATTGTCTGGAAAATACATTTCTGTCTTTGATTGTTGGCAGTAGTACAGTAAAAGGTGCGTTCCCATACCGGGAGTCGAACCCGGGCCGCCTGGGTGAAAACCAGGAATCCTAACCGCTAGACCATATGGGAATGGATAGCTACACACTGAGGTATCTATTGAAAAAAATCAGCTCGGGGGCTTGCACAAGAAACGTCTGCAGATTGGCACGTGCATCTTACCTCGTTAGCGCAGTAGGTAGCGCGTCAGTCTCATAACACCCGCGTCAGTCTCATAATCTGAAGGTCGTAAGTTCGATCCTCACACGGGGCAGCAGGCTCCTCTTTTCCGAAGAGATTTTGTCAAAAACTTAGAACTTTCCCTTTCAGTTCTAACACGTTTCTGATAAGTAAGGATTTGTGAACCCAAATGACAGATGGGACACATGGGTTGCTGTTTCTCTTGACCCGTTTGCTGTATAAAGAGGCAGATGAGAGTGATTTGAGCTGTTTGACAGCTAAGCGCAAAATCTACCTGAAATACTTTTGTCTGAAAAACACCCGTCAGTAGCGAGCGCGTCAGTCTCATATTCTGAAGTTCGTGAGTTCGATACTCACACGGGGCAGCGGGCTCCTCTTTTCCGAAGAGATTTTGTCAAAAACTTAGAACTTTCCTGTTCATTTCTAACACGTTTCTGATAAGTAAGGATTTGTGAACCCAAATGACACATGGGATGCTGGTTCTCTTGACCCGTTTGCTGTATAAAGAGGCAGATGAGAGTGATTTGAGCTATGAAAAAAAATTAAATCTTGTGCCAAAGGTCGTCACAATGAATGTAACCAAAAGCTGGTGTTCAGAATGATTGACAGCTAAGCGCAAAATCTACCTGAAATACTTTTGTCTGAAAAACACCCGCGTCAGTCTCATAATCTGAAGGTCGTAAGTTCGATCCTCACACGGGGCAGCAGGCTCCTCTTTTCCGAAGAGATTTTGTCAAAAACTTAGAACTTTCCCTTTCAGTTCTAACACGTTTCTGATAAGTAAGGATTTGTGAACCCAAATGACAGATGGGACACATGGGTTGCTGTTTCTCTTGACCCGTTTGCTGTATAAAGAGGCAGATGAGAGTGATTTGAGCTGTTTGACAGCTAAGCGCAAAATCTACCTGAAATACTTTTGTCTGAAAAACACCCGTCAGTAGCGAGCGCGTCAGTCTCATATTCTGAAGTTCGTGAGTTCGATACTCACACGGGGCAGCGGGCTCCTCTTTTCCGAAGAGATTTTGTCAAAAACTTAGAACTTTCCTGTTCATTTCTAACACGTTTCTGATAAGTAAGGATTTGTGAACCCAAATGACACATGGGATGCTGGTTCTCTTGACCCGTTTGCTGTATAAAGAGGCAGATGAGAGTGATTTGAGCTATGAAAAAAAATTAAATCTTGTGCCAAAGGTCGTCACAATGAATGTAACCAAAAGCTGGTGTTCAGAATGATTGACAGCTAAGCGCAAAATCTACCTGAAATACTTTTGTCTGAAAAACACCCGCGTCAGTCTCATAATCTGAAGGTCGTGAGTTCGATCCTCACACGGGGCAGCAGGCTCCTCTTTTCCGAAGAGATTTTGTCAAAAACTTAGAACTTTCCCTTTCAGTTCTAACACGTTTCTGATAAGTAAGGATTTGTGAACCCAAATGACAGATGGGACACATGGGTTGCTGTTTCTCTTGACCCGTTTGCTGTATAAAGAGGCAGATGAGAGTGATTTGAGCTGTTTGACAGCTAAGCGCAAAATCTACCTGAAATACTTTTGTCTGAAAAACACCCGTCAGTAGCGAGCGCGTCAGTCTCATATTCTGAAGTTCGTGAGTTCGATCCTCACATGGGGAAGCGGTACCCTCTTTTCTGAAGAGATTCTGTCACCAAATTAGAACTTTCCCTTTCAGATTTAAAATGTTTCTGATAAGTAAGAATTTGCGAACCCAAATGACAGACAGGACACATGGGTTGTTGATTCTCTTGACACGTTTGCTGTAAAAGGGGCTAGTTGAGATTGATTTGAGCTATGAAACCAAATTAAATCTTGTGCCAAAGTTCATCACAACGAACGGACCAAAAGATGGCGTTCAGAATTTTCGACAGCTTAACGCAAATTCTACCTGAAATACTTTTGTCTGAAAAACACCTTTGTCTTTGAATGTTGGTGGCAGTACAGAAAAGTACATTCCCATACCGGGAGTTGAACCCGGCCCGCCTGGCTGAGAACCAGGAATCCTAACCGCTAGACCATATGGGAAAAGATGTGCTGTCTTATCAGTGACAATCTGAAAAAAAATAAGTTTTCTACTTGGCACAAGCAACTTCTGCAGTTCTATTTGCGCAGCTTGCCTCGTTAACACAGTTGTAAGCAAATCAGTCTCATAAGCTGAAAGATGAACGTTCGATTCTTAGACGGGGTACTGGTCCCTCGTTTTCTCAATCGATTCTGTCTCCATCTTGGCTACAGGGCCACAGATTTTTCCGATTCAGTACCAAAACATAACCAATTTAGTTCCTAAACTGTTTCCACGTACAAGGCATGGGGCAGCTTTTGAATGTGTGTACTAGTTCCAAAGGAGTGTCACTCCCATAGCAGGAAGTAAACCAGTCGACCAGGGATACTAGGTCCTATCCACTTTTCCACGTGGGACAAGTTATACACTAAGCAGCAAGATAAATTTAAAAAAAAAAAAAAAAAAAAGAAGTTTTTGCTCTGATTAAATAGCTTTTACATCACAAAAGAAAAAAGTTGCCACATGAGCATGGTACTTAGCACGTCAGTTGGTAATCTGAAGTTCATGAGGTTTTTTCCTCACACGTGGAACTATTCTCCCCCCTTTTCTTGGGATATTGTGTCACCCACTCAGAACTTTCTCACTGAAACATTTCCGATTCGAAAGGAAACAGGAGCCTTAGTGACAGACAGAACACATGGATTGTTGCGTCCCTTGACGCTTTGGAGTAATAAGGTGTAGTTGAGAATGGTTTAAGCTATGAAACAAAATGAAATCTTGTGCTAAAGGTCAGTAAGAGCCACAAATACCCTGATGTTCAGCATTTTTGACTGCAAAGTACAAAATCTACCTGAAATATTATTGTCTGGAAAATACATTTCTGTCTTTGATTGTTGGCAGTAGTACAGTAAAAGGTGCGTTCCCATACCGGGAGTCGAACCCGGGCCGCCTGGGTGAAAACCAGGAATCCTAACCGCTAGACCATATGGGAATGGATAGCTACACACTGAGGTATCTATTGAAAAAAATCAGCTCGGGGGCTTGCACAAGAAACGTCTGCAGATTGGCACGTGCATCTTACCTCGTTAGCGCAGTAGGTAGCGCGTCAGTCTCATAACACCCACGTCAGTCTCATAATCTGAAGGTCGTAAGTTCGATCCTCACACGGGGCAGCAGGCTCCTCTTTTCCGAAGAGATTTTGTCAAAAACTTAGAACTTTCCCTTTCAGTTCTAACACGTTTCTGATAAGTAAGGATTTGTGAACCCAAATGACAGATGGGACACATGGGTTGCTGTTTCTCTTGACCCGTTTGCTGTATAAAGAGGCAGATGAGAGTGATTTGAGCTGTTTGACAGCTAAGCGCAAAATCTACCTGAAATACTTTTGTCTGAAAAACACCCGTCAGTAGCGAGCGCGTCAGTCTCATATTCTGAAGTTCGTGAGTTCGATACTCACACGGGGCAGCGGGCTCCTCTTTTCCGAAGAGATTTTGTCAAAAACTTAGAACTTTCCTGTTCATTTCTAACACGTTTCTGATAAGTAAGGATTTGTGAACCCAAATGACACATGGGATGCTGGTTCTCTTGACCCGTTTGCTGTATAAAGAGGCAGATGAGAGTGATTTGAGCTATGAAAAAAAATTAAATCTTGTGCCAAAGGTCGTCACAATGAATGTAACCAAAAGCTGGTGTTCAGAATGATTGACAGCTAAGCGCAAAATCTACCTGAAATACTTTTGTCTGAAAAACACCCGCGTCAGTCTCATAATCTGAAGGTCGTAAGTTCGATCCTCACACGGGGCAGCAGGCTCCTCTTTTCCGAAGAGATTTTGTCAAAAACTTAGAACTTTCCCTTTCAGTTCTAACACGTTTCTGATAAGTAAGGATTTGTGAACCCAAATGACAGATGGGACACATGGGTTGCTGTTTCTCTTGACCCGTTTGCTGTATAAAGAGGCAGATGAGAGTGATTTGAGCTGTTTGACAGCTAAGCGCAAAATCTACCTGAAATACTTTTGTCTGAAAAACACCCGTCAGTAGCGAGCGCGTCAGTCTCATATTCTGAAGTTCGTGAGTTCGATACTCACACGGGGCAGCGGGCTCCTCTTTTCCGAAGAGATTTTGTCAAAAACTTAGAACTTTCCTGTTCATTTCTAACACGTTTCTGATAAGTAAGGATTTGTGAACCCAAATGACACATGGGATGCTGGTTCTCTTGACCCGTTTGCTGTATAAAGAGGCAGATGAGAGTGATTTGAGCTATGAAAAAAAATTAAATCTTGTGCCAAAGGTCGTCACAATGAATGTAACCAAAAGCTGGTGTTCAGAATGATTGACAGCTAAGCGCAAAATCTACCTGAAATACTTTTGTCTGAAAAACACCCGCGTCAGTCTCATAATCTGAAGGTCGTGAGTTCGATCCTCACACGGGGCAGCAGGCTCCTCTTTTCCGAAGAGATTTTGTCAAAAACTTAGAACTTTCCCTTTCAGTTCTAACACGTTTCTGATAAGTAAGGATTTGTGAACCCAAATGACAGATGGGACACATGGGTTGCTGTTTCTCTTGACCCGTTTGCTGTATAAAGAGGCAGATGAGAGTGATTTGAGCTGTTTGACAGCTAAGCGCAAAATCTACCTGAAATACTTTTGTCTGAAAAACACCCGTCAGTAGCGAGCGCGTCAGTCTCATATTCTGAAGTTCGTGAGTTCGATCCTCACATGGGGAAGCGGTACCCTCTTTTCTGAAGAGATTCTGTCACCAAATTAGAACTTTCCCTTTCAGATTTAAAATGTTTCTGATAAGTAAGAATTTGCGAACCCAAATGACAGACAGGACACATGGGTTGTTGATTCTCTTGACACGTTTGCTGTAAAAGGGGCTAGTTGAGATTGATTTGAGCTATGAAACCAAATTAAATCTTGTGCCAAAGTTCATCACAACGAACGGACCAAAAGATGGCGTTCAGAATTTTCGACAGCTTAACGCAAATTCTACCTGAAATACTTTTGTCTGAAAAACACCTTTGTCTTTGAATGTTGGTGGCAGTACAGAAAAGTACATTCCCATACCGGGAGTTGAACCCGGCCCGCCTGGGTGAGAACCAGGAATCCTAACCGCTAGACCATATGGGAAAAGATGTGCTGTCTTATCAGTGACAATCTGAAAAAAAATAAGTTTTCTACTTGGCACAAGCAACTTCTGCAGTTCTATTTGCGCAGCTTGCCTCGTTAACACAGTTGTAAGCAAATCAGTCTCATAAGCTGAAAGATGAACGTTCGATTCTTAGACGGGGTACTGGTCCCTCGTTTTCTCAATCGATTCTGTCTCCATCTTGGCTACAGGGCCACAGATTTTTCCGATTCAGTACCAAAACATAACCAATTTAGTTCCTAAACTGTTTCCACGTACAAGGCATGGGGCAGCTTTTGAATGTGTGTACTAGTTCCAAAGGAGTGTCACTCCCATAGCAGGAAGTAAACCAGTCGACCAGGGATACTAGGTCCTATCCACTTTTCCATGTGGGACAAGTTATACACTAAGCAGCAAGATAAATTTAAAAAAAAAAAAAAAAAAAAGAAGTTTTTGCTCTGATTAAATAGCTTTTACATCACAAAAGAAAAAAGTTGCCACATGAGCATGGTACTTAGCACGTCAGTTGGTAATCTGAAGTTCATGAGGTTTTTTCCTCACACGTGGAACTATTCTCCCCCCTTTTCTTGGGATATTGTGTCACCCACTCAGAACTTTCTCACTGAAACATTTCCGATTCGAAAGGAAACAGGAGCCTTAGTGACAGACAGAACACATGGATTGTTGCGTCCCTTGACGCTTTGGAGTAATAAGGTGTAGTTGAGAATGGTTTAAGCTATGAAACAAAATGAAATCTTGTGCTAAAGGTCAGTAAGAGCCACAAATACCCTGATGTTCAGCATTTTTGACTGCAAAGTACAAAATCTACCTGAAATATTATTGTCTGGAAAATACATTTCTGTCTTTGATTGTTGGCAGTAGTACAGTAAAGGGTGCGTTCCCATACCGGGAGTCGAACCCGGGCCGCCTGGGTGAAAACCAGGAATCCTAACCGCTAGACCATATGGGAATGGATAGCTACACACTGAGGTATCTATTGAAAAAAATCAGCTCGGGGGCTTGCACAAGAAACGTCTGCAGATTGGCACGTGCATCTTACCTCGTTAGCGCAGTAGGTAGCGCGTCAGTCTCATAACACCCGCGTCAGTCTCATAATCTGAAGGTCGTAAGTTCGATCCTCACACGGGGCAGCAGGCTCCTCTTTTCCGAAGAGATTTTGTCAAAAACTTAGAACTTTCCCTTTCAGTTCTAACACGTTTCTGATAAGTAAGGATTTGTGAACCCAAATGACAGATGGGACACATGGGTTGCTGTTTCTCTTGACCCGTTTGCTGTATAAAGAGGCAGATGAGAGTGATTTGAGCTGTTTGACAGCTAAGCGCAAAATCTACCTGAAATACTTTTGTCTGAAAAACACCCGTCAGTAGCGAGCGCGTCAGTCTCATATTCTGAAGTTCGTGAGTTCGATACTCACACGGGGCAGCGGGCTCCTCTTTTCCGAAGAGATTTTGTCAAAAACTTAGAACTTTCCTGTTCATTTCTAACACGTTTCTGATAAGTAAGGATTTGTGAACCCAAATGACACATGGGATGCTGGTTCTCTTGACCCGTTTGCTGTATAAAGAGGCAGATGAGAGTGATTTGAGCTATGAAAAAAAATTAAATCTTGTGCCAAAGGTCGTCACAATGAATGTAACCAAAAGCTGGTGTTCAGAATGATTGACAGCTAAGCGCAAAATCTACCTGAAATACTTTTGTCTGAAAAACACCCGCGTCAGTCTCATAATCTGAAGGTCGTAAGTTCGATCCTCACACGGGGCAGCAGGCTCCTCTTTTCCGAAGAGATTTTGTCAAAAACTTAGAACTTTCCCTTTCAGTTCTAACACGTTTCTGATAAGTAAGGATTTGTGAACCCAAATGACAGATGGGACACATGGGTTGCTGTTTCTCTTGACCCGTTTGCTGTATAAAGAGGCAGATGAGAGTGATTTGAGCTGTTTGACAGCTAAGCGCAAAATCTACCTGAAATACTTTTGTCTGAAAAACACCCGTCAGTAGCGAGCGCGTCAGTCTCATATTCTGAAGTTCGTGAGTTCGATACTCACACGGGGCAGCGGGCTCCTCTTTTCCGAAGAGATTTTGTCAAAAACTTAGAACTTTCCTGTTCATTTCTAACACGTTTCTGATAAGTAAGGATTTGTGAACCCAAATGACACATGGGATGCTGGTTCTCTTGACCCGTTTGCTGTATAAAGAGGCAGATGAGAGTGATTTGAGCTATGAAAAAAAATTAAATCTTGTGCCAAAGGTCGTCACAATGAATGTAACCAAAAGCTGGTGTTCAGAATGATTGACAGCTAAGCGCAAAATCTACCTGAAATACTTTTGTCTGAAAAACACCCGCGTCAGTCTCATAATCTGAAGGTCGTGAGTTCGATCCTCACACGGGGCAGCAGGCTCCTCTTTTCCGAAGAGATTTTGTCAAAAACTTAGAACTTTCCCTTTCAGTTCTAACACGTTTCTGATAAGTAAGGATTTGTGAACCCAAATGACAGATGGGACACATGGGTTGCTGTTTCTCTTGACCCGTTTGCTGTATAAAGAGGCAGATGAGAGTGATTTGAGCTGTTTGACAGCTAAGCGCAAAATCTACCTGAAATACTTTTGTCTGAAAAACACCCGTCAGTAGCGAGCGCGTCAGTCTCATATTCTGAAGTTCGTGAGTTCGATCCTCACATGGGGAAGCGGTACCCTCTTTTCTGAAGAGATTCTGTCACCAAATTAGAACTTTCCCTTTCAGATTTAAAATGTTTCTGATAAGTAAGAATTTGCGAACCCAAATGACAGACAGGACACATGGGTTGTTGATTCTCTTGACACGTTTGCTGTAAAAGGGGCTAGTTGAGATTGATTTGAGCTATGAAACCAAATTAAATCTTGTGCCAAAGTTCATCACAACGAACGGACCAAAAGATGGCGTTCAGAATTTTCGACAGCTTAACGCAAATTCTACCTGAAATACTTTTGTCTGAAAAACACCTTTGTCTTTGAATGTTGGTGGCAGTACAGAAAAGTACATTCCCATACCGGGAGTTGAACCCGGCCCGCCTGGGTGAGAACCAGGAATCCTAACCGCTAGACCATATGGGAAAAGATGTGCTGTCTTATCAGTGACAATCTGAAAAAAAATAAGTTTTCTACTTGGCACAAGCAACTTCTGCAGTTCTATTTGCGCAGCTTGCCTCGTTAACACAGTTGTAAGCAAATCAGTCTCATAAGCTGAAAGATGAACGTTCGATTCTTAGACGGGGTACTGGTCCCTCGTTTTCTCAATCGATTCTGTCTCCATCTTGGCTACAGGGCCACAGATTTTTCCGATTCAGTACCAAAACATAACCAATTTAGTTCCTAAACTGTTTCCACGTACAAGGCATGGGGCAGCTTTTGAATGTGTGTACTAGTTCCAAAAGAGTGTCACTCCCATAGCAGGAAGTAAACCAGTCGACCAGGGATACTAGGTCCTATCCACTTTTCCACGTGGGACAAGTTATACACTAAGCAGCAAGATAAATTTAAAAAAAAAAAAAAAAAAAAAAAAATAAGTTTTTGCTCTGATTAAATAGCTTTTACATCACAAAAGAAAAAAGTTGCCACATGAGCATGGTACTTAGCACGTCAGTTGGTAATCTGAAGTTCATGAGGTTTTTTCCTCACACGTGGAACTATTCTCCCCCCTTTTCTTGGGATATTGTGTCACCCACTCAGAACTTTCTCACTGAAACATTTCCGATTCGAAAGGAAACAGGAGCCTTAGTGACAGACAGAACACATGGATTGTTGCGTCCCTTGACGCTTTGGAGTAATAAGGTGTAGTTGAGAATGGTTTAAGCTATGAAACAAAATGAAATCTTGTGCTAAAGGTCAGTAAGAGCCACAAATACCCTGATGTTCAGCATTTTTGACTGCAAAGTACAAAATCTACCTGAAATATTATTGTCTGGAAAATACATTTCTGTCTTTGATTGTTGGCAGTAGTACAGTAAAAGGTGCGTTCCCATACCGGGAGTCGAACCCGGGCCGCCTGGGTGAAAACCAGGAATCCTAACCGCTAGACCATATGGGAATGGATAGCTACACACTGAGGTATCTATTGAAAAAAATCAGCTCGGGGGCTTGCACAAGAAACGTCTGCAGATTGGCACGTGCATCTTACCTCGTTAGCGCAGTAGGTAGCGCGTCAGTCTCATAATCTGAAGGTCGTGAGTTCGATACTCACACGGGGCAGCGGGCTCCTCTTTTCCGAAGAGATTTTGTCAAAAACTTAGAACTTTCCTGTTCATTTCTAACACGTTTCTGATAAGTAAGGATTTGTGAACCCAAATGACACATGGGATGCTGGTTCTCTTGACCCGTTTGCTGTATAAAGAGGCAGATGAGAGTGATTTGAGCTATGAAAAAAAATTAAATCTTGTGCCAAAGGTCGTCACAATGAATGTAACCAAAAGCTGGTGTTCAGAATGATTGACAGCTAAGCGCAAAATCTACCTGAAATACTTTTGTCTGAAAAACACCCGCGTCAGTCTCATAATCTGAAGGTCGTAAGTTCGATCCTCACACGGGGCAGCAGGCTCCTCTTTTCCGAAGAGATTTTGTCAAAAACTTAGAACTTTCCCTTTCAGTTCTAACACGTTTCTGATAAGTAAGGATTTGTGAACCCAAATGACAGATGGGACACATGGGTTGCTGTTTCTCTTGACCCGTTTGCTGTATAAAGAGGCAGATGAGAGTGATTTGAGCTGTTTGACAGCTAAGCGCAAAATCTACCTGAAATACTTTTGTCTGAAAAACACCCGTCAGTAGCGAGCGCGTCAGTCTCATATTCTGAAGTTCGTGAGTTCCATACTCACACGGGGCAGCGGGCTCCTCTTTTCCGAAGAGATTTTGTCAAAAACTTAGAACTTTCCTGTTCATTTCTAACACGTTTCTGATAAGTAAGGATTTGTGAACCCAAATGACACATGGGATGCTGGTTCTCTTGACCCGTTTGCTGTATAAAGAGGCAGATGAGAGTGATTTGAGCTATGAAAAAAAATTAAATCTTGTGCCAAAGGTCGTCACAATGAATGTAACCAAAAGCTGGTGTTCAGAATGATTGACAGCTAAGCGCAAAATCTACCTGAAATACTTTTGTCTGAAAAACACCCGCATCAGTCTCATAATCTGAAGGTCGTGAGTTCGATCCTCACACGGGGCAGCAGGCTCCTCTTTTCCGAAGAGATTTTGTCAAAAACTTAGAACTTTCCCTTTCAGTTCTAACACGTTTCTGATAAGTAAGGATTTGTGAACCCAAATGACAGATGGGACACATGGGTTGCTGTTTCTCTTGACCCGTTTGCTGTATAAAGAGGCAGATGAGAGTGATTTGAGCTGTTTGACAGCTAAGCGCAAAATCTACCTGAAATACTTTTGTCTGAAAAACACCCGTCAGTAGCGAGCGCGTCAGTCTCATATTCTGAAGTTCGTGAGTTCGATACTCACACGGGGCAGCGGGCTCCTCTTTTCCGAAGAGATTTTGTCAAAAACTTAGAACTTTCCTGTTCATTTCTAACACGTTTCTGATAAGTAAGGATTTGTGAACCCAAATGACACATGGGATGCTGGTTCTCTTGACCCGTTTGCTGTATAAAGAGGCAGATGAGAGTGATTTGAGCTATGAAAAAAAATTAAATCTTGTGCCAAAGGTCGTCACAATGAATGTAACCAAAAGCTGGTGTTCAGAATGATTGACAGCTAAGCGCAAAATCTACCTGAAATACTTTTGTCTGAAAAACACCCGCGTCAGTCTCATAATCTGAAGGTCGTGAGTTCGATCCTCACACGGGGCAGCAGGCTCCTCTTTTCCGAAGAGATTTTGTCAAAAACTTAGAACTTTCCCTTTCAGTTCTAACACGTTTCTGATAAGTAAGGATTTGTGAACCCAAATGACAGATGGGACACATGGGTTGCTGTTTCTCTTGACCCGTTTGCTGTATAAAGAGGCAGATGAGAGTGATTTGAGCTGTTTGACAGCTAAGCGCAAAATCTACCTGAAATACTTTTGTCTGAAAAACACCCGTCAGTAGCGAGCGCGTCAGTCTCATATTCTGAAGTTCGTGAGTTCGATCCTCACATGGGGAAGCGGTACCCTCTTTTCTGAAGAGATTCTGTCACCAAATTAGAACTTTCCCTTTCAGATTTAAAATGTTTCTGATAAGTAAGAATTTGCGAACCCAAATGACAGACAGGACACATGGGTTGTTGATTCTCTTGACACGTTTGCTGTAAAAGGGGCTAGTTGAGATTGATTTGAGATATGAAACCAAATTAAATCTTGTGCCAAAGTTCATCACAACGAACGGACCAAAAGATGGCGTTCAGAATTTTCGACAGCTTAACGCAAATTCTACCTGAAATACTTTTGTCTGAAAAACACCTTTGTCTTTGAATGTTGGTGGCAGTACAGAAAAGTACATTCCCATACCGGGAGTTGAACCCAGCCCGCCTGGGTGAGAACCAGGAATCCTAACCGCTAGACCATATGGGAAAAGATGTGCTGTCTTATCAGTGACAATCTGAAAAAAAATAAGTTTTCTACTTGGCACAAGCAACTTCTGCAGTTCTATTTGCGCAGCTTGCCTCGTTAACACAGTTGTAAGCAAATCAGTCTCATAAGCTGAAAGATGAACGTTCGATTCTTAGACGGGGTACTGGTCCCTCGTTTTCTCAATCGATTCTGTCTCCATCTTGGCTACAGGGCCACAGATTTTTCCGATTCAGTACCAAAACATAACCAATTTAGTTCCTAAACTGTTTCCACGTACAAGGCATGGGGCAGCTTTTGAATGTGTGTACTAGTTCCAAAGGAGTGTCACTCCCATAGCAGGAAGTAAACCAGTCGACCAGGGATACTAGGTCCTATCCACTTTTCCACGTGGGACAAGTTATACACTAAGCAGCAAGATAAATTTAAAAAAAAAAAAAAAAAAAAAAAAAGAAGTTTTTGCTCTGATTAAATAGCTTTTACATCACAAAAGAAAAAAGTTGCCACATGAGCATGGTACTTAGCACGTCAGTTGGTAATCTGAAGTTCATGAGGTTTTTTCCTCACACGTGGAACTATTCTCCCCCCTTTTCTTGGGATATTGTGTCACCCACTCAGAACTTTCTCACTGAAACATTTCCGATTCGAAAGGAAACAGGAGCCTTAGTGACAGACAGAACACATGGATTGTTGCGTCCCTTGACGCTTTGGAGTAATAAGGTGTAGTTGAGAATGGTTTAAGCTATGAAACAAAATGAAATCTTGTGCTAAAGGTCAGTAAGAGCCACAAATATCCTGATGTTCAGCATTTTTGACTGCAAAGTACAAAATCTACCTGAAATATTATTGTCTGGAAAATACATTTCTGTCTTTGATTGTTGGCAGTAGTACAGTAAAAGGTGCGTTCCCATACCGGGAGTCGAACCCGGGCCGCCTGGGTGAAAACCAGGAATCCTAACCGCTAGACCATATGGGAATGGATAGCTACACACTGAGGTATCTATTGAAAAAAATCAGCTCGGGGGCTTGCACAAGAAACGTCTGCAGATTGGCACGTGCATCTTACCTCGTTAGCGCAGTAGGTAGCGCGTCAGTCTCATAATCTGAAGGTCGTGAGTTCGATACTCACACGGGGCAGCGGGCTCCTCTTTTCCGAAGAGATTTTGTCAAAAACTTAGAACTTTCCTGTTCATTTCTAACACGTTTCTGATAAGTAAGGATTTGTGAACCCAAATGACACATGGGATGCTGGTTCTCTTGACCCGTTTGCTGTATAAAGAGGCAGATGAGAGTGATTTGAGCTATGAAAAAAAATTAAATCTTGTGCCAAAGGTCGTCACAATGAATGTAACCAAAAGCTGGTGTTCAGAATGATTGACAGCTAAGCGCAAAATCTACCTGAAATACTTTTGTCTGAAAAACACCCGCGTCAGTCTCATAATCTGAAGGTCGTAAGTTCGATCCTCACACGGGGCAGCAGGCTCCTCTTTTCCGAAGAGATTTTGTCAAAAACTTAGAACTTTCCCTTTCAGTTCTAACACGTTTCTGATAAGTAAGGATTTGTGAACCCAAATGACAGATGGGACACATGGGTTGCTGTTTCTCTTGACCCGTTTGCTGTATAAAGAGGCAGATGAGAGTGATTTGAGCTGTTTGACAGCTAAGCGCAAAATCTACCTGAAATACTTTTGTCTGAAAAACACCCGTCAGTAGCGAGCGCGTCAGTCTCATATTCTGAAGTTCGTGAGTTCGATACTCACACGGGGCAGCGGGCTCCTCTTTTCCGAAGAGATTTTGTCAAAAACTTAGAACTTTCCTGTTCATTTCTAACACGTTTCTGATAAGTAAGGATTTGTGAACCCAAATGACACATGGGATGCTGGTTCTCTTGACCCGTTTGCTGTATAAAGAGGCAGATGAGAGTGATTTGAGCTATGAAAAAAAATTAAATCTTGTGCCAAAGGTCGTCACAATGAATGTAACCAAAAGCTGGTGTTCAGAATGATTGACAGCTAAGCGCAAAATCTACCTGAAATACTTTTGTCTGAAAAACACCCGCGTCAGTCTCATAATCTGAAGGTCGTGAGTTCGATCCTCACACGGGGCAGCAGGCTCCTCTTTTCCGAAGAGATTTTGTCAAAAACTTAGAACTTTCCCTTTCAGTTCTAACACGTTTCTGATAAGTAAGGATTTGTGAACCCAAATGACAGATGGGACACATGGGTTGCTGTTTCTCTTGACCCGTTTGCTGTATAAAGAGGCAGATGAGAGTGATTTGAGCTGTTTGACAGCTAAGCGCAAAATCTACCTGAAATACTTTTGTCTGAAAAACACCCGTCAGTAGCGAGCGCGTCAGTCTCATATTCTGAAGTTCGTGAGTTTGATCCTCACATGGGGAAGCGGTACCCTCTTTTCTGAAGAGATTCTGTCACCAAATTAGAACTTTCCCTTTCAGATTTAAAATGTTTCTGATAAGTAAGAATTTGCGAACCCAAATGACAGACAGGACACATGGGTTGTTGATTCTCTTGACACGTTTGCTGTAAAAGGGGCTAGTTGAGATTGATTTGAGCTATGAAACCAAATTAAATCTTGTGCCAAAGTTCATCAAAACGAACGGACCAAAAGATGGCGTTCAGAATTTTCGACAGCTTAACGCAAATTCTACCTGAAATACTTTTGTCTGAAAAACACCTTTGTCTTTGAATGTTGGTGGCAGTACAGAAAAGTACATTCCCATACCGGGAGTTGAACCCGGCCCGCCTGGGTGAGAACCAGGAATCCTAACCGCTAGACCATATGGGAAAAGATGTGCTGTCTTATCAGTGACAATCTGAAAAAAAATAAGTTTTCTACTTGGCACAAGCAACTTCTGCAGTTCTATTTGCGCAGCTTGCCTCGTTAACACAGTTGTAAGCAAATCAGTCTCATAAGCTGAAAGATGAACGTTCGATTCTTAGACGGGGTACTGGTCCCTCGTTTTCTCAATCGATTCTGTCTCCATCTTGGCTACAGGGCCACAGATTTTTCCGATTCAGTACCAAAACATAACCAATTTAGTTCCTAAACTGTTTCCACGTACAAGGCATGGGGCAGCTTTTGAATGTGTGTACTAGTTCCAAAGGAGTGTCACTCCCATAGCAGGAAGTAAACCAGTCGACCAGGGATACTAGGTCCTATCCACTTTTCCACGTGGGACAAGTTATACACTAAGCAGCAAGATAAATTTAAAAAAAAAAAAAAAAAGAAGTTTTTGCTTTGATTAAATAGCTTTTACATCACAAAAGAAAAAAGTTGCCACATGAGCATGGTACTTAGCACGTCAGTTGGTAATCTGAAGTTCATGAGGTTTTTTCCTCACACGTGGAACTATTCTCCCCCCTTTTCTTGGGATATTGTGTCACCCACTCAGAACTTTCTCACTGAAACATTTCCGATTCGAAAGGAAACAGGAGCCTTAGTGACAGACAGAACATATGGATTGTTGCGTCCTTTGACGCTTTGGAGTAATAAGGTGTAGTTGAGAATGGTTTAAGCTATGAAACAAAATGAAATCTTGTGCTAAAGGTCAGTAAGAGCCACAAATACCCTGATGTTCAGCATTTTTGACTGCAAAGTACAAAATCTACCTGAAATATTATTGTCTGGAAAATACATTTCTGTCTTTGATTGTTGGCAGTAGTACAGTAAAAGGTGCGTTCCCATACCGGGAGTCGAACCCGGGCCGCCTGTGTGAAAACCAGGAATCCTAACCGCTAGACCATATGGGAATGGATAGCTACACACTGAGGTATCTATTGAAAAAAATCAGCTCGGGGGCTTGCACAAGAAACGTCTGCAGATTGGCACGTGCATCTTACCTCGTTAGCGCAGTAGGTAGCGCGTCAGTCTCATAATCTGAAGGTCGTGAGTTCGATACTCACACGGGGCAGCGGGCTCCTCTTTTCCGAAGAGATTTTGTCAAAAACTTAGAACTTTCCTGTTCATTTCTAACACGTTTCTGATAAGTAAGGATTTGTGAACCCAAATGACACATGGGATGCTGGTTCTCTTGACCCGTTTGCTGTATAAAGAGGCAGATGAGAGTGATTTGAGCTATGAAAAAAAATTAAATCTTGTGCCAAAGGTCGTCACAATGAATGTAACCAAAAGCTGGTGTTCAGAATGATTGACAGCTAAGCGCAAAATCTACCTGAAATACTTTTGTCTGAAAAACACCCGCGTCAGTCTCATAATCTGAAGGTCGTAAGTTCGATCCTCACACGGGGCAGCAGGCTCCTCTTTTCCGAAGAGATTTTGTCAAAAACTTAGAACTTTCCCTTTCAGTTCTAACACGTTTCTGATAAGTAAGGATTTGTGAACCCAAATGACAGATGGGACACATGGGTTGCTGTTTCTCTTGACCCGTTTGCTGTATAAAGAGGCAGATGAGAGTGATTTGAGCTGTTTGACAGCTAAGCGCAAAATCTACCTGAAATACTTTTGTCTGAAAAACACCCGTCAGTAGCGAGCGCGTCAGTCTCATATTCTGAAGTTCGTGAGTTCGATACTCACACGGGGCAGCGGGCTCCTCTTTTCCGAAGAGATTTTGTCAAAAACTTAGAACTTTCCTGTTCATTTCTAACACGTTTCTGATAAGTAAGGATTTGTGAACCCAAATGACACATGGGATGCTGGTTCTCTTGACCCGTTTGCTGTATAAAGAGGCAGATGAGAGTGATTTGAGCTATGAAAAAAAATTAAATCTTGTGCCAAAGGTCGTCACAATGAATGTAACCAAAAGCTGGTGTTCAGAATGATTGACAGCTAAGCGCAAAATCTACCTGAAATACTTTTGTCTGAAAAACACCCGCGTCAGTCTCATAATCTGAAGGTCGTGAGTTCGATCCTCACACGGGGCAGCAGGCTCCTCTTTTCCGAAGAGATTTTGTCAAAAACTTAGAACTTTCCCTTTCAGTTCTAACACGTTTCTGATAAGTAAGGATTTGTGAACCCAAATGACAGATGGGACACATGGGTTGCTGTTTCTCTTGACCCGTTTGCTGTATAAAGAGGCAGATGAGAGTGATTTGAGCTGTTTGACAGCTAAGCGCAAAATCTACCTGAAATACTTTTGTCTGAAAAACACCCGTCAGTAGCGAGCGCGTCAGTCTCATATTCTGAAGTTCGTGAGTTCGATCCTCACATGGGGAAGCGGTACCCTCTTTTCTGAAGAGATTCTGTCACCAAATTAGAACTTTCCCTTTCAGATTTAAAATGTTTCTGATAAGTAAGAATTTGCGAACCCAAATGACAGACAGGACACATGGGTTGTTGATTCTCTTGACACGTTTGCTGTAAAAGGGGCTAGTTGAGATTGATTTGAGCTATGAAACCAAATTAAATCTTGTGCCAAAGTTCATCACAACGAACGGACCAAAAGATGGCGTTCAGAATTTTCGACAGCTTAACGCAAATTCTACCTGAAATACTTTTGTCTGAAAAACACCTTTGTCTTTGAATGTTGGTGGCAGTACAGAAAAGTACATTCCCATACCGGGAGTTGAACCCGGCCCGCCTGGGTGAGAACCAGGAATCCTAACCGCTAGACCATATGGGAAAAGATGTGCTGTCTTATCAGTGACAATCTGAAAAAAAATAAGTTTTCTACTTGGCACAAGCAACTTCTGCAGTTCTATTTGCGCAGCTTGCCTCGTTAACACAGTTGTAAGCAAATCAGTCTCATAAGCTGAAAGATGAACGTTCGATTCTTAGACGGGGTACTGGTCCCTCGTTTTCTCAATCGATTCTGTCTCCATCTTGGCTACAGGGCCACAGATTTTTCCGATTCAGTACCAAAACATAACCAATTTAGTTCCTAAACTGTTTCCACGTACAAGGCATGGGGCAGCTTTTGAATGTGTGTACTAGTTCCAAAGGAGTGTCACTCCCATAGCAGGAAGTAAACCAGTCGACCAGGGATACTAGGTCCTATCCACTTTTCCACGTGGGACAAGTTATACACTAAGCAGCAAGATAAATTTAAAAAAAAAAAAAAAAAAAAGAAGTTTTTGCTCTGATTAAATAGCTTTTACATCACAAAAGAAAAAAGTTGC
This sequence comes from Dendrobates tinctorius, assembly GCF_039654945.1. NCBI lineage: Eukaryota > Metazoa > Chordata > Amphibia > Anura > Dendrobatidae > Dendrobates > Dendrobates tinctorius. The sequence continues at coordinate 12,212,477 of NW_027361939.1, read as the reverse complement.
CACATGAGCATGGTACTTAGCACGTCAGTTGGTAATCTGAAGTTCATGAGGTTTTTTCCTCACACGTGGAACTATTCTCCCCCCTTTTCTTGGGATATTGTGTCACCCACTCAGAACTTTCTCACTGAAACATTTCCGATTCGAAAGGAAACAGGAGCCTTAGTGACAGACAGAACACATGGATTGTTGCGTCCCTTGACGCTTTGGAGTAATAAGGTGTAGTTGAGAATGGTTTAAGCTATGAAACAAAATGAAATCTTGTGCTAAAGGTCAGTAAGAGCCACAAATACCCTGATGTTCAGCATTTTTGACTGCAAAGTACAAAATCTACCTGAAATATTATTGTCTGGAAAATACATTTCTGTCTTTGATTGTTGGCAGTAGTACAGTAAAAGGTGCGTTCCCATACCGGGAGTCGAACACGGGCCGCCTGGGTGAAAACCAGGAATCCTAACCGCTAGACCATATGGGAATGGATAGCTACACACTGAGGTATCTATTGAAAAAAATCAGCTCGGGGGCTTGCACAAGAAACGTCTGCAGATTGGCACGTGCATCTTACCTCGTTAGCGCAGTAGGTAGCGCGTCAGTCTCATAACACCCGCGTCAGTCTCATAATCTGAAGGTCGTAAGTTCGATCCTCACACGGGGCAGCAGGCTCCTCTTTTCCGAAGAGATTTTGTCAAAAAATTAGAACTTTCCCTTTCAGTTCTAACACGTTTCTGATAAGTAAGGATTTGTGAACCCAAATGACAGATGGGACACATGGGTTGCTGTTTCTCTTGACCCGTTTGCTGTATAAAGAGGCAGATGAGAGTGATTTGAGCTGTTTGACAGCTAAGCGCAAAATCTACCTGAAATACTTTTGTCTGAAAAACACCCGTCAGTAGCGAGCGCGTCAGTCTCATATTCTGAAGTTCGTGAGTTCGATACTCACACGGGGCAGCGGGCTCCTCTTTTCCGAAGAGATTTTGTCAAAAACTTAGAACTTTCCTGTTCATTTCTAACACGTTTCTGATAAGTAAGGATTTGTGAACCCAAATGACACATGGGATGCTGGTTCTCTTGACCCGTTTGCTGTATAAAGAGGCAGATGAGAGTGATTTGAGCTATGAAAAAAAATTAAATCTTGTGCCAAAGGTCGTCACAATGAATGTAACCAAAAGCTGGTGTTCAGAATGATTGACAGCTAAGCGCAAAATCTACCTGAAATACTTTTGTCTGAAAAACACCCGCGTCAGTCTCATAATCTGAAGGTCGTAAGTTCGATCCTCACACGGGGCAGCAGGCTCCTCTTTTCCGAAGAGATTTTGTCAAAAACTTAGAACTTTCCCTTTCAGTTCTAACACGTTTCTGATAAGTAAGGATTTGTGAACCCAAATGACAGATGGGACACATGGGTTGCTGTTTCTCTTGACCCGTTTGCTGTATAAAGAGGCAGATGAGAGTGATTTGAGCTGTTTGACAGCTAAGCGCAAAATCTACCTGAAATACTTTTGTCTGAAAAACACCCGTCAGTAGCGAGCGCGTCAGTCTCATATTCTGAAGTTCGTGAGTTCGATACTCACACGGGGCAGCGGGCTCCTCTTTTCCGAAGAGATTTTGTCAAAAACTTAGAACTTTCCTGTTCATTTCTAACACGTTTCTGATAAGTAAGGATTTGTGAACCCAAATGACACATGGGATGCTGGTTCTCTTGACCCGTTTGCTGTATAAAGAGGCAGATGAGAGTGATTTGAGCTATGAAAAAAAATTAAATCTTGTGCCAAAGGTCGTCACAATGAATGTAACCAAAAGCTGGTGTTCAGAATGATTGACAGCTAAGCGCAAAATCTACCTGAAATACTTTTGTCTGAAAAACACCCGCGTCAGTCTCATAATCTGAAGGTCGTGAGTTCGATCCTCACACGGGGCAGCAGGCTCCTCTTTTCCGAAGAGATTTTGTCAAAAACTTAGAACTTTCCCTTTCAGTTCTAACACGTTTCTGATAAGTAAGGATTTGTGAACCCAAATGACAGATGGGACACATGGGTTGCTGTTTCTCTTGACCCGTTTGCTGTATAAAGAGGCAGATGAGAGTGATTTGAGCTGTTTGACAGCTAAGCGCAAAATCTACCTGAAATACTTTTGTCTGAAAAACACCCGTCAGTAGCGAGCGCGTCAGTCTCATATTCTGAAGTTCGTGAGTTCGATCCTCACATGGGGAAGCGGTACCCTCTTTTCTGAAGAGATTCTGTCACCAAATTAGAACTTTCCCTTTCAGATTTAAAATGTTTCTGATAAGTAAGAATTTGCGAACCCAAATGACAGACAGGACACATGGGTTGTTGATTCTCTTGACACGTTTGCTGTAAAAGGGGCTAGTTGAGATTGATTTGAGCTATGAAACCAAATTAAATCTTGTGCCAAAGTTCATCACAACGAACGGACCAAAAGATGGCGTTCAGAATTTTCGACAGCTTAACGCAAATTCTACCTGAAATACTTTTGTCTGAAAAACACCTTTGTCTTTGAATGTTGGTGGCAGTACAGAAAAGTACATTCCCATACCGGGAGTTGAACACGGCCCGCCTGGGTGAGAACCAGGAATCCTAACCGCTAGACCATATGGGAAAAGATGTGCTGTCTTATCAGTGACAATCTGAAAAAAAATAAGTTTTCTACTTGGCACAAGCAACTTCTGCAGTTCTATTTGCGCAGCTTGCCTCGTTAACACAGTTGTAAGCAAATCAGTCTCATAAGCTGAAAGATGAACGTTCGATTCTTAGACGGGGTACTGGTCCCTCGTTTTCTCAATCGATTCTGTCTCCATCTTGGCTACAGGGCCACAGATTTTTCCGATTCAGTACCAAAACATAACCAATTTAGTTCCTAAACTGTTTCCACGTACAAGGCATGGGGCAGCTTTTGAATGTGTGTACTAGTTCCAAAGGAGTGTCACTCCCATAGCAGGAAGTAAACCAGTCGACCAGGGATACTAGGTCCTATCCACTTTTCCACGTGGGACAAGTTATACACTAAGCAGCAAGATAAATTTAAAAAAAAAAAAAAAAAAAAGAAGTTTTTGCTCTGATTAAATAGCTTTTACATCACAAAAGAAAAAAGTTGCCACATGAGCATGGTACTTAGCACGTCAGTTGGTAATCTGAAGTTCATGAGGTTTTTTCCTCACACGTGGAACTATTCTCCCCCCTTTTCTTGGGATATTGTGTCACCCACTCAGAACTTTCTCACTGAAACATTTCCGATTCGAAAGGAAACAGGAGCCTTAGTGACAGACAGAACACATGGATTGTTGCGTCCCTTGACGCTTTGGAGTAATAAGGTGTAGTTGAGAATGGTTTAAGCTATGAAACAAAATGAAATCTTGTGCTAAAGGTCAGTAAGAGCCACAAATACCCTGATGTTCAGCATTTTTGACTGCAAAGTACAAAATCTACCTGAAATATTATTGTCTGGAAAATACATTTCTGTCTTTGATTGTTGGCAGTAGTACAGTAAAAGGTGCGTTCCCATACCGGGAGTCGAACACGGGCCGCCTGGGTGAAAACCAGGAATCCTAACCGCTAGACCATATGGGAATGGATAGCTACACACTGAGGTATCTATTGAAAAAAATCAGCTCGGGGGCTTGCACAAGAAACGTCTGCAGATTGGCACGTGCATCTTACCTCGTTAGCGCAGTAGGTAGCGCGTCAGTCTCATAACACCCGCGTCAGTCTCATAATCTGAAGGTCGTAAGTTCGATCCTCACACGGGGCAGCAGGCTCCTCTTTTCCGAAGAGATTTTGTCAAAAAATTAGAACTTTCCCTTTCAGTTCTAACACGTTTCTGATAAGTAAGGATTTGTGAACCCAAATGACAGATGGGACACATGGGTTGCTGTTTCTCTTGACCCGTTTGCTGTATAAAGAGGCAGATGAGAGTGATTTGAGCTGTTTGACAGCTAAGCGCAAAATCTACCTGAAATACTTTTGTCTGAAAAACACCCGTCAGTAGCGAGCGCGTCAGTCTCATATTCTGAAGTTCGTGAGTTCGATACTCACACGGGGCAGCGGGCTCCTCTTTTCCGAAGAGATTTTGTCAAAAACTTAGAACTTTCCTGTTCATTTCTAACACGTTTCTGATAAGTAAGGATTTGTGAACCCAAATGACACATGGGATGCTGGTTCTCTTGACCCGTTTGCTGTATAAAGAGGCAGATGAGAGTGATTTGAGCTATGAAAAAAAATTAAATCTTGTGCCAAAGGTCGTCACAATGAATGTAACCAAAAGCTGGTGTTCAGAATGATTGACAGCTAAGCGCAAAATCTACCTGAAATACTTTTGTCTGAAAAACACCCGCGTCAGTCTCATAATCTGAAGGTCGTAAGTTCGATCCTCACACGGGGCAGCAGGCTCCTCTTTTCCGAAGAGATTTTGTCAAAAACTTAGAACTTTCCCTTTCAGTTCTAACACGTTTCTGATAAGTAAGGATTTGTGAACCCAAATGACAGATGGGACACATGGGTTGCTGTTTCTCTTGACCCGTTTGCTGTATAAAGAGGCAGATGAGAGTGATTTGAGCTGTTTGACAGCTAAGCGCAAAATCTACCTGAAATACTTTTGTCTGAAAAACACCCGTCAGTAGCGAGCGCGTCAGTCTCATATTCTGAAGTTCGTGAGTTCGATACTCACACGGGGCAGCGGGCTCCTCTTTTCCGAAGAGATTTTGTCAAAAACTTAGAACTTTCCTGTTCATTTCTAACACGTTTCTGATAAGTAAGGATTTGTGAACCCAAATGACACATGGGATGCTGGTTCTCTTGACCCGTTTGCTGTATAAAGAGGCAGATGAGAGTGATTTGAGCTATGAAAAAAAATTAAATCTTGTGCCAAAGGTCGTCACAATGAATGTAACCAAAAGCTGGTGTTCAGAATGATTGACAGCTAAGCGCAAAATCTACCTGAAATACTTTTGTCTGAAAAACACCCGCGTCAGTCTCATAATCTGAAGGTCGTGAGTTCGATCCTCACACGGGGCAGCAGGCTCCTCTTTTCCGAAGAGATTTTGTCAAAAACTTAGAACTTTCCCTTTCAGTTCTAACACGTTTCTGATAAGTAAGGATTTGTGAACCCAAATGACAGATGGGACACATGGGTTGCTGTTTCTCTTGACCCGTTTGCTGTATAAAGAGGCAGATGAGAGTGATTTGAGCTGTTTGACAGCTAAGCGCAAAATCTACCTGAAATACTTTTGTCTGAAAAACACCCGTCAGTAGCGAGCGCGTCAGTCTCATATTCTGAAGTTCGTGAGTTCGATCCTCACATGGGGAAGCGGTACCCTCTTTTCTGAAGAGATTCTGTCACCAAATTAGAACTTTCCCTTTCAGATTTAAAATGTTTCTGATAAGTAAGAATTTGCGAACCCAAATGACAGACAGGACACATGGGTTGTTGATTCTCTTGACACGTTTGCTGTAAAAGGGGCTAGTTGAGATTGATTTGAGCTATGAAACCAAATTAAATCTTGTGCCAAAGTTCATCACAACGAACGGACCAAAAGATGGCGTTCAGAATTTTCGACAGCTTAACGCAAATTCTACCTGAAATACTTTTGTCTGAAAAACACCTTTGTCTTTGAATGTTGGTGGCAGTACAGAAAAGTACATTCCCATACCGGGAGTTGAACACGGCCCGCCTGGGTGAGAACCAGGAATCCTAACCGCTAGACCATATGGGAAAAGATGTGCTGTCTTATCAGTGACAATCTGAAAAAAAATAAGTTTTCTACTTGGCACAAGCAACTTCTGCAGTTCTATTTGCGCAGCTTGCCTCGTTAACACAGTTGTAAGCAAATCAGTCTCATAAGCTGAAAGATGAACGTTCGATTCTTAGACGGGGTACTGGTCCCTCGTTTTCTCAATCGATTCTGTCTCCATCTTGGCTACAGGGCCACAGATTTTTCCGATTCAGTACCAAAACATAACCAATTTAGTTCCTAAACTGTTTCCACGTACAAGGCATGGGGCAGCTTTTGAATGTGTGTACTAGTTCCAAAGGAGTGTCACTCCCATAGCAGGAAGTAAACCAGTCGACCAGGGATACTAGGTCCTATCCACTTTTCCACGTGGGACAAGTTATACACTAAGCAGCAAGATAAATTTAAAAAAAAAAAAAAAAAAAAGAAGTTTTTGCTCTGATTAAATAGCTTTTACATCACAAAAGAAAAAAGTTGCCACATGAGCATGGTACTTAGCACGTCAGTTGGTAATCTGAAGTTCATGAGGTTTTTTCCTCACACGTGGAACTATTCTCCCCCCTTTTCTTGGGATATTGTGTCACCCACTCAGAACTTTCTCACTGAAACATTTCCGATTCGAAAGGAAACAGGAGCCTTAGTGACAGACAGAACACATGGATTGTTGCGTCCCTTGACGCTTTGGAGTAATAAGGTGTAGTTGAGAATGGTTTAAGCTATGAAACAAAATGAAATCTTGTGCTAAAGGTCAGTAAGAGCCACAAATACCCTGATGTTCAGCATTTTTGACTGCAAAGTACAAAATCTACCTGAAATATTATTGTCTGGAAAATACATTTCTGTCTTTGATTGTTGGCAGTAGTACAGTAAAAGGTGCGTTCCCATACCGGGAGTCGAACCTGGGCCGCCTGGGTGAAAACCAGGAATCCTAACCGCTAGACCATATGGGAATGGATAGCTACACACTGAGGTATCTATTGAAAAAAATCAGCTCGGGGGCTTGCACAAGAAACGTCTGCAGATTGGCACGTGCATCTTACCTCGTTAGCGCAGTAGGTAGCGCGTCTGTCTCATAATCTGAAGGTCGTGAGTTCGATACTCACACGGGGCAGCGGGCTCCTCTTTTCCGAAGAGATTTTGTCAAAAACTTAGAACTTTCCTGTTCATTTCTAACACGTTTCTGATAAGTAAGGATTTGTGAACCCAAATGACACATGGGATGCTGGTTCTCTTGACCCGTTTGCTGTATAAAGAGGCAGATGAGAGTGATTTGAGCTATGAAAAAAAATTAAATCTTGTGCCAAAGGTCGTCACAATGAATGTAACCAAAAGCTGGTGTTCAGAATGATTGACAGCTAAGCGCAAAATCTACCTGAAATACTTTTGTCTGAAAAACACCCGCGTCAGTCTCATAATCTGAAGGTCGTAAGTTCGATCCTCACACGGGGCAGCAGGCTCCTCTTTTCCGAAGAGATTTTGTCAAAAACTTAGAACTTTCCCTTTCAGTTCTAACACGTTTCTGATAAGTAAGGATTTGTGAACCCAAATGACAGATGGGACACATGGGTTGCTGTTTCTCTTGACCCGTTTGCTGTATAAAGAGGCAGATGAGAGTGATTTGAGCTGTTTGACAGCTAAGCGCAAAATCTACCTGAAATACTTTTGTCTGAAAAACACCCGTCAGTAGCGAGCGCGTCAGTCTCATATTCTGAAGTTCGTGAGTTCGATACTCACACGGGGCAGCGGGCTCCTCTTTTCCGAAGAGATTTTGTCAAAAACTTAGAACTTTCCTGTTCATTTCTAACACGTTTCTGATAAGTAAGGATTTGTGAACCCAAATGACACATGGGATGCTGGTTCTCTTGACCCGTTTGCTGTATAAAGAGGCAGATGAGAGTGATTTGAGCTATGAAAAAAAATTAAATCTTGTGCCAAAGGTCGTCACAATGAATGTAACCAAAAGCTGGTGTTCAGAATGATTGACAGCTAAGCGCAAAATCTACCTGAAATACTTTTGTCTGAAAAACACCCGCATCAGTCTCATAATCTGAAGGTCGTGAGTTCGATCCTCACACGGGGCAGCAGGCTCCTCTTTTCCGAAGAGATTTTGTCAAAAACTTAGAACTTTCCCTTTCAGTTCTAACACGTTTCTGATAAGTAAGGATTTGTGAACCCAAATGACAGATGGGACACATGGGTTGCTGTTTCTCTTGACCCGTTTGCTGTATAAAGAGGCAGATGAGAGTGATTTGAGCTGTTTGACAGCTAAGCGCAAAATCTACCTGAAATACTTTTGTCTGAAAAACACCCGTCAGTAGCGAGCGCGTCAGTCTCATATTCTGAAGTTCGTGAGTTCGATACTCACACGGGGCAGCGGGCTCCTCTTTTCCGAAGAGATTTTGTCAAAAACTTAGAACTTTCCTGTTCATTTCTAACACGTTTCTGATAAGTAAGGATTTGTGAACCCAAATGACACATGGGATGCTGGTTCTCTTGACCCGTTTGCTGTATAAAGAGGCAGATGAGAGTGATTTGAGCTATGAAAAAAAATTAAATCTTGTGCCAAAGGTCGTCACAATGAATGTAACCAAAAGCTGGTGTTCAGAATGATTGACAGCTAAGCGCAAAATCTACCTGAAATACTTTTGTCTGAAAAACACCCGCGTCAGTCTCATAATCTGAAGGTCGTGAGTTCGATCCTCACACGGGGCAGCAGGCTCCTCTTTTCCGAAGAGATTTTGTCAAAAACTTAGAACTTTCCCTTTCAGTTCTAACACGTTTCTGATAAGTAAGGATTTGTGAACCCAAATGACAGATGGGACACATGGGTTGCTGTTTCTCTTGACCCGTTTGCTGTATAAAGAGGCAGATGAGAGTGATTTGAGCTGTTTGACAGCTAAGCGCAAAATCTACCTGAAATACTTTTGTCTGAAAAACACCCGTCAGTAGCGAGCGCGTCAGTCTCATATTCTGAAGTTCGTGAGTTCGATCCTCACATGGGGAAGCGGTACCCTCTTTTCTGAAGAGATTCTGTCACCAAATTAGAACTTTCCCTTTCAGATTTAAAATGTTTCTGATAAGTAAGAATTTGCGAACCCAAATGACAGACAGGACACATGGGTTGTTGATTCTCTTGACACGTTTGCTGTAAAAGGGGCTAGTTGAGATTGATTTGAGATATGAAACCAAATTAAATCTTGTGCCAAAGTTCATCACAACGAACGGACCAAAAGATGGCGTTCAGAATTTTCGACAGCTTAACGCAAATTCTACCTGAAATACTTTTGTCTGAAAAACACCTTTGTCTTTGAATGTTGGTGGCAGTACAGAAAAGTACATTCCCATACCGGGAGTTGAACCCGGCCCGCCTGGGTGAGAACCAGGAATCCTAACCGCTAGACCATATGGGAAAAGATGTGCTGTCTTATCAGTGACAATCTGAAAAAAAATAAGTTTTCTACTTGGCACAAGCAACTTCTGCAGTTCTATTTGCGCAGCTTGCCTCGTTAACACAGTTGTAAGCAAATCAGTCTCATAAGCTGAAAGATGAACGTTCGATTCTTAGATGGGGTACTGGTCCCTCGTTTTCTCAATCGATTCTGTCTCCATCTTGGCTACAGGGCCACAGATTTTTCCGATTCAGTACCAAAACATAACCAATTTAGTTCCTAAACTGTTTCCACGTACAAGGCATGGGGCAGCTTTTGAATGTGTGTACTAGTTCCAAAGGAGTGTCACTCCCATAGCAGGAAGTAAACCAGTCGACCAGGGATACTAGGTCCTATCCACTTTTCCACGTGGGACAAGTTATACACTAAGCAGCAAGATAAATTTAAAAAAAAAAAAAAAAAAAAAAAAAAGAAGTTTTTGCTCTGATTAAATAGCTTTTACATCACAAAAGAAAAAAGTTGCCACATGAGCATGGTACTTAGCACGTCAGTTGGTAATCTGAAGTTCATGAGGTTTTTTCCTCACACGTGGAACTATTCTCCCCCCTTTTCTTGGGATATTGTGTCACCCACTCAGAACTTTCTCACTGAAACATTTCCGATTCGAAAGGAAACAGGAGCCTTAGTGACAGACAGAACACATGGATTGTTGCGTCCCTTGACGCTTTGGAGTAATAAGGTGTAGTTGAGAATGGTTTAAGCTATGAAACAAAATGAAATCTTGTGCTAAAGGTCAGTAAGAGCCACAAATACCCTGATGTTCAGCATTTTTGACTGCAAAGTACAAAATCTACCTGAAATATTATTGTCTGGAAAATACATTTCTGTCTTTGATTGTTGGCAGTAGTACAGTAAAAGGTGCGTTCCCATACCAGGAGTCGAACCCGGGCAGCCTGGGTGAAAACCAGGAATCCTAACCGCTAGACCATATGGGAATGGATAGCTACACACTGAGGTATCTATTGAAAAAAATCAGCTCTGGGGCTTGCACAAGAAACGTCTGCAGATCGGCACGTGCATCTTACCTCGTTAGCGCAGTAGGTAGCGCGTCAGTCTCATAATCTGAAGGTCGTGAGTTCGATACTCACACGGGGCAGCGGGCTCCTCTTTTCCGAAGAGATTTTGTCAAAAACTTAGAACTTTCCTGTTCATTTCTAACACGTTTCTGATAAGTAAGGATTTGTGAACCCAAATGACACATGGGATGCTGGTTCTCTTGACCCGTTTGCTGTATAAAGAGGCAGATGAGAGTGATTTGAGCTATGAAAAAAAATTAAATCTTGTGCCAAAGGTCGTCACAATGAATGTAACCAAAAGCTGGTGTTCAGAATGATTGACAGCTAAGCGCAAAATCTACCTGAAATACTTTTGTCTGAAAAACACCCGCGTCAGTCTCATAATCTGAAGGTCGTAAGTTCGATCCTCACACGGGGCAGCAGGCTCCTCTTTTCCGAAGAGATTTTGTCAAAAACTTAGAACTTTCCCTTTCAGTTCTAACACGTTTCTGATAAGTAAGGATTTGTGAACCCAAATGACAGATGGGACACATGGGTTGCTGTTTCTCTTGACCCGTTTGCTGTATAAAGAGGCAGATGAGAGTGATTTGAGCTGTTTGACAGCTAAGCGCAAAATCTACCTGAAATACTTTTGTCTGAAAAACACCCGTCAGTAGCGAGCGCGTCAGTCTCATATTCTGAAGTTCGTGAGTTCGATACTCACACGGGGCAGCGGGCTCCTCTTTTCCGAAGAGATTTTGTCAAAAACTTAGAACTTTCCTGTTCATTTCTAACACGTTTCTGATAAGTAAGGATTTGTGAACCCAAATGACACATGGGATGCTGGTTCTCTTGACCCGTTTGCTGTATAAAGAGGCAGATGAGAGTGATTTGAGCTATGAAAAAAAATTAAATCTTGTGCCAAAGGTCGTCACAATGAATGTAACCAAAAGCTGGTGTTCAGAATGATTGACAGCTAAGCGCAAAATCTACCTGAAATACTTTTGTCTGAAAAACACCCGCGTCAGTCTCATAATCTGAAGGTCGTGAGTTCGATCCTCACACGGGGCAGCAGGCTCCTCTTTTCCGAAGAGATTTTGTCAAAAACTTAGAACTTTCCCTTTCAGTTCTAACACGTTTCTGATAAGTAAGGATTTGTGAACCCAAATGACAGATGGGACACATGGGTTGCTGTTTCTCTTGACCCGTTTGCTGTATAAAGAGGCAGATGAGAGTGATTTGAGCTGTTTGACAGCTAAGCGCAAAATCTACCTGAAATACTTTTGTCTGAAAAACACCCGTCAGTAGCGAGCGCGTCAGTCTCATATTCTGAAGTTCGTGAGTTCGATACTCACACGGGGCAGCGGGCTCCTCTTTTCCGAAGAGATTTTGTCAAAAACTTAGAACTTTCCTGTTCATTTCTAACACGTTTCTGATAAGTAAGGATTTGTGAACCCAAATGACACATGGGATGCTGGTTCTCTTGACCCGTTTGCTGTATAAAGAGGCAGATGAGAGTGATTTGAGCTATGAAAAAAAATTAAATCTTGTGCCAAAGGTCGTCACAATGAATGTAACCAAAAGCTGGTGTTCAGAATGATTGACAGCTAAGCGCAAAATCTACCTGAAATACTTTTGTCTGAAAAACACCCGCGTCAGTCTCATAATCTGAAGGTCGTGAGTTCGATCCTCACACGGGGCAGCAGGCTCCTCTTTTCCGAAGAGATTTTGTCAAAAACTTAGAACTTTCCCTTTCAGTTCTAACACGTTTCTGATAAGTAAGGATTTGTGAACCCAAATGACAGATGGGACACATGGGTTGCTGTTTCTCTTGACCCGTTTGCTGTATAAAGAGGCAGATGAGAGTGATTTGAGCTGTTTGACAGCTAAGCGCAAAATCTACCTGAAATACTTTTGTCTGAAAAACACCCGTCAGTAGCGAGCGCGTCAGTCTCATATTCTGAAGTTCGTGAGTTCGATCCTCACATGGGGAAGCGGTACCCTCTTTTCTGAAGAGATTCTGTCACCAAATTAGAACTTTCCCTTTCAGATTTAAAATGTTTCTGATAAGTAAGAATTTGCGAACCCAAATGACAGACAGGACACATGGGTTGTTGATTCTCTTGACACGTTTGCTGTAAAAGGGGCTAGTTGAGATTGATTTGAGCTATGAAACCAAATTAAATCTTGTGCCAAAGTTCATCACAACGAACGGACCAAAAGATGGCGTTCAGAATTTTCGACAGCTTAACGCAAATTCTACCTGAAATACTTTTGTCTGAAAAACACCTTTGTCTTTGAATGTTGGTGGCAGTACAGAAAAGTACATTCCCATACCGGGAGTTGAACCCGGCCCGCCTGGGTGAGAACCAGGAATCCTAACCGCTAGACCATATGGGAAAAGATGTGCTGTCTTATCAGTGACAATCTGAAAAAAAATAAGTTTTCTACTTGGCACAAGCAACTTCTGCAGTTCTATTTGCGCAGCTTGCCTCGTTAACACAGTTGTAAGCAAATCAGTCTCATAAGCTGAAAGATGAACGTTCGATTCTTAGACGGGGTACTGGTCCCTCGTTTTCTCAATCGATTCTGTCTCCATCTTGGCTACAGGGCCACAGATTTTTCCGATTCAGTACCAAAACATAACCAATTTAGTTCCTAAACTGTTTCCACGTACAAGGCATGGGGCAGCTTTTGAATGTGTGTACTAGTTCCAAAGGAGTGTCACTCCCATAGCAGGAAGTAAACCAGTCGACCAGGGATACTAGGTCCTATCCACTTTTCCACGTGGGACAAGTTATACACTAAGCAGCAAGATAAATTTAAAAAAAAAAAAAAAAAAAAAAGTTTTTGCTCTGATTAAATAGCTTTTACATCACAAAAGAAAAAAGTTGCCACATGAGCATGGTACTTAGCACGTCAGTTGGTAATCTGAAGTTCATGAGGTTTTTTCCTCACACGTGGAACTATTCTCCCCCCTTTTCTTGGGATATTGTGTCACCCACTCAGAACTTTCTCACTGAAACATTTCCGATTCGAAAGGAAACAGGAGCCTTAGTGACAGACAGAACACATGGATTGTTGCGTCCCTTGACGCTTTGGAGTAATAAGGTGTAGTTGAGAATGGTTTAAGCTATGAAACAAAATGAAATCTTGTGCTAAAGGTCAGTAAGAGCCACAAATACCCTGATGTTCAGCATTTTTGACTGCAAAGTACAAAATCTACCTGAAATATTATTGTCTGGAAAATACATTTCTGTCTTTGATTGTTGGCAGTAGTACAGTAAAAGGTGCGTTCCCATACCAGGAGTCGAACCCGGGCCGCCTGGGTGAAAACCAGGAATCCTAACCGCTAGACCATATGGGAATGGATAGCTACACACTGAGGTATCTATTGAAAAAAATCAGCTCGGGGGCTTGCACAAGAAACGTCTGCAGATTGGCACGTGCATCTTACCTCGTTAGCGCAGTAGGTAGCGCGTCAGTCTCATAATCTGAAGGTCGTGAGTTCGATACTCACACGGGGCAGCGGGCTCCTCTTTTCCGAAGAGATTTTGTCAAAAACTTAGAACTTTCCTGTTCATTTCTAACACGTTTCTGATAAGTAAGGATTTGTGAACCCAAATGACACATGGGATGCTGGTTCTCTTGACCCGTTTGCTGTATAAAGAGGCAGATGAGAGTGATTTGAGCTATGAAAAAAAATTAAATCTTGTGCCAAAGGTCGTCACAATGAATGTAACCAAAAGCTGGTGTTCAGAATGATTGACAGCTAAGCGCAAAATCTACCTGAAATACTTTTGTCTGAAAAACACCCGCGTCAGTCTCATAATCTGAAGGTCGTGAGTTCGATCCTCACACGGGGCAGCAGGCTCCTCTTTTCCGAAGAGATTTTGTCAAAAACTTAGAACTTTCCCTTTCAGTTCTAACACGTTTCTGATAAGTAAGGATTTGTGAACCCAAATGACAGATGGGACACATGGGTTGCTGTTTCTCTTGACCCGTTTGCTGTATAAAGAGGCAGATGAGAGTGATTTGAGCTGTTTGACAGCTAAGCGCAAAATCTACCTGAAATACTTTTGTCTGAAAAACACCCGTCAGTAGCGAGCGCGTCAGTCTCATATTCTGAAGTTCGTGAGTTCGATCCTCACATGGGGAAGCGGTACCCTCTTTTCTGAAGAGATTCTGTCACCAAATTAGAACTTTCCCTTTCAGATTTAAAATGTTTCTGATAAGTAAGAATTTGCGAACCCAAATGACAGACAGGACACATGGGTTGTTGATTCTCTTGACACGTTTGCTGTAAAAGGGGCTAGTTGAGATTGATTTGAGCTATGAAACCAAATTAAATCTTGTGCCAAAGTTCATCACAACGAACGGACCAAAAGATGGCGTTCAGAATTTTCGACAGCTTAACGCAAATTCTACCTGAAATACTTTTGTCTGAAAAACACCTTTGTCTTTGAATGTTGGTGGCAGTACAGAAAAGTACATTCCCATACCGGGAGTTGAACCCGGCCCGCCTGGGTGAGAACCAGGAATCCTAACCGCTAGACCATATGGGAAAAGATGTGCTGTCTTATCAGTGACAATCTGAAAAAAAATAAGTTTTCTACTTGGCACAAGCAACTTCTGCAGTTCTATTTGCGCAGCTTGCCTCGTTAACACAGTTGTAAGCAAATCAGTCTCATAAGCTGAAAGATGAACGTTCGATTCTTAGACGGGGTACTGGTCCCTCGTTTTCTCAATCGATTCTGTCTCCATCTTGGCTACAGGGCCACAGATTTTTCCGATTCAGTACCAAAACATAACCAATTTAGTTCCTAAACTGTTTCCACGTACAAGGCATGGGGCAGCTTTTGAATGTGTGTACTAGTTCCAAAGGAGTGTCACTCCCATAGCAGGAAGTAAACCAGTCGACCAGGGATACTAGGTCCTATCCACTTTTCCACGTGGGACAAGTTATACACTAAGCAGCAAGATAAATTTAAAAAAAAAAAAAAAAAAAAAGTTTTTGCTCTGATTAAATAGCTTTTACATCACAAAAGAAAAAAGTTGCCACATGAGCATGGTACTTAGCACGTCAGTTGGTAATCTGAAGTTCATGAGGTTTTTTCCTCACACGTGGAACTATTCTCCCCCCTTTTCTTGGGATATTGTGTCACCCACTCAGAACTTTCTCACTGAAACATTTCCGATTCGAAAGGAAACAGGAGCCTTAGTGACAGACAGAACACATGGATTGTTGCGTCCCTTGACGCTTTGGAGTAATAAGGTGTAGTTGAGAATGGTTTAAGCTATGAAACAAAATGAAATCTTGTGCTAAAGGTCAGTAAGAGCCACAAATACCCTGATGTTCAGCATTTTTGACTGCAAAGTACAAAATCTACCTGAAATATTATTGTCTGGAAAATACATTTCTGTCTTTGATTGTTGGCAGTAGTACAGTAAAAGGTGCGTTCCCATACCAGGAGTCGAACCCGGGCCGCCTGGGTGAAAACCAGGAATCCTAACCGCTAGACCATATGGGAATGGATAGCTACACACTGAGGTATCTATTGAAAAAAATCAGCTCGGGGGCTTGCACAAGAAACGTCTGCAGATTGGCACGTGCATCTTACCTCGTTAGCGCAGTAGGTAGCGCGTCAGTCTCATAATCTGAAGGTCGTGAGTTCGATACTCACACGGGGCAGCGGGCTCCTCTTTTCCGAAGAGATTTTGTCAAAAACTTAGAACTTTCCTGTTCATTTCTAACACGTTTCTGATAAGTAAGGATTTGTGAACCCAAATGACACATGGGATGCTGGTTCTCTTGACCCGTTTGCTGTATAAAGAGGCAGATGAGAGTGATTTGAGCTATGAAAAAAAATTAAATCTTGTGCCAAAGGTCGTCACAATGAATGTAACCAAAAGCTGGTGTTCAGAATGATTGACAGCTAAGCGCAAAATCTACCTGAAATACTTTTGTCTGAAAAACACCCGCGTCAGTCTCATAATCTGAAGGTCGTGAGTTCGATCCTCACACGGGGCAGCAGGCTCCTCTTTTCCGAAGAGATTTTGTCAAAAACTTAGAACTTTCCCTTTCAGTTCTAACACGTTTCTGATAAGTAAGGATTTGTGAACCCAAATGACAGATGGGACACATGGGTTGCTGTTTCTCTTGACCCGTTTGCTGTATAAAGAGGCAGATGAGAGTGATTTGAGCTGTTTGACAGCTAAGCGCAAAATCTACCTGAAATACTTTTGTCTGAAAAACACCCGTCAGTAGCGAGCGCGTCAGTCTCATATTCTGAAGTTCGTGAGTTCGATCCTCACATGGGGAAGCGGTACCCTCTTTTCTGAAGAGATTCTGTCACCAAATTAGAACTTTCCCTTTCAGATTTAAAATGTTTCTGATAAGTAAGAATTTGCGAACCCAAATGACAGACAGGACACATGGGTTGTTGATTCTCTTGACACGTTTGCTGTAAAAGGGGCTAGTTGAGATTGATTTGAGCTATGAAACCAAATTAAATCTTGTGCCAAAGTTCATCACAACGAACGGACCAAAAGATGGCGTTCAGAATTTTCGACAGCTTAACGCAAATTCTACCTGAAATACTTTTGTCTGAAAAACACCTTTGTCTTTGAATGTTGGTGGCAGTACAGAAAAGTACATTCCCATACCGGGAGTTGAACCCGGCCCGCCTGGGTGAGAACCAGGAATCCTAACCGCTAGACCATATGGGAAAAGATGTGCTGTCTTATCAGTGACAATCTGAAAAAAAATAAGTTTTCTACTTGGCACAAGCAACTTCTGCAGTTCAATTTGCGCAGCTTGCCTCGTTAACACAGTTGTAAGCAAATCAGTCTCATAAGCTGAAAGATGAACGTTCGATTCTTAGACGGGGTACTGATCCCTCGTTTTCTCAATCGATTCTGTCTCCATCTTGGCTACAGGGCCACAGATTTTTCCGATTCAGTACCAAAACATAACCAATTTAGTTCCTAAACTGTTTCCACGTACAAGGCATGGGGCAGCTTTTGAATGTGTGTACTAGTTCCAAAGGAGTGTCACTCCCATAGCAGGAAGTAAACCAGTCGACCAGGGATACTAGGTCCTATCCACTTTTCCACGTGGGACAAGTTATACACTAAGCAGCAAGATAAATTTAAAAAAAAAAAAAAAAAAAAAAAAAGAAGTTTTTGCTCTGATTAAATAGCTTTTACATCACAAAAGAAAAAAGTTGCCACATGAGCATGGTACTTAGCACGTCAGTTGGTAATCTGAAGTTCATGAGGTTTTTTCCTCACACGTGGAACTATTCTCCCCCCTTTTCTTGGGATATTGTGTCACCCACTCAGAACTTTCTCACTGAAACATTTCCGATTCGAAAGGAAACAGGAGCCTTAGTGACAGACAGAACACATGGATTGTTGCGTCCCTTGACGCTTTGGAGTAATAAGGTGTAGTTGAGAATGGTTTAAGCTATGAAACAAAATGAAATCTTGTGCTAAAGGTCAGTAAGAGCCACAAATATCCTGATGTTCAGCATTTTTGACTGCAAAGTACAAAATCTACCTGAAATATTATTGTCTGGAAAATACATTTCTGTCTTTGATTGTTGGCAGTAGTACAGTAAAAGGTGCGTTCCCATACCGGGAGTCGAACCCGGGCCGCCTGGGTGAAAACCAGGAATCCTAACCGCTAGACCATATGGGAATGGATAGCTACACACTGAGGTATCTATTGAAAAAAATCAGCTCGGGGGCTTGCACAAGAAACGTCTGCAGATTGGCACGTGCATCTTACCTCGTTAGCGCAGTAAGTAGCGCGTCAGTCTCATAATCTGAAGGTCGTGAGTTCGATACTCACACGGGGCAGCGGGCTCCTCTTTTCCGAAGAGATTTTGTCAAAAACTTAGAACTTTCCTGTTCATTTCTAACACGTTTCTGATAAGTAAGGATTTGTGAACCCAAATGACACATGGGATGCTGGTTCTCTTGACCCGTTTGCTGTATAAAGAGGCAGATGAGAGTGATTTGAGCTATGAAAAAAAATTAAATCTTGTGCCAAAGGTCGTCACAATGAATGTAACCAAAAGCTGGTGTTCAGAATGATTGACAGCTAAGCGCAAAATCTACCTGAAATACTTTTGTCTGAAAAACACCCGCGTCAGTCTCATAATCTGAAGGTCGTAAGTTCGATCCTCACACGGGGCAGCAGGCTCCTCTTTTCCGAAGAGATTTTGTCAAAAACTTAGAACTTTCCCTTTCAGTTCTAACACGTTTCTGATAAGTAAGGATTTGTGAACCCAAATGACAGATGGGACACATGGGTTGCTGTTTCTCTTGACCCGTTTGCTGTATAAAGAGGCAGATGAGAGTGATTTGAGCTGTTTGACAGCTAAGCGCAAAATCTACCTGAAATACTTTTGTCTGAAAAACACCCGTCAGTAGCGAGCGCGTCAGTCTCATATTCTGAAGTTCGTGAGTTCGATACTCACACGGGGCAGCGGGCTCCTCTTTTCCGAAGAGATTTTGTCAAAAACTTAGAACTTTCCTGTTCATTTCTAACACGTTTCTGATAAGTAAGGATTTGTGAACCCAAATGACACATGGGATGCTGGTTCTCTTGACCCGTTTGCTGTATAAAGAGGCAGATGAGAGTGATTTGAGCTATGAAAAAAAATTAAATCTTGTGCCAAAGGTCGTCACAATGAATGTAACCAAAAGCTGGTGTTCAGAATGATTGACAGCTAAGCGCAAAATCTACCTGAAATACTTTTGTCTGAAAAACACCCGCGTCAGTCTCATAATCTGAAGGTCGTGAGTTCGATCCTCACACGGGGCAGCAGGCTCCTCTTTTCCGAAGAGATTTTGTCAAAAACTTAGAACTTTCCCTTTCAGTTCTAACACGTTTCTGATAAGTAAGGATTTGTGAACCCAAATGACAGATGGGACACATGGGTTGCTGTTTCTCTTGACCCGTTTGCTGTATAAAGAGGCAGATGAGAGTGATTTGAGCTGTTTGACAGCTAAGCGCAAAATCTACCTGAAATACTTTTGTCTGAAAAACACCCGTCAGTAGCGAGCGCGTCAGTCTCATATTCTGAAGTTCGTGAGTTCGATCCTCACATGGGGAAGCGGTACCCTCTTTTCTGAAGAGATTCTGTCACCAAATTAGAACTTTCCCTTTCAGATTTAAAATGTTTCTGATAAGTAAGAATTTGCGAACCCAAATGACAGACAGGACACATGGGTTGTTGATTCTCTTGACACGTTTGCTGTAAAAGGGGCTAGTTGAGATTGATTTGAGCTATGAAACCAAATTAAATCTTGTGCCAAAGTTCATCACAACGAACGGACCAAAAGATGGCGTTCAGAATTTTCGACAGCTTAACGCAAATTCTACCTGAAATACTTTTGTCTGAAAAACACCTTTGTCTTTGAATGTTGGTGGCAGTACAGAAAAGTACATTCCCATACCGGGAGTTGAACCCGGCCCGCCTGGGTGAGAACCAGGAATCCTAACCGCTAGACCATATGGGAAAAGATGTGCTGTCTTATCAGTGACAATCTGAAAAAAAATAAGTTTTCTACTTGGCACAAGCAACTTCTGCAGTTCTATTTGCGCAGCTTGCCTCGTTAACACAGTTGTAAGCAAATCAGTCTCATAAGCTGAAAGATGAACGTTCGATTCTTAGACGGGGTACTGGTCCCTCGTTTTCTCAATCGATTCTGTCTCCATCTTGGCTACAGGGCCACAGATTTTTCCGATTCAGTACCAAAACATAACCAATTTAGTTCCTAAACTGTTTCCACGTACAAGGCATGGGGCAGCTTTTGAATGTGTGTACTAGTTCCAAAGGAGTGTCACTCCCATAGCAGGAAGTAAACCAGTCGACCAGGGATACTAGGTCCTATCCACTTTTCCACGTGGGACAAGTTATACACTAAGCAGCAAGATAAATTTAAAAAAAAAAAAAAAAAGAAGTTTTTGCTCTGATTAAATAGCTTTTACATCACAAAAGAAAAAAGTTGCCACATGAGCATGGTACTTAGCACGTCAGTTGGTAATCTGAAGTTCATGAGGTTTTTTCCTCACACGTGGAACTATTCTCCCCCCTTTTCTTGGGATATTGTGTCACCCACTCAGAACTTTCTCACTGAAACATTTCCGATTCGAAAGGAAACAGGAGCCTTAGTGACAGACAGAACATATGGATTGTTGCGTCCCTTGACGCTTTGGAGTAATAAGGTGTAGTTGAGAATGGTTTAAGCTATGAAACAAAATGAAATCTTGTGCTAAAGGTCAGTAAGAGCCACAAATACCCTGATGTTCAGCATTTTTGACTGCAAAGTACAAAATCTACCTGAAATATTATTGTCTGGAAAATACATTTCTGTCTTTGATTGTTGGCAGTAGTACAGTAAAAGGTGCGTTCCCATACCGGGAGTCGAACCCGGGCCGCCTGTGTGAAAACCAGGAATCCTAACCGCTAGACCATATGGGAATGGATAGCTACACACTGAGGTATCTATTGAAAAAAATCAGCTCGGGGGCTTGCACAAGAAACGTCTGCAGATTGGCACGTGCATCTTACCTCGTTAGCGCAGTAGGTAGCGCGTCAGTCTCATAATCTGAAGGTCGTGAGTTCGATACTCACACGGGGCAGCGGGCTCCTCTTTTCCGAAGAGATTTTGTCAAAAACTTAGAACTTTCCTGTTCATTTCTAACACGTTTCTGATAAGTAAGGATTTGTGAACCCAAATGACACATGGGATGCTGGTTCTCTTGACCCGTTTGCTGTATAAAGAGGCAGATGAGAGTGATTTGAGCTATGAAAAAAAATTAAATCTTGTGCCAAAGGTCGTCACAATGAATGTAACCAAAAGCTGGTGTTCAGAATGATTGACAGCTAAGCGCAAAATCTACCTGAAATACTTTTGTCTGAAAAACACCCGCGTCAGTCTCATAATCTGAAGGTCGTAAGTTCGATCCTCACACGGGGCAGCAGGCTCCTCTTTTCCGAAGAGATTTTGTCAAAAACTTAGAACTTTCCCTTTCATTTCTAACACGTTTCTGATAAGTAAGGATTTGTGAACCCAAATGACAGATGGGACACATGGGTTGCTGTTTCTCTTGACCCGTTTGCTGTATAAAGAGGCAGATGAGAGTGATTTGAGCTGTTTGACAGCTAAGCGCAAAATCTACCTGAAATACTTTTGTCTGAAAAACACCCGTCAGTAGCGAGCGCGTCAGTCTCATATTCTGAAGTTCGTGAGTTCGATACTCACACGGGGCAGCGGGCTCCTCTTTTCCGAAGAGATTTTGTCAAAAACTTAGAACTTTCCTGTTCATTTCTAACACGTTTCTGATAAGTAAGGATTTGTGAACCCAAATGACACATGGGATGCTGGTTCTCTTGACCCGTTTGCTGTATAAAGAGGCAGATGAGAGTGATTTGAGCTATGAAAAAAAATTAAATCTTGTGCCAAAGGTCGTCACAATGAATGTAACCAAAAGCTGGTGTTCAGAATGATTGACAGCTAAGCGCAAAATCTACCTGAAATACTTTTGTCTGAAAAACACCCGCGTCAGTCTCATAATCTGAAGGTCGTGAGTTCGATCCTCACACGGGGCAGCAGGCTCCTCTTTTCCGAAGAGATTTTGTCAAAAACTTAGAACTTTCCCTTTCAGTTCTAACACGTTTCTGATAAGTAAGGATTTGTGAACCCAAATGACAGATGGGACACATGGGTTGCTGTTTCTCTTGACCCGTTTGCTGTATAAAGAGGCAGATGAGAGTGATTTGAGCTGTTTGACAGCTAAGCGCAAAATCTACCTGAAATACTTTTGTCTGAAAAACACCCGTCAGTAGCGAGCGCGTCAGTCTCATATTCTGAAGTTCGTGAGTTCGATCCTCACATGGGGAAGCGGTACCCTCTTTTCTGAAGAGATTCTGTCACCAAATTAGAACTTTCCCTTTCAGATTTAAAATGTTTCTGATAAGTAAGAATTTGCGAACCCAAATGACAGACAGGACACATGGGTTGTTGATTCTCTTGACACGTTTGCTGTAAAAGGGGCTAGTTGAGATTGATTTGAGCTATGAAACCAAATTAAATCTTGTGCCAAAGTTCATCACAACGAACGGACCAAAAGATGGCGTTCAGAATTTTCGACAGCTTAACGCAAATTCTACCTGAAATACTTTTGTCTGAAAAACACCTTTGTCTTTGAATGTTGGTGGCAGTACAGAAAAGTACATTCCCATACCGGGAGTTGAACCCGGCCCGCCTGGGTGAGAACCAGGAATCCTAACCGCTAGACCATATGGGAAAAGATGTGCTGTCTTATCAGTGACAATCTGAAAAAAAATAAGTTTTCTACTTGGCACAAGCAACTTCTGCAGTTCTATTTGCGCAGCTTGCCTCGTTAACACAGTTGTAAGCAAATCAGTCTCATAAGCTGAAAGATGAACGTTCGATTCTTAGACGGGGTACTGGTCCCTCGTTTTCTCAATCGATTCTGTCTCCATCTTGGCTACAGGGCCACAGATTTTTCCGATTCAGTACCAAAACATAACCAATTTAGTTCCTAAACTGTTTCCACGTACAAGGCATGGGGCAGCTTTTGAATGTGTGTACTAGTTCCAAAGGAGTGTCACTCCCATAGCAGGAAGTAAACCAGTCGACCAGGGATACTAGGTCCTATCCACTTTTCCACGTGGGACAAGTTATACACTAAGCAGCAAGATAAATTTAAAAAAAAAAAAAAAAAAAAGAAGTTTTTGCTCTGATTAAATAGCTTTTACATCACAAAAGAAAAAAGTTGCCACATGAGCATGGTACTTAGCACGTCAGTTGGTAATCTGAAGTTCATGAGGTTTTTTCCTCACACGTGGAACTATTCTCCCCCCTTTTCTTGGGATATTGTGTCACCCACTCAGAACTTTCTCACTGAAACATTTCCGATTCGAAAGGAAACAGGAGCCTTAGTGACAGACAGAACACATGGATTGTTGCGTCCCTTGACGCTTTGGAGTAATAAGGTGTAGTTGAGAATGGTTTAAGCTATGAAACAAAATGAAATCTTGTGCTAAAGGTCAGTAAGAGCCACAAATACCCTGATGTTCAGCATTTTTGACTGCAAAGTACAAAATCTACCTGAAATATTATTGTCTGGAAAATACATTTCTGTCTTTGATTGTTGGCAGTAGTACAGTAAAAGGTGCGTTCCCATACCGGGAGTCGAACCCGGGCCGCCTGTGTGAAAACCAGGAATCCTAACCGCTAGACCATATGGGAATGGATAGCTACACACTGAGGTATCTATTGAAAAAAATCAGCTCGGGGGCTTGCACAAGAAACGTCTGCAGATTGGCACGTGCATCTTACCTCGTTAGCGCAGTAGGTAGCGCGTCAGTCTCATAACACCCGCGTCAGTCTCATAATCTGAAGGTCGTAAGTTCGATCCTCACACGGGGCAGCAGGCTCCTCTTTTCCGAAGAGATTTTGTCAAAAAATTAGAACTTTCCCTTTCAGTTCTAACACGTTTCTGATAAGTAAGGATTTGTGAACCCAAATGACAGATGGGACACATGGGTTGCTGTTTCTCTTGACCCGTTTGCTGTATAAAGAGGCAGATGAGAGTGATTTGAGCTGTTTGACAGCTAAGCGCAAAATCTACCTGAAATACTTTTGTCTGAAAAACACCCGTCAGTAGCGAGCGCGTCAGTCTCATATTCTGAAGTTCGTGAGTTCGATACTCACACGGGGCAGCGGGCTCCTCTTTTCCGAAGAGATTTTGTCAAAAACTTAGAACTTTCCTGTTCATTTCTAACACGTTTCTGATAAGTAAGGATTTGTGAACCCAAATGACACATGGGATGCTGGTTCTCTTGACCCGTTTGCTGTATAAAGAGGCAGATGAGAGTGATTTGAGCTATGAAAAAAAATTAAATCTTGTGCCAAAGGTCGTCACAATGAATGTAACCAAAAGCTGGTGTTCAGAATGATTGACAGCTAAGCGCAAAATCTACCTGAAATACTTTTGTCTGAAAAACACCCGCGTCAGTCTCATAATCTGAAGGTCGTAAGTTCGATCCTCACACGGGGCAGCAGGCTCCTCTTTTCCGAAGAGATTTTGTCAAAAACTTAGAACTTTCCCTTTCAGTTCTAACACGTTTCTGATAAGTAAGGATTTGTGAACCCAAATGACAGATGGGACACATGGGTTGCTGTTTCTCTTGACCCGTTTGCTGTATAAAGAGGCAGATGAGAGTGATTTGAGCTGTTTGACAGCTAAGCGCAAAATCTACCTGAAATACTTTTGTCTGAAAAACACCCGTCAGTAGCGAGCGCGTCAGTCTCATATTCTGAAGTTCGTGAGTTCGATACTCACATGGGGCAGCGGGCTCCTCTTTTCCGAAGAGATTTTGTCAAAAACTTAGAACTTTCCTGTTCATTTCTAACACGTTTCTGATAAGTAAGGATTTGTGAACCCAAATGACACATGGGATGCTGGTTCTCTTGACCCGTTTGCTGTATAAAGAGGCAGATGAGAGTGATTTGAGCTATGAAAAAAAATTAAATCTTGTGCCAAAGGTCGTCACAATGAATGTAACCAAAAGCTGGTGTTCAGAATGATTGACAGCTAAGCGCAAAATCTACCTGAAATACTTTTGTCTGAAAAACACCCGCGTCAGTCTCATAATCTGAAGGTCGTGAGTTCGATCCTCACACGGGGCAGCAGGCTCCTCTTTTCCGAAGAGATTTTGTCAAAAACTTAGAACTTTCCCTTTCAGTTCTAACACGTTTCTGATAAGTAAGGATTTGTGAACCCAAATGACAGATGGGACACATGGGTTGCTGTTTCTCTTGACCCGTTTGCTGTATAAAGAGGCAGATGAGAGTGATTTGAGCTGTTTGACAGCTAAGCGCAAAATCTACCTGAAATACTTTTGTCTGAAAAACACCCGTCAGTAGCGAGCGCGTCAGTCTCATATTCTGAAGTTCGTGAGTTCGATCCTCACATGGGGAAGCGGTACCCTCTTTTCTGAAGAGATTCTGTCACCAAATTAGAACTTTCCCTTTCAGATTTAAAATGTTTCTGATAAGTAAGAATTTGCGAACCCAAATGACAGACAGGACACATGGGTTGTTGATTCTCTTGACACGTTTGCTGTAAAAGGGGCTAGTTGAGATTGATTAGAGCTATGAAACCAAATTAAATCTTGTGCCAAAGTTCATCACAACGAACGGACCAAAAGATGGCGTTCAGAATTTTCGACAGCTTAACGCAAATTCTACCTGAAATACTTTTGTCTGAAAAACACCTTTGTCTTTGAATGTTGGTGGCAGTACAGAAAAGTACATTCCCATACCGGGAGTTGAACACGGCCCGCCTGGGTGAGAACCAGGAATCCTAACCGCTAGACCATATGGGAAAAGATGTGCTGTCTTATCAGTGACAATCTGAAAAAAAATAAGTTTTCTACTTGGCACAAGCAACTTCTGCAGTTCTATTTGCGCAGCTTGCCTCGTTAACACAGTTGTAAGCAAATCAGTCTCATAAGCTGAAAGATGAACGTTCGATTCTTAGACGGGGTACTGGTCCCTCGTTTTCTCAATCGATTCTGTCTCCATCTTGGCTACAGGGCCACAGATTTTTCCGATTCAGTACCAAAACATAACCAATTTAGTTCCTAAACTGTTTCCACGTACAAGGCATGGGGCAGCTTTTGAATGTGTGTACTAGTTCCAAAGGAGTGTCACTCCCATAGCAGGAAGTAAACCAGTCGACCAGGGATACTAGGTCCTATCCACTTTTCCACGTGGGACAAGTTATACACTAAGCAGCAAGATAAATTTAAAAAAAAAAAAAAAAAAAAGAAGTTTTTGCTCTGATTAAATAGCTTTTACATCACAAAAGAAAAAAGTTGCCACATGAGCATGGTACTTAGCACGTCAGTTGGTAATCTGAAGTTCATGAGGTTTTTTCCTCACACGTGGAACTATTCTCCCCCCTTTTCTTGGGATATTGTGTCACCCACTCAGAACTTTCTCACTGAAACATTTCCGATTCGAAAGGAAACAGGAGCCTTAGTGACAGACAGAACACATGGATTGTTGCGTCCCTTGACGCTTTGGAGTAATAAGGTGTAGTTGAGAATGGTTTAAGCTATGAAACAAAATGAAATCTTGTGCTAAAGGTCAGTAAGAGCCACAAATACCCTGATGTTCAGCATTTTTGACTGCAAAGTACAAAATCTACCTGAAATATTATTGTCTGGAAAATACATTTCTGTATTTGATTGTTGGCAGTAGTACAATAAAAGGTGCGTTCCCATACCGGGAGTCGAACCTGGGCCGCCTGGGTGAAAACCAGGAATCCTAACCGCTAGACCATATGGGAATGGATAGCTACACACTGAGGTATCTATTGAAAAAAATCAGCTCGGGGGCTTGCACAAGAAACGTCTGCAGATTGGCACGTGCATCTTACCTCGTTAGCGCAGTAGGTAGCGCGTCTGTCTCATAATCTGAAGGTCGTGAGTTCGATACTCACACGGGGCAGCGGGCTCCTCTTTTCCGAAGAGATTTTGTCAAAAACTTAGAACTTTCCTGTTCATTTCTAACACGTTTCTGATAAGTAAGGATTTGTGAACCCAAATGACACATGGGATGCTGGTTCTCTTGACCCGTTTGCTGTATAAAGAGGCAGATGAGAGTGATTTGAGCTATGAAAAAAAATTAAATCTTGTGCCAAAGGTCGTCACAATGAATGTAACCAAAAGCTGGTGTTCAGAATGATTGACGGCTAAGCGCAAAATCTACCTGAAATACTTTTGCCTGAAAAACACCCGCGTCAGTCTCATAATCTGAAGGTCGTAAGTTCGATCCTCACACGGGGCAGCAGGCTCCTCTTTTCCGAAGAGATTTTGTCAAAAACTTAGAACTTTCCCTTTCAGTTCTAACACGTTTCTGATAAGTAAGGATTTGTGAACCCAAATGACAGATGGGACACATGGGTTGCTGTTTCTCTTGACCCGTTTGCTGTATAAAGAGGCAGATGAGAGTGATTTGAGCTGTTTGACAGCTAAGCGCAAAATCTACCTGAAATACTTTTGTCTGAAAAACACCCGTCAGTAGCGAGCGCGTCAGTCTCATATTCTGAAGTTCGTGAGTTCGATACTCACACGGGGCAGCGGGCTCCTCTTTTCCGAAGAGATTTTGTCAAAAACTTAGAACTTTCCTGTTCATTTCTAACACGTTTCTGATAAGTAAGGATTTGTGAACCCAAATGACACATGGGATGCTGGTTCTCTTGACCCGTTTGCTGTATAAAGAGGCAGATGAGAGTGATTTGAGCTATGAAAAAAAATTAAATCTTGTGCCAAAGGTCGTCACAATGAATGTAACCAAAAGCTGGTGTTCAGAATGATTGACAGCTAAGCGCAAAATCTACCTGAAATACTTTTGTCTGAAAAACACCCGCGTCAGTCTCATAATCTGAAGGTCGTGAGTTCGATCCTCACACGGGGCAGCAGGCTCCTCTTTTCCGAAGAGATTTTGTCAAAAACTTAGAACTTTCCCTTTCAGTTCTAACACGTTTCTGATAAGTAAGGATTTGTGAACCCAAATGACAGATGGGACACATGGGTTGCTGTTTCTCTTGACCCGTTTGCTGTATAAAGAGGCAGATGAGAGTGATTTGAGCTGTTTGACAGCTAAGCGCAAAATCTACCTGAAATACTTTTGTCTGAAAAACACCCGTCAGTAGCGAGCGCGTCAGTCTCATATTCTGAAGTTCGTGAGTTCGATCCTCACATGGGGAAGCGGTACCCTCTTTTCTGAAGAGATTCTGTCACCAAATTAGAACTTTCCCTTTCAGATTTAAAATGTTTCTGATAAGTAAGAATTTGCGAACCCAAATGACAGACAGGACACATGGGTTGTTGATTCTCTTGACACGTTTGCTGTAAAAGGGGCTAGTTGAGATTGATTTGAGCTATGAAACCAAATTAAATCTTGTGCCAAAGTTCATCACAACGAACGGACCAAAAGATGGCGTTCAGAATTTTCGACAGCTTAACGCAAATTCTACCTGAAATACTTTTGTCTGAAAAACACCTTTGTCTTTGAATGTTGGTGGCAGTACAGAAAAGTACATTCCCATACCGGGAGTTGAACCCGGCCCGCCTGGGTGAGAACCAGGAATCCTAACCGCTAGACCATATGGGAAAAGATGTGCTGTCTTATCAGTGACAATCTGAAAAAAAATAAGTTTTCTACTTGGCACAAGCAACTTCTGCAGTTCTATTTGCGCAGCTTGCCTCGTTAACACAGTTGTAAGCAAATCAGTCTCATAAGCTGAAAGATGAACGTTCGATTCTTAGACGGGGTACTGGTCCCTCGTTTTCTCAATCGATTCTGTCTCCATCTTGGCTACAGGGCCACAGATTTTTCCGATTCAGTACCAAAACATAACCAATTTAGTTCCTAAACTGTTTCCACGTACAAGGCATGGGGCAGCTTTTGAATGTGTGTACTAGTTCCAAAGGAGTGTCACTCCCATAGCAGGAAGTAAACCAGTCGACCAGGGATACTAGGTCCTATCCACTTTTCCACGTGGGACAAGTTATACACTAAGCAGCAAGATAAATTTAAAAAAAAAAAAAAAAAAGAAGTTTTTGCTCTGATTAAATAGCTTTTACATCACAAAAGAAAAAAGTTGCCACATGAGCATGGTACTTAGCACGTCAGTTGGTAATCTGAAGTTCATGAGGTTTTTTCCTCACACGTGGAACTATTCTCCCCCCTTTTCTTGGGATATTGTGTCACCCACTCAGAACTTTCTCACTGAAACATTTCCGATTCGAAAGGAAACAGGAGCCTTAGTGACAGACAGAACACATGGATTGTTGCGTCCCTTGACGCTTTGGAGTAATAAGGTGTAGTTGAGAATGGTTTAAGCTATGAAACAAAATGAAATCTTGTGCTAAAGGTCAGTAAGAGCCACAAATACCCTGATGTTCAGCAATTTTGACTGCAAAGTACAAAATCTACCTGAAATATTATTGTCTGGAAAATACATTTCTGTCTTTGATTGTTGGCAGTAGTACAGTAAAAGGTGCGTTCCCATACCGGGAGTCGAACCCGGGCCGCCTGGGTGAAAACCAGGAATCCTAACCGCTAGACCATATGGGAATGGATAGCTACACACTGAGGTATCTATTGAAAAAAATCAGCTCGGGGGCTTGCACAAGAAACGTCTGCAGATTGGCACGTGCATCTTACTTCGTTAGCGCAGTAGGTAACGCGTCTGTCTCATAATCGGAAGGTCGTGAGTTCGATACTCACACGGGGCAGCAGGCTCCTCTTTTCCGAAGAGATTTTGTCAAAAACTTAGAACTTTCCTGTTCATTTCTAACACGTTTCTGATAAGTAAGGATTTGTGAACCCAAATGACACATGGGATGCTGGTTCTCTTGACCCGTTTGCTGTATAAAGAGGCAGATGAGAGTGATTTGAGCTATGAAAAAAAATTAAATCTTGTGCCAAAGGTCGTCACAATGAATGTAACCAAAAGCTGGTGTTCAGAATGATTGACAGCTAAGCGCAAAATCTACCTGAAATACTTTTGTCTGAAAAACACCCGCGTCAGTCTCATAATCTGAAGGTCATAAGTTCGATCCTCACACGGGGCAGCAGGCTCCTCTTTTCCGAAGAGATTTTGTCAAAAACTTAGAACTTTCCCTTTCAGTTCTAACACGTTTCTGATAAGTAAGGATTTGTGAACCCAAATGACAGATGGGACACATGGGTTGCTGTTTCTCTTGACCCGTTTGCTGTATAAAGAGGCAGATGAGAGTGATTTGAGCTGTTTGACAGCTAAGCGCAAAATCTACCTGAAATACTTTTGTCTGAAAAACACCCGTCAGTAGCGAGCGCGTCAGTCTCATATTCTGAAGTTCGTGAGTTCGATACTCACACGGGGCAGCGGGCTCCTCTTTTCCGAAGAGATTTTGTCAAAAACTTAGAACTTTCCTGTTCATTTCTAACACGTTTCTGATAAGTAAGGATTTGTGAACCCAAATGACACATGGGATGCTGGTTCTCTTGACCCGTTTGCTGTATAAAGAGGCAGATGAGAGTGATTTGAGCTATGAAAAAAAATTAAATCTTGTGCCAAAGGTCGTCACAATGAATGTAACCAAAAGCTGGTGTTCAGAATGATTGACAGCTAAGCGCAAAATCTACCTGAAATACTTTTGTCTGAAAAACACCCGCGTCAGTCTCATAATCTGAAGGTCGTGAGTTCGATCCTCACACGGGGCAGCAGGCTCCTCTTTTCCGAAGAGATTTTGTCAAAAACTTAGAACTTTCCCTTTCAGTTCTAACACGTTTCTGATAAGTAAGAATTTGCGAACCCAAATGACAGACAGGACACATGGGTTGTTGATTCTCTTGACACGTTTGCTGTAAAAGGGGCTAGTTGAGATTGATTTGAGCTATGAAACCAAATTAAATCTTGTGCCAAAGTTCATCACAACGAACGGACCAAAAGATGGCGTTCAGAATTTTCGACAGCTTAACGCAAATTCTACCTGAAATACTTTTGTCTGAAAAACACCTTTGTCTTTGAATGTTGGTGGCAGTACAGAAAAGTACATTCCCATACCGGGAGTTGAACCCGGCCCGCCTGGGTGAGAACCAGGAATCCTAACCGCTAGACCATATGGGAAAAGATGTGCTGTCTTATCAGTGACAATCTGAAAAAAAATAAGTTTTCTACTTGGCACAAGCAACTTCTGCAGTTCTATTTGCGCAGCTTGCCTCGTTAACACAGTTGTAAGCAAATCAGTCTCATAAGCTGAAAGATGAACGTTCGATTCTTAGACGGGGTACTGGTCCCTCGTTTTCTCAATCGATTCTGTCTCCATCTTGGCTACAGGGCCACAGATTTTTCCGATTCAGTACCAAAACATAACCAATTTAGTTCCTAAACTGTTTCCACGTACAAGGCATGGGGCAGCTTTTGAATGTGTGTACTAGTTCCAAAGGAGTGTCACTCCCATAGCAGGAAGTAAACCAGTCGACCAGGGATACTAGGTCCTATCCACTTTTCCACGTGGGACAAGTTATACACTAAGCAGCAAGATAAATTTAAAAAAAAAAAAAAAAAAAGAAGTTTTTGCTCTGATTAAATAGCTTTTACATCACAAAAGAAAAAAGTTGCCACATGAGCATGGTACTTAGCACGTCAGTTGGTAATCTGAAGTTCATGAGGTTTTTTCCTCACACGTGGAACTATTCTCCCCCCTTTTCTTGGGATATTGTGTCACCCACTCAGAACTTTCTCACTGAAACATTTCCGATTCGAAAGGAAACAGGAGCCTTAGTGACAGACAGAACACATGGATTGTTGCGTCCCTTGACGCTTTGGAGTAATAAGGTGTAGTTGAGAATGGTTTAAGCTATGAAACAAAATGAAATCTTGTGCTAAAGGTCAGTAAGAGCCACAAATACCCTGATGTTCAGCATTTTTGACTGCAAAGTACAAAATCTACCTGAAATATTATTGTCTGGAAAATACATTTCTGTCTTTGATTGTTGGCAGTAGTACAGTAAAAGGTGCGTTCCCATACCGGGAGTCGAACCCGGGCCGCCTGGGTGAAAACCAGGAATCCTAACCGCTAGACCATATGGGAATGGATAGCTACACACTGAGGTATCTATTGAAAAAAATCAGCTCGGGGGCTTGCACAAGAAACGTCTGCAGATTGGCACGTGCATCTTACCTCGTTAGCGCAGTAGGTAGCGCGTCTGTCTCATAATCTGAAGGTCGTGAGTTCGATACTCACACGGGGCAGCGGGCTCCTCTTTTCCGAAGAGATTTTGTCAAAAACTTAGAACTTTCCTGTTCATTTCTAACACGTTTCTGATAAGTAAGGATTTGTGAACCCAAATGACACATGGGATGCTGGTTCTCTTGACCCGTTTGCTGTATAAAGAGGCAGATGAGAGTGATTTGAGCTATGAAAAAAAATTAAATCTTGTGCCAAAGGTCGTCACAATGAATGTAACCAAAAGCTGGTGTTCAGAATGATTGACAGCTAAGCGCAAAATCTACCTGAAATACTTTTGTCTGAAAAACACCCGCGTCAGTCTCATAATCTGAAGGTCGTAAGTTCGATCCTCACACGGGGCAGCAGGCTCCTCTTTTCCGAAGAGATTTTGTCAAAAACTTTGAACTTTCCCTTTCAGTTCTAACACGTTTCTGATAAGTAAGGATTTGTGAACCCAAATGACAGATGGGACACATGGGTTGCTGTTTCTCTTGACCCGTTTGCTGTATAAAGAGGCAGATGAGAGTGATTTGAGCTGTTTGACAGCTAAGCGCAAAATCTACCTGAAATACTTTTGTCTGAAAAACACCCGTCAGTAGCGAGCGCGTCAGTCTCATATTCTGAAGTTCGTGAGTTCGATACTCACACGGGGCAGCGGGCTCCTCTTTTCCGAAGAGATTTTGTCAAAAACTTAGAACTTTCCTGTTCATTTCTAACACGTTTCTGATAAGTAAGGATTTGTGAACCCAAATGACACATGGGATGCTGGTTCTCTTGACCCGTTTGCTGTATAAAGAGGCAGATGAGAGTGATTTGAGCTATGAAAAAAAATTAAATCTTGTGCCAAAGGTCGTCACAATGAATGTAACCAAAAGCTGGTGTTCAGAATGATTGACAGCTAAGCGCAAAATCTACCTGAAATACTTTTGTCTGAAAAACACCCGCGTCAGTCTCATAATCTGAAGGTCGTGAGTTCGATCCTCACACGGGGCAGCAGGCTCCTCTTTTCCGAAGAGATTTTGTCAAAAACTTAGAACTTTCCCTTTCAGTTCTAACACGTTTCTGATAAGTAAGGATTTGTGAACCCAAATGACAGATGGGACACATGGGTTGCTGTTTCTCTTGACCCGTTTGCTGTATAAAGAGGCAGATGAGAGTGATTTGAGCTGTTTGACAGCTAAGCGCAAAATCTACCTGAAATACTTTTGTCTGAAAAACACCCGTCAGTAGCGAGCGCGTCAGTCTCATATTCTGAAGTTCGTGAGTTCGA
Organism: Dendrobates tinctorius; assembly: GCF_039654945.1. NCBI lineage: Eukaryota > Metazoa > Chordata > Amphibia > Anura > Dendrobatidae > Dendrobates > Dendrobates tinctorius. The sequence goes on along the minus strand of NW_027361939.1, from coordinate 12,179,184 downwards.
TCCTCACATGGGGAAGCGGTACCCTCTTTTCTGAAGAGATTCTGTCACCAAATTAGAACTTTCCCTTTCAGATTTAAAATGTTTCTGATAAGTAAGAATTTGCGAACCCAAATGACAGACAGGACACATGGGTTGTTGATTCTCTTGACACGTTTGCTGTAAAAGGGGCTAGTTGAGATTGATTTGAGCTATGAAACCAAATTAAATCTTGTGCCAAAGTTCATCACAACGAACGGACCAAAAGATGGCGTTCAGAATTTTCGACAGCTTAACGCAAATTCTACCTGAAATACTTTTGTCTGAAAAACACCTTTGTCTTTGAATGTTGGTGGCAGTACAGAAAAGTACATTCCCATACCGGGAGTTGAGCCCGGCCCGCCTGGGTGAGAACCAGGAATCCTAACCGCTAGACCATATGGGAAAAGATGTGCTGTCTTATCAGTGACAATCTGAAAAAAAATAAGTTTTCTACTTGGCACAAGCAACTTCTGCAGTTCTATTTGCGCAGCTTGCCTCGTTAACACAGTTGTAAGCAAATCAGTCTCATAAGCTGAAAGATGAACGTTCGATTCTTAGACGGGGTACTGGTCCCTCGTTTTCTCAATCGATTCTGTCTCCATCTTGGCTACAGGGCCACAGATTTTTCCGATTCAGTACCAAAACATAACCAATTTAGTTCCTAAACTGTTTCCACGTACAAGGCATGGGGCAGCTTTTGAATGTGTGTACTAGTTCCAAAGGAGTGTCACTCCCATAGCAGGAAGTAAACCAGTCGACCAGGGATACTAGGTCCTATCCACTTTTCCACGTGGGACAAGTTATACACTAAGCAGCAAGATAAATTTAAAAAAAAAAGAAGTTTTTGCTCTGATTAAATAGCTTTTACATCACAAAAGAAAAAAGTTGCCACATGAGCATGGTACTTAGCACGTCAGTTGGTAATCTGAAGTTCATGAGGTTTTTTCCTCACACGTGGAACTATTCTCCCCCCTTTTCTTGGGATATTGTGTCACCCACTCAGAACTTTCTCACTGAAACATTTCCGATTCGAAAGGAAACAGGAGCCTTAGTGACAGACAGAACACATGGATTGTTGCGTCCCTTGACGCTTTGGAGTAATAAGGTGTAGTTGAGAATGGTTTAAGCTATGAAACAAAATGAAATCTTGTGCTAAAGGTCAGTAAGAGCCACAAATACCCTGATGTTCAGCATTTTTGACTGCAAAGTACAAAATCTACCTGAAATATTATTGTCTGGAAAATACATTTCTGTCTTTGATTGTTGGCAGTAGTACAGTAAAAGGTGCGTTCCCATACCGGGAGTCGAACCCGGGCCGCCTGGGTGAAAACCAGGAAGCCTAACCGCTAGACGATATGGGAATGGATAGCTACACACTGAGGTATCTATTGAAAAAAATCAGCTCGGGGGCTTGCACAAGAAACGTCTGCAGATTGGCACGTGCATCTTACCTCGTTAGCGCAGTAGGTAGCGCGTCTGTCTCATAATCTGAAGGTCGTGAGTTCGATACTCACACGGGGCAGCGGGCTCCTCTTTTCCGAAGAGATTTTGTCAAAAACTTAGAACTTTCCTGTTCATTTCTAACACGTTTCTGATAAGTAAGGATTTGTGAACCCAAATGACACATGGGATGCTGGTTCTCTTGACCCGTTTGCTGTATAAAGAGGCAGATGAGAGTGATTTGAGCTATGAAAAAAAATTAAATCTTGTGCCAAAGGTCGTCACAATGAATGTAACCAAAAGCTGGTGTTCAGAATGATTGACAGCTAAGCGCAAAATCTACCTGAAATACTTTTGTCTGAAAAACACCCGCGTCAGTCTCATAATCTGAAGGTCGTAAGTTCGATCCTCACACGGGGCAGCAGGTTCCTCTTTTCCGAAGAGATTTTGTCAAAAACTTTGAACTTTCCCTTTCAGTTCTAACACGTTTCTGATAAGTAAGGATTTGTGAACCCAAATGACAGATGGGACACATGGGTTGCTGTTTCTCTTGACCCGTTTGCTGTATAAAGAGGCAGATGAGAGTGATTTGAGCTGTTTGACAGCTAAGCGCAAAATCTACCTGAAATACTTTTGTCTGAAAAACACCCGTCAGTAGCGAGCGCGTCAGTCTCATATTCTGAAGTTCGTGAGTTCGATACTCACACGGGGCAGCGGGCTCCTCTTTTCCGAAGAGATTTTGTCAAAAACTTAGAACTTTCCTGTTCATTTCTAACACGTTTCTGATAAGTAAGGATTTGTGAACCCAAATGACACATGGGATGCTGGTTCTCTTGACCCGTTTGCTGTATAAAGAGGCAGATGAGAGTGATTTGAGCTATGAAAAAAAATTAAATCTTGTGCCAAAGGTCGTCACAATGAATGTAACCAAAAGCTGGTGTTCAGAATGATTGACAGCTAAGCGCAAAATCTACCTGAAATACTTTTGTCTGAAAAACACCCGCGTCAGTCTCATAATCTGAAGGTCGTGAGTTCGATCCTCACACGGGGCAGCAGGCTCCTCTTTTCCGAAGAGATTTTGTCAAAAACTTAGAACTTTCCCTTTCAGTTCTAACACGTTTCTGATAAGTAAGGATTTGTGAACCCAAATGACAGATGGGACACATTGGTTGCTGTTTCTCTTGACCCGTTTGCTGTATAAAGAGGCAGATGAGAGTGATTTGAGCTGTTTGACAGCTAAGCGCAAAATCTACCTGAAATACTTTTGTCTGAAAAACACCCGTCAGTAGCGAGCGCGTCAGTCTCATATTCTGAAGTTCGTGAGTTCGATCCTCACATGGGGAAGCGGTACCCTCTTTTCTGAAGAGATTCTGTCACCAAATTAGAACTTTCCCTTTCAGATTTAAAATGTTTCTGATAAGTAAGAATTTGCGAACCCAAATGACAGACAGGACACATGGGTTGTTGATTCTCTTGACACGTTTGCTGTAAAAGGGGCTAGTTGAGATTGATTTGAGCTATGAAACCAAATTAAATCTTGTGCCAAAGTTCATCACAACGAACGGACCAAAAGATGGCGTTCAGAATTTTCGACAGCTTAACGCAAATTCTACCTGAAATACTTTTGTCTGAAAAACACCTTTGTCTTTGAATGTTGGTGGCAGTACAGAAAAGTACATTCCCATACCGGGAGTTGAACCCGGCCCGCCTGGGTGAGAACCAGGAATCCTAACCGCTAGACCATATGGGAAAAGATGTGCTGTCTTATCAGTGACAATCTGAAAAAAAATAAGTTTTCTACTTGGCACAAGCAACTTCTGCAGTTCTATTTGCGCAGCTTGCCTCGTTAACACAGTTGTAAGCAAATCAGTCTCATAAGCTGAAAGATGAACGTTCGATTCTTAGACGGGGTACTGGTCCCTCGTTTTCTCAATCGATTCTGTCTCCATCTTGGCTACAGGGCCACAGATTTTTCCGATTCAGTACCAAAACATAACCAATTTAGTTCCTAAACTGTTTCCACGTACAAGGCATGGGGCAGCTTTTGAATGTGTGTACTAGTTCCAAAGGAGTGTCACTCCCATAGCAGGAAGTAAACCAGTCGACCAGGGATACTAGGTCCTATCCACTTTTCCACGTGGGACAAGTTATACACTAAGCAGCAAGATAAATTTAAAAAAAAAAAAAAAAAAAGAAGTTTTTGCTCTGATTAAATAGCTTTTACATCACAAAAGAAAAAAGTTGCCACATGAGCATGGTACTTAGCACGTCAGTTGGTAATCTGAAGTTCATGAGGTTTTTTCCTCACACGTGGAACTATTCTCCCCCCTTTTCTTGGGATATTGTGTCACCCACTCAGAACTTTCTCACTGAAACATTTCCGATTCGAAAGGAAACAGGAGCCTTAGTGACAGACAGAACACATGGATTGTTGCGTCCCTTGACGCTTTGGAGTAATAAGGTGTAGTTGAGAATGGTTTAAGCTATGAAACAAAATGAAATCTTGTGCTAAAGGTCAGTAAGAGCCACAAATACCCTGATGTTCAGCATTTTTGACTGCAAAGTACAAAATCTACCTGAAATATTATTGTCTGGAAAATACATTTCTGTCTTTGATTGTTGGCAGTAGTACAGTAAAAGGTGCATTCCCATACCGGGAGTCGAACCCGGGCCGCCTGGGTGAAAACCAGGAAGCCTAACCGCTAGACCATATGGGAATGGATAGCTACACACTGAGGTATCTATTGAAAAAAATCAGCTCGGGGGCTTGCACAAGAAACGTCTGCAGATTGGCACGTGCATCTTACCTCGTTAGCGCAGTAGGTAGCGCGTCTGTCTCATAATCTGAAGGTCGTGAGTTCGATACTCACACGGGGCAGCGGGCTCCTCTTTTCCGAAGAGATTTTGTCAAAAACTTAGAACTTTCCTGTTCATTTCTAACACGTTTCTGATAAGTAAGGATTTGTGAACCCAAATGACACATGGGATGCTGGTTCTCTTGACCCGTTTGCTGTATAAAGAGGCAGATGAGAGTGATTTGAGCTATGAAAAAAAATTAAATCTTGTGCCAAAGGTCGTCACAATGAATGTAACCAAAAGCTGGTGTTCAGAATGATTGACAGCTAAGCGCAAAATCTACCTGAAATACTTTTGTCTGAAAAACACCCGCGTCAGTCTCATAATCTGAAGGTCGTAAGTTCGATCCTCACACGGGGCAGCAGGCTCCTCTTTTCCGAAGAGATTTTGTCAAAAACTTTGAACTTTCCCTTTCAGTTCTAACACGTTTCTGATAAGTAAGGATTTGTGAACCCAAATGACAGATGGGACACATGGGTTGCTGTTTCTCTTGACCCGTTTGCTGTATAAAGAGGCAGATGAGAGTGATTTGAGCTGTTTGACAGCTAAGCGCAAAATCTACCTGAAATACTTTTGTCTGAAAAACACCCGTCAGTAGCGAGCGCGTCAGTCTCATATTCTGAAGTTCGTGAGTTCGATACTCACACGGGGCAGCGGGCTCCTCTTTTCCGAAGAGATTTTGTCAAAAACTTAGAACTTTCCTGTTCATTTCTAACACGTTTCTGATAAGTAAGGATTTGTGAACCCAAATGACACATGGGATGCTGGTTCTCTTGACCCGTTTGCTGTATAAAGAGGCAGATGAGAGTGAATTTTCGACAGCTTAACGCAAATTCTACCTGAAATACTTTTGTCTGAAAAACACCTTTGTCTTTGAATGTTGGTGGCAGTACAGAAAAGTACATTCCCATACCGGGAGTTGAACCCGGCCCGCCTGGGTGAGAACCAGGAATCCTAACCGCTAGACCATATGGGAAAAGATGTGCTGTCTTATCAGTGACAATCTGAAAAAAAATAAGTTTTCTACTTGGCACAAGCAACTTCTGCAGTTCTATTTGCGCAGCTTGCCTCGTTAACACAGTTGTAAGCAAATCAGTCTCATAAGCTGAAAGATGAACGTTCGATTCTTAGACGGGGTACTGGTCCCTCGTTTTCTCAATCGATTCTGTCTCCATCTTGGCTACAGGGCCACAGATTTTTCCGATTCAGTACCAAAACATAACCAATTTAGTTCCTAAACTGTTTCCACGTACAAGGCATGGGGCAGCTTTTGAATGTGTGTACTAGTTCCAAAGGAGTGTCACTCCCATAGCAGGAAGTAAACCAGTCGACCAGGGATACTAGGTCCTATCCACTTTTCCACGTGGGACAAGTTATACACTAAGCAGCAAGATAAATTTAAAAAAAAAAAAAAAGAAGTTTTTGCTCTGATTAAATAGCTTTTACATCACAAAAGAAAAAAGTTGCCACATGAGCATGGTACTTAGCACGTCAGTTGGTAATCTGAAGTTCATGAGGTTTTTTCCTCACACGTGGAACTATTCTCCCCCCTTTTCTTGGGATATTGTGTCACCCACTCAGAACTTTCTCACTGAAACATTTCCGATTCGAAAGGAAACAGGAGCCTTAGTGACAGACAGAACACATGGATTGTTGCGTCCCTTGACGCTTTGGAGTAATAAGGTGTAGTTGAGAATGGTTTAAGCTATGAAACAAAATGAAATCTTGTGCTAAAGGTCAGTAAGAGCCACAAATACCCTGACGCTTTGGAGTAATAAGGTGTAGTTGAGAATGGTTTAAGCTATGAAACAAAATGAAATCTTGTGCTAAAGGTCAGTAAGAGCCACAAATACCCTGATGTTCAGCATTTTTGACTGCAAAGTACAAAATCTACCTGAAATATTATTGTCTGGAAAATACATTTCTGTCTTTGATTGTTGGCAGTAGTACAGTAAAAGGTGTGTTCCCATACCGGGAGTCGAACCCGGGCCGCGTGGGTGAAAACCAGGAATCCTAACCGCTAGACCATATGGGAATGGATAGCTACACACTGAGGTATCTATTGAAAAAAATCAGCTCGGGGGCTTGCACAAGAAACGTCTGCAGATTGGCACGTGCATCTTACCTCGTTAGCGCAGTAGGTAGCGCGTCAGTCTCATAATCTGAAGGTCGTGAGTTCGATACTCACACGGGGCAGCGGGCTCCTCTTTTCCGAAGAGATTTTGTCAAAAACTTAGAACTTTCCTGTTCATTTCTAACACGTTTCTGATAAGTAAGGATTTGTGAACCCAAATGACACATGGGATGCTGGTTCTCTTGACCCGTTTGCTGTATAAAGAGGCAGATGAGAGTGATTTGAGCTATGAAAAAAAATTAAATCTTGTGCCAAAGGTCGTCACAATGAATGTAACCAAAAGCTGGTGTTCAGAATGATTGACAGCTAAGCGCAAAATCTACCTGAAATACTTTTGTCTGAAAAACACCCGCGTCAGTCTCATAATCTGAAGGTCGTAAGTTCGATCCTCACACGGGGCAGCAGGCTCCTCTTTTCCGAAGAGATTTTGTCAAAAACTTAGAACTTTCCCTTTCAGTTCTAACACGTTTCTGATAAGTAAGGATTTGTGAACCCAAATGACAGATGGGACACATGGGTTGCTGTTTCTCTTGACCCGTTTGCTGTATAAAGAGGCAGATGAGAGTGATTTGAGCTGTTTGACAGCTAAGCGCAAAATCTACCTGAAATACTTTTGTCTGAAAAACACCCGTCAGTAGCGAGCGCGTCAGTCTCATATTCTGAAGTTCGTGAGTTCGATACTCACACGGGGCAGCGGGCTCCTCTTTTCCGAAGAGATTTTGTCAAAAACTTAGAACTTTCCTGTTCATTTCTAACACGTTTCTGATAAGTAAGGATTTGTGAACCCAAATGACACATGGGATGCTGGTTCTCTTGACCCGTTTGCTGTATAAAGAGGCAGATGAGAGTGATTTGAGCTATGAAAAAAAATTAAATCTTGTGCCAAAGGTCGTCACAATGAATGTAACCAAAAGCTGGTGTTCAGAATGATTGACAGCTAAGCGCAAAATCTACCTGAAATACTTTTGTCTGAAAAACACCCGCGTCAGTCTCATAATCTGAAGGTCGTGAGTTCGATCCTCACACGGGGCAGCAGGCTCCTCTTTTCCGAAGAGATTTTGTCAAAAACTTAGAACTTTCCCTTTCAGTTCTAACACGTTTCTGATAAGTAAGGATTTGTGAACCCAAATGACAGATGGGACACATGGGTTGCTGTTTCTCTTGACCCGTTTGCTGTATAAAGAGGCAGATGAGAGTGATTTGAGCTGTTTGACAGCTAAGCGCAAAATCTACCTGAAATACTTTTGTCTGAAAAACACCCGTCAGTAGCGAGCGCGTCAGTCTCATATTCTGAAGTTCGTGAGTTCGATCCTCACATGGGGAAGCGGTACCCTCTTTTCTGAAGAGATTCTGTCACCAAATTAGAACTTTCCCTTTCAGATTTAAAATGTTTCTGATAAGTAAGAATTTGCGAACCCAAATGACAGACAGGACACATGGGTTGTTGATTCTCTTGACACGTTTGCTGTAAAAGGGGCTAGTTGAGATTGATTTGAGCTATGAAACCAAATTAAATCTTGTGCCAAAGTTCATCACAACGAACGGACCAAAAGATGGCGTTCAGAATTTTCGACAGCTTAACGCAAATTCTACCTGAAATACTTTTGTCTGAAAAACACCTTTGTCTTTGAATGTTGGTGGCAGTACAGAAAAGTACATTCCCATACCGGGAGTTGAGCCCGGCCCGCCTGGGTGAGAACCAGGAATCCTAACCGCTAGACCATATGGGAAAAGATGTGCTGTCTTATCAGTGACAATCTGAAAAAAAATAAGTTTTCTACTTGGCACAAGCAACTTCTGCAGTTCTATTTGCGCAGCTTGCCTCGTTAACACAGTTGTAAGCAAATCAGTCTCATAAGCTGAAAGATGAACGTTCGATTCTTAGACGGGGTACTGGTCCCTCGTTTTCTCAATCGATTCTGTCTCCATCTTGGCTACAGGGCCACAGATTTTTCCGATTCAGTACCAAAACATAACCAATTTAGTTCCTAAACTGTTTCCACGTACAAGGCATGGGGCAGCTTTTGAATGTGTGTACTAGTTCCAAAGGAGTGTCACTCCCATAGCAGGAAGTAAACCAGTCGACCAGGGATACTAGGTCCTATCCACTTTTCCACGTGGGACAAGTTATACACTAAGCAGCAAGATAAATTTAAAAAAAAAAAAAAAAAAAGAAGTTTTTGCTCTGATTAAATAGCTTTTACATCACAAAAGAAAAAAGTTGCCACATGAGCATGGTACTTAGCACGTCAGTTGGTAATCTGAAGTTCATGAGGTTTTTTCCTCACACGTGGAACTATTCTCCCCCCTTTTCTTGGGATATTGTGTCACCCACTCAGAACTTTCTCACTGAAACATTTCCGATTCGAAAGGAAACAGGAGCCTTAGTGACAGACAGAACACATGGATTGTTGCGTCCCTTGACGCTTTGGAGTAATAAGGTGTAGTTGAGAATGGTTTAAGCTATGAAACAAAATGAAATCTTGTGCTAAAGGTCAGTAAGAGCCACAAATACCCTGATGTTCAGCATTTTTGACTGCAAAGTACAAAATCTACCTGAAATATTATTGTCTGGAAAATACATTTCTGTCTTTGATTGTTGGCAGTAGTACAGTAAAAGGTGCGTTCCCATACCGGGAGTCGAACCCGGGCCGCCTGGGTGAAAACCAGGAAGCCTAACCGCTAGACCATATGGGAATGGATAGCTACACACTGAGGTATCTATTGAAAAAAATCAGCTCGGGGGCTTGCACAAGAAACGTCTGCAGATTGGCACGTGCATCTTACCTCGTTAGCGCAGTAGGTAGCGCGTCTGTCTCATAATCTGAAGGTCGTGAGTTCGATACTCACACGGGGCAGCGGGCTCCTCTTTTCCGAAGAGATTTTGTCAAAAACTTAGAACTTTCCTGTTCATTTCTAACACGTTTCTGATAAGTAAGGATTTGTGAACCCAAATGACACATGGGATGCTGGTTCTCTTGACCCGTTTGCTGTATAAAGAGGCAGATGAGAGTGATTTGAGCTATGAAAAAAAATTAAATCTTGTGCCAAAGGTCGTCACAATGAATGTAACCAAAAGCTGGTGTTCAGAATGATTGACAGCTAAGCGCAAAATCTACCTGAAATACTTTTGTCTGAAAAACACCCGCGTCAGTCTCATAATCTGAAGGTCGTAAGTTCGATCCTCACACGGGGCAGCAGGCTCCTCTTTTCCGAAGAGATTTTGTCAAAAACTTTGAACTTTCCCTTTCAGTTCTAACACGTTTCTGATAAGTAAGGATTTGTGAACCCAAATGACAGATGGGACACATGGGTTGCTGTTTCTCTTGACCCGTTTGCTGTATAAAGAGGCAGATGAGAGTGATTTGAGCTGTTTGACAGCTAAGCGCAAAATCTACCTGAAATACTTTTGTCTGAAAAACACCCGTCAGTAGCGAGCGCGTCAGTCTCATATTCTGAAGTTCGTGAGTTCGATACTCACACGGGGCAGCGGGCTCCTCTTTTCCGAAGAGATTTTGTCAAAAACTTAGAACTTTCCTGTTCATTTCTAACACGTTTCTGATAAGTAAGGATTTGTGAACCCAAATGACACATGGGATGCTGGTTCTCTTGACCCGTTTGCTGTATAAAGAGGCAGATGAGAGTGATTTGAGCTATGAAAAAAAATTAAATCTTGTGCCAAAGGTCGTCACAATGAATGTAACCAAAAGCTGGTGTTCAGAATGATTGACAGCTAAGCGCAAAATCTACCTGAAATACTTTTGTCTGAAAAACACCCGCGTCAGTCTCATAATCTGAAGGTCGTGAGTTCGATCCTCACACGGGGCAGCAGGCTCCTCTTTTCCGAAGAGATTTTGTCAAAAACTTAGAACTTTCCCTTTCAGTTCTAACACGTTTCTGATAAGTAAGGATTTGTGAACCCAAATGACAGATGGGACACATTGGTTGCTGTTTCTCTTGACCCGTTTGCTGTATAAAGAGGCAGATGAGAGTGATTTGAGCTGTTTGACAGCTAAGCGCAAAATCTACCTGAAATACTTTTGTCTGAAAAACACCCGTCAGTAGCGAGCGCGTCAGTCTCATATTCTGAAGTTCGTGAGTTCGATCCTCACATGGGGAAGCGGTACCCTCTTTTCTGAAGAGATTCTGTCACCAAATTAGAACTTTCCCTTTCAGATTTAAAATGTTTCTGATAAGTAAGAATTTGCGAACCCAAATGACAGACAGGACACATGGGTTGTTGATTCTCTTGACACGTTTGCTGTAAAAGGGGCTAGTTGAGATTGATTTGAGCTATGAAACCAAATTAAATCTTGTGCCAAAGTTCATCACAACGAACGGACCAAAAGATGGCGTTCAGAATTTTCGACAGCTTAACGCAAATTCTACCTGAAATACTTTTGTCTGAAAAACACCTTTGTCTTTGAATGTTGGTGGCAGTACAGAAAAGTACATTCCCATACCGGGAGTTGAACCCGGCCCGCCTGGGTGAGAACCAGGAATCCTAACCGCTAGACCATATGGGAAAAGATGTGCTGTCTTATCAGTGACAATCTGAAAAAAAATAAGTTTTCTACTTGGCACAAGCAACTTCTGCAGTTCTATTTGCGCAGCTTGCCTCGTTAACACAGTTGTAAGCAAATCAGTCTCATAAGCTGAAAGATGAACGTTCGATTCTTAGACGGGGTACTGGTCCCTCGTTTTCTCAATCGATTCTGTCTCCATCTTGGCTACAGGGCCACAGATTTTTCCGATTCAGTACCAAAACATAACCAATTTAGTTCCTAAACTGTTTCCACGTACAAGGCATGGGGCAGCTTTTGAATGTGTGTACTAGTTCCAAAGGAGTGTCACTCCCATAGCAGGAAGTAAACCAGTCGACCAGGGATACTAGGTCCTATCCACTTTTCCACGTGGGACAAGTTATACACTAAGCAGCAAGATAAATTTAAAAAAAAAAAAAAAAAAAGAAGTTTTTGCTCTGATTAAATAGCTTTTACATCACAAAAGAAAAAAGTTGCCACATGAGCATGGTACTTAGCACGTCAGTTGGTAATCTGAAGTTCATGAGGTTTTTTCCTCACACGTGGAACTATTCTCCCCCCTTTTCTTGGGATATTGTGTCACCCACTCAGAACTTTCTCACTGAAACATTTCCGATTCGAAAGGAAACAGGAGCCTTAGTGACAGACAGAACACATGGATTGTTGCGTCCCTTGACGCTTTGGAGTAATAAGGTGTAGTTGAGAATGGTTTAAGCTATGAAACAAAATGAAATCTTGTGCTAAAGGTCAGTAAGAGCCACAAATACCCTGATGTTCAGCATTTTTGACTGCAAAGTACAAAATCTACCTGAAATATTATTGTCTGGAAAATACATTTCTGTCTTTGATTGTTGGCAGTAGTACAGTAAAAGGTGCATTCCCATACCGGGAGTCGAACCCGGGCCGCCTGGGTGAAAACCAGGAAGCCTAACCGCTAGACCATATGGGAATGGATAGCTACACACTGAGGTATCTATTGAAAAAAATCAGCTCGGGGGCTTGCACAAGAAACGTCTGCAGATTGGCACGTGCATCTTACCTCGTTAGCGCAGTAGGTAGCGCGTCTGTCTCATAATCTGAAGGTCGTGAGTTCGATACTCACACGGGGCAGCGGGCTCCTCTTTTCCGAAGAGATTTTGTCAAAAACTTAGAACTTTCCTGTTCATTTCTAACACGTTTCTGATAAGTAAGGATTTGTGAACCCAAATGACACATGGGATGCTGGTTCTCTTGACCCGTTTGCTGTATAAAGAGGCAGATGAGAGTGATTTGAGCTATGAAAAAAAATTAAATCTTGTGCCAAAGGTCGTCACAATGAATGTAACCAAAAGCTGGTGTTCAGAATGATTGACAGCTAAGCGCAAAATCTACCTGAAATACTTTTGTCTGAAAAACACCCGCGTCAGTCTCATAATCTGAAGGTCGTAAGTTCGATCCTCACACGGGGCAGCAGGCTCCTCTTTTCCGAAGAGATTTTGTCAAAAACTTTGAACTTTCCCTTTCAGTTCTAACACGTTTCTGATAAGTAAGGATTTGTGAACCCAAATGACAGATGGGACACATGGGTTGCTGTTTCTCTTGACCCGTTTGCTGTATAAAGAGGCAGATGAGAGTGATTTGAGCTGTTTGACAGCTAAGCGCAAAATCTACCTGAAATACTTTTGTCTGAAAAACACCCGTCAGTAGCGAGCGCGTCAGTCTCATATTCTGAAGTTCGTGAGTTCGATACTCACACGGGGCAGCGGGCTCCTCTTTTCCGAAGAGATTTTGTCAAAAACTTAGAACTTTCCTGTTCATTTCTAACACGTTTCTGATAAGTAAGGATTTGTGAACCCAAATGACACATGGGATGCTGGTTCTCTTGACCCGTTTGCTGTATAAAGAGGCAGATGAGAGTGAATTTTCGACAGCTTAACGCAAATTCTACCTGAAATACTTTTGTCTGAAAAACACCTTTGTCTTTGAATGTTGGTGGCAGTACAGAAAAGTACATTCCCATACCGGGAGTTGAACCCGGCCCGCCTGGGTGAGAACCAGGAATCCTAACCGCTAGACCATATGGGAAAAGATGTGCTGTCTTATCAGTGACAATCTGAAAAAAAATAAGTTTTCTACTTGGCACAAGCAACTTCTGCAGTTCTATTTGCGCAGCTTGCCTCGTTAACACAGTTGTAAGCAAATCAGTCTCATAAGCTGAAAGATGAACGTTCGATTCTTAGACGGGGTACTGGTCCCTCGTTTTCTCAATCGATTCTGTCTCCATCTTGGCTACAGGGCCACAGATTTTTCCGATTCAGTACCAAAACATAACCAATTTAGTTCCTAAACTGTTTCCACGTACAAGGCATGGGGCAGCTTTTGAATGTGTGTACTAGTTCCAAAGGAGTGTCACTCCCATAGCAGGAAGTAAACCAGTCGACCAGGGATACTAGGTCCTATCCACTTTTCCACGTGGGACAAGTTATACACTAAGCAGCAAGATAAATTTAAAAAAAAAAAAAAAAAAAGAAGTTTTTGCTCTGATTAAATAGCTTTTACATCACAAAAGAAAAAAGTTGCCACATGAGCATGGTACTTAGCACGTCAGTTGGTAATCTGAAGTTCATGAGGTTTTTTCCTCACACGTGGAACTATTCTCCCCCCTTTTCTTGGGATATTGTGTCACCCACTCAGAACTTTCTCACTGAAACATTTCCGATTCGAAAGGAAACAGGAGCCTTAGTGACAGACAGAACACATGGATTGTTGCGTCCCTTGACGCTTTGGAGTAATAAGGTGTAGTTGAGAATGGTTTAAGCTATGAAACAAAATGAAATCTTGTGCTAAAGGTCAGTAAGAGCCACAAATACCCTGATGTTCAGCATTTTTGACTGCAAAGTACAAAATCTACCTGAAATATTATTGTCTGGAAAATACATTTCTGTCTTTGATTGTTGGCAGTAGTACAGTAAAAGGTGCATTCCCATACCGGGAGTCGAACCCGGGCCGCCTGGGTGAAAACCAGGAAGCCTAACCGCTAGACCATATGGGAATGGATAGCTACACACTGAGGTATCTATTGAAAAAAATCAGCTCGGGGGCTTGCACAAGAAACGTCTGCAGATTGGCACGTGCATCTTACCTCGTTAGCGCAGTAGGTAGCGCGTCTGTCTCATAATCTGAAGGTCGTGAGTTCGATACTCACACGGGGCAGCGGGCTCCTCTTTTCCGAAGAGATTTTGTCAAAAACTTAGAACTTTCCTGTTCATTTCTAACACGTTTCTGATAAGTAAGGATTTGTGAACCCAAATGACACATGGGATGCTGGTTCTCTTGACCCGTTTGCTGTATAAAGAGGCAGATGAGAGTGATTTGAGCTATGAAAAAAAATTAAATCTTGTGCCAAAGGTCGTCACAATGAATGTAACCAAAAGCTGGTGTTCAGAATGATTGACAGCTAAGCGCAAAATCTACCTGAAATACTTTTGTCTGAAAAACACCCGCGTCAGTCTCATAATCTGAAGGTCGTAAGTTCGATCCTCACACGGGGCAGCAGGCTCCTCTTTTCCGAAGAGATTTTGTCAAAAACTTTGAACTTTCCCTTTCAGTTCTAACACGTTTCTGATAAGTAAGGATTTGTGAACCCAAATGACAGATGGGACACATGGGTTGCTGTTTCTCTTGACCCGTTTGCTGTATAAAGAGGCAGATGAGAGTGATTTGAGCTGTTTGACAGCTAAGCGCAAAATCTACCTGAAATACTTTTGTCTGAAAAACACCCGTCAGTAGCGAGCGCGTCAGTCTCATATTCTGAAGTTCGTGAGTTCGATACTCACACGGGGCAGCGGGCTCCTCTTTTCCGAAGAGATTTTGTCAAAAACTTAGAACTTTCCTGTTCATTTCTAACACGTTTCTGATAAGTAAGGATTTGTGAACCCAAATGACACATGGGATGCTGGTTCTCTTGACCCGTTTGCTGTATAAAGAGGCAGATGAGAGTGAATTTTCGACAGCTTAACGCAAATTCTACCTGAAATACTTTTGTCTGAAAAACACCTTTGTCTTTGAATGTTGGTGGCAGTACAGAAAAGTACATTCCCATACCGGGAGTTGAACCCGGCCCGCCTGGGTGAGAACCAGGAATCCTAACCGCTAGACCATATGGGAAAAGATGTGCTGTCTTATCAGTGACAATCTGAAAAAAAATAAGTTTTCTACTTGGCACAAGCAACTTCTGCAGTTCTATTTGCGCAGCTTGCCTCGTTAACACAGTTGTAAGCAAATCAGTCTCATAAGCTGAAAGATGAACGTTCGATTCTTAGACGGGGTACTGGTCCCTCGTTTTCTCAATCGATTCTGTCTCCATCTTGGCTACAGGGCCACAGATTTTTCCGATTCAGTACCAAAACATAACCAATTTAGTTCCTAAACTGTTTCCACGTACAAGGCATGGGGCAGCTTTTGAATGTGTGTACTAGTTCCAAAGGAGTGTCACTCCCATAGCAGGAAGTAAACCAGTCGACCAGGGATACTAGGTCCTATCCACTTTTCCACGTGGGACAAGTTATACACTAAGCAGCAAGATAAATTTAAAAAAAAAAAAAAAAAAAAAAAAAAGAAGTTTTTGCTCTGATTAAATAGCTTTTACATCACAAAAGAAAAAAGTTGCCACATGAGCATGGTACTTAGCACGTCAGTTGGTAATCTGAAGTTCATGAGGTTTTTTCCTCACACGTGGAACTATTCTCCCCCCTTTTCTTGGGATATTGTGTCACCCACTCAGAACTTTCTCACTGAAACATTTCCGATTCGAAAGGAAACAGGAGCCTTAGTGACAGACAGAACACATGGATTGTTGCGTCCCTTGACGCTTTGGAGTAATAAGGTGTAGTTGAGAATGGTTTAAGCTATGAAACAAAATGAAATCTTGTGCTAAAGGTCAGTAAGAGCCACAAATACCCTGACGCTTTGGAGTAATAAGGTGTAGTTGAGAATGGTTTAAGCTATGAAACAAAATGAAATCTTGTGCTAAAGGTCAGTAAGAGCCACAAATACCCTGATGTTCAGCATTTTTGACTGCAAAGTACAAAATCTACCTGAAATATTATTGTCTGGAAAATACATTTCTGTCTTTGATTGTTGGCAGTAGTACAGTAAAAGGTGTGTTCCCATACCGGGAGTCGAACCCGGGCCGCCTGGGTGAAAACCAGGAATCCTAACCGCTAGACCATATGGGAATGGATAGCTACACACTGAGGTATCTATTGAAAAAAATCAGCTCGGGGGCTTGCACAAGAAACGTCTGCAGATTGGCACCTGCATCTTACCTCGTTAGCGCAGTAGGTAGCGCGTCAGTCTCATAATCTGAAGGTCGTGAGTTCGATACTCACACGGGGCAGCGGGCTCCTCTTTTCCGAAGAGATTTTGTCAAAAACTTAGAACTTTCCTGTTCATTTCTAACACGTTTCTGATAAGTAAGGATTTGTGAACCCAAATGACACATGGGATGCTGGTTCTCTTGACCCGTTTGCTGTATAAAGAGGCAGATGAGAGTGATTTGAGCTATGAAAAAAAATTAAATCTTGTGCCAAAGGTCGTCACAATGAATGTAACCAAAAGCTGGTGTTCAGAATGATTGACAGCTAAGCGCAAAATCTACCTGAAATACTTTTGTCTGAAAAACACCCGCGTCAGTCTCATAATCTGAAGGTCGTAAGTTCGATCCTCACACGGGGCAGCAGGCTCCTCTTTTCCGAAGAGATTTTGTCAAAAACTTAGAACTTTCCCTTTCAGTTCTAACACGTTTCTGATAAGTAAGGATTTGTGAACCCAAATGACAGATGGGACACATGGGTTGCTGTTTCTCTTGACCCGTTTGCTGTATAAAGAGGCAGATGAGAGTGATTTGAGCTGTTTGACAGCTAAGCGCAAAATCTACCTGAAATACTTTTGTCTGAAAAACACCCGTCAGTAGCGAGCGCGTCAGTCTCATATTCTGAAGTTCGTGAGTTCGATACTCACACGGGGCAGCGGGCTCCTCTTTTCCGAAGAGATTTTGTCAAAAACTTAGAACTTTCCTGTTCATTTCTAACACGTTTCTGATAAGTAAGGATTTGTGAACCCAAATGACACATGGGATGCTGGTTCTCTTGACCCGTTTGCTGTATAAAGAGGCAGATGAGAGTGATTTGAGCTATGAAAAAAAATTAAATCTTGTGCCAAAGGTCGTCACAATGAATGTAACCAAAAGCTGGTGTTCAGAATGATTGACAGCTAAGCGCAAAATCTACCTGAAATACTTTTGTCTGAAAAACACCCGCGTCAGTCTCATAATCTGAAGGTCGTGAGTTCGATCCTCACACGGGGCAGCAGGCTCCTCTTTTCCGAAGAGATTTTGTCAAAAACTTAGAACTTTCCCTTTCAGTTCTAACACGTTTCTGATAAGTAAGGATTTGTGAACCCAAATGACAGATGGGACACATGGGTTGCTGTTTCTCTTGACCCGTTTGCTGTATAAAGAGGCAGATGAGAGTGATTTGAGCTGTTTGACAGCTAAGCGCAAAATCTACCTGAAATACTTTTGTCTGAAAAACACCCGTCAGTAGCGAGCGCGTCAGTCTCATATTCTGAAGTTCGTGAGTTCGATCCTCACATGGGGAAGCGGTACCCTCTTTTCTGAAGAGATTCTGTCACCAAATTAGAACTTTCCCTTTCAGATTTAAAATGTTTCTGATAAGTAAGAATTTGCGAACCCAAATGACAGACAGGACACATGGGTTGTTGATTCTCTTGACACGTTTGCTGTAAAAGGGGCTAGTTGAGATTGATTTGAGCTATGAAACCAAATTAAATCTTGTGCCAAAGTTCATCACAACGAACGGACCAAAAGATGGCGTTCAGAATTTTCGACAGCTTAACGCAAATTCTACCTGAAATACTTTTGTCTGAAAAACACCTTTGTCTTTGAATGTTGGTGGCAGTACAGAAAAGTACATTCCCATACCGGGAGTTGAACCCGGCCCACCTGGGTGAGAACCAGGAATCCTAACCGCTAGACCATATGGGAAAAGATGTGCTGTCTTATCAGTGACAATCTGAAAAAAAATAAGTTTTCTACTTGGCACAAGCAACTTCTGCAGTTCTATTTGCGCAGCTTGCCTCGTTAACACAGTTGTAAGCAAATCAGTCTCATAAGCTGAAAGATGAACGTTCGATTCTTAGACAGGGTACTGGTCCCTCGTTTTCTCAATCGATTCTGTCTCCATCTTGGCTACAGGGCCACAGATTTTTCCGATTCAGTACCAAAACATAACCAATTTAGTTCCTAAACTGTTTCCACGTACAAGGCATGGGGCAGCTTTTGAATGTGTGTACTAGTTCCAAAGGAGTGTCACTCCCATAGCAGGAAGTAAACCAGTCGACCAGGGATACTAGGTCCTATCCACTTTTCCACGTGGGACAAGTTATACACTAAGCAGCAAGATAAATTAAAAAAAAAAAAAAAAAAAAAGAAGTTTTTGCTTTGATTAAATAGCTTTTACATCACAAAAGAAAAAAGTTGCCACATGAGCATGGTACTTAGCACGTCAGTTGGTAATCTGAAGTTCATGAGGTTTTTTCCTCACACGTGGAACTATTCTCCCCCCTTTTCTTGGGATATTGTGTCACCCACTCAGAACTTTCTCACTGAAATGTTTCCGATTCGAAAGGAAACAGGAGCCTTAGTGACAGACAGAACACATGGATTGTTGCGTCCCTTGACGCTTTGGAGTAATAAGGTGTAGTTGAGAATGGTTTAAGCTATGAAACAAAATGAAATCTTGTGCTAAAGGTCAGTAAGAGCCACAAATACCCTGATGTTCAGCATTTTTGACTGCAAAGTACAAAATCTACCTGAAATATTATTGTCTGGAAAATACATTTCTGTCTTTGATTGTTGGCAGTAGTACAGTAAAAGGTGCGTTCCCATACCGGGAGTCGAACCCGGGCCGCCTGGGTGAAAACCAGGAATCCTAACCGCTAGACCATATGGGAATGGATAGCTACACACTGAGGTATCTATTGAAAAAAATCAGCTCGGGGGCTTGCACAAGAAACGTCTGCAGATGGGCACGTGCATCTTACCTCGTTAGCGCAGTAGGTAGCGCGTCAGTCTCATAATCTGAAGGTCGTGAGTTCGATACTCACACGGGGCAGCGGGCTCCTCTTTTCCGAAGAGATTTTGTCAAAAACTTAGAACTTTCATGTTCATTTCTAACACGTTTCTGATAAGTAAGGATTTGTGAACCCAAATGACACATGGGATGCTGGTTCTCTTGACCCGTTTGCTGTATAAAGAGGCAGATGAGAGTGATTTGAGCTATGAAAAAAAATTAAATCTTGTGCCAAAGGTCGTCACAATGAATGTAACCAAAAGCTGGTGTTCAGAATGATTGACAGCTAAGCGCAAAATCTACCTGAAATACTTTTGTCTGAAAAACACCCGCGTCAGTCTCATAATCTGAAGGTCGTGAGTTCGATCCTCACACGGGGCAGCAGGCTCCTCTTTTCCGAAGAGATTTTGTCAAAAACTTAGAACTTTCCCTTTCAGTTCTAACACGTTTCTGATAAGTAAGGATTTGTGAACCCAAATGACAGATGGGACACATGGGTTGCTGTTTCTCTTGACCCGTTTGCTGTATAAAGAGGCAGATGAGAGTGATTTGAGCTGTTTGACAGCTAAGCGCAAAATCTACCTGAAATACTTTTGTCTGAAAAACACCCGTCAGTAGCGAGCGCGTCAGTCTCATATTCTGAAGTTCGTGAGTTCGATCCTCACATGGGGAAGCGGTCTCCTCTTTTCTGAAGAGATTCTGTCACCAAATTAGAACTTTCCCTTTCAGATTTAAAATGTTTCTGATAAGTAAGAATTTGCGAACCCAAATGACAGACAGGACACATGGGTTGTTGATTCTCTTGACACGTTTGCTGTAAAAGGGGCTAGTTGAGATTGATTTGAGCTATGAAACCAAATTAATTCTTGTGCCAAAGTTCATCACAACGAACGGACCAAAAGATGGCGTTCAGAATTTTCGACAGCTTAACGCAAATTCTACCTGAAATACTTTTGTCTGAAAAAACACCTTTGTCTTTGAATGTTGGTGGCAGTACAGAAAAGTACATTCCCATACCGGGAGTTGAACCCGGCCCGCCTGGGTGAGAACCAGGAATCCTAACCGCTAGACCATATGGGAAAAGATGTGCTGTCTTATCAGTGACAATCTGAAAAAAAATAAGTTTTCTACTTGGCACAAGCAACTTCTGCAGTTCTATTTGCGCAGCTTGCCTCGTTAACACAGTTGTAAGCAAATCAGTCTCATAAGCTGAAAGATGAACGTTCGATTCTTAGACGGGGTACTGGTCCCTCGTTTTCTCAATCGATTCTGTCTCCATCTTGGCTACAGGGCCACAGATTTTTCCAATTCAATACCAAAACATAACCAATTTAGTTCCTAAACTGTTTCCACGTACAAGGCATGGGGCAGCTTTTGAATGTGTGTACTAGTTCCAAAGGAGTGTCACTCCCATAGCAGGAAGTAAACCAGTCGACCAGGGATACTAGGTCCTATCCACTTTTCCACGTGGGACAAGTTATACACTAAGCAGCAAGATAAATTTAAAAAAAAAAAAAAAAAAAAAAAAGAAGTTTTTGCTCTGATTAAATAGCTTTTACATCACAAAAGAAAAAAGTTGCCACATGAGCATGGTACTTAGCACGTCAGTTGGTAATCTGAAGTTCATGAGGTTTTTTCCTCACACGTGGAACTATTCTCCCCCCTTTTCTTGGGATATTGTGTCACCCACTCAGAACTTTCTCACTGAAACATTTCCGATTCGAAAGGAAACAGGAGCCTTAGTGACAGACAGAACACATGGATTGTTGCGTCCCTTGACGCTTTGGAGTAATAAGGTGTAGTTGAGAATGGTTTAAGCTATGAAACAAAATGAAATCTTGTGCTAAAGGTCAGTAAGAGCCACAAATACCCTGATGTTCAGCATTTTTGACTGCAAAGTACAAAATCTACCTGAAATATTATTGTCTGGAAAATACATTTCTGTCTTTGATTGTTGGCAGTAGTACAGTAAAAGGTGCGTTCCCATACCGGGAGTCGAACCCGGGCCGCTTGGGTGAAAACCAGGAATCCTAACCGCTAGACCATATGGGAATGGATAGCTACACACTGAGGTATCTATTGAAAAAAATCAGCTCGGGGGCTTGCACAAGAAACGTCTGCAGATTGGCACCTGCATCTTACCTCGTTAGCGCAGTAGGTAGCGCGTCAGTCTCATAATCTGAAGGTCGTGAGTTCGATACTCACACGGGGCAGCGGGCTCCTCTTTTCCGAAGAGATTTTGTCAAAAACTTAGAACTTTCCTGTTCATTTCTAACACGTTTCTGATAAGTAAGGATTTGTGAACCCAAATGACACATGGGATGCTGGTTCTCTTGACCCGTTTGCTGTATAAAGAGGCAGATGAGAGTGATTTGAGCTATGAAAAAAAATTAAATCTTGTGCCAAAGGTCGTCACAATGAATGTAACCAAAAGCTGGTGTTCAGAATGATTGACAGCTAAGCGCAAAATCTACCTGAAATACTTTTGTCTGAAAAACACCCGCGTCAGTCTCATAATCTGAAGGTCGTAAGTTCGATCCTCACACGGGGCAGCAGGCTCCTCTTTTCCGAAGAGATTTTGTCAAAAACTTAGAACTTTCCCTTTCAGTTCTAACACGTTTCTGATAAGTAAGGATTTGTGAACCCAAATGACAGATGGGACACATGGGTTGCTGTTTCTCTTGACCCGTTTGCTGTATAAAGAGGCAGATGAGAGTGATTTGAGCTGTTTGACAGCTAAGCGCAAAATCTACCTGAAATACTTTTGTCTGAAAAACACCCGTCAGTAGCGAGCGCGTCAGTCTCATATTCTGAAGTTCGTGAGTTCGATACTCACACGGGGCAGCGGGCTCCTCTTTTCCGAAGAGATTTTGTCAAAAACTTAGAACTTTCCTGTTCATTTCTAACACGTTTCTGATAAGTAAGGATTTGTGAACCCAAATGACACATGGGATGCTGGTTCTCTTGACCCGTTTGCTGTATAAAGAGGCAGATGAGAGTGATTTGAGCTATGAAAAAAAATTAAATCTTGTGCCAAAGGTCGTCACAATGAATGTAACCAAAAGCTGGTGTTCAGAATGATTGACAGCTAAGCGCAAAATCTACCTGAAATACTTTTGTCTGAAAAACACCCGCGTCAGTCTCATAATCTGAAGGTCGTGAGTTCGATCCTCACACGGGGCAGCAGGCTCCTCTTTTCCGAAGAGATTTTGTCAAAAACTTAGAACTTTCCCTTTCAGTTCTAACACGTTTCTGATAAGTAAGGATTTGTGAACCCAAATGACAGATGGGACACATGGGTTGCTGTTTCTCTTGACCCGTTTGCTGTATAAAGAGGCAGATGAGAGTGATTTGAGCTGTTTGACAGCTAAGCGCAAAATCTACCTGAAATACTTTTGTCTGAAAAACACCCGTCAGTAGCGAGCGCGTCAGTCTCATATTCTGAAGTTCGTGAGTTCGATCCTCACATGGGGAAGCGGTACCCTCTTTTCTGAAGAGATTCTGTCACCAAATTAGAACTTTCCCTTTCAGATTTAAAATGTTTCTGATAAGTAAGAATTTGCGAACCCAAATGACAGACAGGACACATGGGTTGTTGATTCTCTTGACACGTTTGCTGTAAAAGGGGCTAGTTGAGATTGATTTGAGCTATGAAACCAAATTAAATCTTGTGCCAAAGTTCATCACAACGAACGGACCAAAAGATGGCGTTCAGAATTTTCGACAGCTTAACGCAAATTCTACCTGAAATACTTTTGTCTGAAAAACACCTTTGTCTTTGAATGTTGGTGGCAGTACAGAAAAGTACATTCCCATACCGGGAGTTGAACCCG
This sequence comes from Dendrobates tinctorius, assembly GCF_039654945.1. NCBI lineage: Eukaryota > Metazoa > Chordata > Amphibia > Anura > Dendrobatidae > Dendrobates > Dendrobates tinctorius. The sequence goes on along the minus strand of NW_027361939.1, from coordinate 12,156,227 downwards.
GCCCGCCTGGGTGAGAACCAGGAATCCTAACCGCTAGACCATATGGGAAAAGATGTGCTGTCTTATCAGTGACAATCTGAAAAAAAATAAGTTTTCTACTTGGCACAAGCAACTTCTGCAGTTCTATTTGCGCAGCTTGCCTCGTTAACACAGTTGTAAGCAAATCAGTCTCATAAGCTGAAAGATGAACGTTCGATTCTTAGACGGGGTACTGGTCCCTCGTTTTCTCAATCGATTCTGTCTCCATCTTGGCTACAGGGCCACAGATTTTTCCGATTCAGTACCAAAACATAACCAATTTAGTTCCTAAACTGTTTCCACGTACAAGGCATGGGGCAGCTTTTGAATGTGTGTACTAGTTCCAAAGGAGTGTCACTCCCATAGCAGGAAGTAAACCAGTCGACCAGGGATACTAGGTCCTATCCACTTTTCCACGTGGGACAAGTTATACACTAAGCAGCAAGATAAATTTAAAAAAAAAAAAAAAAAAAAAAAAAGAAGTTTTTGCTCTGATTAAATAGCTTTTACATCACAAAAGAAAAAAGTTGCCACATGAGCATGGTACTTAGCACGTCAGTTGGTAATCTGAAGTTCATGAGGTTTTTTCCTCACACGTGGAACTATTCTCCCCACTTTTCTTGGGATATTGTGTCACCCACTCAGAACTTTCTCACTGAAACATTTCCGATTCGAAAGGAAACAGGAGCCTTAGTGACAGACAGAACACATGGATTGTTGCGTCCCTTGACGCTTTGGAGTAATAAGGTGTAGTTGAGAATGGTTTAAGCTATGAAACAAAATGAAATCTTGTGCTAAAGGTCAGTAAGAGCCACAAATACCCTGATGTTCAGCATTTTTGACTGCAAAGTACAAAATCTACCTGAAATATTATTGTCTGGAAAATACATTTCTGTCTTTGATTGTTGGCAGTAGTACAGTAAAAGGTGCGTTCCCATACCGGGAGTCGAACCCGGGCCGCTTGGGTGAAAACCAGGAATCCTAACCGCTAGACCATATGGGAATGGATAGCTACACACTGAGGTATCTATTGAAAAAAATCAGCTCGGGGGCTTGCACAAGAAACGTCTGCAGATTGGCACCTGCATCTTACCTCGTTAGCGCAGTAGGTAGCGCGTCAGTCTCATAATCTGAAGGTCGTGAGTTCGATACTCACACGGGGCAGCGGGCTCCTCTTTTCCGAAGAGATTTTGTCAAAAACTTAGAACTTTCCTGTTCATTTCTAACACGTTTCTGATAAGTAAGGATTTGTGAACCCAAATGACACATGGGATGCTGGTTCTCTTGACCCGTTTGCTGTATAAAGAGGCAGATGAGAGTGATTTGAGCTATGAAAAAAAATTAAATCTTGTGCCAAAGGTCGTCACAATGAATGTAACCAAAAGCTGATGTTCAGAATGATTGACAGCTAAGCGCAAAATCTACCTGAAATACTTTTGTCTGAAAAACACCCGCGTCAGTCTCATAATCTGAAGGTCGTAAGTTCGATCCTCACACGGGGCAGCAGGCTCCTCTTTTCCGAAGAGATTTTGTCAAAAACTTAGAACTTTCCCTTTCAGTTCTAACACGTTTCTGATAAGTAAGGATTTGTGAACCCAAATGACAGATGGGACACATGGGTTGCTGTTTCTCTTGACCCGTTTGCTGTATAAAGAGGCAGATGAGAGTGATTTGAGCTGTTTGACAGCTAAGCGCAAAATCTACCTGAAATACTTTTGTCTGAAAAACACCCGTCAGTAGCGAGCGCGTCAGTCTCATATTCTGAAGTTCGTGAGTTCGATACTCACACGGGGCAGCGGGCTCCTCTTTTCCGAAGAGATTTTGTCAAAAACTTAGAACTTTCCTGTTCATTTCTAACACGTTTCTGATAAGTAAGGATTTGTGAACCCAAATGACACATGGGATGCTGGTTCTCTTGACCCGTTTGCTGTATAAAGAGGCAGATGAGAGTGATTTGAGCTATGAAAAAAAATTAAATCTTGTGCCAAAGGTCGTCACAATGAATGTAACCAAAAGCTGGTGTTCAGAATGATTGACAGCTAAGCGCAAAATCTACCTGAAATACTTTTGTCTGAAAAACACCCGCGTCAGTCTCATAATCTGAAGGTCGTGAGTTCGATCCTCACACGGGGCAGCAGGCTCCTCTTTTCCGAAGAGATTTTGTCAAAAACTTAGAACTTTCCCTTTCAGTTCTAACACGTTTCTGATAAGTAAGGATTTGTGAACCCAAATGACAGATGGGACACATGGGTTGCTGTTTCTCTTGACCCGTTTGCTGTATAAAGAGGCAGATGAGAGTGATTTGAGCTGTTTGACAGCTAAGCGCAAAATCTACCTGAAATACTTTTGTCTGAAAAACACCCGTCAGTAGCGAGCGCGTCAGTCTCATATTCTGAAGTTCGTGAGTTCGATCCTCACATGGGGAAGCGGTACCCTCTTTTCTGAAGAGATTCTGTCACCAAATTAGAACTTTCCCTTTCAGATTTAAAATGTTTCTGATAAGTAAGAATTTGCGAACCCAAATGACAGACAGGACACATGGGTTGTTGATTCTCTTGACACGTTTGCTGTAAAAGGGGCTAGTTGAGATTGATTTGAGCTATGAAACCAAATTAAATCTTGTGCCAAAGTTCATCACAACGAACGGACCAAAAGATGGCGTTCAGAATTTTCGACAGCTTAACGCAAATTCTACCTGAAATACTTTTGTCTGAAAAACACCTTTGTCTTTGAATGTTGGTGGCAGTACAGAAAAGTACATTCCCATACCGGGAGTTGAACCCGGCCCGCCTGGCTGAGAACCAGGAATCCTAACCGCTAGACCATATGGGAAAAGATGTGCTGTCTTATCAGTGACAATCTGAAAAAAAATAAGTTTTCTACTTGGCACAAGCAACTTCTGCAGTTCTATTTGCGCAGCTTGCCTCGTTAACACAGTTGTAAGCAAATCAGTCTCATAAGCTGAAAGATGAACGTTCGATTCTTAGACGGGGTACTGGTCCCTCGTTTTCTCAATCGATTCTGTCTCCATCTTGGCTACAGGGCCACAGATTTTTCCGATTCAGTACCAAAACATAACCAATTTAGTTCCTAAACTGTTTCCACGTACAAGGCATGGGGCAGCTTTTGAATGTGTGTACTAGTTCCAAAGGAGTGTCACTCCCATAGCAGGAAGTAAACCAGTCGACCAGGGATACTAGGTCCTATCCACTTTTCCACGTGGGACAAGTTATACACTAAGCAGCAAGATAAATTTAAAAAAAAAAAAAAAAAAAAAAAAAAGAAGTTTTTGCTCTGATTAAATAGCTTTTACATCACAAAAGAAAAAAGTTGCCACATGAGCATGGTACTTAGCACGTCAGTTGGTAATCTGAAGTTCATGAGGTTTTTTCCTCACACGTGGAACTATTCTCCCCACTTTTCTTGGGATATTGTGTCACCCACTCAGAACTTTCTCACTGAAACATTTCCGATTCGAAAGGAAACAGGAGCCTTAGTGACAGACAGAACACATGGATTGTTGCGTCCCTTGACGCTTTGGAGTAATAAGGTGTAGTTGAGAATGGTTTAAGCTATGAAACAAAATGAAATCTTGTGCTAAAGGTCAGTAAGAGCCACAAATACCCTGATGTTCAGCATTTTTGACTGCAAAGTACAAAATCTACCTGAAATATTATTGTCTGGAAAATACATTTCTGTCTTTGATTGTTGGCAGTAGTACAGTAAAAGGTGCGTTCCCATACCGGGAGTCGAACCCGGGCCGCTTGGGTGAAAACCAGGAATCCTAACCGCTAGACCATATGGGAATGGATAGCTACACACTGAGGTATCTATTGAAAAAAATCAGCTCGGGGGCTTGCACAAGAAACGTCTGCAGATTGGCACCTGCATCTTACCTCGTTAGCGCAGTAGGTAGCGCGTCAGTCTCATAATCTGAAGGTCGTGAGTTCGATACTCACACGGGGCAGCGGGCTCCTCTTTTCCGAAGAGATTTTGTCAAAAACTTAGAACTTTCCTGTTCATTTCTAACACGTTTCTGATAAGTAAGGATTTGTGAACCCAAATGACACATGGGATGCTGGTTCTCTTGACCCGTTTGCTGTATAAAGAGGCAGATGAGAGTGATTTGAGCTATGAAAAAAAATTAAATCTTGTGCCAAAGGTCGTCACAATGAATGTAACCAAAAGCTCGTGTTCAGAATGATTGACAGCTAAGCGCAAAATCTACCTGAAATACTTTTGTCTGAAAAACACCCGCGTCAGTCTCATAATCTGAAGGTCGTAAGTTCGATCCTCACACGGGGCAGCAGGCTCCTCTTTTCCGAAGAGATTTTGTCAAAAACTTAGAACTTTCCCTTTCAGCTCTAACACGTTTCTGATAAGTAAGGATTTGTGAACCCAAATGACAGATGGGACACATGGGTTGCTGTTTCTCTTGACCCGTTTGCTGTATAAAGAGGCAGATGAGAGTGATTTGAGCTGTTTGACAGCTAAGCGCAAAATCTACCTGAAATACTTTTGTCTGAAAAACACCCGTCAGTAGCGAGCGCGTCAGTCTCATATTCTGAAGTTCGTGAGTTCGATACTCACACGGGCCAGCGGGCTCCTCTTTTCCGAAGAGATTTTGTCAAAAACTTAGAACTTTCCTGTTCATTTCTAACACGTTTCTGATAAGTAAGGATTTGTGAACCCAAATGACACATGGGATGCTGGTTCTCTTGACCCGTTTGCTGTATAAAGAGGCAGATGAGAGTGATTTGAGCTATGAAAAAAAATTAAATCTTGTGCCAAAGGTCGTCACAATGAATGTAACCAAAAGCTGGTGTTCAGAATGATTGACAGCTAAGCGCAAAATCTACCTGAAATACTTTTGTCTGAAAAACACCCGCGTCAGTCTCATAATCTGAAGGTCGTGAGTTCGATCCTCACACGGGGCAGCAGGCTCCTCTTTTCCGAAGAGATTTTGTCAAAAACTTAGAACTTTCCCTTTCAGTTCTAAAACGTTTCTGATAAGTAAGGATTTGTGAACCCAAATGACAGATGGGACACATGGGTTGCTGTTTCTCTTGACCCGTTTGCTGTATAAAGAGGCAGATGAGAGTGATTTGAGCTGTTTGACAGCTAAGCGCAAAATCTACCTGAAATACTTTTGTCTGAAAAACACCCGTCAGTAGCGAGCGCGTCAGTCTCATATTCTGAAGTTCGTGAGTTCGATCCTCACATGGGGAAGCGGTACCCTCTTTTCTGAAGAGATTCTGTCACCAAATTAGAACTTTCCCTTTCAGATTTAAAATGTTTCTGATAAGTAAGAATTTGCGAACCCAAATGACAGACAGGACACATGGGTTGTTGATTCTCTTGACACGTTTGCTGTAAAAGGGGCTAGTTGAGATTGATTTGAGCTATGAAACCAAATTAAATCTTGTGCCAAAGTTCATCACAACGAACGGACCAAAAGATGGCGTTCAGAATTTTCGACAGCTTAACGCAAATTCTACCTGAAATACTTTTGTCTGAAAAACACCTTTGTCTTTGAATGTTGGTGGCAGTACAGAAAAGTACATTCCCATACCGGGAGTTGAACCCGGCACGCCTGGGTGAGAACCAGGAATCCTAACCGCTAGACCATATGGGAAAAGATGTGCTGTCTTATCAGTGACAATCTGAAAAAAAATAAGTTTTCTACTTGGCACAAGCAACTTCTGCAGTTCTATTTGCGCAGCTTGCCTCGTTAACACAGTTGTAAGCAAATCAGTCTCATAAGCTGAAAGATGAACGTTCGATTCTTAGACGGGGTACTGGTCCCTCGTTTTCTCAATCGATTCTGTCTCCATCTTGGCTACAGGGCCACAGATTTTTCCGATTCAGTACCAAAACATAACCAATTTAGTTCCTAAACTGTTTCCACGTACAAGGCATGGGGCAGCTTTTGAATGTGTGTACTAGTTCCAAAGGAGTGTCACTCCCATAGCAGGAAGTAAACCAGTCGACCAGGGATACTAGGTCCTATCCACTTTTCCACGTGGGACAAGTTATACACTAAGCAGCAAGATAAATTTAAAAAAAAAAAAAAAAAAAAAAAAAGAAGTTTTTGCTCTGATTAAATAGCTTTTACATCACAAAAGAAAAAAGTTGCCACATGAGCATGGTACTTAGCACGTCAGTTGGTAATCTGAAGTTCATGAGGTTTTTTCCTCACACGTGGAACTATTCTCCCCCCTTTTCTTGGGATATTGTGTCACCCACTCAGAACTTTCTCACTGAAACATTTCCGATTCGAAAGGAAACAGGAGCCTTAGTGACAGACAGAACACATGGATTGTTGCGTCCCTTGACGCTTTGGAGTAATAAGGTGTAGTTGAGAATGGTTTAAGCTATGAAACAAAATGAAATCTTGTGCTAAAGGTCAGTAAGAGCCACAAATACCCTGATGTTCAGCATTTTTGACTGCAAAGTACAAAATCTACCTGAAATATTATTGTCTGGAAAATACATTTCTGTCTTTGATTGTTGGCAGTAGTACAGTAAAAGGTGCGTTCCCATACCGGGAGTCGAACCCGGGCCGCCTGGGTGAAAACCAGGAATCCTAACCGCTAGACCATATGGGAATGGATAGCTACACACTGAGGTATCTATTGAAAAAAATCAGCTCGGGGGCTTGCACAAGAAACGTCTGCAGATTGGCACGTGCATCTTACCTCGTTAGCGCAGTAGGTAGCGCGTCAGTCTCATAATCTGAAGGTCGTGAGTTCGATACTCACACGGGGCAGCGGGCTCCTCTTTTCCGAAGAGATTTTGTCAAAAACTTAGAACTTTCCTGTTCATTTCTAACACGTTTCTGATAAGTAAGGATTTGTGAACCCAAATGACACATGGGATGCTGGTTCTCTTGACCCGTTTGCTGTATAAAGAGGCAGATGAGAGTGATTTGAGCTATGAAAAAAAATTAAATCTTGTGCCAAAGGTCGTCACAATGAATGTAACCAAAAGCTGGTGTTCAGAATGATTGACAGCTAAGCGCAAAATCTACCTGAAATACTTTTGTCTGAAAAACACCCGCGTCAGTCTCATAATCTGAAGGTCGTAAGTTCGATCCTCACACGGGGCAGCAGGCTCCTCTTTTCCGAAGAGATTTTGTCAAAAACTTAGAACTTTCCCTTTCAGTTCTAACACGTTTCTGATAAGTAAGGATTTGTGAACCCAAATGACAGATGGGACACATGGGTTGCTGTTTCTCTTGACCCGTTTGCTGTATAAAGAGGCAGATGAGAGTGATTTGAGCTGTTTGACAGCTAAGCGCAAAATCTACCTGAAATACTTTTGTCTGAAAAACACCCGTCAGTAGCGAGCGCGTCAGTCTCATATTCTGAAGTTCGTGAGTTCGATACTCACACGGGGCAGCGGGCTCCTCTTTTCCGAAGAGATTTTGTCAAAAACTTAGAACTTTCCTGTTCATTTCTAACACGTTTCTGATAAGTAAGGATTTGTGAACCCAAATGACACATGGGATGCTGGTTCTCTTGACCCGTTTGCTGTATAAAGAGGCAGATGAGAGTGATTTGAGCTATGAAAAAAAATTAAATCTTGTGCCAAAGGTCGTCACAATGAATGTAACCAAAAGCTGGTGTTCAGAATGATTGACAGCTAAGCGCAAAATCTACCTGAAATACTTTTGTCTGAAAAACACCCGCGTCAGTCTCATAATCTGAAGGTCGTGAGTTCGATCCTCACACGGGGCAGCAGGCTCCTCTTTTCCGAAGAGATTTTGTCAAAAACTTAGAACTTTCCCTTTCAGTTCTAACACGTTTCTGATAAGTAAGGATTTGTGAACCCAAATGACAGATGGGACACATGGGTTGCTGTTTCTCTTGACCCGTTTGCTGTATAAAGAGGCAGATGAGAGTGATTTGAGCTGTTTGACAGCTAAGCGCAAAATCTACCTGAAATACTTTTGTCTGAAAAACACCCGTCAGTAGCGAGCGCGTCAGTCTCATATTCTGAAGTTCGTGAGTTCGATCCTCACATGGGGAAGCGGTACCCTCTTTTCTGAAGAGATTCTGTCACCAAATTAGAACTTTCCCTTTCAGATTTAAAATGTTTCTGATAAGTAAGAATTTGCGAACCCAAATGACAGACAGGACACATGGGTTGTTGATTCTCTTGACACGTTTGCTGTAAAAGGGGCTAGTTGAGATTGATTTGAGCTATGAAACCAAATTAAATCTTGTGCCAAAGTTCATCACAACGAACGGACCAAAAGATGGCGTTCAGAATTTTCGACAGCTTAACGCAAATTCTACCTGAAATACTTTTGTCTGAAAAACACCTTTGTCTTTGAATGTTGGTGGCAGTACAGAAAAGTACATTCCCATACCGGGAGTTGAACCCGGCCCGCCTGGGTGAGAACCAGGAATCCTAACCGCTAGACCATATGGGAAAAGATGTGCTGTCTTATCAGTGACAATCTGAAAAAAAATAAGTTTTCTACTTGGCACAAGCAACTTCTGCAGTTCTATTTGCGCAGCTTGCCCTGTTAACACAGTTGTAAGCAAATCAGTCTCATAAGCTGAAAGATGAACGTTCGATTCTTAGACGGGGTACTGGTCCCTCGTTTTCTCAATCGATTCTGTCTCCATCTTGGCTACAGGGCCACAGATTTTTCCGATTCAGTACCAAAACATAACCAATTTAGTTCCTAAACTGTTTCCACGTACAAGGCATGGGGCAGCTTTTGAATGTGTGTACTAGTTCCAAAGGAGTGTCACTCCCATAGCAGGAAGTAAACCAGTCGACCAGGGATACTAGGTCCTATCCACTTTTCCACGTGGGACAAGTTATACACTAAGCAGCAAGATAAATTTAAAAAAAAAAAAAAAAAAAAGAAGTTTTTGCTCTGATTAAATAGCTTTTACATCACAAAAGAAAAAAGTTGCCACATGAGCATGGTACTTAGCACGTCAGTTGGTAATCTGAAGTTCATGAGGTTTTTTCCTCACACGTGGAACTATTCTCCCCCCTTTTCTTGGGATATTGTGTCACCCACTCAGAACTTTCTCACTGAAACGTTTCCGATTCGAAAGGAAACAGGAGCCTTAGTGACAGAAAGAACACATGGATTGTTGCGTCCCTTGACGCTTTGGAGTAATAAGGTGTAGTTGAGAATGGTTTAAGCTATGAAACAAAATGAAATCTTGTGCTAAAGGTCAGTAAGAGCCACAAATACCCTGATGTTCAGCATTTTTGACTGCAAAGTACAAAATCTACCTGAAATATTATTGTCTGGAAAATACATTTCTGTCTTTGATTGTTGGCAGTAGTACAGTAAAAGGCGCGTTCCCATACCGGGAGTCGAACGCGGGCCGCCTGGGTGAAAACCGGGAATCCTAACCGCTAGACCATATGGGAATGGATAGCTACACACTGAGGTATCTATTGAAAAAAATCAGCTCGGGGGCTTGCACAAGAAACGTCTGCAGATTGGCACGTGCATCTTACCTCGTTAGCGCAGTAGGTAGCGCAGTAGGTAGCGCGTCAGTCTCATAATCTGAAGGTCGTGAGTTCGATACTCACACGGGGCAGCGGGCTCCTCTTTTCCGAAGAGATTTTGTCAAAAACTTAGAACTTTCCTGTTCATTTCTAACACGTTTCTGATAAGTAAGGATTTGTGAACCCAAATGACACATGGGATGCTGGTTCTCTTGACCCGTTTGCTGTATAAAGAGGCAGATGAGAGTGATTTGAGCTATGAAAAAAAATTAAATCTTGTGCCAAAGGTCGTCACAATGAATGTAACCAAAAGCTCGTGTTCAGAATGATTGACAGCTAAGCGCAAAATCTACCTGAAATACTTTTGTCTGAAAAACACCCGCGTCAGTCTCATAATCTGAAGGTCGTAAGTTCGATCCTCACACGGGGCAGCAGGCTCCTCTTTTCCGAAGAGATTTTGTCAAAAACTTAGAACTTTCCCTTTCAGTTCTAACACGTTTCTGATAAGTAAGGATTTGTGAACCCAAATGACAGATGGGACACATGGGTTGCTGTTTCTCTTGACCCGTTTGCTGTATAAAGAGGCAGATGAGAGTGATTTGAGCTGTTTGACAGCTAAGCGCAAAATCTACCTGAAATACTTTTGTCTGAAAAACACCCGTCAGTAGCGAGCGCGTCAGTCTCATATTCTGAAGTTCCTGAGTTCGATACTCACACGGGCCAGCGGGCTCCTCTTTTCCGAAGAGATTTTGTCAAAAACTTAGAACTTTCCTGTTCATTTCTAACACGTTTCTGATAAGTAAGGATTTGTGAACCCAAATGACACATGGGATGCTGGTTCTCTTGACCCGTTTGCTGTATAAAGAGGCAGATGAGAGTGATTTGAGCTATGAAAAAAAATTAAATCTTGTGCCAAAGGTCGTCACAATGAATGTAACCAAAAGCTGGTGTTCAGAATGATTGACAGCTAAGCGCAAAATCTACCTGAAATACTTTTGTCTGAAAAACACCCGCGTCAGTCTCATAATCTGAAGGTCGTGAGTTCGATCCTCACACGGGGCAGCAGGCTCCTCTTTTCCGAAGAGATTTTGTCAAAAACTTAGAACTTTCCCTTTCAGTTCTAACACGTTTCTGATAAGTAAGGATTTGTGAACCCAAATGACAGATGGGACACATGGGTTGCTGTTTCTCTTGACCCGTTTGCTGTATAAAGAGGCAGATGAGAGTGATTTGAGCTGTTTGACAGCTAAGCGCAAAATCTACCTGAAATACTTTTGTCTGAAAAACACCCGTCAGTAGCGAGCGCGTCAGTCTCATATTCTGAAGTTCGTGAGTTCGATCCTCACATGGGGAAGCGGTACCCTCTTTTCTGAAGAGATTCTGTCACCAAATTAGAACTTTCCCTTTCAGATTTAAAATGTTTCTGATAAGTAAGAATTTGCGAACCCAAATGACAGACAGGACACATGGGTTGTTGATTCTCTTGACACGTTTGCTGTAAAAGGGGCTAGTTGAGATTGATTTGAGCTATGAAACCAAATTAAATCTTGTGCCAAAGTTCATCACAACGAACGGACCAAAAGATGGCGTTCAGAATTTTCGACAGCTTAACGCAAATTTTACCTGAAATACTTTTGTCTGAAAAACACCTTTGTCTTTGAATGTTGGTGGCAGTACAGAAAAGTACATTCCCATACCGGGAGTTGAACCCGGCCCGCCTGGGTGAGAACCAGGAATCCTAACCGCTAGACCATATGGGAAAAGATGTGCTGTTTTATCAGTGACAATCTGAAAAAAAATAAGTTTTCTACTTGGCACAAGCAACTTCTGCAGTTCTATTTGCGCAGCTTGCCTCGTTAACACAGTTGTAAGCAAATCAGTCTCATAAGCTGAAAGATGAACGTTCGATTCTTAGACGGGGTACTGGTCCCTCGTTTTCTCAATCGATTCTGTCTCCATCTTGGCTACAGGGCCACAGATTTTTCCGATTCAGTACCAAAACATAACCAATTTAGTTCCTAAACTGTTTCCACGTACAAGGCATGGGGCAGCTTTTGAATGTGTGTACTAGTTCCAAAGGAGTGTCACTCCCATAGCAGGAAGTAAACCAGTCGACCAGGGATACTAGGTCCTATCCACTTTTCCACGTGGGACAAGTTATACACTAAGCAGCAAGATAAATTTAAAAAAAAAAAAAAAAAAAAAAAAGAAGTTTTTGCTCTGATTAAATAGCTTTTACATCACAAAAGAAAAAAGTTGCCACATGAGCATGGTACTTAGCACGTCAGTTGGTAATCTGAAGTTCATGAGGTTTTTTCCTCACACGTGGAACTATTCTCCCCCCTTTTCTTGGGATATTGTGTCACCCACTCAGAACTTTCTCACTGAAACGTTTCCGATTCGAAAGGAAACAGGAGCCTTAGTGACAGAAAGAACACATGGATTGTTGCGTCCCTTGACGCTTTGGAGTAATAAGGTGTAGTTGAGAATGGTTTAAGCTATGAAACAAAATGAAATCTTGTGCTAAAGGTCAGTAAGAGCCACAAATACCCTGATGTTCAGCATTTTTGACTGCAAAGTACAAAATCTACCTGAAATATTATTGTCTGGAAAATACATTTCTGTCTTTGATTGTTGGCAGTAGTACAGTAAAAGGTGCTTTCCCATACCGGGAGTCGAACACGGGCCGCCTGGGTGAAAACCAGGAATCCTAACCGCTAGACCATATGGGAATGGATAGCTACACACTGAGGTATCTATTGAAAAAAATCAGCTCGGGGGCTTGCACAAGAAACGTCTGCAGATTGGCACGTGCATCTTACCTCGTTAGCGCAGTAGGTAGCGCGTCAGTCTCATAATCTGAAGGTCGTGAGTTCGATACTCACACGGGGCAGCGGGCTCCTCTTTTCCGAAGAGATTTTGTCAAAAACTTAGAACTTTCCTGTTCATTTCTAACACGTTTCTGATAAGTAAGGATTTGTGAACCCAAATGACACATGGGATGCTGGTTCTCTTGACCCGTTTGCAGTATAAAGAGGCAGATGAGAGTGATTTGAGCTATGAAAAAAAATTAAATCTTGTGCCAAAGGTCGTCACAATGAATGTAACCAAAAGCTCGTGTTCAGAATGATTGACAGCTAAGCGCAAAATCTACCTGAAATACTTTTGTCTGAAAAACACCCGCGTCAGTCTCATAATCTGAAGGTCGTAAGTTCGATCCTCACACGGGGCAGCAGGCTCCTCTTTTCCGAAGAGATTTTGTCAAAAACTTAGAACTTTCCCTTTCAGTTCTAACACGTTTCTGATAAGTAAGGATTTGTGAACCCAAATGACAGATGGGACACATGGGTTGCTGTTTCTCTTGACCCGTTTGCTGTATAAAGAGGCAGATGAGAGTGATTTGAGCTGTTTGACAGCTAAGCGCAAAATCTACCTGAAATACTTTTGTCTGAAAAACACCCGTCAGTAGCGAGCGCGTCAGTCTCATATTCTGAAGTTCGTGAGTTCGATACTCACACGGGCCAGCGGGCTCCTCTTTTCCGAAGAGATTTTGTCAAAAACTTAGAACTTTCCTGTTCATTTCTAACACGTTTCTGATAAGTAAGGATTTGTGAACCCAAATGACACATGGGATGCTGGTTCTCTTGACCCGTTTGCTGTATAAAGAGGCAGATGAGAGTGATTTGAGCTATGAAAAAAAATTAAATCTTGTGCCAAAGGTCGTCACAATGAATGTAACCAAAAGCTGGTGTTCAGAATGATTGACAGCTAAGCGCAAAATCTACCTGAAATACTTTTGTCTGAAAAACACCCGCGTCAGTCTCATAATCTGAAGGTCGTGAGTTCGATCCTCACACGGGGCAGCAGGCTCCTCTTTTCCGAAGAGATTTTGTCAAAAACTTAGAACTTTCCCTTTCAGTTCTAAAACGTTTCTGATAAGTAAGGATTTGTGAACCCAAATGACAGATGGGACACATGGGTTGCTGTTTCTCTTGACCCGTTTGCTGTATAAAGAGGCAGATGAGAGTGATTTGAGCTGTTTGACAGCTAAGCGCAAAATCTACCTGAAATACTTTTGTCTGAAAAACACCCGTCAGTAGCGAGCGCGTCAGTCTCATATTCTGAAGTTCGTGAGTTCGATCCTCACATGGGGAAGCGGTACCCTCTTTTCTGAAGAGATTCTGTCACCAAATTAGAACTTTCCCTTTCAGATTTAAAATGTTTCTGATAAGTAAGAATTTGCGAACCCAAATGACAGACAGGACACATGGGTTGTTGATTCTCTTGACACGTTTGCTGTAAAAGGGGCTAGTTGAGATTGATTTGAGCTATGAAACCAAATTAAATCTTGTGCCAAAGTTCATCACAACGAACGGACCAAAAGATGGCGTTCAGAATTTTCGACAGCTTAACGCAAATTTTACCTGAAATACTTTTGTCTGAAAAACACCTTTGTCTTTGAATGTTGGTGGCAGTACAGAAAAGTACATTCCCATACCGGGAGTTGAACCCGGCCCGCCTGGGTGAGAACAAGGAATCCTAACCGCTAGACCATATGGGAAAAGATGTGCTGTCTTATCAGTGACAATCTGAAAAAAAATAAGTTTTCTACTTGGCACAAGCAACTTCTGCAGTTCTATTTGCGCAGCTTGCCTCGTTAACACAGTTGTAAGCAAATCAGTCTCATAAGCTGAAAGATGAACGTTCGATTCTTAGACGGGGTACTGGTCCCTCGTTTTCTCAATCGATTCTGTCTCCATCTTGGCTACAGGGCCACAGATTTTTCCGATTCAGTACCAAAACATAACCAATTTAGTTCCTAAACTGTTTCCACGTACAAGGCATGGGGCAGCTTTTGAATGTGTGTACTAGTTCCAAAGGAGTGTCACTCCCATAGCAGGAAGTAAACCAGTCGACCAGGGATACTAGGTCCTATCCACTTTTCCACGTGGGACAAGTTATACACTAAGCAGCAAGATAAATTTAAAAAAAAAAAAAAAAAAAAAAGAAGTTTTTGCTCTGATTAAATAGCTTTTACATCACAAAAGAAAAAAGTTGCCACATGAGCATGGTACTTAGCACGTCAGTTGGTAATCTGAAGTTCATGAGGTTTTTTCCTCACACGTGGAACTATTCTCCCCCCTTTTCTTGGGATATTGTGTCACCCACTCAGAACTTTCTCACTGAAACGTTTCCGATTCGAAAGGAAACAGGAGCCTTAGTGACAGAAAGAACACATGGATTGTTGCGTCCCTTGACGCTTTGGAGTAATAAGGTGTAGTTGAGAATGGTTTAAGCTATGAAACAAAATGAAATCTTGTGCTAAAGGTCAGTAAGAGCCACAAATACCCTGATGTTCAGCATTTTTGACTGCAAAGTACAAAATCTACCTGAAATATTATTGTCTGGAAAATACATTTCTGTCTTTGATTGTTGGCAGTAGTACAGTAAAAGGTGCGTTCCCATACCGGGAGTCGAACCCGGGCCGCCTGGGTGAAAACCAGGAATCCTAACCGCTAGACCATATGGGAATGGATAGCTACACACTGAGGTATCTATTGAAAAAAATCAGCTCGGGGGCTTGCACAAGAAACGTCTGCAGATTGGCACGTGCATCTTACCTCGTTAGCGCAGTAGGTAGCGCGTCAGTCTCATAATCTGAAGGTCGTGAGTTCGATACTCACACGGGCCAGCAGGCTCCTCTTTTCCGAAGAGATTTTGTCAAAAACTTAGAACTTTCCTGTTCATTTCTAACACGTTTCTGATAAGTAAGGATTTGTGAACCCAAATGACACATGGGATGCTGGTTCTCTTGACCCGTTTGCTGTATAAAGAGGCAGATGAGAGTGATTTGAGCTATGAAAAAAAATTAAATCTTGTGCCAAAGGTCGTCACAATGAATGTAACCAAAAGCTGGTGTTCAGAATGATTGACAGCTAAGCGCAAAATCTACCTGAAATACTTTTGTCTGAAAAACACCCGCGTCAGTCTCATAATCTGAAGGTCGTAAGTTCGATCCTCACACGGGGCAGCAGGCTCCTCTTTTCCGAAGAGATTTTGTCAAAAACTTAGAACTTTCCCTTTCAGTTCTAACACGTTTCTGATAAGTAAGGATTTGTGAACCCAAATGACAGATGGGACACATGGGTTGCTGTTTCTCTTGACCCGTTTGCTGTATAAAGAGGCAGATGAGAGTGATTTGAGCTGTTTGACAGCTAAGCGCAAAATCTACCTGAAATACTTTTGTCTGAAAAACACCCGTCAGTAGCGAGCGCGTCAGTCTCATATTCTGAAGTTCGTGAGTTCGATACTCACACGGGGCAGCGGGCTCCTCTTTTCCGAAGAGATTTTGTCAAAAACTTAGAACTTTCCTGTTCATTTCTAACACGTTTCTGATAAGTAAGGATTTGTGAACCCAAATGACACATGGGATGCTGGTTCTCTTGACCCGTTTGCTGTATAAAGAGGCAGATGAGAGTGATTTGAGCTATGAAAAAAAATTAAATCTTGTGCCAAAGGTCGTCACAATGAATGTAACCAAAAGCTGGTGTTCAGAATGATTGACAGCTAAGCGCAAAATCTACCTGAAATACTTTTGTCTGAAAAACACCCGCGTCAGTCTCATAATCTGAAGGTCGTGAGTTCGATCCTCACACGGGGCAGCAGGCTCCTCTTTTCCGAAGAGATTTTGTCAAAAACTTAGAACTTTCCCTTTCAGTTCTAACACGTTTCTGATAAGTAAGGATTTGTGAACCCAAATGACAGATGGGACACATGGGTTGCTGTTTCTCTTGACCCGTTTGCTGTATAAAGAGGCAGATGAGAGTGATTTGAGCTGTTTGACAGCTAAGCGCAAAATCTACCTGAAATACTTTTGTCTGAAAAACACCCGTCAGTAGCGAGCGCGTCAGTCTCATATTCTGAAGTTCGTGAGTTCGATCCTCACATGGGGAAGCGGTACCCTCTTTTCTGAAGAGATTCTGTCACCAAATTAGAACTTTCCCTTTCAGATTTAAAATGTTTCTGATAAGTAAGAATTTGCGAACCCAAATGACAGACAGGACACATGGGTTGTTGATTCTCTTGACACGTTTGCTGTAAAAGGGGCTAGTTGAGATTGATTTGAGCTATGAAACCAAATTAAATCTTGTGCCAAAGTTCATCACAACGAACGGACCAAAAGATGGCGTTCAGAATTTTCGACAGCTTAACGCAAATTCTTCCTGAAATACTTTTGTCTGAAAAACACCTTTGTCTTTGAATGTTGGTGGCAGTACAGAAAAGTACATTCCCATACCGGGAGTTGAACCCGGCCCGCCTGGGTGAGAACCAGGAATCCTAACCGCTAGACCATATGGGAAAAGATGTGCTGTCTTATCAGTGACAATCTGAAAAAAAATAAGTTTTCTACTTGGCACAAGCAACTTCTGCAGTTCTATTTGCGCAGCTTGCCCTGTTAACACAGTTGTAAGCAAATCAGTCTCATAAGCTGAAAGATGAACGTTCGATTCTTAGACGGGGTACTGGTCCCTCGTTTTCTCAATCGATTCTGTCTCCATCTTGGCTACAGGGCCACAGATTTTTCCGATTCAGTACCAAAACATAACCAATTTAGTTCCTAAACTGTTTCCACGTACAAGGCATGGGGCAGCTTTTGAATGTGTGTACTAGTTCCAAAGGAGTGTCACTCCCATAGCAGGAAGTAAACCAGTCGACCAGGGATACTAGGTCCTATCCACTTTTCCACGTGGGACAAGTTATACACTAAGCAGCAAGATAAATTTAAAAAAAAAAAAAAAAAAAAGAAGTTTTTGCTCTGATTAAATAGCTTTTACATCACAAAAGAAAAAAGTTGCCACATGAGCATGGTACTTAGCACGTCAGTTGGTAATCTGAAGTTCATGAGGTTTTTTCCTCACACGTGGAACTATTCTCCCCCCTTTTCTTGGGATATTGTGTCACCCACTCAGAACTTTCTCACTGAAACGTTTCCGATTCGAAAGGAAACAGGAGCCTTAGTGACAGAAAGAACACATGGATTGTTGCGTCCCTTGACGCTTTGGAGTAATAAGGTGTAGTTGAGAATGGTTTAAGCTATGAAACAAAATGAAATCTTGTGCTAAAGGTCAGTAAGAGCCACAAATACCCTGATGTTCAGCATTTTTGACTGCAAAGTACAAAATCTACCTGAAATATTATTGTCTGGAAAATACATTTCTGTCTTTGATTGTTGGCAGTAGTACAGTAAAAGGCGCGTTCCCATACCGGGAGTCGAACGCGGGCCGCCTGGGTGAAAACCGGGAATCCTAACCGCTAGACCATATGGGAATGGATAGCTACACACTGAGGTATCTATTGAAAAAAATCAGCTCGGGGGCTTGCACAAGAAACGTCTGCAGATTGGCACGTGCATCTTACCTCGTTAGCGCAGTAGGTAGCGCAGTAGGTAGCGCGTCAGTCTCATAATCTGAAGGTCGTGAGTTCGATACTCACACGGGGCAGCGGGCTCCTCTTTTCCGAAGAGATTTTGTCAAAAACTTAGAACTTTCCTGTTCATTTCTAACACGTTTCTGATAAGTAAGGATTTGTGAACCCAAATGACACATGGGATGCTGGTTCTCTTGACCCGTTTGCTGTATAAAGAGGCAGATGAGAGTGATTTGAGCTATGAAAAAAAATTAAATCTTGTGCCAAAGGTCGTCACAATGAATGTAACCAAAAGCTCGTGTTCAGAATGATTGACAGCTAAGCGCAAAATCTACCTGAAATACTTTTGTCTGAAAAACACCCGCGTCAGTCTCATAATCTGAAGGTCGTAAGTTCGATCCTCACACGGGGCAGCAGGCTCCTCTTTTCCGAAGAGATTTTGTCAAAAACTTAGAACTTTCCCTTTCAGTTCTAACACGTTTCTGATAAGTAAGGATTTGTGAACCCAAATGACAGATGGGACACATGGGTTGCTGTTTCTCTTGACCCGTTTGCTGTATAAAGAGGCAGATGAGAGTGATTTGAGCTGTTTGACAGCTAAGCGCAAAATCTACCTGAAATACTTTTGTCTGAAAAACACCCGTCAGTAGCGAGCGCGTCAGTCTCATATTCTGAAGTTCCTGAGTTCGATACTCACACGGGCCAGCGGGCTCCTCTTTTCCGAAGAGATTTTGTCAAAAACTTAGAACTTTCCTGTTCATTTCTAACACGTTTCTGATAAGTAAGGATTTGTGAACCCAAATGACACATGGGATGCTGGTTCTCTTGACCCGTTTGCTGTATAAAGAGGCAGATGAGAGTGATTTGAGCTATGAAAAAAAATTAAATCTTGTGCCAAAGGTCGTCACAATGAATGTAACCAAAAGCTGGTGTTCAGAATGATTGACAGCTAAGCGCAAAATCTACCTGAAATACTTTTGTCTGAAAAACACCCGCGTCAGTCTCATAATCTGAAGGTCGTGAGTTCGATCCTCACACGGGGCAGCAGGCTCCTCTTTTCCGAAGAGATTTTGTCAAAAACTTAGAACTTTCCCTTTCAGTTCTAACACGTTTCTGATAAGTAAGGATTTGTGAACCCAAATGACAGATGGGACACATGGGTTGCTGTTTCTCTTGACCCGTTTGCTGTATAAAGAGGCAGATGAGAGTGATTTGAGCTGTTTGACAGCTAAGCGCAAAATCTACCTGAAATACTTTTGTCTGAAAAACACCCGTCAGTAGCGAGCGCGTCAGTCTCATATTCTGAAGTTCGTGAGTTCGATCCTCACATGGGGAAGCGGTACCCTCTTTTCTGAAGAGATTCTGTCACCAAATTAGAACTTTCCCTTTCAGATTTAAAATGTTTCTGATAAGTAAGAATTTGCGAACCCAAATGACAGACAGGACACATGGGTTGTTGATTCTCTTGACACGTTTGCTGTAAAAGGGGCTAGTTGAGATTGATTTGAGCTATGAAACCAAATTAAATCTTGTGCCAAAGTTCATCACAACGAACGGACCAAAAGATGGCGTTCAGAATTTTCGACAGCTTAACGCAAATTTTACCTGAAATACTTTTGTCTGAAAAACACCTTTGTCTTTGAATGTTGGTGGCAGTACAGAAAAGTACATTCCCATACCGGGAGTTGAACCCGGCCCGCCTGGGTGAGAACCAGGAATCCTAACCGCTAGACCATATGGGAAAAGATGTGCTGTTTTATCAGTGACAATCTGAAAAAAAATAAGTTTTCTACTTGGCACAAGCAACTTCTGCAGTTCTATTTGCGCAGCTTGCCTCGTTAACACAGTTGTAAGCAAATCAGTCTCATAAGCTGAAAGATGAACGTTCGATTCTTAGACGGGGTACTGGTCCCTCGTTTTCTCAATCGATTCTGTCTCCATCTTGGCTACAGGGCCACAGATTTTTCCGATTCAGTACCAAAACATAACCAATTTAGTTCCTAAACTGTTTCCACGTACAAGGCATGGGGCAGCTTTTGAATGTGTGTACTAGTTCCAAAGGAGTGTCACTCCCATAGCAGGAAGTAAACCAGTCGACCAGGGATACTAGGTCCTATCCACTTTTCCACGTGGGACAAGTTATACACTAAGCAGCAAGATAAATTTAAAAAAAAAAAAAAAAAAAAAAAAGAAGTTTTTGCTCTGATTAAATAGCTTTTACATCACAAAAGAAAAAAGTTGCCACATGAGCATGGTACTTAGCACGTCAGTTGGTAATCTGAAGTTCATGAGGTTTTTTCCTCACACGTGGAACTATTCTCCCCCCTTTTCTTGGGATATTGTGTCACCCACTCAGAACTTTCTCACTGAAACGTTTCCGATTCGAAAGGAAACAGGAGCCTTAGTGACAGAAAGAACACATGGATTGTTGCGTCCCTTGACGCTTTGGAGTAATAAGGTGTAGTTGAGAATGGTTTAAGCTATGAAACAAAATGAAATCTTGTGCTAAAGGTCAGTAAGAGCCACAAATACCCTGATGTTCAGCATTTTTGACTGCAAAGTCCAAAATCTACCTGAAATATTATTGTCTGGAAAATACATTTCTGTCTTTGATTGTTGGCAGTAGTACAGTAAAAGGTGCTTTCCCATACCGGGAGTCGAACACGGGCCGCCTGGGTGAAAACCAGGAATCCTAACCGCTAGACCATATGGGAATGGATAGCTACACACTGAGGTATCTATTGAAAAAAATCAGCTCGGGGGCTTGCACAAGAAACGTCTGCAGATTGGCACGTGCATCTTACCTCGTTAGCGCAGTAGGTAGCGCGTCAGTCTCATAATCTGAAGGTCGTGAGTTCGATACTCACACGGGGCAGCGGGCTCCTCTTTTCCGAAGAGATTTTGTCAAAAACTTAGAACTTTCCTGTTCATTTCTAACACGTTTCTGATAAGTAAGGATTTGTGAACCCAAATGACACATGGGATGCTGGTTCTCTTGACCCGTTTGCAGTATAAAGAGGCAGATGAGAGTGATTTGAGCTATGAAAAAAAATTAAATCTTGTGCCAAAGGTCGTCACAATGAATGTAACCAAAAGCTCGTGTTCAGAATGATTGACAGCTAAGCGCAAAATCTACCTGAAATACTTTTGTCTGAAAAACACCCGCGTCAGTCTCATAATCTGAAGGTCGTAAGTTCGATCCTCACACGGGGCAGCAGGCTCCTCTTTTCCGAAGAGATTTTGTCAAAAACTTAGAACTTTCCCTTTCAGTTCTAACACGTTTCTGATAAGTAAGGATTTGTGAACCCAAATGACAGATGGGACACATGGGTTGCTGTTTCTCTTGACCCGTTTGCTGTATAAAGAGGCAGATGAGAGTGATTTGAGCTGTTTGACAGCTAAGCGCAAAATCTACCTGAAATACTTTTGTCTGAAAAACACCCGTCAGTAGCGAGCGCGTCAGTCTCATATTCTGAAGTTCGTGAGTTCGATACTCACACGGGCCAGCGGGCTCCTCTTTTCCGAAGAGATTTTGTCAAAAACTTAGAACTTTCCTGTTCATTTCTAACACGTTTCTGATAAGTAAGGATTTGTGAACCCAAATGACACATGGGATGCTGGTTCTCTTGACCCGTTTGCTGTATAAAGAGGCAGATGAGAGTGATTTGAGCTATGAAAAAAAATTAAATCTTGTGCCAAAGGTCGTCACAATGAATGTAACCAAAAGCTGGTGTTCAGAATGATTGACAGCTAAGCGCAAAATCTACCTGAAATACTTTTGTCTGAAAAACACCCGCGTCAGTCTCATAATCTGAAGGTCGTGAGTTCGATCCTCACACGGGGCAGCAGGCTCCTCTTTTCCGAAGAGATTTTGTCAAAAACTTAGAACTTTCCCTTTCAGTTCTAAAACGTTTCTGATAAGTAAGGATTTGTGAACCCAAATGACAGATGGGACACATGGGTTGCTGTTTCTCTTGACCCGTTTGCTGTATAAAGAGGCAGATGAGAGTGATTTGAGCTGTTTGACAGCTAAGCGCAAAATCTACCTGAAATACTTTTGTCTGAAAAACACCCGTCAGTAGCGAGCGCGTCAGTCTCATATTCTGAAGTTCGTGAGTTCGATCCTCACATGGGGAAGCGGTACCCTCTTTTCTGAAGAGATTCTGTCACCAAATTAGAACTTTCCCTTTCAGATTTAAAATGTTTCTGATAAGTAAGAATTTGCGAACCCAAATGACAGACAGGACACATGGGTTGTTGATTCTCTTGACACGTTTGCTGTAAAAGGGGCTAGTTGAGATTGATTTGAGCTATGAAACCAAATTAAATCTTGTGCCAAAGTTCATCACAACGAACGGACCAAAAGATGGCGTTCAGAATTTTCGACAGCTTAACGCAAATTTTACCTGAAATACTTTTGTCTGAAAAACACCTTTGTCTTTGAATGTTGGTGGCAGTACAGAAAAGTACATTCCCATACCGGGAGTTGAACCCGGCCCGCCTGGGTGAGAACCAGGAATCCTAACCGCTAGACCATATGGGAAAAGATGTGCTGTCTTATCAGTGACAATCTGAAAAAAAATAAGTTTTCTACTTGGCACAAGCAACTTCTGCAGTTCTATTTGCGCAGCTTGCCTCGTTAACACAGTTGTAAGCAAATCAGTCTCATAAGCTGAAAGATGAACGTTCGATTCTTAGACGGGGTACTGGTCCCTCGTTTTCTCAATCGATTCTGTCTCCATCTTGGCTACAGGGCCACAGATTTTTCCGATTCAGTACCAAAACATAACCAATTTAGTTCCTAAACTGTTTCCACGTACAAGGCATGGGGCAGCTTTTGAATGTGTGTACTAGTTCCAAAGGAGTGTCACTCCCATAGCAGGAAGTAAACCAGTCGACCAGGGATACTAGGTCCTATCCACTTTTCCACGTGGGACAAGTTATACACTAAGCAGCAAGATAAATTTAAAAAAAAAAAAAAAAAAAAAAGAAGTTTTTGCTCTGATTAAATAGCTTTTACATCACAAAAGAAAAAAGTTGCCACATGAGCATGGTACTTAGCACGTCAGTTGGTAATCTGAAGTTCATGAGGTTTTTTCCTCACACGTGGAACTATTCTCCCCCCTTTTCTTGGGATATTGTGTCACCCACTCAGAACTTTCTCACTGAAACGTTTCCGATTCGAAAGGAAACAGGAGCCTTAGTGACAGAAAGAACACATGGATTGTTGCGTCCCTTGACGCTTTGGAGTAATAAGGTGTAGTTGAGAATGGTTTAAGCTATGAAACAAAATGAAATCTTGTGCTAAAGGTCAGTAAGAGCCACAAATACCCTGATGTTCAGCATTTTTGACTGCAAAGTACAAAATCTACCTGAAATATTATTGTCTGGAAAATACATTTCTGTCTTTGATTGTTGGCAGTAGTACAGTAAAAGGTGCGTTCCCATACCGGGAGTCGAACACGGGCCGCCTGGGTGAAAACCAGGAATCCTAACCGCTAGACCATATGGGAATGGATAGCTACACACTGAGGTATCTATTGAAAAAAATCAGCTCGGGGGCTTGCACAAGAAACGTCTGCAGATTGGCACGTGCATCTTACCTCGTTAGCGCAGTAGGTAGCGCGTCAGTCTCATAATCTGAAGGTCGTGAGTTCGATACTCACACGGGGCAGCGGGCTCCTCTTTTCCGAAGAGATTTTGTCAAAAACTTAGAACTTTCCTGTTCATTTCTAACACGTTTCTGATAAGTAAGGATTTGTGAACCCAAATGACACATGGGATGCTGGTTCTCTTGACCCGTTTGCAGTATAAAGAGGCAGATGAGAGTGATTTGAGCTATGAAAAAAAATTAAATCTTGTGCCAAAGGTCGTCACAATGAATGTAACCAAAAGCTCGTGTTCAGAATGATTGACAGCTAAGCGCAAAATCTACCTGAAATACTTTTGTCTGAAAAACACCCGCGTCAGTCTCATAATCTGAAGGTCGTAAGTTCGATCCTCACACGGGGCAGCAGGCTCCTCTTTTCCGAAGAGATTTTGTCAAAAACTTAGAACTTTCCCTTTCAGTTCTAACACGTTTCTGATAAGTAAGGATTTGTGAACCCAAATGACAGATGGGACACATGGGTTGCTGTTTCTCTTGACCCGTTTGCTGTATAAAGAGGCAGATGAGAGTGATTTGAGCTGTTTGACAGCTAAGCGCAAAATCTACCTGAAATACTTTTGTCTGAAAAACACCCGTCAGTAGCGAGCGCGTCAGTCTCATATTCTGAAGTTCGTGAGTTCGATACTCACACGGGCCAGCGGGCTCCTCTTTTCCGAAGAGATTTTGTCAAAAACTTAGAACTTTCCTGTTCATTTCTAACACGTTTCTGATAAGTAAGGATTTGTGAACCCAAATGACACATGGGATGCTGGTTCTCTTGACCCGTTTGCTGTATAAAGAGGCAGATGAGAGTGATTTGAGCTATGAAAAAAAATTAAATCTTGTGCCAAAGGTCGTCACAATGAATGTAACCAAAAGCTGGTGTTCAGAATGATTGACAGCTAAGCGCAAAATCTACCTGAAATACTTTTGTCTGAAAAACACCCGCGTCAGTCTCATAATCTGAAGGTCGTGAGTTCGATCCTCACACGGGGCAGCAGGCTCCTCTTTTCCGAAGAGATTTTGTCAAAAACTTAGAACTTTCCCTTTCAGTTCTAAAACGTTTCTGATAAGTAAGGATTTGTGAACCCAAATGACAGATGGGACACATGGGTTGCTGTTTCTCTTGACCCGTTTGCTGTATAAAGAGGCAGATGAGAGTGATTTGAGCTGTTTGACAGCTAAGCGCAAAATCTACCTGAAATACTTTTGTCTGAAAAACACCCGTCAGTAGCGAGCGCGTCAGTCTCATATTCTGAAGTTCGTGAGTTCGATCCTCACATGGGGAAGCGGTACCCTCTTTTCTGAAGAGATTCTGTCACCAAATTAGAACTTTCCCTTTCAGATTTAAAATGTTTCTGATAAGTAAGAATTTGCGAACCCAAATGACAGACAGGACACATGGGTTGTTGATTCTCTTGACACGTTTGCTGTAAAAGGGGCTAGTTGAGATTGATTTGAGCTATGAAACCAAATTAAATCTTGTGCCAAAGTTCATCACAACGAACGGACCAAAAGATGGCGTTCAGAATTTTCGACAGCTTAACGCAAATTCTACCTGAAATACTTTTGTCTGAAAAACACCTTTGTCTTTGAATGTTGGTGGCAGTACAGAAAAGTACATTCCCATACCGGGAGTTGAACCCGGCACGCCTGGGTGAGAACCAGGAATCCTAACCGCTAGACCATATGGGAAAAGATGTGCTGTCTTATCAGTGACAATCTGAAAAAAAATAAGTTTTCTACTTGGCACAAGCAACTTCTGCAGTTCTATTTGCGCAGCTTGCCTCGTTAACACAGTTGTAAGCAAATCAGTCTCATAAGCTGAAAGATGAACGTTCGATTCTTAGACGGGGTACTGGTCCCTCGTTTTCTCAATCGATTCTGTCTCCATCTTGGCTACAGGGCCACAGATTTTTCCGATTCAGTACCAAAACATAACCAATTTAGTTCCTAAACTGTTTCCACGTACAAGGCATGGGGCAGCTTTTGAATGTGTGTACTAGTTCCAAAGGAGTGTCACTCCCATAGCAGGAAGTAAACCAGTCGACCAGGGATACTAGGTCCTATCCACTTTTCCACGTGGGACAAGTTATACACTAAGCAGCAAGATAAATTTAAAAAAAAAAAAAAAAAAAAAAAAAGAAGTTTTTGCTCTGATTAAATAGCTTTTACATCACAAAAGAAAAAAGTTGCCACATGAGCATGGTACTTAGCACGTCAGTTGGTAATCTGAAGTTCATGAGGTTTTTTCCTCACACGTGGAACTATTCTCCCCCCTTTTCTTGGGATATTGTGTCACCCACTCAGAACTTTCTCACTGAAACATTTCCGATTCGAAAGGAAACAGGAGCCTTAGTGACAGACAGAACACATGGATTGTTGCGTCCCTTGACGCTTTGGAGTAATAAGGTGTAGTTGAGAATGGTTTAAGCTATGAAACAAAATGAAATCTTGTGCTAAAGGTCAGTAAGAGCCACAAATACCCTGATGTTCAGCATTTTTGACTGCAAAGTACAAAATCTACCTGAAATATTATTGTCTGGAAAATACATTTCTGTCTTTGATTGTTGGCAGTAGTACAGTAAAAGGTGCGTTCCCATACCGGGAGTCGAACCCGGGCCGCCTGGGTGAAAACCAGGAATCCTAACCGCTAGACCATATGGGAATGGATAGCTACACACTGAGGTATCTATTGAAAAAAATCAGCTCGGGGGCTTGCACAAGAAACGTCTGCAGATTGGCACGTGCATCTTACCTCGTTAGCGCAGTAGGTAGCGCGTCAGTCTCATAATCTGAAGGTCGTGAGTTCGATACTCACACGGGGCAGCGGGCTCCTCTTTTCCGAAGAGATTTTGTCAAAAACTTAGAACTTTCCTGTTCATTTCTAACACGTTTCTGATAAGTAAGGATTTGTGAACCCAAATGACACATGGGATGCTGGTTCTCTTGACCCGTTTGCTGTATAAAGAGGCAGATGAGAGTGATTTGAGCTATGAAAAAAAATTAAATCTTGTGCCAAAGGTCGTCACAATGAATGTAACCAAAAGCTGGTGTTCAGAATGATTGACAGCTAAGCGCAAAATCTACCTGAAATACTTTTGTCTGAAAAACACCCGCGTCAGTCTCATAATCTGAAGGTCGTAAGTTCGATCCTCACACGGGGCAGCAGGCTCCTCTTTTCCGAAGAGATTTTGTCAAAAACTTAGAACTTTCCCTTTCAGTTCTAACACGTTTCTGATAAGTAAGGATTTGTGAACCCAAATGACAGATGGGACACATGGGTTGCTGTTTCTCTTGACCCGTTTGCTGTATAAAGAGGCAGATGAGAGTGATTTGAGCTGTTTGACAGCTAAGCGCAAAATCTACCTGAAATACTTTTGTCTGAAAAACACCCGTCAGTAGCGAGCGCGTCAGTCTCATATTCTGAAGTTCGTGAGTTCGATACTCACACGGGGCAGCGGGCTCCTCTTTTCCGAAGAGATTTTGTCAAAAACTTAGAACTTTCCTGTTCATTTCTAACACGTTTCTGATAAGTAAGGATTTGTGAACCCAAATGACACATGGGATGCTGGTTCTCTTGACCCGTTTGCTGTATAAAGAGGCAGATGAGAGTGATTTGAGCTATGAAAAAAAATTAAATCTTGTGCCAAAGGTCGTCACAATGAATGTAACCAAAAGCTGGTGTTCAGAATGATTGACAGCTAAGCGCAAAATCTACCTGAAATACTTTTGTCTGAAAAACACCCGCGTCAGTCTCATAATCTGAAGGTCGTGAGTTCGATCCTCACACGGGGCAGCAGGCTCCTCTTTTCCGAAGAGATTTTGTCAAAAACTTAGAACTTTCCCTTTCAGTTCTAACACGTTTCTGATAAGTAAGGATTTGTGAACCCAAATGACAGATGGGACACATGGGTTGCTGTTTCTCTTGACCCGTTTGCTGTATAAAGAGGCAGATGAGAGTGATTTGAGCTGTTTGACAGCTAAGCGCAAAATCTACCTGAAATACTTTTGTCTGAAAAACACCCGTCAGTAGCGAGCGCGTCAGTCTCATATTCTGAAGTTCGTGAGTTCGATCCTCACATGGGGAAGCGGTACCCTCTTTTCTGAAGAGATTCTGTCACCAAATTAGAACTTTCCCTTTCAGATTTAAAATGTTTCTGATAAGTAAGAATTTGCGAACCCAAATGACAGACAGGACACATGGGTTGTTGATTCTCTTGACACGTTTGCTGTAAAAGGGGCTAGTTGAGATTGATTTGAGCTATGAAACCAAATTAAATCTTGTGCCAAAGTTCATCACAACGAACGGACCAAAAGATGGCGTTCAGAATTTTCGACAGCTTAACGCAAATTCTACCTGAAATACTTTTGTCTGAAAAACACCTTTGTCTTTGAATGTTGGTGGCAGTACAGAAAAGTACATTCCCATACCGGGAGTTGAACCCGGCCCGCCTGGGTGAGAACCAGGAATCCTAACCGCTAGACCATATGGGAAAAGATGTGCTGTCTTATCAGTGACAATCTGAAAAAAAATAAGTTTTCTACTTGGCACAAGCAACTTCTGCAGTTCTATTTGCGCAGCTTGCCTCGTTAACACAGTTGTAAGCAAATCAGTCTCATAAGCTGAAAGATGAACGTTCGATTCTTAGACGGGGTACTGGTCCCTCGTTTTCTCAATCGATTCTGTCTCCATCTTGGCTACAGGGCCACAGATTTTTCCGATTCAGTACCAAAACATAACCAATTTAGTTCCTAAACTGTTTCCACGTACAAGGCATGGGGCAGCTTTTGAATGTGTGTACTAGTTCCAAAGGAGTGTCACTCCCATAGCAGGAAGTAAACCAGTCGACCAGGGATACTAGGTCCTATCCACTTTTCCACGTGGGACAAGTTATACACTAAGCAGCAAGATAAATTTAAAAAAAAAAAAAAAAAAAAAAAAAGAAGTTTTTGCTCTGATTAAATAGCTTTTACATCACAAAAGAAAAAAGTTGCCACATGAGCATGGTACTTAGCACGTCAGTTGGTAATCTGAAGTTCATGAGGTTTTTTCCTCACACGTGGAACTATTCTCCCCCCTTTTCTTGGGATATTGTGTCACCCACTCAGAACTTTCTCACTGAAACATTTCCGATTCGAAAGGAAACAGGAGCCTTAGTGACAGACAGAACACATGGATTGTTGCGTCCCTTGACGCTTTGGAGTAATAAGGTGTAGTTGAGAATGGTTTAAGCTATGAAACAAAATGAAATCTTGTGCTAAAGGTCAGTAAGAGCCACAAATACCCTGATGTTCAGCATTTTTGACTGCAAAGTACAAAATCTACCTGAAATATTATTGTCTGGAAAATACATTTCTGTCTTTGATTGTTGGCAGTAGTACAGTAAAAGGTGCGTTCCCATACCGGGAGTCGAACCCGGGCCGCCTGGGTGAAAACCAGGAATCCTAACCGCTAGACCATATGGGAATGGATAGCTACACACTGAGGTATCTATTGAAAAAAATCAGCACGGGGGCTTGCACAAGAAACGTCTGCAGATTGGCACGTGCATCTTACCTCGTTAGCGCAGTAGGTAGCGCGTCAGTCTCATAATCTGAAGGTCGTGAGTTCGATACTCACACGGGGCAGCGGGCTCCTCTTTTCCGAAGAGATTTTGTCAAAAACTTAGAACTTTCCTGTTCATTTCTAACACGTTTCTGATAAGTAAGGATTTGTGAACCCAAATGACACATGGGATGCTGGTTCTCTTGACCCGTTTGCTGTATAAAGAGGCAGATGAGAGTGATTTGAGCTATGAAAAAAAATTAAATCTTGTGCCAAAGGTCGTCACAATGAATGTAACCAAAAGCTGGTGTTCAGAATGATTGACAGCTAAGCGCAAAATCTACCTGAAATACTTTTGTCTGAAAAACACCCGCGTCAGTCTCATAATCTGAAGGTCGTAAGTTCGATCCTCACACGGGGCAGCAGGCTCCTCTTTTCCGAAGAGATTTTGTCAAAAACTTAGAACTTTCCCTTTCAGTTCTAACACGTTTCTGATAAGTAAGGATTTGTGAACCCAAATGACAGATGGGACACATGGGTTGCTGTTTCTCTTGACCCGTTTGCTGTATAAAGAGGCAGATGAGAGTGATTTGAGCTGTTTGACAGCTAAGCGCAAAATCTACCTGAAATACTTTTGTCTGAAAAACACCCGTCAGTAGCGAGCGCGTCAGTCTCATATTCTGAAGTTCGTGAGTTCGATACTCACACGGGGCAGCGGGCTCCTCTTTTCCGAAGAGATTTTGTCAAAAACTTAGAACTTTCCTGTTCATTTCTAACACGTTTCTGATAAGTAAGGATTTGTGAACCCAAATGACACATGGGATGCTGGTTCTCTTGACCCGTTTGCTGTATAAAGAGGCAGATGAGAGTGATTTGAGCTATGAAAAAAAATTAAATCTTGTGCCAAAGGTCGTCACAATGAATGTAACCAAAAGCTGGTGTTCAGAATGATTGACAGCTAAGCGCAAAATCTACCTGAAATACTTTTGTCTGAAAAACACCCGCGTCAGTCTCATAATCTGAAGGTCGTGAGTTCGATCCTCACACGGGGCAGCAGGCTCCTCTTTTCCGAAGAGATTTTGTCAAAAACTTAGAACTTTCCCTTTCAGTTCTAACACGTTTCTGATAAGTAAGGATTTGTGAACCCAAATGACAGATGGGACACATGGGTTGCTGTTTCTCTTGACCCGTTTGCTGTATAAAGAGGCAGATGAGAGTGATTTGAGCTGTTTGACAGCTAAGCGCAAAATCTACCTGAAATACTTTTGTCTGAAAAACACCCGTCAGTAGCGAGCGCGTCAGTCTCATATTCTGAAGTTCGTGAGTTCGATCCTCACATGGGGAAGCGGTACCCTCTTTTCTGAAGAGATTCTGTCACCAAATTAGAACTTTCCCTTTCAGATTTAAAATGTTTCTGATAAGTAAGAATTTGCGAACCCAAATGACAGACAGGACACATGGGTTGTTGATTCTCTTGACACGTTTGCTGTAAAAGGGGCTAGTTGAGATTGATTTGAGCTATGAAACCAAATTAAATCTTGTGCCAAAGTTCATCACAACGAACGGACCAAAAGATGGCGTTCAGAATTTTCGACAGCTTAACGCAAATTCTACCTGAAATACTTTTGTCTGAAAAACACCTTTGTCTTTGAATGTTGGTGGCAGTACAGAAAAGTACATTCCCATACCGGGAGTTGAACCCGGCCCGCCTGGGTGAGAACCAGGAATCCTAACCGCTAGACCATATGGGAAAAGATGTGCTGTCTTATCAGTGACAATCTGAAAAAAAATAAGTTTTCTACTTGGCACAAGCAACTTCTGCAGTTCTATTTGCGCAGCTTGCCTCGTTAACACAGTTGTAAGCAAATCAGTCTCATAAGCTGAAAGATGAACGTTCGATTCTTAGACGGGGTACTGGTCCCTCGTTTTCTCAATCGATTCTGTCTCCATCTTGGCTACAGGGCCACAGATTTTTCCGATTCAGTACCAAAACATAACCAATTTAGTTCCTAAACTGTTTCCACGTACAAGGCATGGGGCAGCTTTTGAATGTGTGTACTAGTTCCAAAGGAGTGTCACTCCCATAGCAGGAAGTAAACCAGTCGACCAGGGATACTAGGTCCTATCCACTTTTCCACGTGGGACAAGTTATACACTAAGCAGCAAGATAAATTTAAAAAAAAAAAAAAAAAAAAAAAAGAAGTTTTTGCTCTGATTAAATAGCTTTTACATCACAAAAGAAAAAAGTTGCCACATGAGCATGGTACTTAGCACGTCAGTTGGTAATCTGAAGTTCATGAGGTTTTTTCCTCACACGTGGAACTATTCTCCCCCCTTTTCTTGGGATATTGTGTCACCCACTCAGAACTTTCTCACTGAAACATTTCCGATTCGAAAGGAAACAGGAGCCTTAGTGACAGACAGAACACATGGATTGTTGCGTCCCTTGACGCTTTGGAGTAATAAGGTGTAGTTGAGAATGGTTTAAGCTATGAAACAAAATGAAATCTTGTGCTAAAGGTCAGTAAGAGCCACAAATACCCTGATGTTCAGCATTTTTGACTGAAAAGTACAAAATCTACCTGAAATATTATTGTCTGGAAAATACATTTCTGTCTTTGATTGTTGGCAGTAGTACAGTAAAAGGTGCGTTCCCATACCGGGAGTCGAACCCGGGCCGCCTGGGTGAAAACCAGGAATCCTAACCGCTAGACCATATGGGAATGGATAGCTACACACTGAGGTATCTATTGAAAAAAATCAGCTCGGGGGCTTGCACAAGAAACGTCTGCAGATTGGCACGTGCATCTTACCTCGTTAGCGCAGTAGGTAGCGCGTCAGTCTCATAATCTGAAGGTCGTGAGTTCGATACTCACACGGGGCAGCGGGCTCCTCTTTTCCGAAGAGATTTTGTCAAAAACTTAGAACTTTCCTGTTCATTTCTAACACGTTTCTGATAAGTAAGGATTTGTGAACCCAAATGACACATGGGATGCTGGTTCTCTTGACCCGTTTGCTGTATAAAGAGGCAGATGCGAGTGATTTGAGCTATGAAAAAAAATTAAATCTTGTGCCAAAGGTCATCACAATGAATGTAACCAAAAGCTGGTGTTCAGAATGATTGACAGCTAAGCGCAAAATCTACCTGAAATACTTTTGTCTGAAAAACACCCGCGTCAGTCTCATAATCTGAAGGTCGTAAGTTCGATCCTCACACGGGGCAGCAGGCTCCTCTTTTCCGAAGAGATTTTGTCAAAAACTTAGAACTTTCCCTTTCAGTTCTAACACGTTTCTGATAAGTAAGGATTTGTGAACCCAAATGACAGATGGGACACATGGGTTGCTGTTTCTCTTGACCCGTTTGCTGTATAAAGAGGCAGATGAGAGTGATTTGAGCTGTTTGACAGCTAAGCGCAAAATCTACCTGAAATACTTTTGTCTGAAAAACACCCGTCAGTAGCGAGCGCGTCAGTCTCATATTCTGAAGTTCGTGAGTTCGATCCTCACATGGGGAAGCGGTCTCCTCTTTTCTGAAGAGATTCTGTCACCAAATTAGAACTTTCCCTTTCAGATTTAAAATGTTTCTGATAAGTAAGAATTTGCGAACCCAAATGACAGACAGGACACATGGGTTGTTGATTCTCTTGACACGTTTGCTGTAAAAGGGGCTAGTTGAGATTGATTTGAGCTATGAAACCAAATTAAATCTTGTGCCAAAGTTCATCACAACGAACGGACCAAAAGATGGCGTTCAGAATTTTCGACAGCTTAACGCAAATTCTACCTGAAATACTTTTGTCTGAAAAA
The DNA here is from genome assembly GCF_039654945.1 of Dendrobates tinctorius. NCBI lineage: Eukaryota > Metazoa > Chordata > Amphibia > Anura > Dendrobatidae > Dendrobates > Dendrobates tinctorius. The sequence continues at coordinate 12,123,294 of NW_027361939.1, read as the reverse complement.
CACCTTTGTCTTTGAATGTTGGTGGCAGTACAGAAAAGTACATTCCCATACCGGGAGTTGAACCCGGCCCGCCTGGGTGAGAACCAGGAATCCTAACCGCTAGACCATATGGGAAAAGTTGTGCTGTCTTATCAGTGACAATCTGAAAAAAAATAAGTTTTCTACTTGGCACAAGCAACTTCTGCAGTTCTATTTGCGCAGCTTGCCTCGTTAACACAGTTGTAAGCAAATCAGTCTCATAAGCTGAAAGATGAACGTTCGATTCTTAGACGGGGTACTGGTCCCTCGTTTTCTCAATCGATTCTGTCTCCATCTTGGCTACAGGGCCACAGATTTTTCCGATTCAAAACCAAAACATAACCAATTTAGTTCCTAAACTGTTTCCACGTACAAGGCATGGGGCAGCTTTTGAATGTGTGTACTAGTTCCAAAGGAGTGTCACTCCCATAGCAGGAAGTAAACCAGTCGACCAGGGATACTAGGTCCTATCCACTTTTCCACGTGGGACAAGTTATACACTAAGCAGCAAGATAAATTTAAAAAAAAAAAAAAAAAAAAAAAAGAAGTTTTTGCTCTGATTAAATAGCTTTTACATCACAAAAGAAAAAAGTTGCCACATGAGCATGGTACTTAGCACGTCAGTTGGTAATCTGAAGTTCATGAGGTTTTTTCCTCACACGTGGAACTATTCTCCCCCCTTTTCTTGGGATATTGTGTCACCCACTCAGAACTTTCTCACTGAAACATTTCCGATTTGAAAGGAAACAGGAGCCTTAGTGACAGACAGAACACATGGATTGTTGCGTCCCTTGACGCTTTGGAGTAATAAGGTGTAGTTGAGAATGGTTTAAGCTATGAAACAAAATGAAATCTTGTGCTAAAGGTCAGTAAGAGCCACAAATACCCTGATGTTCAGCATTTTTGACTGCAAAGTACAAAATCTACCTGAAATATTATTGTCTGGAAAATACATTTCTGTCTTTGATTGTTGGCAGTAGTACAGTAAAAGGTGCGTTCCCATACCGGGAGTCGAACCCGGGCCGCTTGGGTGAAAACCAGGAATCCTAACCGCTAGACCATATGGGAATGGATAGCTACACACTGAGGTATCTATTGAAAAAAATCAGCACGGGGGCTTGCACAAGAAACGTCTGCAGATTGGCACGTGCATCTTACCTCGTTAGCGCAGTAGGTAGCGCGTCAGTCTCATAATCTGAAGGTCGTGAGTTCGATACTCACACGGGGCAGCGGGCTCCTCTTTTCCGAAGAGATTTTGTCAAAAACTTAGAACTTTCCTGTTCATTTCTAACACGTTTCTGATAAGTAAGGATTTGTGAACCCAAATGACACATGGGATGCTGGTTCTCTTGACCCGTTTGCTGTATAAAGAGGCAGATGAGAGTGATTTGAGCTATGAAAAAAAATTAAATCTTGTGCCAAAGGTCGTCACAATGAATGTAACCAAAAGCTGATGTTCAGAATGATTGACAGCTAAGCGCAAAATCTACCTGAAATACTTTTGTCTGAAAAACACCCGCGTCAGTCTCATAATCTGAAGGTCGTAAGTTCGATCCTCACACGGGGCAGCAGGCTCCTCTTTTCCGAAGAGATTTTGTCAAAAACTTAGAACTTTCCCTTTCAGTTCTAACACGTTTCTGATAAGTAAGGATTTGTGAACCCAAATGACAGATGGGACACATGGGTTGCTGTTTCTCTTGACCCGTTTGCTGTATAAAGAGGCAGATGAGAGTGATTTGAGCTGTTTGACAGCTAAGCGCAAAATCTACCTGAAATACTTTTGTCTGAAAAACACCCGTCAGTAGCGAGCGCGTCAGTCTCATATTCTGAAGTTCGTGAGTTCGATACTCACACGGGGCAGCGGGCTCCTCTTTTCCGAAGAGATTTTGTCAAAAACTTAGAACTTTCCTGTTCATTTCTAACACGTTTCTGATAAGTAAGGATTTGTGAACCCAAATGACACATGGGATGCTGGTTCTCTTGACCCGTTTGCTGTATAAAGAGGCAGATGAGAGTGATTTGAGCTATGAAAAAAAATTAAATCTTGTGCCAAAGGTCGTCACAATGAATGTAACCAAAAGCTGGTGTTCAGAATGATTGACAGCTAAGCGCAAAATCTACCTGAAATACTTTTGTCTGAAAAACACCCGCGTCAGTCTCATAATCTGAAGGTCGTGAGTTCGATCCTCACACGGGGCAGCAGGCTCCTCTTTTCCGAAGAGATTTTGTCAAAAACTTAGAACTTTCCCTTTCAGTTCTAACACGTTTCTGATAAGTAAGGATTTGTGAACCCAAATGACAGATGGGACACATGGGTTGCTGTTTCTCTTGACCCGTTTGCTGTATAAAGAGGCAGATGAGAGTGATTTGAGCTGTTTGACAGCTAAGCGCAAAATCTACCTGAAATACTTTTGTCTGAAAAACACCCGTCAGTAGCGAGCGCGTCAGTCTCATATTCTGAAGTTCGTGAGTTCGATCCTCACATGGGGAAGCGGTACCCTCTTTTCTGAAGAGATTCTGTCACCAAATTAGAACTTTCCCTTTCAGATTTAAAATGTTTCTGATAAGTAAGAATTTGCGAACCCAAATGACAGACAGGACACATGGGTTGTTGATTCTCTTGACACGTTTGCTGTAAAAGGGGCTAGTTGAGATTGATTTGAGCTATGAAACCAAATTAAATCTTGTGCCAAAGTTCATCACAACGAACGGACCAAAAGATGGCGTTCAGAATTTTCGACAGCTTAACGCAAATTCTACCTGAAATACTTTTGTCTGAAAAACACCTTTGTCTTTGAATGTTGGTGGCAGTACAGAAAAGTACATTCCCATACCGGGAGTTGAACCCGGCCCGCCTGGGTGAGAACCAGGAATCCTAACCGCTAGACCATATGGGAAAAGATGTGCTGTCTTATCAGTGACAATCTGAAAAAAAATAAGTTTTCTACTTGGCACAAGCAACTTCTGCAGTTCTATTTGCGCAGCTTGCCTCGTTAACACAGTTGTAAGCAAATCAGTCTCATAAGCTGAAAGATGAACGTTCGATTCTTAGACGGGGTACTGGTCCCTCGTTTTCTCAATCGATTCTGTCTCCATCTTGGCTACAGGGCCACAGATTTTTCCGATTCAGTACCAAAACATAACCAATTTAGTTCCTAAACTGTTTCCACGTACAAGGCATGGGGCAGCTTTTGAATGTGTGTACTAGTTCCAAAGGAGTGTCACTCCCATAGCAGGAAGTAAACCAGTCGACCAGGGATACTAGGTCCTATCCACTTTTCCACGTGGGACAAGTTATACACTAAGCAGCAAGATAAATTTAAAAAAAAAAAAAAAAAAAAGAAGTTTTTGCTCTGATTAAATAGCTTTTACATCACAAAAGAAAAAAGTTGCCACATGAGCATGGTACTTAGCACGTCAGTTGGTAATCTGAAGTTCATGAGGTTTTTTCCTCACACGTGGAACTATTCTCCCCCCTTTTCTTGGGATATTGTGTCACCCACTCAGAACTTTCTCACTGAAACGTTTCCGATTCGAAAGGAAACAGGAGCCTTAGTGACAGAAAGAACACATGGATTGTTGCGTCCCTTGACGCTTTGGAGTAATAAGGTGTAGTTGAGAATGGTTTAAGCTATGAAACAAAATGAAATCTTGTGCTAAAGGTCAGTAAGAGTCACAAATACCCTGATGTTCAGCATTTTTGACTGCAAAGTACAAAATCTACCTGAAATATTATTGTCTGGAAAATACATTTCTGTCTTTGATTGTTGGCAGTAGTACAGTAAAAGGTGCGTTCCCATACCGGGAGTCGAACGCGGGCCGCCTGGGTGAAAACCGGGAATCCTAACCGCTAGACCATATGGGAATGGATAGCTACACACTGAGGTATCTATTGAAAAAAATCAGCTCGGGGGCTTGCACAAGAAACGTCTGCAGATAGGCAAGTGCATCTTACCTCGTTAGCGCAGTAGGTAGCGCGTCAGTCTCATAATCTGAAGGTCGTGAGTTCGATACTCACACGGGGCAGCGGGCTCCTCTTTTCCGAAGAGATTTTGTCAAAAACTTAGAACTTTCCTGTTCATTTCTAACACGTTTCTGATAAGTAAGGATTTGTGAACCCAAATGACACATGGGATGCTGGTTCTCTTGACCCGTTTGCTGTATAAAGAGGCAGATGAGAGTGATTTGAGCTATGAAAAAAAATTAAATCTTGTGCCAAAGGTCGTCACAATGAATGTAACCAAAAGCTGGTGTTCAGAATGATTGACAGCTAAGCGCAAAATCTACCTGAAATACTTTTGTCTGAAAAACACCCGCGTCAGTCTCATAATCTGAAGGTCGTAAGTTCGATCCTCACACGGGGCAGCAGGCTCCTCTTTTCCGAAGAGATTTTGTCAAAAACTTAGAACTTTCCCTTTCAGTTCTAACACGTTTCTGATAAGTAAGGATTTGTGAACCCAAATGACAGATGGGACACATGGGTTGCTGTTTCTCTTGACCCGTTTGCTGTATAAAGAGGCAGATGAGAGTGATTTGAGCTGTTTGACAGCTAAGCGCAAAATCTACCTGAAATACTTTTGTCTGAAAAACACCCGTCAGTAGCGAGCGCGTCAGTCTCATATTCTGAAGTTCGTGAGTTCGATACTCACACGGGGCAGCGGGCTCCTCTTTTCCGAAGAGATTTTGTCAAAAACTTAGAACTTTCCTGTTCATTTCTAACACGTTTCTGATAAGTAAGGATTTGTGAACCCAAATGACACATGGGATGCTGGTTCTCTTGACCCGTTTGCTGTATAAAGAGGCAGATGAGAGTGATTTGAGCTATGAAAAAAAATTAAATCTTGTGCCAAAGGTCGTCACAATGAATGTAACCAAAAGCTGGTGTTCAGAATGATTGACAGCTAAGCGCAAAATCTACCTGAAATACTTTTGTCTGAAAAACACCCGCGTCAGTCTCATAATCTGAAGGTCGTGAGTTCGATCCTCACACGGGGCAGCAGGCTCCTCTTTTCCGAAGAGATTTTGTCAAAAACTTAGAACTTTCCCTTTCAGTTCTAACACGTTTCTGATAAGTAAGGATTTGTGAACCCAAATGACAGATGGGACACATGGGTTGCTGTTTCTCTTGACCCGTTTGCTGTATAAAGAGGCAGATGAGAGTGATTTGAGCTGTTTGACAGCTAAGCGCAAAATCTACCTGAAATACTTTTGTCTGAAAAACACCCGTCAGTAGCGAGCGCGTCAGTCTCATATTCTGAAGTTCGTGAGTTCGATCCTCACATGGGGAAGCGGTACCCTCTTTTCTGAAGAGATTCTGTCACCAAATTAGAACTTTCCCTTTCAGATTTAAAATGTTTCTGATAAGTAAGAATTTGCGAACCCAAATGACAGACAGGACACATGGGTTGTTGATTCTCTTGACACGTTTGCTGTAAAAGGGGCTAGTTGAGATTGATTTGAGCTATGAAACCAAATTAAATCTTGTGCCAAAGTTCATCACAACGAACGGACCAAAAGATGGCGTTCAGAATTTTCGACAGCTTAACGCAAATTCTACCTGAAATACTATTGTCTGAAAAACACCTTTGTCTTTGAATGTTGGTGGCAGTACAGAAAAGTACATTCCCATACCGGGAGTTGAACCCGGCACGCCTGGGTGAGAACCAGGAATCCTAACCGCTAGACCATATGGGAAAAGATGTGCTGTCTTATCAGTGACAATCTGAAAAAAAATAAGTTTTCTACTTGGCACAAGCAACTTCTGCAGTTCTATTTGCGCAGCTTGCCTCGTTAACACAGTTGTAAGCAAATCAGTCTCATAAGCTGAAAGATGAACGTTCGATTCTTAGACGGGGTACTGGTCCCTCGTTTTCTCAATCGATTCTGTCTCCATCTTGGCTACAGGGCCACAGATTTTTCCGATTCAGTACCAAAACATAACCAATTTAGTTCCTAAACTGTTTCCACGTACAAGGCATGGGGCAGCTTTTGAATGTGTGTACTAGTTCCAAAGGAGTGTCACTCCCATAGCAGGAAGTAAACCAGTCGACCAGGGATACTAGGTCCTATCCACTTTTCCACGTGGGACAAGTTATACACTAAGCAGCAAGATAAATTTAAAAAAAAAAAAAAAAAAAAGAAGTTTTTGCTCTGATTAAATAGCTTTTACATCACAAAAGAAAAAAGTTGCCACATGAGCATGGTACTTAGCACGTCAGTTGGTAATCTGAAGTTCATGAGGTTTTTTCCTCACACGTGGAACTATTCTCCCCCCTTTTCTTGGGATATTGTGTCACCCACTCAGAACTTTCTCACTGAAACGTTTCCGATTCGAAAGGAAACAGGAGCCTTAGTGACAGAAAGAACACATGGATTGTTGCGTCCCTTGACGCTTTGGAGTAATAAGGTGTAGTTGAGAATGGTTTAAGCTATGAAACAAAATGAAATCTTGTGCTAAAGGTCAGTAAGAGCCACAAATACCCTGATGTTCAGCATTTTTGACTGCAAAGTACAAAATCTACCTGAAATATTATTGTCTGGAAAATACATTTCTGTCTTTGATTGTTGGCAGTAGTACAGTAAAAGGTGCGTTCCCATACCGGGAGTCGAACGCGGGCCGCCTGGGTGAAAACCGGGAATCCTAACCGCTAGACCATATGGGAATGGATAGCTACACACTGAGGTATCTATTGAAAAAAATCAGCTCGGGGGCTTGCACAAGAAACGTCTGCAGATTGGCACGTGCATCTTACCTCGTTAGCGCAGTAGGTAGCGCAGTAGGTAGCGCGTCAGTCTCATAATCTGAAGGTCGTGAGTTCGATACTCACACGGGGCAGCGGGCTCCTCTTTTCCGAAGAGATTTTGTCAAAAACTTAGAACTTTCCTGTTCATTTCTAACACGTTTCTGATAAGTAAGGATTTGTGAACCCAAATGACACATGGGATGCTGGTTCTCTTGACCCGTTTGCTGTATAAAGAGGCAGATGAGAGTGATTTGAGCTATGAAAAAAAATTAAATCTTGTGCCAAAGGTCGTCACAATGAATGTAACCAAAAGCTCGTGTTCAGAATGATTGACAGCTAAGCGCAAAATCTACCTGAAATACTTTTGTCTGAAAAACACCCGCGTCAGTCTCATAATCTGAAGGTCGTAAGTTCGATCCTCACACGGGGCAGCAGGCTCCTCTTTTCCGAAGAGATTTTGTCAAAAACTTAGAACTTTCCCTTTCAGTTCTAACACGTTTCTGATAAGTAAGGATTTGTGAACCCAAATGACAGATGGGACACATGGGTTGCTGTTTCTCTTGACCCGTTTGCTGTATAAAGAGGCAGATGAGAGTGATTTGAGCTGTTTGACAGCTAAGCGCAAAATCTACCTGAAATACTTTTGTCTGAAAAACACCCGTCAGTAGCGAGCGCGTCAGTCTCATATTCTGAAGTTCCTGAGTTCGATACTCACACGGGCCAGCGGGCTCCTCTTTTCCGAAGAGATTTTGTCAAAAACTTAGAACTTTCCTGTTCATTTCTAACACGTTTCTGATAAGTAAGGATTTGTGAACCCAAATGACACATGGGATGCTGGTTCTCTTGACCCGTTTGCTGTATAAAGAGGCAGATGAGAATGATTTGAGCTATGAAAAAAAATTAAATCTTGTGCCAAAGGTCGTCACAATGAATGTAACCAAAAGCTGGTGTTCAGAATGATTGACAGCTAAGCGCAAAATCTACCTGAAATACTTTTGTCTGAAAAACACCCGCGTCAGTCTCATAATCTGAAGGTCGTGAGTTCGATCCTCACACGGGGCAGCAGGCTCCTCTTTTCCGAAGAGATTTTGTCAAAAACTTAGAACTTTCCCTTTCAGTTCTAACACGTTTCTGATAAGTAAGGATTTGTGAACCCAAATGACAGATGGGACACATGGGTTGCTGTTTCTCTTGACCCGTTTGCTGTATAAAGAGGCAGATGAGAGTGATTTGAGCTGTTTGACAGCTAAGCGCAAAATCTACCTGAAATACTTTTGTCTGAAAAACACCCGTCAGTAGCGAGCGCGTCAGTCTCATATTCTGAAGTTCGTGAGTTCGATCCTCACATGGGGAAGCGGTACCCTCTTTTCTGAAGAGATTCTGTCACCAAATTAGAACTTTCCCTTTCAGATTTAAAATGTTTCTGATAAGTAAGAATTTGCGAACCCAAATGACAGACAGGACACATGGGTTGTTGATTCTCTTGACACGTTTGCTGTAAAAGGGGCTAGTTGAGATTGATTTGAGCTATGAAACCAAATTAAATCTTGTGCCAAAGTTCATCACAACGAACGGACCAAAAGATGGCGTTCAGAATTTTCGACAGCTTAACGCAAATTCTACCTGAAATACTTTTGTCTGAAAAACACCTTTGTCTTTGAATGTTGGTGGCAGTACAGAAAAGTACATTCCCATACCGGGAGTTGAACCCGGCCCGCCTGGGTGAGAACCAGGAATCCTAACCGCTAGACCATATGGGAAAAGATGTGCTGTCTTATCAGTGACAATCTGAAAAAAAATAAGTTTTCTACTTGGCACAAGCAACTTCTGCAGTTCTATTTGCGCAGCTTGCCTCGTTAACACAGTTGTAAGCAAATCAGTCTCATAAGCTGAAAGATGAACGTTCGATTCTTAGACGGGGTACTGGTCCCTCGTTTTCTCAATCGATTCTGTCTCCATCTTGGCTACAGGGCCACAGATTTTTCCGATTCAGTACCAAAACATAACCAATTTAGTTCCTAAACTGTTTCCACGTACAAGGCATGGGGCAGCTTTTGAATGTGTGTACTAGTTCCAAAGGAGTGTCACTCCCATAGCAGGAAGTAAACCAGTCGACCAGGGATACTAGGTCCTATCCACTTTTCCACGTGGGACAAGTTATACACTAAGCAGCAAGATAAATTTAAAAAAAAAAAAAAAAAAAAAAAAGAAGTTTTTGCTCTGATTAAATAGCTTTTACATCACAAAAGAAAAAAGTTGCCACATGAGCATGGTACTTAGCACGTCAGTTGGTAATCTGAAGTTCATGAGGTTTTTTCCTCACACGTGGAACTATTCTCCCCCCTTTTCTTGGGATATTGTGTCACCCACTCAGAACTTTCTCACTGAAACGTTTCCGATTCGAAAGGAAACAGGAGCCTTAGTGACAGAAAGAACACATGGATTGTTGCGTCCCTTGACGCTTTGGAGTAATAAGGTGTAGTTGAGAATGGTTTAAGCTATGAAACAAAATGAAATCTTGTGCTAAAGGTCAGTAAGAGCCACAAATACCCTGATGTTCAGCATTTTTGACTGCAAAGTACAAAATCTACCTGAAATATTATTGTCTGGAAAATACATTTCTGTCTTTGATTGTTGGCAGTAGTACAGTAAAAGGTGCGTTCCCATACCGGGAGTCGAACCCGGGCCGCCTGGGTGAAAACCAGGAATCCTAACCGCTAGACCATATGGGAATGGATAGCTACACACTGAGGTATCTATTGAAAAAAATCAGCTCGGGGGCTTGCACAAGAAACGTCTGCAGATTGGCACGTGCATCTTACCTCGTTAGCGCAGTAGGTAGCGCGTCAGTCTCATAATCTGAAGGTCGTGAGTTCGATACTCACACGGGGCAGCGGGCTCCTCTTTTCCGAAGAGATTTTGTCAAAAACTTAGAACTTTCCTGTTCATTTCTAACACGTTTCTGATAAGTAAGGATTTGTGAACCCAAATGACACATGGGATGCTGGTTCTCTTGACCCGTTTGCTGTATAAAGAGGCAGATGAGAGTGATTTGAGCTATGAAAAAAAATTAAATCTTGTGCCAAAGGTCGTCACAATGAATGTAACCAAAAGCTCGTGTTCAGAATGATTGACAGCTAAGCGCAAAATCTACCTGAAATACTTTTGTCTGAAAAACACCCGCGTCAGTCTCATAATCTGAAGGTCGTAAGTTCGATCCTCACACGGGGCAGCAGGCTCCTCTTTTCCGAAGAGATTTTGTCAAAAACTTAGAACTTTCCCTTTCAGTTCTAACACGTTTCTGATAAGTAAGGATTTGTGAACCCAAATGACAGATGGGACACATGGGTTGCTGTTTCTCTTGACCCGTTTGCTGTATAAAGAGGCAGATGAGAGTGATTTGAGCTGTTTGACAGCTAAGCGCAAAATCTACCTGAAATACTTTTGTCTGAAAAACACCCGTCAGTAGCGAGCGCGTCAGTCTCATATTCTGAAGTTCGTGAGTTCGATACTCACACGGGCCAGCGGGCTCCTCTTTTCCGAAGAGATTTTGTCAAAAACTTAAAACTTTCCTGTTCATTTCTAACACGTTTCTGATAAGTAAGGATTTGTGAACCCAAATGACACATGGGATGCTGGTTCTCTTGACCCGTTTGCTGTATAAAGAGGCAGATGAGAGTGATTTGAGCTATGAAAAAAAATTAAATCTTGTGCCAAAGGTCGTCACAATGAATGTAACCAAAAGCTGGTGTTCAGAATGATTGACAGCTAAGCGCAAAATCTACCTGAAATACTTTTGTCTGAAAAACACCCGCGTCAGTCTCATAATCTGAAGGTCGTGAGTTCGATCCTCACACGGGGCAGCAGGCTCCTCTTTTCCGAAGAGATTTTGTCAAAAACTTAGAACTTTCCCTTTCAGTTCTAAAACGTTTCTGATAAGTAAGGATTTGTGAACCCAAATGACAGATGGGACACATGGGTTGCTGTTTCTCTTGACCCGTTTGCTGTATAAAGAGGCAGATGAGAGTGATTTGAGCTGTTTGACAGCTAAGCGCAAAATCTACCTGAAATACTTTTGTCTGAAAAACACCCGTCAGTAGCGAGCGCGTCAGTCTCATATTCTGAAGTTCGTGAGTTCGATCCTCACATGGGGAAGCGGTACCCTCTTTTCTGAAGAGATTCTGTCACCAAATTAGAACTTTCCCTTTCAGATTTAAAATGTTTCTGATAAGTAAGAATTTGCGAACCCAAATGACAGACAGGACACATGGGTTGTTGATTCTCTTGACACGTTTGCTGTAAAAGGGGCTAGTTGAGATTGATTTGAGCTATGAAACCAAATTAAATCTTGTGCCAAAGTTCATCACAACGAACGGACCAAAAGATGGCGTTCAGAATTTTCGACAGCTTAACGCAAATTTTACCTGAAATACTTTTGTCTGAAAAACACCTTTGTCTTTGAATGTTGGTGGCAGTACAGAAAAGTACATTCCCATACCGGGAGTTGAACCCGGCCCGCCTGGGTGAGAACCAGGAATCCTAACCGCTAGACCATATGGGAAAAGATGTGCTGTCTTATCAGTGACAATCTGAAAAAAAATAAGTTTTCTACTTGGCACAAGCAACTTCTGCAGTTCTATTTGCGCAGCTTGCCTCGTTAACACAGTTGTAAGCAAATCAGTCTCATAAGCTGAAAGATGAACGTTCGATTCTTAGACGGGGTACTGGTCCCTCGTTTTCTCAATCGATTCTGTCTCCATCTTGGCTACAGGGCCACAGATTTTTCCGATTCAGTACCAAAACATAACCAATTTAGTTCCTAAACTGTTTCCACGTACAAGGCATGGGGCAGCTTTTGAATGTGTGTACTAGTTCCAAAGGAGTGTCACTCCCATAGCAGGAAGTAAACCAGTCGACCAGGGATACTAGGTCCTATCCACTTTTCCACGTGGGACAAGTTATACACTAAGCAGCAAGATAAATTTAAAAAAAAAAAAAAAAAAAAAAGAAGTTTTTGCTCTGATTAAATAGCTTTTACATCACAAAAGAAAAAAGTTGCCACATGAGCATGGTACTTAGCACGTCAGTTGGTAATCTGAAGTTCATGAGGTTTTTTCCTCACACGTGGAACTATTCTCCCCCCTTTTCTTGGGATATTGTGTCACCCACTCAGAACTTTCTCACTGAAACGTTTCCGATTCGAAAGGAAACAGGAGCCTTAGTGACAGAAAGAACACATGGATTGTTGCGTCCCTTGACGCTTTGGAGTAATAAGGTGTAGTTGAGAATGGTTTAAGCTATGAAACAAAATGAAATCTTGTGCTAAAGGTCAGTAAGAGCCACAAATACCCTGATGTTCAGCATTTTTGACTGCAAAGTACAAAATCTACCTGAAATATTATTGTCTGGAAAATACATTTCTGTCTTTGATTGTTGGCAGTAGTACAGTAAGAGGTGCGTTCCCATACCGGGAGTCGAACACGGGCCGCCTGGGTGAAAACCAGGAATCCTAACCGCTAGACCATATGGGAATGGATAGCTACACACTGAGGTATCTATTGAAAAAAATCAGCTCGGGGGCTTGCACAAGAAACGTCTGCAGATTGGCACGTGCATCTTACCTCGTTAGCGCAGTAGGTAGCGCGTCAGTCTCATAATCTGAAGGTCGTGAGTTCGATACTCACACGGGGCAGCGGGCTCCTCTTTTCCGAAGAGATTTTGTCAAAAACTTAGAACTTTCCTGTTCATTTCTAACACGTTTCTGATAAGTAAGGATTTGTGAACCCAAATGACACATGGGATGCTGGTTCTCTTGACCCGTTTGCAGTATAAAGAGGCAGATGAGAGTGATTTGAGCTATGAAAAAAAATTAAATCTTGTGCCAAAGGTCGTCACAATGAATGTAACCAAAAGCTCGTGTTCAGAATGATTGACAGCTAAGCGCAAAATCTACCTGAAATACTTTTGTCTGAAAAACACCCGCGTCAGTCTCATAATCTGAAGGTCGTAAGTTCGATCCTCACACGGGGCAGCAGGCTCCTCTTTTCCGAAAAGATTTTGTCAAAAACTTAGAACTTTCCCTTTCAGTTCTAACACGTTTCTGATAAGTAAGGATTTGTGAACCCAAATGACAGATGGGACACATGGGTTGCTGTTTCTCTTGACCCGTTTGCTGTATAAAGAGGCAGATGAGAGTGATTTGAGCTGTTTGACAGCTAAGCGCAAAATCTACCTGAAATACTTTTGTCTGAAAAACACCCGTCAGTAGCGAGCGCGTCAGTCTCATATTCTGAAGTTCGTGAGTTCGATACTCACACGGGCCAGCGGGCTCCTCTTTTCCGAAGAGATTTTGTCAAAAACTTAGAACTTTCCTGTTCATTTCTAACACGTTTCTGATAATTAAGGATTTGTGAACCCAAATGACACATGGGATGCTGGTTCTCTTGACCCGTTTGCTGTATAAAGAGGCAGATGAGAGTGATTTGAGCTATGAAAAAAAATTAAATCTTGTGCCAAAGGTCGTCACAATGAATGTAACCAAAAGCTGGTGTTCAGAATGATTGACAGCTAAGCGCAAAATCTACCTGAAATACTTTTGTCTGAAAAACACCCGCGTCAGTCTCATAATCTGAAGGTCGTGAGTTCGATCCTCACACGGGGCAGCAGGCTCCTCTTTTCCGAAGAGATTTTGTCAAAAACTTAGAACTTTCCCTTTCAGTTCTAAAACGTTTCTGATAAGTAAGGATTTGTGAACCCAAATGACAGATGGGACACATGGGTTGCTGTTTCTCTTGACCCGTTTGCTGTATAAAGAGGCAGATGAGAGTGATTTGAGCTGTTTGACAGCTAAGCGCAAAATCTACCTGAAATACTTTTGTCTGAAAAACACCCGTCAGTAGCGAGCGCGTCAGTCTCATATTCTGAAGTTCGTGAGTTCGATCCTCACATGGGGAAGCGGTACCCTCTTTTCTGAAGAGATTCTGTCACCAAATTAGAACTTTCCCTTTCAGATTTAAAATGTTTCTGATAAGTAAGAATTTGCGAACCCAAATGACAGACAGGACACATGGGTTGTTGATTCTCTTGACACGTTTGCTGTAAAAGGGGCTAGTTGAGATTGATTTGAGCTATGAAACCAAATTAAATCTTGTGCCAAAGTTCATCACAACGAACGGACCAAAAGATGGCGTTCAGAATTTTCGACAGCTTAACGCAAATTCTACCTGAAATACTTTTGTCTGAAAAACACCTTTGTCTTTGAATGTTGGTGGCAGTACAGAAAAGTACATTCCCATACCGGGAGTTGAACCCGGCCCGCCTGGGTGAGAACCAGGAATCCTAACCGCTAGACCATATGGGAAAAGATGTGCTGTCTTATCAGTGACAATCTGAAAAAAAATAAGTTTTCTACTTGGCACAAGCAACTTCTGCAGTTCTATTTGCGCAGCTTGCCTCGTTAACACAGTTGTAAGCAAATCAGTCTCATAAGCTGAAAGATGAACGTTCGATTCTTAGACGGGGTACTGGTCCCTCGTTTTCTCAATCGATTCTGTCTCCATCTTGGCTACAGGGCCACAGATTTTTCCGATTCAGTACCAAAACATAACCAATTTAGTTCCTAAACTGTTTCCACGTACAAGGCATGGGGCAGCTTTTGAATGTGTGTACTAGTTCCAAAGGAGTGTCACTCCCATAGCAGGAAGTAAACCAGTCGACCAGGGATACTAGGTCCTATCCACTTTTCCACGTGGGACAAGTTATACACTAAGCAGCAAGATAAATTTAAAAAAAAAAAAAAAAAAAAAAAAAGAAGTTTTTGCTCTGATTAAATAGCTTTTACATCACAAAAGAAAAAAGTTGCCACATGAGCATGGTACTTAGCACGTCAGTTGGTAATCTGAAGTTCATGAGGTTTTTTCCTCACACGTGGAACTATTCTCCCCCCTTTTCTTGGGATATTGTGTCACCCACTCAGAACTTTCTCACTGAAACATTTCCGATTCGAAAGGAAACAGGAGCCTTAGTGACAGACAGAACACATGGATTGTTGCGTCCCTTGACGCTTTGGAGTAATAAGGTGTAGTTGAGAATGGTTTAAGCTATGAAACAAAATGAAATCTTGTGCTAAAGGTCAGTAAGAGCCACAAATACCCTGATGTTCAGCATTTTTGACTGCAAAGTACAAAATCTACCTGAAATATTATTGTCTGGAAAATACATTTCTGTCTTTGATTGTTGGCAGTAGTACAGTAAAAGGTGCGTTCCCATACCGGGAGTCGAACGCGGGCCGCCTGGGTGAAAACCGGGAATCCTAACCGCTAGACCATATGGGAATGGATAGCTACACACTGAGGTATCTATTGAAAAAAATCAGCTCGGGGGCTTGCACAAGAAACGTCTGCAGATTGGCACGTGCATCTTACCTCGTTAGCGCAGTAGGTAGTGCAGTAGGTAGCGCGTCAGTCTCATAATCTGAAGGTCGTGAGTTCGATACTCACACGGGGCAGCGGGCTCCTCTTTTCCGAAGAGATTTTGTCAAAAACTTAGAACTTTCCTGTTCATTTCTAACACGTTTCTGATAAGTAAGGATTTGTGAACCCAAATGACACATGGGATGCTGGTTCTCTTGACCCGTTTGCTGTATAAAGAGGCAGATGAGAGTGATTTGAGCTATGAAAAAAAATTAAATCTTGTGCCAAAGGTCGTCACAATGAATGTAACCAAAAGCTCGTGTTCAGAATGATTGACAGCTAAGCGCAAAATCTACCTGAAATACTTTTGTCTGAAAAACACCCGCGTCAGTCTCATAATCTGAAGGTCGTAAGTTCGATCCTCACACGGGGCAGCAGGCTCCTCTTTTCCGAAGAGATTTTGTCAAAAACTTAGAACTTTCCCTTTCAGTTCTAACACGTTTCTGATAAGTAAGGATTTGTGAACCCAAATGACAGATGGGACACATGGGTTGCTGTTTCTCTTGACCCGTTTGCTGTATAAAGAGGCAGATGAGAGTGATTTGAGCTGTTTGACAGCTAAGCGCAAAATCTACCTGAAATACTTTTGTCTGAAAAACACCCGTCAGTAGCGAGCGCGTCAGTCTCATATTCTGAAGTTCCTGAGTTCGATACTCACACGGGCCAGCGGGCTCCTCTTTTCCGAAGAGATTTTGTCAAAAACTTAGAACTTTCCTGTTCATTTCTAACACGTTTCTGATAAGTAAGGATTTGTGAACCCAAATGACACATGGGATGCTGGTTCTCTTGACCCGTTTGCTGTATAAAGAGGCAGATGAGAATGATTTGAGCTATGAAAAAAAATTAAATCTTGTGCCAAAGGTCGTCACAATGAATGTAACCAAAAGCTGGTGTTCAGAATGATTGACAGCTAAGCGCAAAATCTACCTGAAATACTTTTGTCTGAAAAACACCCGCGTCAGTCTCATAATCTGAAGGTCGTGAGTTCGATCCTCACACGGGGCAGCAGGCTCCTCTTTTCCGAAGAGATTTTGTCAAAAACTTAGAACTTTCCCTTTCAGTTCTAACACGTTTCTGATAAGTAAGGATTTGTGAACCCAAATGACAGATGGGACACATGGGTTGCTGTTTCTCTTGACCCGTTTGCTGTATAAAGAGGCAGATGAGAGTGATTTGAGCTGTTTGACAGCTAAGCGCAAAATCTACCTGAAATACTTTTGTCTGAAAAACACCCGTCAGTAGCGAGCGCGTCAGTCTCATATTCTGAAGTTCGTGAGTTCGATCCTCACATGGGGAAGCGGTACCCTCTTTTCTGAAGAGATTCTGTCACCAAATTAGAACTTTCCCTTTCAGATTTAAAATGTTTCTGATAAGTAAGAATTTGCGAACCCAAATGACAGACAGGACACATGGGTTGTTGATTCTCTTGACACGTTTGCTGTAAAAGGGGCTAGTTGAGATTGATTTGAGCTATGAAACCAAATTAAATCTTGTGCCAAAGTTCATCACAACGAACGGACCAAAAGATGGCGTTCAGAATTTTCGACAGCTTAACGCAAATTCTACCTGAAATACTTTTGTCTGAAAAACACCTTTGTCTTTGAATGTTGGTGGCAGTACAGAAAAGTACATTCCCATACCGGGAGTTGAACCCGGCCCGCCTGGGTGAGAACCAGGAATCCTAACCGCTAGACCATATGGGAAAAGATGTGCTGTCTTATCAGTGACAATCTGAAAAAAAATAAGTTTTCTACTTGGCACAAGCAACTTCTGCAGTTCTATTTGCGCAGCTTGCCTCGTTAACACAGTTGTAAGCAAATCAGTCTCATAAGCTGAAAGATGAACGTTCGATTCTTAGACGGGGTACTGGTCCCTCGTTTTCTCAATCGATTCTGTCTCCATCTTGGCTACAGGGCCACAGATTTTTCCGATTCAGTACCAAAACATAACCAATTTAGTTCCTAAACTGTTTCCACGTACAAGGCATGGGGCAGCTTTTGAATGTGTGTACTAGTTCCAAAGGAGTGTCACTCCCATAGCAGGAAGTAAACCAGTCGACCAGGGATACTAGGTCCTATCCACTTTTCCACGTGGGACAAGTTATACACTAAGCAGCAAGATAAATTTAAAAAAAAAAAAAAAAAAAAAAAAGAAGTTTTTGCTCTGATTAAATAGCTTTTACATCACAAAAGAAAAAAGTTGCCACATGAGCATGGTACTTAGCACGTCAGTTGGTAATCTGAAGTTCATGAGGTTTTTTCCTCACACGTGGAACTATTCTCCCCCCTTTTCTTGGGATATTGTGTCACCCACTCAGAACTTTCTCACTGAAACGTTTCCGATTCGAAAGGAAACAGGAGCCTTAGTGACAGAAAGAACACATGGATTGTTGCGTCCCTTGACGCTTTGGAGTAATAAGGTGTAGTTGAGAATGGTTTAAGCTATGAAACAAAATGAAATCTTGTGCTAAAGGTCAGTAAGAGCCACAAATACCCTGATGTTCAGCATTTTTGACTGCAAAGTACAAAATCTACCTGAAATATTATTGTCTGGAAAATACATTTCTGTCTTTGATTGTTGGCAGTAGTACAGTAAAAGGTGCGTTCCCATACCGGGAGTCGAACCCGGGCCGCCTGGGTGAAAACCAGGAATCCTAACCGCTAGACCATATGGGAATGGATAGCTACACACTGAGGTATCTATTGAAAAAAATCAGCTCGGGGGCTTGCACAAGAAACGTCTGCAGATTGGCACGTGCATCTTACCTCGTTAGCGCAGTAGGTAGCGCGTCAGTCTCATAATCTGAAGGTCGTGAGTTCGATACTCACACGGGGCAGCGGGCTCCTCTTTTCCGAAGAGATTTTGTCAAAAACTTAGAACTTTCCTGTTCATTTCTAACACGTTTCTGATAAGTAAGGATTTGTGAACCCAAATGACACATGGGATGCTGGTTCTCTTGACCCGTTTGCTGTATAAAGAGGCAGATGAGAGTGATTTGAGCTATGAAAAAAAATTAAATCTTGTGCCAAAGGTCGTCACAATGAATGTAACCAAAAGCTCGTGTTCAGAATGATTGACAGCTAAGCGCAAAATCTACCTGAAATACTTTTGTCTGAAAAACACCCGCGTCAGTCTCATAATCTGAAGGTCGTAAGTTCGATCCTCACACGGGGCAGCAGGCTCCTCTTTTCCGAAGAGATTTTGTCAAAAACTTAGAACTTTCCCTTTCAGTTCTAACACGTTTCTGATAAGTAAGGATTTGTGAACCCAAATGACAGATGGGACACATGGGTTGCTGTTTCTCTTGACCCGTTTGCTGTATAAAGAGGCAGATGAGAGTGATTTGAGCTGTTTGACAGCTAAGCGCAAAATCTACCTGAAATACTTTTGTCTGAAAAACACCCGTCAGTAGCGAGCGCGTCAGTCTCATATTCTGAAGTTCGTGAGTTCGATACTCACACGGGCCAGCGGGCTCCTCTTTTCCGAAGAGATTTTGTCAAAAACTTAAAACTTTCCTGTTCATTTCTAACACGTTTCTGATAAGTAAGGATTTGTGAACCCAAATGACACATGGGATGCTGGTTCTCTTGACCCGTTTGCTGTATAAAGAGGCAGATGAGAGTGATTTGAGCTATGAAAAAAAATTAAATCTTGTGCCAAAGGTCGTCACAATGAATGTAACCAAAAGCTGGTGTTCAGAATGATTGACAGCTAAGCGCAAAATCTACCTGAAATACTTTTGTCTGAAAAACACCCGCGTCAGTCTCATAATCTGAAGGTCGTGAGTTCGATCCTCACACGGGGCAGCAGGCTCCTCTTTTCCGAAGAGATTTTGTCAAAAACTTAGAACTTTCCCTTTCAGTTCTAAAACGTTTCTGATAAGTAAGGATTTGTGAACCCAAATGACAGATGGGACACATGGGTTGCTGTTTCTCTTGACCCGTTTGCTGTATAAAGAGGCAGATGAGAGTGATTTGAGCTGTTTGACAGCTAAGCGCAAAATCTACCTGAAATACTTTTGTCTGAAAAACACCCGTCAGTAGCGAGCGCGTCAGTCTCATATTCTGAAGTTCGTGAGTTCGATCCTCACATGGGGAAGCGGTACCCTCTTTTCTGAAGAGATTCTGTCACCAAATTAGAACTTTCCCTTTCAGATTTAAAATGTTTCTGATAAGTAAGAATTTGCGAACCCAAATGACAGACAGGACACATGGGTTGTTGATTCTCTTGACACGTTTGCTGTAAAAGGGGCTAGTTGAGATTGATTTGAGCTATGAAACCAAATTAAATCTTGTGCCAAAGTTCATCACAACGAACGGACCAAAAGATGGCGTTCAGAATTTTCGACAGCTTAACGCAAATTTTACCTGAAATACTTTTGTCTGAAAAACACCTTTGTCTTTGAATGTTGGTGGCAGTACAGAAAAGTACATTCCCATACCGGGAGTTGAACCCGGCCCGCCTGGGTGAGAACCAGGAATCCTAACCGCTAGACCATATGGGAAAAGATGTGCTGTCTTATCAGTGACAATCTGAAAAAAAATAAGTTTTCTACTTGGCACAAGCAACTTCTGCAGTTCTATTTGCGCAGCTTGCCTCGTTAACACAGTTGTAAGCAAATCAGTCTCATAAGCTGAAAGATGAACGTTCGATTCTTAGACGGGGTACTGGTCCCTCGTTTTCTCAATCGATTCTGTCTCCATCTTGGCTACAGGGCCACAGATTTTTCCGATTCAGTACCAAAACATAACCAATTTAGTTCCTAAACTGTTTCCACGTACAAGGCATGGGGCAGCTTTTGAATGTGTGTACTAGTTCCAAAGGAGTGTCACTCCCATAGCAGGAAGTAAACCAGTCGACCAGGGATACTAGGTCCTATCCACTTTTCCACGTGGGACAAGTTATACACTAAGCAGCAATATAAATTTAAAAAAAAAAAAAAAAAAAAAAGAAGTTTTTGCTCTGATTAAATAGCTTTTACATCACAAAAGAAAAAAGTTGCCACATGAGCATGGTACTTAGCACGTCAGTTGGTAATCTGAAGTTCATGAGGATTTTTCCTCACACGTGGAACTATTCTCCCCCCTTTTCTTGGGATATTGTGTCACCCACTCAGAACTTTCTCACTGAAACGTTTCCGATTCGAAAGGAAACAGGAGCCTTAGTGACAGAAAGAACACATGGATTGTTGCGTCCCTTGACGCTTTGGAGTAATAAGGTGTAGTTGAGAATGGTTTAAGCTATGAAACAAAATGAAATCTTGTGCTAAAGGTCAGTAAGAGCCACAAATACCCTGATGTTCAGCATTTTTGACTGCAAAGTACAAAATCTACCTGAAATATTATTGTCTGGAAAATACATTTCTGTCTTTGATTGTTGGCAGTAGTACAGTAAGAGGTGCGTTCCCATACCGGGAGTCGAACACGGGCCGCCTGGGTGAAAACCAGGAATCCTAACCGCTAGACCATATGGGAATGGATAGCTACACACTGAGGTATCTATTGAAAAAAATCAGCTCGGGGGCTTGCACAAGAAACGTCTGCAGATTGGCACGTGCATCTTACCTCGTTAGCGCAGTAGGTAGCGCGTCAGTCTCATAATCTGAAGGTCGTGAGTTCGATACTCACACGGGGCAGCGGGCTCCTCTTTTCCGAAGAGATTTTGTCAAAAACTTAGAACTTTCCTGTTCATTTCTAACACGTTTCTGATAAGTAAGGATTTGTGAACCCAAATGACACATGGGATGCTGGTTCTCTTGACCCGTTTGCAGTATAAAGAGGCAGATGAGAGTGATTTGAGCTATGAAAAAAAATTAAATCTTGTGCCAAAGGTCGTCACAATGAATGTAACCAAAAGCTCGTGTTCAGAATGATTGACAGCTAAGCGCAAAATCTACCTGAAATACTTTTGTCTGAAAAACACCCGCGTCAGTCTCATAATCTGAAGGTCGTAAGTTCGATCCTCACACGGGGCAGCAGGCTCCTCTTTTCCGAAAAGATTTTGTCAAAAACTTAGAACTTTCCCTTTCAGTTCTAACACGTTTCTGATAAGTAAGGATTTGTGAACCCAAATGACAGATGGGACACATGGGTTGCTGTTTCTCTTGACCCGTTTGCTGTATAAAGAGGCAGATGAGAGTGATTTGAGCTGTTTGACAGCTAAGCGCAAAATCTACCTGAAATACTTTTGTCTGAAAAACACCCGTCAGTAGCGAGCGCGTCAGTCTCATATTCTGAAGTTCGTGAGTTCGATACTCACACGGGCCAGCGGGCTCCTCTTTTCCGAAGAGATTTTGTCAAAAACTTAGAACTTTCCTGTTCATTTCTAACACGTTTCTGATAATTAAGGATTTGTGAACCCAAATGACACATGGGATGCTGGTTCTCTTGACCCGTTTGCTGTATAAAGAGGCAGATGAGAGTGATTTGAGCTATGAAAAAAAATTAAATCTTGTGCCAAAGGTCGTCACAATGAATGTAACCAAAAGCTGGTGTTCAGAATGATTGACAGCTAAGCGCAAAATCTACCTGAAATACTTTTGTCTGAAAAACACCCGCGTCAGTCTCATAATCTGAAGGTCGTGAGTTCGATCCTCACACGGGGCAGCAGGCTCCTCTTTTCCGAAGAGATTTTGTCAAAAACTTAGAACTTTCCCTTTCAGTTCTAAAACGTTTCTGATAAGTAAGGATTTGTGAACCCAAATGACAGATGGGACACATGGGTTGCTGTTTCTCTTGACCCGTTTGCTGTATAAAGAGGCAGATGAGAGTGATTTGAGCTGTTTGACAGCTAAGCGCAAAATCTACCTGAAATACTTTTGTCTGAAAAACACCCGTCAGTAGCGAGCGCGTCAGTCTCATATTCTGAAGTTCGTGAGTTCGATCCTCACATGGGGAAGCGGTACCCTCTTTTCTGAAGAGATTCTGTCACCAAATTAGAACTTTCCCTTTCAGATTTAAAATGTTTCTGATAAGTAAGAATTTGCGAACCCAAATGACAGACAGGACACATGGGTTGTTGATTCTCTTGACACGTTTGCTGTAAAAGGGGCTAGTTGAGATTGATTTGAGCTATGAAACCAAATTAAATCTTGTGCCAAAGTTCATCACAACGAACGGACCAAAAGATGGCGTTCAGAATTTTCGACAGCTTAACGCAAATTCTACCTGAAATACTTTTGTCTGAAAAACACCTTTGTCTTTGAATGTTGGTGGCAGTACAGAAAAGTACATTCCCATACCGGGAGTTGAACCCGGCCCGCCTGGGTGAGAACCAGGAATCCTAACCGCTAGACCATATGGGAAAAGATGTGCTGTCTTATCAGTGACAATCTGAAAAAAAATAAGTTTTCTACTTGGCACAAGCAACTTCTGCAGTTCTATTTGCGCAGCTTGCCTCGTTAACACAGTTGTAAGCAAATCAGTCTCATAAGCTGAAAGATGAACGTTCGATTCTTAGACGGGGTACTGGTCCCTCGTTTTCTCAATCGATTCTGTCTCCATCTTGGCTACAGGGCCACAGATTTTTCCGATTCAGTACCAAAACATAACCAATTTAGTTCCTAAACTGTTTCCACGTACAAGGCATGGGGCAGCTTTTGAATGTGTGTACTAGTTCCAAAGGAGTGTCACTCCCATAGCAGGAAGTAAACCAGTCGACCAGGGATACTAGGTCCTATCCACTTTTCCACGTGGGACAAGTTATACACTAAGCAGCAAGATAAATTTAAAAAAAAAAAAAAAAAAAAAAAAAAAGAAGTTTTTGCTCTGATTAAATAGCTTTTACATCACAAAAGAAAAAAGTTGCCACATGAGCATGGTACTTAGCACGTCAGTTGGTAATCTGAAGTTCATGAGGTTTTTTCCTCACACGTGGAACTATTCTCCCCCCTTTTCTTGGGATATTGTGTCACCCACTCAGAACTTTCTCACTGAAACGTTTCCGATTCGAAAGGAAACAGGAGCCTTAGTGACAGAAAGAACACATGGATTGTTGCGTCCCTTGACGCTTTGGAGTAATAAGGTGTAGTTGAGAATGGTTTAAGCTATGAAACAAAATGAAATCTTGTGCTAAAGGTCAGTAAGAGCCACAAATACCCTGATGTTCAGCATTTTTGACTGCAAAGTACAAAATCTACCTGAAATATTATTGTCTGGAAAATACATTTCTGTCTTTGATTGTTGGCAGTAGTACAGTAAAAGGTGCGTTCCCATACCGGGAGTCGAACCCGGGCCGCCTGGGTGAAAACCAGGAATCCTAACCGCTAGACCATATGGGAATGGATAGCTACACACTGAGGTATCTATTGAAAAAAATCAGCTCGGGGGCTTGCACAAGAAACGTCTGCAGATTGGCACGTGCATCTTACCTCGTTAGCGCAGTAGGTAGCGCGTCAGTCTCATAATCTGAAGGTCGTGAGTTCGATACTCACACGGGGCAGCGGGCTCCTCTTTTCCGAAGAGATTTTGTCAAAAACTTAGAACTTTCCTGTTCATTTCTAACACGTTTCTGATAAGTAAGGATTTGTGAACCCAAATGACACATGGGATGCTGGTTCTCTTGACCCGTTTGCTGTATAAAGAGGCAGATGAGAGTGATTTGAGCTATGAAAAAAAATTAAATCTTGTGCCAAAGGTCGTCACAATGAATGTAACCAAAAGCTCGTGTTCAGAATGATTGACAGCTAAGCGCAAAATCTACCTGAAATACTTTTGTCTGAAAAACACCCGCGTCAGTCTCATAATCTGAAGGTCGTAAGTTCGATCCTCACACGGGGCAGCAGGCTCCTCTTTTCCGAAGAGATTTTGTCAAAAACTTAGAACTTTCCCTTTCAGTTCTAACACGTTTCTGATAAGTAAGGATTTGTGAACCCAAATGACAGATGGGACACATGGGTTGCTGTTTCTCTTGACCCGTTTGCTGTATAAAGAGGCAGATGAGAGTGATTTGAGCTGTTTGACAGCTAAGCGCAAAATCTACCTGAAATACTTTTGTCTGAAAAACACCCGTCAGTAGCGAGCGCGTCAGTCTCATATTCTGAAGTTCGTGAGTTCGATACTCACACGGGCCAGCGGGCTCCTCTTTTCCGAAGAGATTTTGTCAAAAACTTAGAACTTTCCTGTTCATTTCTAACACGTTTCTGATAAGTAAGGATTTGTGAACCCAAATGACACATGGGATGCTGGTTCTCTTGACCCGTTTGCTGTATAAAGAGGCAGATGAGAGTGATTTGAGCTATGAAAAAAAATTAAATCTTGTGCCAAAGGTCGTCACAATGAATGTAACCAAAAGCTGGTGTTCAGAATGATTGACAGCTAAGCGCAAAATCTACCTGAAATACTTTTGTCTGAAAAACACCCGCGTCAGTCTCATAATCTGAAGGTCGTGAGTTCGATCCTCACACGGGGCAGCAGGCTCCTCTTTTCCGAAGAGATTTTGTCAAAAACTTAGAACTTTCCCTTTCAGTTCTAAAACGTTTCTGATAAGTAAGGATTTGTGAACCCAAATGACAGATGGGACACATGGGTTGCTGTTTCTCTTGACCCGTTTGCTGTATAAAGAGGCAGATGAGAGTGATTTGAGCTGTTTGACAGCTAAGCGCAAAATCTACCTGAAATACTTTTGTCTGAAAAACACCCGTCAGTAGCGAGCGCGTCAGTCTCATATTCTGAAGTTCGTGAGTTCGATCCTCACATGGGGAAGCGGTACCCTCTTTTCTGAAGAGATTCTGTCACCAAATTAGAACTTTCCCTTTCAGATTTAAAATGTTTCTGATAAGTAAGAATTTGCGAACCCAAATGACAGACAGGACACATGGGTTGTTGATTCTCTTGACACGTTTGCTGTAAAAGGGGCTAGTTGAGATTGATTTGAGCTATGAAACCAAATTAAATCTTGTGCCAAAGTTCATCACAACGAACGGACCAAAAGATGGCGTTCAGAATTTTCGACAGCTTAACGCAAATTTTACCTGAAATACTTTTGTCTGAAAAACACCTTTGTCTTTGAATGTTGGTGGCAGTACAGAAAAGTACATTCCCATACCGGGAGTTGAACCCGGCCCGCCTGGGTGAGAACCAGGAATCCTAACCGCTAGACCATATGGGAAAAGATGTGCTGTCTTATCAGTGACAATCTGAAAAAAAATAAGTTTTCTACTTGGCACAAGCAACTTCTGCAGTTCTATTTGCGCAGCTTGCCTCGTTAACACAGTTGTAAGCAAATCAGTCTCATAAGCTGAAAGATGAACGTTCGATTCTTAGACGGGGTACTGGTCCCTCGTTTTCTCAATCGATTCTGTCTCCATCTTGGCTACAGGGCCACAGATTTTTCCGATTCAGTACCAAAACATAACCAATTTAGTTCCTAAACTGTTTCCACGTACAAGGCATGGGGCAGCTTTTGAATGTGTGTACTAGTTCCAAAGGAGTGTCACTCCCATAGCAGGAAGTAAACCAGTCGACCAGGGATACTAGGTCCTATCCACTTTTCCACGTGGGACAAGTTATACACTAAGCAGCAAGATAAATTTAAAAAAAAAAAAAAAAAAAAAGAAGTTTTTGCTCTGATTAAATAGCTTTTACATCACAAAAGAAAAAAGTTGCCACATGAGCATGGTACTTAGCACGTCAGTTGGTAATCTGAAGTTCATGAGGATTTTTCCTCACACGTGGAACTATTCTCCCCCCTTTTCTTGGGATATTGTGTCACCCACTCAGAACTTTCTCACTGAAACGTTTCCGATTCGAAAGGAAACAGGAGCCTTAGTGACAGAAAGAACACATGGATTGTTGCGTCCCTTGACGCTTTGGAGTAATAAGGTGTAGTTGAGAATGGTTTAAGCTATGAAACAAAATGAAATCTTGTGCTAAAGGTCAGTAAGAGCCACAAATACCCTGATGTTCAGCATTTTTGACTGCAAAGTACAAAATCTACCTGAAATATTATTGTCTGGAAAATACATTTCTGTCTTTGATTGTTGGCAGTAGTACAGTAAGAGGTGCGTTCCCATACCGGGAGTCGAACACGGGCCGCCTGGGTGAAAACCAGGAATCCTAACCGCTAGACCATATGGGAATGGATAGCTACACACTGAGGTATCTATTGAAAAAAATCAGCTCGGGGGCTTGCACAAGAAACGTCTGCAGATTGGCACGTGCATCTTACCTCGTTAGCGCAGTAGGTAGCGCGTCAGTCTCATAATCTGAAGGTCGTGAGTTCGATACTCACACGGGGCAGCGGGCTCCTCTTTTCCGAAGAGATTTTGTCAAAAACTTAGAACTTTCCTGTTCATTTCTAACACGTTTCTGATAAGTAAGGATTTGTGAACCCAAATGACACATGGGATGCTGGTTCTCTTGACCCGTTTGCAGTATAAAGAGGCAGATGAGAGTGATTTGAGCTATGAAAAAAAATTAAATCTTGTGCCAAAGGTCGTCACAATGAATGTAACCAAAAGCTCGTGTTCAGAATGATTGACAGCTAAGCGCAAAATCTACCTGAAATACTTTTGTCTGAAAAACACCCGCGTCAGTCTCATAATCTGAAGGTCGTAAGTTCGATCCTCACACGGGGCAGCAGGCTCCTCTTTTCCGAAAAGATTTTGTCAAAAACTTAGAACTTTCCCTTTCAGTTCTAACACGTTTCTGATAAGTAAGGATTTGTGAACCCAAATGACAGATGGGACACATGGGTTGCTGTTTCTCTTGACCCGTTTGCTGTATAAAGAGGCAGATGAGAGTGATTTGAGCTGTTTGACAGCTAAGCGCAAAATCTACCTGAAATACTTTTGTCTGAAAAACACCCGTCAGTAGCGAGCGCGTCAGTCTCATATTCTGAAGTTCGTGAGTTCGATACTCACACGGGCCAGCGGGCTCCTCTTTTCCGAAGAGATTTTGTCAAAAACTTAGAACTTTCCTGTTCATTTCTAACACGTTTCTGATAAGTAAGGATTTGTGAACCCAAATGACACATGGGATGCTGGTTCTCTTGACCCGTTTGCTGTATAAAGAGGCAGATGAGAGTGATTTGAGCTATGAAAAAAAATTAAATCTTGTGCCAAAGGTCGTCACAATGAATGTAACCAAAAGCTGGTGTTCAGAATGATTGACAGCTAAGCGCAAAATCTACCTGAAATACTTTTGTCTGAAAAACACCCGCGTCAGTCTCATAATCTGAAGGTCGTGAGTTCGATCCTCACACGGGGCAGCAGGCTCCTCTTTTCCGAAGAGATTTTGTCAAAAACTTAGAACTTTCCCTTTCAGTTCTAAAACGTTTCTGATAAGTAAGGATTTGTGAACCCAAATGACAGATGGGACACATGGGTTGCTGTTTCTCTTGACCCGTTTGCTGTATAAAGAGGCAGATGAGAGTGATTTGAGCTGTTTGACAGCTAAGCGCAAAATCTACCTGAAATACTTTTGTCTGAAAAACACCCGTCAGTAGCGAGCGCGTCAGTCTCATATTCTGAAGTTCGTGAGTTCGATCCTCACATGGGGAAGCGGTACCCTCTTTTCTGAAGAGATTCTGTCACCAAATTAGAACTTTCCCTTTCAGATTTAAAATGTTTCTGATAAGTAAGAATTTGCGAACCCAAATGACAGACAGGACACATGGGTTGTTGATTCTCTTGACACGTTTGCTGTAAAAGGGGCTAGTTGAGATTGATTTGAGCTATGAAACCAAATTAAATCTTGTGCCAAAGTTCATCACAACGAACGGACCAAAAGATGGCGTTCAGAATTTTCGACAGCTTAACGCAAATTTTACCTGAAATACTTTTGTCTGAAAAACACCTTTGTCTTTGAATGTTGGTGGCAGTACAGAAAAGTACATTCCCATACCGGGAGTTGAACCCGGCCCGCCTGGGTGAGAACCAGGAATCCTAACCGCTAGACCATATGGGAAAAGATGTGCTGTCTTATCAGTGACAATCTGAAAAAAAATAAGTTTTCTACTTGGCACAAGCAACTTCTGCAGTTCTATTTGCGCAGCTTGCCTCGTTAACACAGTTGTAAGCAAATCAGTCTCATAAGCTGAAAGATGAACGTTCGATTCTTAGACGGGGTACTGGTCCCTCGTTTTCTCAATCGATTCTGTCTCCATCTTGGCTACAGGGCCACAGATTTTTCCGATTCAGTACCAAAACATAACCAATTTAGTTCCTAAACTGTTTCCACGTACAAGGCATGGGGCAGCTTTTGAATGTGTGTACTAGTTCCAAAGGAGTGTCACTCCCATAGCAGGAAGTAAACCAGTCGACCAGGGATACTAGGTCCTATCCACTTTTCCACGTGGGACAAGTTATACACTAAGCAGCAAGATAAATTTAAAAAAAAAAAAAAAAAAAAAAAAAGAAGTTTTTGCTTTGATTAAATAGCTTTTACATCACAAAAGAAAAAAGTTGCCACATGAGCATGGTACTTAGCACGTCAGTTGGTAATCTGAAGTTCATGAGGTTTTTTCCTCACACGTGGAACTATTCTCCCCCCTTTTCTTGGGATATTGTGTCACCCACTCAGAACTTTCTCACTGAAATGTTTCCGATTCGAAAGGAAACAGGAGCCTTAGTGACAGACAGAACACATGGATTGTTGCGTCCCTTGACGCTTTGGAGTAATAAGGTGTAGTTGAGAATGGTTTAAGCTATGAAACAAAATGAAATCTTGTGCTAAAGGTCAGTAAGAGCCACAAATACCCTGATGTTCAGCATTTTTGACTGCAAAGTACAAAATCTACCTGAAATATTATTGTTTGGAAAATACATTTCTGTCTTTGATTGTTGGCAGTAGTACAGTGAAAGGTGCGTTCCCATACCGGGTGTCAAACCCGGGCCGCCTGGGTGAAAACCAGGAATCCTAACCGCTAGACCATATGGGAATGGATAGCTACACACTGAGGTATCTATTGAAAAAAATCAGCTCGGGGGCTTGCACAAGAAACGTCTGCAGATTGGCACGTGCATCTTACCTCGTTAGCGCAGTAGGTAGCGCGTCAGTCTCATAATCTGAAGGTCGTGAGTTCGATACTCACACGGGGCAGCGGGCTCCTCTTTTCCGAAGAGATTTTGTCAAAAACTTAGAACTTTCCTGTTCATTTCTAACACGTTTCTGATAAGTAAGGATTTGTGAACCCAAATGACACATGGGATGCTGGTTCTCTTGACCCGTTTGCTGTATAAAGAGGCAGATGAGAGTGATTTGAGCTATGAAAAAAAATTAAATCTTGTGCCAAAGGTCGTCACAATGAATGTAACCAAAAGCTGGTGTTCAGAATGATTGACAGCTAAGCGCAAAATCTACCTGAAATACTTTTGTCTGAAAAACACCCGCGTCAGTCTCATAATCTGAAGGTCGTAAGTTCGATCCTCACACGGGGCAGCAGGCTCCTCTTTTCCGAAGAGATTTTGTCAAAAACTTAGAACTTTCCCTTTCAGTTCTAACACGTTTCTGATAAGTAAGGATTTGTGAACCCAAATGACAGATGGGACACATGGGTTGCTGTTTCTCTTGACCCGTTTGCTGTATAAAGAGGCAGATGAGAGTGATTTGAGCTGTTTGAGAGCTAAGCGCAAAATCTACCTGAAATACTTTTGTCTGAAAAACACCCGTCAGTAGCGAGCGCGTCAGTCTCATATTCTGAAGTTCGTGAGTTCGATACTCACACGGGGCAGCGGGCTCCTCTTTTCCGAAGAGATTTTGTCAAAAACTTAGAACTTTCCTGTTCATTTCTAACACGTTTCTGATAAGTAAGGATTTGTGAACCCAAATGACACATGGGATGCTGGTTCTCTTGACCCGTTTGCTGTATAAAGAGGCAGATGAGAGTGATTTGAGCTATGAAAAAAAATTAAATCTTGTGCCAAAGGTCGTCACAATGAATGTAACCAAAAGCTGGTGTTCAGAATGATTGACAGCTAAGCGCAAAATCTACCTGAAATACTTTTGTCTGAAAAACACCCGCGTCAGTCTCATAATCTGAAGGTCGTGAGTTCGATCCTCACACGGGGCAGCAGGCTCCTCTTTTCCGAAGAGATTTTGTCAAAAACTTAGAACTTTCCCTTTCAGTTCTAAAACGTTTCTGATAAGTAAGGATTTGTGAACCCAAATGACAGATGGGACACATGGGTTGCTGTTTCTCTTGACCCGTTTGCTGTATAAAGAGGCAGATGAGAGTGATTTGAGCTGTTTGACAGCTAAGCGCAAAATCTACCTGAAATACTTTTGTCTGAAAAACACCCGTCAGTAGCGAGCGCGTCAGTCTCATATTCTGAAGTTCGTGAGTTCGATCCTCACATGGGGAAGCGGTACCCTCTTTTCTGAAGAGATTCTGTCATCAAATTAGAACTTTCCCTTTCAGATTTAAAATGTTTCTGATAAGTAAGAATTTGCGAACCCAAATGACAGACAGGACACATGGGTTGTTGATTCTCTTGACACGTTTGCTGTAAAAGGGGCTAGTTGAGATTGATTTGAGCTATGAAACCAAATTAAATCTTGTGCCAAAGTTCATCACAACGAACGGACCAAAAGATGGCGTTCAGAATTTTCGACAGCTTAACGCAAATTTTACCTGAAATACTTTTGTCTGAAAAACACCTTTGTCTTTGAATGTTGGTGGCAGTACAGAAAAGTACATACCCATACCGGGAGTTGAACCCAGCCCGCCTGGGTGAGAACCAGGAATCCTAACCGCTAGACCATATGGGAAAAGATGTGCTGTCTTATCAGTGACAATCTGAAAAAAAATAAGTTTTCTACTTGGCACAAGCAACTTCTGCAGTTCTATTTGCGCAGCTTGCCTCGTTAACACAGTTGTAAGCAAATCAGTCTCATAAGCTGAAAGATGAACGTTCGATTCTTAGACGGGGTACTGGTCCCTCGTTTTCTCAATCGATTCTGTCTCCATCTTGGCTACAGGGCCACAGATTTTTCCGATTCAGTACCAAAACATAACCAATTTAGTTCCTAAACTGTTTCCACGTACAAGGCATGGGGCAGCTTTTGAATGTGTGTACTAGTTCCAAAGGAGTGTCACTCCCATAGCAGGAAGTAAACCAGTCGACCAGGGATACTAGGTCCTATCCACTTTTCCACGTGGGACAAGTTATACACTAAGCAGCAAGATAAATTTAAAAAAAAAAAAAAAAAAAAAAAAGAAGTTTTTGCTCTGATTAAATAGCTTTTACATCACAAAAGAAAAAAGTTGCCACATGAGCATGGTACTTAGCACGTCAGTTGGTAATCTGAAGTTCATGAGGTTTTTTCCTCACACGTGGAACTATTCTCCCCCCTTTTCTTGGGATATTGTGTCACCCACTCAGAACTTTCTCACTGAAACGTTTCCGATTCGAAAGGAAACAGGAGCCTTAGTGACAGAAAGAACACATGGATTGTTGCGTCCCTTGACGCTTTGGAGTAATAAGGTGTAGTTGAGAATGGTTTAAGCTATGAAACAAAATGAAATCTTGTGCTAAAGGTCAGTAAGAGCCACAAATACCCTGATGTTCAGCATTTTTGACTGCAAAGTACAAAATCTACCTGAAATATTATTGTCTGGAAAATACATTTCTGTCTTTGATTGTTGGCAGTAGTACAGTAAAAGGTGCGTTCCCATACCGGGAGTCGAACCCGGGCCGCCTGGGTGAAAACCAGGAATCCTAACCGCTAGACCATATGGGAATGGATAGCTACACACTGAGGTATCTATTGAAAAAAATCAGCTCGGGGGCTTGCACAAGAAACGTCTGCAGATTGGCATGTGCATCTTACCTCGTTAGCGCAGTAGGTAGCGCGTCAGTCTCATAATCTGAAGGTCGTGAGTTCGATACTCACACGGGGCAGCGGGCTCCTCTTTTCCGAAGAGATTTTGTCAAAAACTTAGAACTTTCCTGTTCATTTCTAACACGTTTCTGATAAGTAAGGATTTGTGAACCCAAATGACACATGGGATGCTGGTTCTCTTGACCCGTTTGCTGTATAAAGAGGCAGATGAGAGTGATTTGAGCTATGAAAAAAAATTAAATCTTGTGCCAAAGGTCGTCACAATGAATGTAACCAAAAGCTGGTGTTCAGAATGATTGACAGCTAAGCGCAAAATCTACCTGAAATACTTTTGTCTGAAAAACACCCGCGTCAGTCTCATAATCTGAAGGTCGTAAGTTCGATCCTCACACGGGGCAGCAGGCTCCTCTTTTCCGAAGAGATTTTGTCAAAAACTTAGAACTTTCCCTTTCAGTTCTAACACGTTTCTGATAAGTAAGGATTTGTGAACCCAAATGACAGATGGGACACATGGGTTGCTGTTTCTCTTGATCCGTTTGCTGTATAAAGAGGCAGATGAGAGTGATTTGAGCTGTTTGACAGCTAAGCGCAAAATCTACCTGAAATACTTTTGTCTGAAAAACACCCGTCAGTAGCGAGCGCGTCAGTCTCATATTCTGAAGTTCGTGAGTTCGATACTCACACGGGCCAGCGGGCTCCTCTTTTCCGAAGAGATTTTGTCAAAAACTTAGAACTTTCCTGTTCATTTCTAACACGTTTCTGATAAGTAAGGATTTGTGAACCCAAATGACACATGGGATGCTGGTTCTCTTGACCCGTTTGCTGTATAAAGAGGCAGATGAGAGTGATTTGAGCTATGAAAAAAAATTAAATCTTGTGCCAAAGGTCGTCACAATGAATGTAACCAAAAGCTGGTGTTCAGAATGATTGACAGCTAAGCGCAAAATCTACCTGAAATACTTTTGTCTGAAAAACACCCGCGTCAGTCTCATAATCTGAAGGTCGTGAGTTCGATCCTCACACGGGGCAGCAGGCTCCTCTTTTCCGAAGAGATTTTGTCAAAAACTTAGAACTTTCCCTTTCAGTTCTAACACGTTTCTGATAAGTAAGGATTTGTGAACCCAAATGACAGATGGGACACATGGGTTGCTGTTTCTCTTGACCCGTTTGCTGTATAAAGAGGCAGATGAGAGTGATTTGAGCTGTTTGACAGCTAAGCGCAAAATCTACCTGAAATACTTTTGTCTGAAAAACACCCGTCAGTAGCGAGCGCGTCAGTCTCATATTCTGAAGTTCGTGAGTTCGATCCTCACATGGGGAAGCGGTACCCTCTTTTCTGAAGAGATTCTGTCACCAAATTAGAACTTTCCCTTTCAGATTTAAAATGTTTCTGATAAGTAAGAATTTGCGAACCCAAATGACAGACAGGACACATGGGTTGTTGATTCTCTTGACACGTTTGCTGTAAAAGGGGCTAGTTGAGATTGATTTGAGCTATGAAACCAAATTAAATCTTGTGCCAAAGTTCATCACAACGAACGGACCAAAAGATGGCGTTCAGAATTTTCGACAGCTTAACGCAAATTCTACCTGAAATACTTTTGTCTGAAAAACACCTTTGTCTTTGAATGTTGGTGGCAGTACAGAAAAGTACATTCCCATACCGGGAGTTGAACCCGGCCCGCCTGGGTGAGAACCAGGAATCCTAACCGCTAGACCATATGGGAAAAGATGTGCTGTCTTATCAGTGACAATCTGAAAAAAAATAAGTTTTCTACTTGGCACAAGCAACTTCTGCAGTTCTATTTGCGCAGCTTGCCTCGTTAACACAGTTGTAAGCAAATCAGTCTCATAAGCTGAAAGATGAACGTTCGATTCTTAGACGGGGTACTGGTCCCTCGTTTTCTCAATCGATTCTGTCTCCATCTTGGCTACAGGGCCACAGATTTTTCCGATTCAGTACCAAAACATAACCAATTTAGTTCCTAAACTGTTTCCACGTACAAGGCATGGGGCAGCTTTTGAATGTGTGTACTAGTTCCAAAGGAGTGTCACTCCCATAGCAGGAAGTAAACCAGTCGACCAGGGATACTAGGTCCTATCCACTTTTCCACGTGGGACAAGTTATACACTAAGCAGCAAGATAAATTTAAAAAAAAAAAAAAAAAAAAGAAGTTTTTGCTCTGATTAAATAGCTTTTACATCACAAAAGAAAAAAGTTGCCACATGAGCATGGTACTTAGCACGTCAGTTGGTAATCTGAAGTTCATGAGGTTTTTTCCTCACACGTGGAACTATTCTCCCCCCTTTTCTTGGGATATTGTGTCACCCACTCAGAACTTTCTCACTGAAACGTTTCCGATTCGAAAGGAAACAGGAGCCTTAGTGACAGAAAGAACACATGGATTGTTGCGTCCCTTGACGCTTTGGAGTAATAAGGTGTAGTTGAGAATGGTTTAAGCTATGAAACAAAATGAAATCTTGTGCTAAAGGTCAGTAAGAGCCACAAATACCCTGATGTTCAGCATTTTTGACTGCAAAGTACAAAATCTACCTGAAATATTATTGTCTGGAAAATACATTTCTGTCTTTGATTGTTGGCAGTAGTACAGTAAAAGGTGCGTTCCCATACCGGGAGTCGAACGCGGGCCGCCTGGGTGAAAACCGGGAATCCTAACCGCTAGACCATATGGGAATGGATAGCTACACACTGAGGTATCTATTGAAAAAAATCAGCTCGGGGGCTTGCACAAGAAACGTCTGCAGATTGGCACGTGCATCTTACCTCGTTAGCGCAGTAGGTAGCGCAGTAGGTAGCGCGTCAGTCTCATAATCTGAAGGTCGTGAGTTCGATACTCACACGGGGCAGCGGGCTCTTCTTTTCCGAAGAGATTTTGTCAAAAACTTAGAACTTTCCTGTTCATTTCTAACACGTTTCTGATAAGTAAGGATTTGTGAACCCAAATGACACATGGGATGCTGGTTCTCTTGACCCGTTTGCTGTATAAAGAGGCAGATGAGAGTGATTTGAGCTATGAAAAAAAATTAAATCTTGTGCCAAAGGTCGTCACAATGAATGTAACCAAAAGCTCGTGTTCAGAATGATTGACAGCTAAGCGCAAAATCTACCTGAAATACTTTTGTCTGAAAAACACCCGCGTCAGTCTCATAATCTGAAGGTCGTAAGTTCGATCCTCACACGGGGCAGCAGGCTCCTCTTTTCCGAAGAGATTTTGTCAAAAACTTAGAACTTTCCCTTTCAGTTCTAACACGTTTCTGATAAGTAAGGATTTGTGAACCCAAATGACAGATGGGACACATGGGTTGCTGTTTCTCTTGACCCGTTTGCTGTATAAAGAGGCAGATGAGAGTGATTTGAGCTGTTTGACAGCTAAGCGCAAAATCTACCTGAAATACTTTTGTCTGAAAAACACCCGTCAGTAGCGAGCGCGTCAGTCTCATATTCTGAAGTTCCTGAGTTCGATACTCACACGGGCCAGCGGGCTCCTCTTTTCCGAAGAGATTTTGTCAAAAACTTAGAACTTTCCTGTTCATTTCTAACACGTTTCTGATAAGTAAGGATTTGTGAACCCAAATGACACATGGGATGCTGGTTCTCTTGACCCGTTTGCTGTATAAAGAGGCAGATGAGAGTGATTTGAGCTATGAAAAAAAATTAAATCTTGTGCCAAAGGTCGTCACAATGAATGTAACCAAAAGCTGGTGTTCAGAATGATTGACAGCTAAGCGCAAAATCTACCTGAAATACTTTTGTCTGAAAAACACCCGCGTCAGTCTCATAATCTGAAGGTCGTGAGTTCGATCCTCACACGGGGCAGCAGGCTCCTCTTTTCCGAAGAGATTTTGTCAAAAACTTAGAACTTTCCCTTTCAGTTCTAACACGTTTCTGATAAGTAAGGATTTGTGAACCCAAATGACAGATGGGACACATGGGTTGCTGTTTCTCTTGACCCGTTTGCTGTATAAAGAGGCAGATGAGAGTGATTTGAGCTGTTTGACAGCTAAGCGCAAAATCTACCTGAAATACTTTTGTCTGAAAAACACCCGTCAGTAGCGAGCGCGTCAGTCTCATATTCTGAAGTTCGTGAGTTCGATCCTCACATGGGGAAGCGGTACCCTCTTTTCTGAAGAGATTCTGTCACCAAATTAGAACTTTCCCTTTCAGATTTAAAATGTTTCTGATAAGTAAGAATTTGCGAACCCAAATGACAGACAGGACACATGGGTTGTTGATTCTCTTGACACGTTTGCTGTAAAAGGGGCTAGTTGAGATTGATTTGAGCTATGAAACCAAATTAAATCTTGTGCCAAAGTTCATCACAACGAACGGACCAAAAGATGGCGTTCAGAATTTTCGACAGCTTAACGCAAATTTTACCTGAAATACTTTTGTCTGAAAAACACCTTTGTCTTTGAATGTTGGTGGCAGTACAGAAAAGTACATTCCCATACCGGGAGTTGAACCCGGCCCGCCTGGGTGAGAACCAGGAATCCTAACCGCTAGACCATATGGGAAAAGATGTGCTGTTTTATCAGTGACAATCTGAAAAAAAATAAGTTTTCTACTTGGCACAAGCAACTTCTGCAGTTCTATTTGCGCAGCTTGCCTCGTTAACACAGTTGTAAGCAAATCAGTCTCATAAGCTGAAAGATGAACGTTCGATTCTTAGACGGGGTACTGGTCCCTCGTTTTCTCAATCGATTCTGTCTCCATCTTGGCTACAGGGCCACAGATTTTTCCGATTCAGTACCAAAACATAACCAATTTAGTTCCTAAACTGTTTCCACGTACAAGGCATGGGGCAGCTTTTGAATGTGTGTACTAGTTCCAAAGGAGTGTCACTCCCATAGCAGGAAGTAAACCAGTCGACCAGGGATACTAGGTCCTATCCACTTTTCCACGTGGGACAAGTTATACACTAAGCAGCAAGATAAATTTAAAAAAAAAAAAAAAAAAAAAAAGAAGTTTTTGCTCTGATTAAATAGCTTTTACATCACAAAAGAAAAAAGTTGCCACATGAGCATGGTACTTAGCACGTCAGTTGGTAATCTGAAGTTCATGAGGTTTTTTCCTCACACGTGGAACTATTCTCCCCCCTTTTCTTGGGATATTGTGTCACCCACTCAGAACTTTCTCACTGAAACGTTTCCGATTCGAAAGGAAACAGGAGCCTTAGTGACAGAAAGAACACATGGATTGTTGCGTCCCTTGACGCTTTGGAGTAATAAGGTGTAGTTGAGAATGGTTTAAGCTATGAAACAAAATGAAATCTTGTGCTAAAGGTCAGTAAGAGCCACAAATACCCTGATGTTCAGCATTTTTGACTGCAAAGTACAAAATCTACCTGAAATATTATTGTCTGGAAAATACATTTCTGTCTTTGATTGTTGGCAGTAGTACAGTAAAAGGTGCTTTCCCATACCGGGAGTCGAACACGGGCCGCCTGGGTGAAAACCAGGAATCCTAACCGCTAGACCATATGGGAATGGATAGCTACACACTGAGGTATCTATTGAAAAAAATCAGCTCGGGGGCTTGCACAAGAAACGTCTGCAGATTGGCACGTGCATCTTACCTCGTTAGCGCAGTAGGTAGCGCGTCAGTCTCATAATCTGAAGGTCGTGAGTTCGATACTCACACGGGGCAGCGGGCTCCTCTTTTCCGAAGAGATTTTGTCAAAAACTTAGAACTTTCCTGTTCATTTCTAACACGTTTCTGATAAGTAAGGATTTGTGAACCCAAATGACACATGGGATGCTGGTTCTCTTGACCCGTTTGCAGTATAAAGAGGCAGATGAGAGTGATTTGAGCTATGAAAAAAAATTAAATCTTGTGCCAAAGGTCGTCACAATGAATGTAACCAAAAGCTCGTGTTCAGAATGATTGACAGCTAAGCGCAAAATCTACCTGAAATACTTTTGTCTGAAAAACACCCGCGTCAGTCTCATAATCTGAAGGTCGTAAGTTCGATCCTCACACGGGGCAGCAGGCTCCTCTTTTCCGAAGAGATTTTGTCAAAAACTTAGAACTTTCCCTTTCAGTTCTAACACGTTTCTGATAAGTAAGGATTTGTGAACCCAAATGACAGATGGGACACATGGGTTGCTGTTTCTCTTGACCCGTTTGCTGTATAAAGAGGCAGATGAGAGTGATTTGAGCTGTTTGACAGCTAAGCGCAAAATCTACCTGAAATACTTTTGTCTGAAAAACACCCGTCAGTAGCGAGCGCGTCAGTCTCATATTCTGAAGTTCGTGAGTTCGATACTCACACGGGCCAGCGGGCTCCTCTTTTCCGAAGAGATTTTGTCAAAAACTTAGAACTTTCCTGTTCATTTCTAACACGTTTCTGATAAGTAAGGATTTGTGAACTCAAATGACACATGGGATGCTGGTTCTCTTGACCCGTTTGCTGTATAAAGAGGCAGATGAGAGTGATTTGAGCTATGAAAAAAAATTAAATCTTGTGTCAAAGGTCGTCACAATGAATGTAACCAAAAGCTGGTGTTCAGAATGATTGACAGCTAAGCGCAAAATCTACCTGAAATACTTTTGTCTGAAAAACACCCGCGTCAGTCTCATAATCTGAAGGTCGTGAGTTCGATCCTCACACGGGGCAGCAGGCTCCTCTTTTCCGAAGAGATTTTGTCAAAAACTTAGAACTTTCCCTTTCAGTTCTAAAACGTTTCTGATAAGTAAGGATTTGTGAACCCAAATGACAGATGGGACACATGGGTTGCTGTTTCTCTTGACCCGTTTGCTGTATAAAGAGGCAGATGAGAGTGATTTGAGCTGTTTGACAGCTAAGCGCAAAATCTACCTGAAATACTTTTGTCTGAAAAACACCCGTCAGTAGCGAGCGCGTCAGTCTCATATTCTGAAGTTCGTGAGTTCGATCCTCACATGGGGAAGCGGTACCCTCTTTTCTGAAGAGATTCTGTCACCAAATTAGAACTTTCCCTTTCAGATTTAAAATGTTTCTGATAAGTAAGAATTTGCGAACCCAAATGACAGACAGGACACATGGGTTGTTGATTCTCTTGACACGTTTGCTGTAAAAGGGGCTAGTTGAGATTGATTTGAGCTATGAAACCAAATTAAATCTTGTGCCAAAGTTCATCACAACGAACGGACCAAAAGATGGCGTTCAGAATTTTCGACAGCTTAACGCAAATTCTACCTGAAATACTTTTGTCTGAAAAACACCTTTGTCTTTGAATGTTGGTGGCAGTACAGAAAAGTACATTCCCATACCGGGAGTTGAGCCCGGCCCGCCTGGGTGAGAACCAGGAATCCTAACCGCTAGACCATATGGGAAAAGATGTGCTGTCTTATCAGTGACAATCTGAAAAAAAATAAGTTTTCTACTTGGCACAAGCAACTTCTGCAGTTCTATTTGCGCAGCTTGCCTCGTTAACACAGTTGTAAGCAAATCAGTCTCATAAGCTGAAAGATGAACGTTCGATTCTTAGACGGGGTACTGGTCCCTCGTTTTCTCAATCGATTCTGTCTCCATCTTGGCTACAGGGCCACAGATTTTTCCGATTCAGTACCAAAACATAACCAATTTAGTTCCTAAACTGTTTCCACGTACAAGGCATGGGGCAGCTTTTGAATGTGTGTACTAGTTCCAAAGGAGTGTCACTCCCATAGCAGGAAGTAAACCAGTCGACCAGGGATACTAGGTCCTATCCACTTTTCCACGTGGGACAAGTTATACACTAAGCAGCAAGATAAATTTAAAAAAAAAAAAAAAAAAAAAAAAGAAGTTTTTGCTCTGATTAAATATCTTTTACATCACAAAAGAAAAAAGTTGCCACATGAGCATGGTACTTAGCACGTCAGTTGGTAATCTGAAGTTCATGAGGTTTTTTCCTCACACGTGGAACTATTCTCCCCCCTTTTCTTGGGATATTGTGTCACCCACTCAGAACTTTCTCACTGAAACGTTTCCGATTCGAAAGGAAACAGGAGCCTTAGTGACAGAAAGAACACATGGATTGTTGCGTCCCTTGACGCTTTGGAGTAATAAGGTGTAGTTGAGAATGGTTTAAGCTATGAAACAAAATGAAATCTTGTGCTAAAGGTCAGTAAGAGCCACAAATACCCTGATGTTCAGCATTTTTGACTGCAAAGTACAAAATCTACCTGAAATATTATTGTCTGGAAAATACATTTCTGTCTTTGATTGTTGGCAGTAGTACAGTAAAAGGTGCGTTCCCATACCGGGAGTCGAACCCGGGCCGCCTGGGTGAAAACCAGGAATCCTAACCGCTAGACCATATGGGAATGGATAGCTACACACTGAGGTATCTATTGAAAAAAATCAGCTCGGGGGCTTGCACAAGAAACGTCTGCAGATTGGCACGTGCATCTTACCTCGTTAGCGCAGTAGGTAGCGCGTCAGTCTCATAATCTGAAGGTCGTGAGTTCGATACTCACACGGGGCAGCGGGCTCCTCTTTTCCGAAGAGATTTTGTCAAAAACTTAGAACTTTCCTGTTCATTTCTAACACGTTTCTGATAAGTAAGGATTTGTGAACCCAAATGACACATGGGATGCTGGTTCTCTTGACCCGTTTGCTGTATAAAGAGGCAGATGAGAGTGATTTGAGCTATGAAAAAAAATTAAATCTTGTGCCAAAGGTCGTCACAATGAATGTAACCAAAAGCTCGTGTTCAGAATGATTGACAGCTAAGCGCAAAATCTACCTGAAATTCTTTTGTCTGAAAAACACCCGCGTCAGTCTCATAATCTGAAGGTCGTAAGTTCGATCCTCACACGGGGCAGCAGGCTCCTCTTTTCCGAAGAGATTTTGTCAAAAACTTAGAACTTTCCCTTTCAGTTCTAACACGTTTCTGATAAGTAAGGATTTGTGAACCCAAATGACAGATGGGACACATGGGTTGCTGTTTCTCTTGACCCGTTTGCTGTATAAAGAGGCAGATGAGAGTGATTTGAGCTGTTTGACAGCTAAGCGCAAAATCTACCTGAAATACTTTTGTCTGAAAAACACCCGTCAGTAGCGAGCGCGTCAGTCTCATATTCTGAAGTTCGTGAGTTCGATACTCACACGGGCCAGCGGGCTCCTCTTTTCCGAAGAGATTTTGTCAAAAACTTAAAACTTTCCTGTTCATTTCTAACACGTTTCTGATAAGTAAGGATTTGTGAACCCAAATGACACATGGGATGCTGGTTCTCTTGACCCTTTTGCTGTATAAAGAGGCAGATGAGAGTGATTTGAGCTATGAAAAAAAATTAAATCTTGTGCCAAAGGTCGTCACAATGAATGTAACCAAAAGCTGGTGTTCAGAATGATTGACAGCTAAGCGCAAAATCTACCTGAAATACTTTTGTCTGAAAAACACCCGCGTCAGTCTCATAATCTGAAGGTCGTGAGTTTGATCCTCACACGGGGCAGCAGGCTCCTCTTTTCCGAAGAGATTTTGTCAAAAACTTAGAACTTTCCCTTTCAGTTCTAAAACGTTTCTGATAAGTAAGGATTTGTGAACCCAAATGACAGATGGGACACATGGGTTGCTGTTTCTCTTGACCCGTTTGCTGTATAAAGAGGCAGATGAGAGTGATTTGAGCTGTTTGACAGCTAAGCGCAAAATCTACCTGAAATACTTTTGTCTGAAAAACACCCGTCAGTAGCGAGCGCGTCAGTCTCATATTCTGAAGTTCGTGAGTTCGATCCTCACATGGGGAAGCGGTACCCTCTTTTCTGAAGAGATTCTGTCACCAAATTAGAACTTTCCCTTTCAGATTTAAAATGTTTCTGATAAGTAAGAATTTGCGAACCCAAATGACAGACAGGACACATGGGTTGTTGATTCTCTTGACACGTTTGCTGTAAAAGGGGCTAGTTGAGATTGATTTGAGCTATGAAACCAAATTAAATCTTGTGCCAAAGTTCATCACAACGAACGGACCAAAAGATGGCGTTCAGAATTTTCGACAGCTTAACGCAAATTTTACCTGAAATACTTTTGTCTGAAAAACACCTTTGTCTTTGAATGTTGGTGGCAGTACAGAAAAGTACATTCCCATACCGGGAGTTGAACCCGGCCCGCCTGGGTGAGAACCAGGAATCCTAACCGCTAGACCATATGGGAAAAGATGTGCTGTCTTATCAGTGACAATCTGAAAAAAAATAAGTTTTCTACTTGGCACAAGCAACTTCTGCAGTTCTATTTGCGCAGCTTGCCTCGTTAACACAGTTGTAAGCAAATCAGTCTCATAAGCTGAAAGATGAACGTTCGATTCTTAGACGGGGTACTGGTCCCTCGTTTTCTCAATCGATTCTGTCTCCATCTTGGCTACAGGGCCACAGATTTTTCCGATTCAGTACCAAAACATAACCAATTTAGTTCCTAAACTGTTTCCACGTACAAGGCATGGGGCAGCTTTTGAATGTGTGTACTAGTTCCAAAGGAGTGTCACTCCCATAGCAGGAAGTAAACCAGTCGACCAGGGATACTAGGTCCTATCCACTTTTCCACGTGGGACAAGTTATACACTAAGCAGCAAGATAAATTTAAAAAAAAAAAAAAAAAAAAAAGAAGTTTTTGCTCTGATTAAATAGCTTTTACATCACAAAAGAAAAAAGTTGCCACATGAGCATGGTACTTAGCACGTCAGTTGGTAATCTGAAGTTCATGAGGTTTTTTCCTCACACGTGGAACTATTCTCCCCCCTTTTCTTGGGATATTGTGTCACCCACTCAGAACTTTCTCACTGAAACGTTTCCGATTCGAAAGGAAACAGGAGCCTTAGTGACAGAAAGAACACATGGATTGTTGCGTCCCTTGACGCTTTGGAGTAATAAGGTGTAGTTGAGAATGGTTTAAGCTATGAAACAAAATGAAATCTTGTGCTAAAGGTCAGTAAGAGCCACAAATACCCTGATGTTCAGCATTTTTGACTGCAAAGTACAAAATCTACCTGAAATATTATTGTCTGGAAAATACATTTCTGTCTTTGATTGTTGGCAGTAGTACAGTAAGAGGTGCGTTCCCATACCGGGAGTCGAACACGGGCCGCCTGGGTGAAAACCAGGAATCCTAACCGCTAGACCATATGGGAATGGATAGCTACACACTGAGGTATCTATTGAAAAAAATCAGCTCGGGGGCTTGCACAAGAAACGTCTGCAGATTGGCACGTGCATCTTACCTCGTTAGCGCAGTAGGTAGCGTGTCAGTCTCATAATCTGAAGGTCGTGAGTTCGATACTCACACGGGGCAGCGGGCTCCTCTTTTCCGAAGAGATTTTGTCAAAAACTTAGAACTTTCCTGTTCATTTCTAACACGTTTCTGATAAGTAAGGATTTGTGAACCCAAATGACACATGGGATGCTGGTTCTCTTGACCCGTTTGCAGTATAAAGAGGCAGATGAGAGTGATTTGAGCTATGAAAAAAAATTAAATCTTGTGCCAAAGGTCGTCACAATGAATGTAACCAAAAGCTCGTGTTCAGAATGATTGACAGCTAAGCGCAAAATCTACCTGAAATACTTTTGTCTGAAAAACACCCGCGTCAGTCTCATAATCTGAAGGTCGTAAGTTCGATCCTCACACGGGGCAGCAGGCTCCTCTTTTCCGAAGAGATTTTGTCAAAAACTTAGAACTTTCCCTTTCAGTTCTAACACGTTTCTGATAAGTAAGGATTTGTGAACCCAAATGACAGATGGGACACATGGGTTGCTGTTTCTCTTGACCCGTTTGCTGTATAAAGAGGCAGATGAGAGTGATTTGAGCTGTTTGACAGCTAAGCGCAAAATCTACCTGAAATACTTTTGTCTGAAAAACACCCGTCAGTAGCGAGCGCGTCAGTCTCATATTCTGAAGTTCGTGAGTTCGATACTCACACGGGCCAGCGGGCTCCTCTTTTCCGAAGAGATTTTGTCAAAAACTTAGAACTTTCCTGTTCATTTCTAACACGTTTCTGATAAGTAAGGATTTGTGAACCCAAATGACACATGGGATGCTGGTTCTCTTGACCCGTTTGCTGTATAAAGAGGCAGATGAGAGTGATTTGAGCTATGAAAAAAAATTAAATCTTGTGCCAAAGGTCGTCACAATGAATGTAACCAAAAGCTGGTGTTCAGAATGATTGACAGCTAAGCGCAAAATCTACCTGAAATACTTTTGTCTGAAAAACACCCGCGTCAGTCTCATAATCTGAAGGTCGTGAGTTCGATCCTCACACGGGGCAGCAGGCTCCTCTTTTCCGAAGAGATTTTGTCAAAAACTTAGAACTTTCCCTTTCAGTTCTAAAACGTTTCTGATAAGTAAGGATTTGTGAACCCAAATGACAGATGGGACACATGGGTTGCTGTTTCTCTTGACCCGTTTGCTGTATAAAGAGGCAGATGAGAGTGATTTGAGCTGTTTGACAGCTAAGCGCAAAATCTACCTGAAATACTTTTGTCTGAAAAACACCCGTCAGTAGCG
Organism: Dendrobates tinctorius; assembly: GCF_039654945.1. Taxonomy (NCBI): domain Eukaryota; kingdom Metazoa; phylum Chordata; class Amphibia; order Anura; family Dendrobatidae; genus Dendrobates; species Dendrobates tinctorius. The sequence goes on along the minus strand of NW_027361939.1, from coordinate 12,078,804 downwards.
AGCGCGTCAGTCTCATATTCTGAAGTTCGTGAGTTCGATCCTCACATGGGGAAGCGGTACCCTCTTTTCTGAAGAGATTCTGTCACCAAATTAGAACTTTCCCTTTCAGATTTAAAATGTTTCTGATAAGTAAGAATTTGCGAACCCAAATGACAGACAGGACACATGGGTTGTTGATTCTCTTGACACGTTTGCTGTAAAAGGGGCTAGTTGAGATTGATTTGAGCTATGAAACCAAATTAAATCTTGTGCCAAAGTTCATCACAACGAACGGACCAAAAGATGGCGTTCAGAATTTTCGACAGCTTAACGCAAATTCTACCTGAAATACTTTTGTCTGAAAAACACCTTTGTCTTTGAATGTTGGTGGCAGTACAGAAAAGTACATTCCCATACCGGGAGTTGAACCCGGCCCGCCTGGGTGAGAACCAGGAATCCTAACCGCTAGACCATATGGGAAAAGATGTGCTGTCTTATCAGTGACAATCTGAAAAAAAATAAGTTTTCTACTTGGCACAAGCAACTTCTGCAGTTCTATTTGCGCAGCTTGCCTCGTTAACACAGTTGTAAGCAAATCAGTCTCATAAGCTGAAAGATGAACGTTCGATTCTTAGACGGGGTACTGGTCCCTCGTTTTCTCAATCGATTCTGTCTCCATCTTGGCTACAGGGCCACAGATTTTTCCGATTCAGTACCAAAACATAACCAATTTAGTTCCTAAACTGTTTCCACGTACAAGGCATGGGGCAGCTTTTGAATGTGTGTACTAGTTCCAAAGGAGTGTCACTCCCATAGCAGGAAGTAAACCAGTCGACCAGGGATACTAGGTCCTATCCACTTTTCCACGTGGGACAAGTTATACACTAAGCAGCAAGATAAATTTAAAAAAAAAAAAAAAAAAAAAAAAAGAAGTTTTTGCTCTGATTAAATATCTTTTACATCACAAAAGAAAAAAGTTGCCACATGAGCATGGTACTTAGCACGTCAGTTGGTAATCTGAAGTTCATGAGGTTTTTTCCTCACACGTGGAACTATTCTCCCCCCTTTTCTTGGGATATTGTGTCACCCACTCAGAACTTTCTCACTGAAACGTTTCCGATTCGAAAGGAAACAGGAGCCTTAGTGACAGAAAGAACACATGGATTGTTGCGTCCCTTGACGCTTTGGAGTAATAAGGTGTAGTTGAGAATGGTTTAAGCTATGAAACAAAATGAAATCTTGTGCTAAAGGTCAGTAAGAGCCACAAATACCCTGATGTTCAGCATTTTTGACTGCAAAGTACAAAATCTACCTGAAATATTATTGTCTGGAAAATACATTTCTGTCTTTGATTGTTGGCAGTAGTACAGTAAAAGGTGCGTTCCCATACCGGGAGTCGAACCCGGGCCGCCTGGGTGAAAACCAGGAATCCTAACCGCTAGACCATATGGGAATGGATAGCTACACACTGAGGTATCTATTGAAAAAAATCAGCTCGGGGGCTTGCACAAGAAACGTCTGCAGATTGGCACGTGCATCTTACCTCGTTAGCGCAGTAGGTAGCGCGTCAGTCTCATAATCTGAAGGTCGTGAGTTCGATACTCACACGGGGCAGCGGGCTCCTCTTTTCCGAAGAGATTTTGTCAAAAACTTAGAACTTTCCTGTTCATTTCTAACACGTTTCTGATAAGTAAGGATTTGTGAACCCAAATGACACATGGGATGCTGGTTCTCTTGACCCGTTTGCTGTATAAAGAGGCAGATGAGAGTGATTTGAGCTATGAAAAAAAATTAAATCTTGTGCCAAAGGTCGTCACAATGAATGTAACCAAAAGCTCGTGTTCAGAATGATTGACAGCTAAGCGCAAAATCTACCTGAAATTCTTTTGTCTGAAAAACACCCGCGTCAGTCTCATAATCTGAAGGTCGTAAGTTCGATCCTCACACGGGGCAGCAGGCTCCTCTTTTCCGAAGAGATTTTGTCAAAAACTTAGAACTTTCCCTTTCAGTTCTAACACGTTTCTGATAAGTAAGGATTTGTGAACCCAAATGACAGATGGGACACATGGGTTGCTGTTTCTCTTGACCCGTTTGCTGTATAAAGAGGCAGATGAGAGTGATTTGAGCTGTTTGACAGCTAAGCGCAAAATCTACCTGAAATACTTTTGTCTGAAAAACACCCGTCAGTAGCGAGCGCGTCAGTCTCATATTCTGAAGTTCGTGAGTTCGATACTCACACGGGCCAGCGGGCTCCTCTTTTCCGAAGAGATTTTGTCAAAAACTTAAAACTTTCCTGTTCATTTCTAACACGTTTCTGATAAGTAAGGATTTGTGAACCCAAATGACACATGGGATGCTGGTTCTCTTGACCCTTTTGCTGTATAAAGAGGCAGATGAGAGTGATTTGAGCTATGAAAAAAAATTAAATCTTGTGCCAAAGGTCGTCACAATGAATGTAACCAAAAGCTGGTGTTCAGAATGATTGACAGCTAAGCGCAAAATCTACCTGAAATACTTTTGTCTGAAAAACACCCGCGTCAGTCTCATAATCTGAAGGTCGTGAGTTTGATCCTCACACGGGGCAGCAGGCTCCTCTTTTCCGAAGAGATTTTGTCAAAAACTTAGAACTTTCCCTTTCAGTTCTAAAACGTTTCTGATAAGTAAGGATTTGTGAACCCAAATGACAGATGGGACACATGGGTTGCTGTTTCTCTTGACCCGTTTGCTGTATAAAGAGGCAGATGAGAGTGATTTGAGCTGTTTGACAGCTAAGCGCAAAATCTACCTGAAATACTTTTGTCTGAAAAACACCCGTCAGTAGCGAGCGCGTCAGTCTCATATTCTGAAGTTCGTGAGTTCGATCCTCACATGGGGAAGCGGTACCCTCTTTTCTGAAGAGATTCTGTCACCAAATTAGAACTTTCCCTTTCAGATTTAAAATGTTTCTGATAAGTAAGAATTTGCGAACCCAAATGACAGACAGGACACATGGGTTGTTGATTCTCTTGACACGTTTGCTGTAAAAGGGGCTAGTTGAGATTGATTTGAGCTATGAAACCAAATTAAATCTTGTGCCAAAGTTCATCACAACGAACGGACCAAAAGATGGCGTTCAGAATTTTCGACAGCTTAACGCAAATTTTACCTGAAATACTTTTGTCTGAAAAACACCTTTGTCTTTGAATGTTGGTGGCAGTACAGAAAAGTACATTCCCATACCGGGAGTTGAACCCGGCCCGCCTGGGTGAGAACCAGGAATCCTAACCGCTAGACCATATGGGAAAAGATGTGCTGTCTTATCAGTGACAATCTGAAAAAAAATAAGTTTTCTACTTGGCACAAGCAACTTCTGCAGTTCTATTTGCGCAGCTTGCCTCGTTAACACAGTTGTAAGCAAATCAGTCTCATAAGCTGAAAGATGAACGTTCGATTCTTAGACGGGGTACTGGTCCCTCGTTTTCTCAATCGATTCTGTCTCCATCTTGGCTACAGGGCCACAGATTTTTCCGATTCAGTACCAAAACATAACCAATTTAGTTCCTAAACTGTTTCCACGTACAAGGCATGGGGCAGCTTTTGAATGTGTGTACTAGTTCCAAAGGAGTGTCACTCCCATAGCAGGAAGTAAACCAGTCGACCAGGGATACTAGGTCCTATCCACTTTTCCACGTGGGACAAGTTATACACTAAGCAGCAAGATAAATTTAAAAAAAAAAAAAAAAAAAAAAGAAGTTTTTGCTCTGATTAAATAGCTTTTACATCACAAAAGAAAAAAGTTGCCACATGAGCATGGTACTTAGCACGTCAGTTGGTAATCTGAAGTTCATGAGGTTTTTTCCTCACACGTGGAACTATTCTCCCCCCTTTTCTTGGGATATTGTGTCACCCACTCAGAACTTTCTCACTGAAACGTTTCCGATTCGAAAGGAAACAGGAGCCTTAGTGACAGAAAGAACACATGGATTGTTGCGTCCCTTGACGCTTTGGAGTAATAAGGTGTAGTTGAGAATGGTTTAAGCTATGAAACAAAATGAAATCTTGTGCTAAAGGTCAGTAAGAGCCACAAATACCCTGATGTTCAGCATTTTTGACTGCAAAGTACAAAATCTACCTGAAATATTATTGTCTGGAAAATACATTTCTGTCTTTGATTGTTGGCAGTAGTACAGTAAGAGGTGCGTTCCCATACCGGGAGTCGAACACGGGCCGCCTGGGTGAAAACCAGGAATCCTAACCGCTAGACCATATGGGAATGGATAGCTACACACTGAGGTATCTATTGAAAAAAATCAGCTCGGGGGCTTGCACAAGAAACGTCTGCAGATTGGCACGTGCATCTTACCTCGTTAGCGCAGTAGGTAGCGCGTCAGTCTCATAATCTGAAGGTCGTGAGTTCGATACTCACACGGGGCAGCGGGCTCCTCTTTTCCGAAGAGATTTTGTCAAAAACTTAGAACTTTCCTGTTCATTTCTAACACGTTTCTGATAAGTAAGGATTTGTGAACCCAAATGACACATGGGATGCTGGTTCTCTTGACCCGTTTGCAGTATAAAGAGGCAGATGAGAGTGATTTGAGCTATGAAAAAAAATTAAATCTTGTGCCAAAGGTCGTCACAATGAATGTAACCAAAAGCTCGTGTTCAGAATGATTGACAGCTAAGCGCAAAATCTACCTGAAATACTTTTGTCTGAAAAACACCCGCGTCAGTCTCATAATCTGAAGGTCGTAAGTTCGATCCTCACACGGGGCAGCAGGCTCCTCTTTTCCGAAGAGATTTTGTCAAAAACTTAGAACTTTCCCTTTCAGTTCTAACACGTTTCTGATAAGTAAGGATTTGTGAACCCAAATGACAGATGGGACACATGGGTTGCTGTTTCTCTTGACCCGTTTGCTGTATAAAGAGGCAGATGAGAGTGATTTGAGCTGTTTGACAGCTAAGCGCAAAATCTACCTGAAATACTTTTGTCTGAAAAACACCCGTCAGTAGCGAGCGCGTCAGTCTCATATTCTGAAGTTCGTGAGTTCGATACTCACACGGGCCAGCGGGCTCCTCTTTTCCGAAGAGATTTTGTCAAAAACTTAGAACTTTCCTGTTCATTTCTAACACGTTTCTGATAAGTAAGGATTTGTGAACCCAAATGACACATGGGATGCTGGTTCTCTTGACCCGTTTGCTGTATAAAGAGGCAGATGAGAGTGATTTGAGCTATGAAAAAAAATTAAATCTTGTGCCAAAGGTCGTCACAATGAATGTAACCAAAAGCTGGTGTTCAGAATGATTGACAGCTAAGCGCAAAATCTACCTGAAATACTTTTGTCTGAAAAACACCCGCGTCAGTCTCATAATCTGAAGGTCGTGAGTTCGATCCTCACACGGGGCAGCAGGCTCCTCTTTTCCGAAGAGATTTTGTCAAAAACTTAGAACTTTCCCTTTCAGTTCTAAAACGTTTCTGATAAGTAAGGATTTGTGAACCCAAATGACAGATGGGACACATGGGTTGCTGTTTCTCTTGACCCGTTTGCTGTATAAAGAGGCAGATGAGAGTGATTTGAGCTGTTTGACAGCTAAGCGCAAAATCTACCTGAAATACTTTTGTCTGAAAAACACCCGTCAGTAGCGAGCGCGTCAGTCTCATATTCTGAAGTTCGTGAGTTCGATCCTCACATGGGGAAGCGGTACCCTCTTTTCTGAAGAGATTCTGTCACCAAATTAGAACTTTCCCTTTCAGATTTAAAATGTTTCTGATAAGTAAGAATTTGCGAACCCAAATGACAGACAGGACACATGGGTTGTTGATTCTCTTGACACGTTTGCTGTAAAAGGGGCTAGTTGAGATTGATTTGAGCTATGAAACCAAATTAAATCTTGTGCCAAAGTTCATCACAACGAACGGACCAAAAGATGGCGTTCAGAATTTTCGACAGCTTAACGCAAATTCTACCTGAAATACTTTTGTCTGAAAAACACCTTTGTCTTTGAATGTTGGTGGCAGTACAGAAAAGTACATTCCCATACCGGGAGTTGAACCCGGCCCGCCTGGGTGAGAACCAGGAATCCTAACCGCTAGACCATATGGGAAAAGATGTGCTGTCTTATCAGTGACAATCTGAAAAAAAATAAGTTTTCTACTTGGCACAAGCAACTTCTGCAGTTCTATTTGCGCAGCTTGCCTCGTTAACACAGTTGTAAGCAAATCAGTCTCATAAGCTGAAAGATGAACGTTCGATTCTTAGACGGGGTACTGGTCCCTCGTTTTCTCAATCGATTCTGTCTCCATCTTGGCTACAGGGCCACAGATTTTTCCGATTCAGTACCAAAACAT